>NC_068910.1:33597104-34214326 GCF_023091745.1 Budorcas taxicolor
GGATTGGGGGCAGGAGGAGAAGGGGACGAGAGAGTATGAGATGGCTGGATGGCATCACCAACTTGATGGACATGAATTTGAGTGAACTCCGGGAGTTGGTGATGGGCAGGGAGGCCTGGTGTGCTGTGATCCATGGGTCACAAAGAGTTGGACATGACTGAGAGACTGAACTGAATTGAATTGAAAAGCTATAATAAAATTATTTTTATATAGAAAGGATATGAAGTAAAATATGTTGATTTTCCCCATATGGATATTAATTATCTCAACATCATTTGTTTAAAAGTTTTTCCCTTTCCACATTAAACTAGATTAGAACCTTTGTGAAAATTTCAATTGGCTGCATACTATGGGTCTATTTCAGAACTCTGTATTCTGTTCCTTCAATCAAATAGTCTGCCTTCATACCAAAACTGCATTGTCTTTATTACTATAGCTTTATAGCTATAATATATAGCTATATATACCTATAGCTATAGCTATATTGCGATCAGGTGTGATTTTTTTTTTCTTCTTTCGAACTTGACTTCAGTTTCTTTTTCAAACTTGTTTGACTATTCCTGATCTTTGTTATTTCCATATAAATTTTAAGAATAGTTTATGTGAAAAAAGATGGGAAAAATTTGATAATGATTTCATTGAAACTGCACATCAATTTGGAAAAAAATGAAACCCAATTACCATTGAGTCTTCCAAAACATAAACAGTATTTATCTCTATATTTATTTAGGTCTTCTTTAATAACTTTGAATGCTGTAGTTTTCATTATAGTGATATTGATCAACTTTGATTGTATTCATTCATAGGATATTGATTTTTTTAATGCAGATATAAATGATATTAAAAAATCTACTTTCTACATTCCTTGATAAGGTATTAAATGCCATTTATTTTTCTGTATACTAATCTTATATCTTGCATCCATACCAAATCCACTTATCATTTCTAGTAGTATATGTTTTTGCATATAGTATTTTAGATTTTTCTCTGTACACAATCATAGTTTCCAGGAATAATCGCATTTTCACTTCTTCCATTTTTGACATTTCTATTCTATAGACATTTTCCCTTGTGCTGTCAGCACATTACAATGCTGACCAGAAGTGGAAATAGTAGACATTTCTGCATTTTTCCCAAACTCAAAGAAAAAATATTCACTTGTACACCATTAAGCGTATTTTTATGTTTTTCATAGATACTCATTATCTCATTGACAAAATCCTCTTAATATCTAGTTTTCTGAAAGTTCTTATAAATATGTGCTGAAATGTATCAAATGCTCTTATTGTGTCTTAAAATAATCATATAGTATTTCCTTTTCATTGTGAACATATTGTGAAGTGTATTTATTAAAATCTTAATGTAAATGCAGTCTTTGATTCCTAGGACAGATTCTAGTTAGTATTATACAGTTTACATGTACTGGATTTCATTTACTTATTTTTAGTAAATATATTTATAAAATTTCAATTATTTTGTTATTTATTTTTGACTATGCTGTCTTTGTTGCTGCTGTGGGGGCCTGCTCTCTAGCTGTAGTGCACAGGCTTCTCTCTGGGGTGGCTCATTTCATCGCAGAGAATGGGCTCTAACACATGTGGGCTCAGTAGTTGTGGCACAAGAGCTTAGCTGGCTCACGACATGGGATCTTCCTGGCAAAAGACTGAACCCGTGCCACCTACATTGGCAGGTGGATCCTTAATCAGTGGACCACTAGGGAAGTCTGATAAATATTTTTGTACCTATATTCATATGGACATTAATTTTCTTTCCTTGGATTACCTTTGACTTAGTTTAGAATGTCAAATATTCTGACCTAACAAGATAAAAAAATAATTGCTTCTCCATTTATTTTCTGCAATAGACTGTCAAATATTTTTGTCTGATCTTTGAAACAATTTATCAGTAAAGTGATCTTGATTTGATTCCTTTCTTTGCTGAAAAGTTAGAAGCATTTTTATTTTGTTTAACAAATATGGGACTATTTCAAAATTTTCCTGTATTAGTGTTAGTAAAAATGTTTATTGAAACTTGTTAATTTCATCTAACCTTTCATATTTATTGGCAAATACTTTTCTCTAATATTTTCTTATCCTTTTCTTTTAGTGTCTGTAGGATCTGCACAGATGTCTGTTATTTTTATTCCTGAAATTGGTGATTTATATCATTAATTCTATTTCATGATCTGTATAAGGTTTCTGGCTTATTTTTGTTGGGTTTTACTTGGGATTATGGGTCGTAATATATGCTACTTTTTTGTACATTTACAGTAGAAGTTTCTTCAGACAAACAGCTCAATTACTTATTGATCAGTTTATCTTTTCCATTTACTTCTCCTAAAAGCCATATTTTAAAGATTTGTTAAAGCATACTTAGGTTTCCCTTGTAGCTCAGTCAGTAAAGAATCTGCCTGCAATGCAGGAGACCAAGGTTTGATCCCTGGGTTGGGAAGATCCCCTGGGGAAGGAAATGGCAACCCACTCCAGTATTCCTGTCTGGAGAATCCCTTGGAGAGGGAAGCCTGGAAGGCTACAGCCCATGGGGTCACAAGGGTCGGACACAACTTAACAACTAAATCACCACCACAGCACATTTAAAGTACCTTTTACACTAAAGCCAATTTAGTTTAGTCTTAATATTTAGGTGTGATCTCTGGCAGCTCTGCTGATTGCCTCAGTTTTCAACAAGGTCTCACTACTTCCAGTGACCAGAGGTTTTGCTTATAGATCTCCAGCTGTTCTTGTTTTCTTTTGCTTCAGCTAATGGAATCTTTACCTTTTAAAATTATGATTAGTATTTAGTGAAACTCAGCGAACCCCCTGTGCAGACTGTGTGTGTGTCAGTTGCTCATTCATGTCCTACTCTTTGCGACCTCATAGACTGTAGCCCTCCAGGCTCCCCTGTCCATGGGATTGTCCAGGCAACAATACTGTAGTAGGTAGCCATCCCTTCTCCAGGGGATCTTCCTGACCAAGGGAAGGAACCCAGGTCTGCTGCATTGCAGCCAGATTCTTTACTGTCTGAGCCATCAGGAAGCGCTATGCAGACTACTGGTACCTTTTTTCCCCCAGATAGCTCCCTCCCATTCAGTACTCCGGTCCACAGATTACAGCTGATTTTGCTTCCCTAAAAGCCTACCTGTGTCTCTTCATCCTATCACGATCTCCATTCTCTGCTTAGGTTCCTCCTTCCTATTGCCCCGTGTTCTGAAATCAGCTCCAGGAAGTAAGCTGTGACTTACTTTTTTCTCTTCTCTCAGGGATCTCAGTTCTACACTTCCTGTTCAAGTGTTTGAAAACAGTTGCTTCCTATATTCAGTCAAGTTTCTAACTTTTATTTCAGAAAGGCAGGTTTCCTACCTGTCACTCTTTCATAGCCAAATGTAAAAGTTCTGAATTATACTTCCATGTCTTGAATTTCCATTATATAAACAACCATAAATTATTGCAAACTCTGGGATCACAAAATAACTTTAACTTTATAGAGATTTATTGGATAAGTTGTAAAGAATTTTAGTTTCCTTATTCTAAGCCAGTTCTGTTTGTAAAACTAATGACTTAATTGAACATTAACATAGTAATACTGTTTTAAATTATTCGATTACTTTTCAATGGACCTATTTCTTTCCCCAAAGCTTTTTAGCATACATTCAAAATTAGTAAAACTAGATTGAGGTTAACTGGGGTAATAATAACAACACTGAAGTGAAGTGAAGTCACTCAGTTGTGTTTGACTCGTTGTTAATAACAACATTAACTAATATTTATGGAAACTTAATTATGTGCCAGGTGCTGAGCTATATTATTTATATAGTTTATTGGAAATCATCAGTTGTTATTGTGCTGATATATTGATGAGAAAGCAGAAAAGGTAGATAATATTATCATACCCATGTTACATAAGAAAGTAAATACTTAGAAATATTATACACTTTCTAGAATATGAACTTAGGTTTCTCTCAGAAAAGTACAAATAAATGTTGTTTTCTCTTTGAAAAAAAACAAAACCCATGTGAATTTAATGTGTGTGATTTAGGATATTCCTGAAAGAATAACCTTTAAAACTAAAGCCAGAGGCTGATTTGGGAATGTGAAAAACACTCCTCTGTTAAAATTACTTGCAGTGTCCATTTGAGATTTCAAAGGCTCTTATTAGAAACATAAAGTTTATTTCAAAGTCTTTTATTTACTTTCACTTTTATAGTTACTGACATCATTATTTTGGGGGACAAATATTTTCCCCATTTCTAATTCCTTTATTTATCAATATTTAGTTGTAACCAAGATCACCACCATTTGTATTTCTCCAAAGATCTTTATGCCATTACAATATCTCCTGTTTCACTCTAGACATGAATTTATTTATATTCCAGCACCTCTCAATGCACTTTGCACATACTGTAGTGGTATTCATTATGCATTTGTTGAATAAATGAGTAAATGCAATGAATAAGTAATGAAAGTCTGAAGTCCCATGTCTGCTCTCCGAGTTCCCTATGCCAATTACTTACTCTTTTTGCTCACCACAGAATTCCACATCTGTAAATCACTTACGGTGTGAACAAGTTATTGCTCTTCTGTAGAGAATCTAAATTCTATCACTTTATTCATTCTTTCCCCCCTTCTTTTTACACTCACTTGTCTAAATTGTAAATGTGAATATACATACAATACACAGATAGTATACATTTACTAACACAGTTTACTTTTAATTGTTACAAGTTTCATTCACTCTTTTGCTAATGAAATACACCTGATTGACAGGAAACATTTTGCAATAAATGGAACTGCTGTGTCCACCAAAGACTGTCCACTACCAAGGAAAATGCTCTCTGATTTATTTTTGGCTGCTTAGCAGAGCACCATATGCCACCAAATTTGGTCATATTTAAGGATTATATACATATATTATCTGTATTATATATATATATACAACCAAATACTGTCTTCACATAGCATTTTATTATGTACTCATTTTATTTCATGATGTAAGTAAGCAAACACAACCCTAATTTATAGAAACATACATTATAATATGAGGAGAATTTTTAAGGTTTAACCTAGACATTTTCTTTTTCTCTTTTTTTTTAAAAGCAACAGTTAGAACTGGGTAGAACAACAAACTGGTTCTAAATTGGGAGAGGAGTACATCAAGGCTGTATTTTGTCAGCCTGCTTATTTAACTTATATGCAGAGTACATCATGAGAAACGCTGGGCTGGATGAGCACAAGCTAGAATCAAGATTGCCAGGAGAAATATCAATAACCTCAGATATACAAATGACACCACCCTTACGGCAGAAAGTGAAAAAGAACTAAAGAGCCTCTTGATGAAAATGAAAGAGGGGAGTGAAAAAGTTGGCTTAAAACTCAACATTCAGAAAACGAGGATCATGGCATCTGGTCCCATCACTTCATGGCAAATAGATGGGGAAACAGTGGGAACAGTGACAGGGGGGCTCCAAAATCACTGCAGATGGTGACTGCAGCCATGAAATTAAAAGACCTTTGCTCCTGGGAAGAAGAGTTATGACCAACCTAGACAGCACATTGAAAAGCAGAGACATTACTTTGCCTACAAAGGTCTATCTAGTCAAGGCTATGGTTTTTCCAGTGATCATGTATGGATGTGAGAGTTGGACTATCAAGAAAGCTGAGTGCAGAAGAATTGATGCTTTTGAACTGCAGTGTTGGAGAAGACTCTTGAGAGTCCCTTGGACTGCAAGAAGATCCAACCAGTCCATCCTAAAGGAGATCAGTCCTGAATAATCATTGGAAGGACTGATGCTGAAGCTGAAACTCTAATACTTTTGTCACCTGATGAGAAGAACTGACTCACTGGAAAAGACTCTGATGCTGGGAAAGAATGAAGGCGGCAGGAGAAGGGGATGACAGAGGATGAGATGGTTGGATGGCATCACTGACTCAATGCAAGTGAGTAGTATTTACTATTGAAAACAAGTGAACCAATGCAGTATAAAAGTGAACCAGTGCAGTGCAAACCTGTGCTGTTCAAGGGTCAAATGCATTTTATTTGGGGGAACTATAAAACTAGAAGTACAAGTGAGAATATAACATAAAGTTAAGGATGTGCATTTGGGTATCAGCTTTGGGTATAAATGATTAACTCTGGACTTATAAGCTGTAAGGTCCTGTGGGAATTACAGAAACTCTCTGATCCTTAGAGAGAATAGCTGTTTATGGCATTATTTTGATGATTTAATGGTAAGAAGTAAATTCTGTCAAATACTTTCCTATGAATACATTTACAATTACTGTCATATTTACATATCACCTATAATTTACTTAATGTTTCTCTAAATGTACCCATATTTTAACTTCTGTATTTAAAAAGAAAACCATAAATGGAAGTAGTATTTTTTAATTCAAATGAAAAGTAATGCATACATATTGATATAAGAAATATTCATATAGCTTCAATGATACACCTACAATTGTACTTGTTAAACCTGAGACAATATTAAATTGGAAGAGAATACGGTACATAGACACTGCTCAGTAAATTATGACTGTGATTATTGCCCATAACTAAATAGGATAATAATAATAAAATAAATAGTGTTATTAGAGGTATTTTAAAAGGAAAAGATAATATTTTACTGAGATAGTTAAGCAGGAGAATTTGGTAAATGGGTGGTAAAGTTTCAGGGAGGTTTGTGAACCTATATCCCAAAATTTGCTTCCAAATGTATGAGAAAGGATACAGGCTTGATGCCTGAGACCTAGAGGAGGTGAGCAGAGTATATTTCTGGTTAAGTTTCCCAAAAGTACTAATACTTCTGGTCCTTCGTTCAAGCTTAGAGAACCACTGCTCTAAGTCATTTAGTCCATCTTTCTCTGATCATATACACATTTGTTTCTTTCTTACATGTTGGAATAAATCTACTCTTTAGTTCGGTTCAGTCGCTCAGTTGTGTCCGACTCTCTGCGACCCCATGACTCGCAACACGCCAGGCCTCCTTGTCCATCACCATCTCCTGGAGTTCACTCAGACTCGAGTCCATCGAGTCAGTGATGCCATCCAGCCATCTCATCCTCTGTCATCCCCTTCTCCTCCTGCCCCCAATCCCTCCCAACATCAAAGTCTTTTTCAATGAGTCAACTCTTCGCATGAGGTGGCCAAAGTACTGGAGCTCCAGCTTTAGCATCATTCCTTCCAAAGATATCCCAGGGTTGATCTCCTTCAGAATGGACTGGTGGGATTTCCTTGCAGTCCAAGGGATTCTCAAGAGTCTTCTCCAACACCACAGTCCAAAAGCATCAGTTCTTCAGCGCTCAGCCTTCTTCACAGTCCAACTCTCATGTCCATACATGACCACTGGAAAAACCATAGCCTTGACTAGACAGACCTTAGTCGGCAAAGTAATGTCTCTGCTTTTGAATATGCTATCTAGGTTGGTCATAACTTTTCTTTCAAGGAGTAAGCGTCTTTTAATTTCATGGCTGCAATTACCATCAGCAGTGATTTTGGAGCCCCCCAAAATAAAGTCTGACACTGTTTCCACTGTTTCTCCATCTATTTCCCATGGAGTGATGGGACCAGATGCCATGATCTTCGTTTTCTGAATGTTGAGCTTTAAGGCAACTTTTTCACTCTCCACTTTCACTTTCATCAAGAGGCTTTTTAGTTCCTCTTCACTTTCTGCCATAAGGGTGGTGTCATCTGCTTATCTGAGGTTATTGATCTTTCTCCCAGCAATCTTGATTCCAGCTTGGGCTTCATCCAGCCCAGCGTTTCTCATGATGTACTCTGCATATAAGTTAAATAAGTAGGGTGACAATATACAGCCTTGGCGTACTCCTTTTCCTATTTGGAACCAGTCTGTTGTTCCATGTCCAATTCTAACTGTTGCTTCCTGACCTGCATACAGATTTCTCAAGAGGCAGGTCAGGTGGTCTGGTATTTCCATCTCTTTCAGAATTTTCCACAGTTTATTGTGATCCACACAGTCAAAGGCTTTGGCATAGTCAATGAAGCAGAAATAGATGTTTTTCTGGAACTCTCTTGCTTTTTCCATGATCCAGTGGATGTTGGCAATTTGATCTCTGGTTCCTCTGCCTTTTTTAAAATCAGCTTGAACATCAGGAAGGTCACGGTTCATGTACTGCTGAAGCCTGGCTTGGAGAATTTTGAGCATTATTTTACTAGAATGTGAGATGAGCAAAATTGTGTGGTAGTTTCAGCATTCTTTGGCATTGCCTTTCTTTGGGATTGAAATGAAAGCTGACCTTTCCCAGTGCTGTGGCCAGTGCTGAATTTTCCAAATTTGCTGGCATATTGAGTGAAGCACTTTCACAGCATCATCTTTCAGGATTTGAAACAGCTCAGCTGGAATTCCATCACCTCCACTAGCTTTGTTCATAGTGATGCTTTCTAAGGCCCACTTGACTTCACATTCCAAGATGTCTGGTTCTAGATGAGTGCTCACACCATCGTGATTATCTGGGTCATGAAGATCCTTTTTGTACAGTTCTTCTGTGTATTCTTGCCACCTCTTCTTAATATCTTCTGCTTCTGTTAGGTCCATACCATTTATGTCCTTTATCGAGCCCATCTTTGCATGAAATGTTCCCTTGGTATGTCTAATTTTCTTGAAGAGATCTCTAGTCTTTCCCATTCTGTTGTTTTCCTCTATTTCTTTGCATTGATTGCTGAAGAAGGCTTTCTTATCTCTTCTTGCTATTCTTTGGAACTCTGCATTCAGATGCTTATATCTTTCCTTTTCTCCTTGGCTTTTCACTTCTCTTCTTTTCACAGCTATTTGTAAGGCCTTCCCAGACAGCCATTTTGCTTTTTTGCATTTCTTTTCCCTGGGGATGGTCTTGATCCCTGTCTCCTGTACAATGTCATGAACCTCCGTCCATAGTTCATCAGGCACTCTATCTATCAGATCTAGCCCCTTAAATCTATTTCTCACTTCCACTGTATAATCGTAAGGGATTTGATTGAGGTCATACCTAAATGGTCTAGTGGTTTTCTCTGCTTTCTTCAATTTGAGTCTGAATTTGGCAATAAGGAGTTCATGATCTGAGCCGCAGTAGCTCCTGGTCTTTTTTTTGTAGACTGTATAGAGCTTCTCCATCTTTGGCTGCAGAGAATATAATCAATCTGATTTCAGTGTTGACCATCTGGTGATGTCCATGTGTAGAGTCTTCTCTTGTGTTGTTGGAAGAGGGTGTTTGCTATGACCAGTGCGTTCTCTTGGCAAAACTCTATTAGTCTTTGCCCTGCTTCATTCTGCATTCCAAGGCCAAACTTGCCTGTTACTCCACATGTTTCTTGACTTCCTACTTTTGCATTCCAGTCCCCGATAATGAAAAGGACAAATTTTTGGGGGTGTTAGTTCTAAAAGGTCTTGTAGGTCTTCATCAAACCATTCAACTTCAGCATCTTCAGCATTACTGGTTGGGGCATAGACTTGGATTACTGTGATATTGAATGGTTTGCTTTGGAAACGAACAGAGATCATCCTGTCATTGTTGAGATTGCATCCAAGTACTGCACTTCAGACTCTTCTGTTGACCATGATGGCTACTCCATTTCTTCTGAGGGATTCCTACACGCAGTAGTAGATATAATGGTCATCTGAGTTAAATTCACCCATTCCAGTCCATTTTAGTTCACTGATTCCTAGAATGTCAACGTTCACTCTTGCCATCTCTTGTTTGACCACTTCCAATTTGCCTTGATTGATAGACCTGACATTCCAGTTTCCTATGCAATATTGCTCTTTACAGCATCGGACCTTGCTTCTATCACCAGTCACATCCACAGCTGGGTATTGTTTTTGCTTTGGCTCCATCCCTTCATTCTTTCTGGATTTATTTCTCCACTGACCTCCAGTAGCATATTGGACACCTACTGACTTGGGGAGTTCCCCTTTCAGTACCCTATCATGTTTCCTTTTCATACTGTTCATGGGGTTCTCAAGGCAAGAACACTGAAGTGGTTTGCCATTCCCTTCTCCAGTGGACCACATTCTGTCATACCTCTCCACCATGACCCGCCCGTCTTGGGTTGCCCCACGGGCATGGCTTAGTTTCATAGAGGGAATAAATTCATGTGAAATATTTGGAAGACTACCTTAAGGTAATGGACTTCCCAAAATTATCTACATTAGGTTAGTTCATTTTTTATTGACTTTGACAATCCAATTCACCCACCCTACGTCATTAAACCTATTGATTATGAATCTTAAGATAAATCTCCTCTTCTATCAAGGTTCATAAATCCTGTCTCAAATCTTGCTCCTTTCTTTCATAGAGTTGCCTCCAAACAGAATCTGCTCTTAGGAAATTTTCCTGAACTCCACTGACGTTTCCATCAAAATATATGAGGTCTTTGCCTTCCTCTTGATTCTGCTCACTTATTGGACAAACAAACTTGTATTATGTCTGATAATGCATCTTTTCATAAGCAAAAGTGGATACCTTATCACCTGGATGTACACATATCTTATACAACACAGGGGGAAGGAGTGTGAAGTGACTTCCTAGGCACTGGCTAGAAACAGGAACTAAAAAGCTATTAGGATTCACATCAATTTCATGTGTGTATTAGCAAAAAAGATGATCAATGTCTTTGTTAAAAATCAGTGGATAGAGGGGTGAGGAGACGTAGATTTGATCCCTGGGTTGGGAAGATCCCATGAAGAATGGAATCACTACCCACTCCACTATTCTTGCCTGGAAAATCTCATGGACAGAGTAGCCTGGTGAGCTATAATCCATGAGTTGCAAAGAGTTGGACATAACTGAGCGACTAACACACACACACACACACAGAAGGGAGGGATGAGGTGAGGAGAGGGAGGCTCAAGAGGGAGGTGATATATGTATAATTATGGCTGATTTGCATTGTTTATGGAAGAAATCAACACAAAACTGCAAAGCACTTTTCCCCAATTAAGAATAATTTTAAAAGTCAATGGAATACAGAATTTGGCCTACGTTGGTGTCAATTGTTCAGTCATTTACCAATTAACCATGTCCACAGGGAAAGTGTATATAGTACAATTGTAACTGTTAAAGTCAACCTGGGGGGTGAGGACAACTCTGAGATGAACGTGAATTTCTCATTCATGGAAAACATTGATATTTAGAATCTATTTATAAATACTATATATGAATTTTAAAATTAGAAAAATGAGACTTGCATATAATAAACAAAGTACATTCAGATATGTAATTAATGGCACTAGAGAAGTGAAGCTCCCTGACTTCAAACTATACTAAAAAGCTACAGTCCTCAAAACAGTATGGCACTGGCACAAAAATGAAATACAGATTAATGGAACAGGATAGAAAGTTCACAAATAAACCAACACACCTGTAGTCACCTAATCCATGACAAAGTAGGCAAAAATGTACAGTGGAGAAAAGACAGTCTCTTCAATAAATGCTGCTAGGACAGCTACACATAAAATAATGAAATTAGAACATTCTCTAACAACATGCACACACACAAAAAAACCTCAAAATGGATTAAAGACCCAAGTAAGGACATATGTTAAAAAAACTCTTAGAAGAGAACAAGGCCGAGTATTCTCTGACATAAACTGCAGCAAGATCTTTTTGACCCATCTCCTAGAGTAATGAAAATAAAAACAAAATAAATCAGTGGGACCTTAAAACCTTCACACAGCACAGGGAACCATAAACAAAGTGAAAAGACAGTTCAGGAAATAAGAGAAAATATTTGCAAACAAAGGGATTTGACAAGAGATTGATATCCAAAATATACAAATTGTTGCTCATGCAGCTCAACACAAAGAAAACAAGTAAACAACAACAAAACACAATTAAAGAATGGGTGGGAAACCTAAACAGACATATCTCCAAAGACATACAGATTGTCAAAAGGCACATGGAAAGATGCCCAACATCACTACTTATTAGAGAAATGCAAGTCAAAACTACACTAAGCTATCACCTCACACTGGTCAGAAAGGCCAGTATTAAAAAAAAAAAAAATCTATGAACAATAAATGCTTGTCTCCTACACTGTTGCTGGGAATGTAAACTGGTACAGCCACTATGTAGAATAGTACAGAGGTTCTTCAAAAAACTAAAAGGCAAGCTACCATATGATCCAGCAATTCCACTCATGGGCATATATCCAGAGAAAATCATAATTCAAAAAGATACATGCAACCCAATGTTCATTGCAGCACTATTTACAATACCCAGGACATGGATGCAAGCTACATCTTGATCCATAGAGGAATGGATGAAGAAAATGTAGTACATATATACAATTCCCTGATAGCTCAGATGGTAAAGAATTTGATTGTAATGTGAGAGACCTAGGTTTGACCCCTGGGTTAAGATCTCCTGGAGAAGGAAATGGCGACCCACTCCAGGATTCTTGTCTGGAGAATTCCATGGACAGAGGAGCTTGGCAGGCTATAGTCCATGGGGTTGCATAGAGTCAGACACGAATGAGTAGCACACACACACACGATGGGATATTACTCAGCCATAAAAAAGAATGATGTAATGCAATCTGGAATAACATGGATGGAGCTAGAGATTATCATAATGAGTGAAATGTCAGACAGAGAAAAACAAATATCATATCATATCCCTTATATGTGGAATCAAAAAAATGGTATAAATGAAATTACTTACAAAACAGAATCACAGATGTAGAAAATTAACTTATGACTGTTGTTTAGTCTCTAAGTCACATCTAACTTTTTTGCAACCTCATGGTCTGTAGCCCACTAGGCTTCTCGTTCATGGAATTCCCCAGGCAAGCATACTGGAGTGGGTTGTCATTTTTCTCCAAGGGCTCTTCCTGATCCAGGGTTCAAACTTGAGTCTTCTGCATTGGCAGGCAGATTCTTCCCCACTGAGCTAACAGGGAGCCCAACTTAAGGCTATCAGGAAGGAAGGGGGATAAATTGGAAGACTAGGATTGACATTTACACACTACTATATATAAAATAGATACACCTACTCCATAGCACAGGTAACTATACTCAATACTCTGTAATGACCTATGTGGGAAAAGAATTCTAAAAAGAGTAAATATATGTGTATGTATAACTGAGGGTCGGACTGCCAAGAAAGCTGAGCACAGAAGAATTGATGCTTTTGAACTGTGGTATTGGAGAAGACTCTTGAGAGTCCCTTGGACTGCAAGGAGATCCAACCAGTCCATCCTAAAGGAGATCAGTCCTGGGTGTTCATTGGAAGGACTGATGTTGAAGCTGAAACTCCAATACTTTGGCCACCTAATGCGAAGAACTGACTCATTGGAAAAGGCCCTGATGCTGGAAAAGATTGAAGGGCAGGAGGAGAAGGGGACGACAGAGGATGAGATGGTTCGATGGCATCACCAAATCAATGGACATGAGTTTGGGCGGACCCCGGGAGTTGGTGATGGACAGGGAGGCAAAGAGTCGGACATGACCAAGAGATTGAACTGAACTGAACTGATAACTGATTCACTTTGCTGTGCAGAAAAAACTGACACAATGTTGTAAATCAACTATATGCCAATAAAATTTTTTAAATTATATACAATGGTGACTCCAATCATGAAATTAAAAGATGCTTGCTCCTTGAAATAAAAGCTATGAAAAACCTAGGCAGCATATTAAAAAGCAGAGACATTATTTTTCCAACAAAGGTCTGTCTGTTCAAAGCTATGGTTTTCCCAGTGGTCATGTATGGATGTGAGAGTTGGACCATAAGGAAGGCTGAGCACTGAAGAATGGATGCTTTTGAACTGTGGTGTTGGAGAAGACTCTTGAGAGTCCCTTGGACTGCAAGGAGATCAAACCAGTCAATCCTAAAGGAAATCAACTCTGAATATTCATTGGAAGGACTGGTGCTAAAGCTGAAACTCCAATACTTTGGCCACCTAATGCGAAGAACAGACTCATTAGAAAAGACCCTGTTGCTGGAAAAGATTGAAGGGCAGAGGAGAAGGGGATGACAGAGGATGAGATGGTTTGATGGCATCACCAACTCGATGGACATGGGTTTGAGCCAGCTCCAAGAGATGGGCAAGAACAAGGAAGTTTGGTGTCCTGCAGTCCACGTGGTCGCTAAGAGTTGGACATGACTGAGTGACTGAACAACACAACAGTATGTATACCATCTTTGAGGTAACTATTTTAAAATTTTTTAGTTTGCATGATGATTTTCTTTTTAAATATTTAAAAACCTTAAATAGATGAAAACTGATACTCAAATACTCATTTTTTCCAACAATACTCTTTAAAAGGTTCTTTGCTAACCAAAACAAAGAAACAAACAAACAAACTTGGAGTTATTTGTGGATACCTCCATACTCTCTATTCTGTTTCATTTATTTATTTACCTATACTTCAAACTAAGAGAACACTGTCTTCCTTACTGGAGCTTCATATGCAGTGTTGAAGTTTGGTAGTAAAAGTCTTACAACTTCATTCTCTTTCAAGACTGTTTTGGTAAAGTACACTGTTGGAATTTCATTATAAATTTTATAACCTCTCAATTTCTGTAAAAATCTTGTTAGCATTTTGATTAGGATTTAGTTCAGCCAACTATTGATGCTCAATATGAAAAGGAAAAATAAAAGTAGATGTCCATTCTATTGGTTTATTCTGGGTTCTGGGGGCATTAGTAGTGAGTAGTAATGAGATTTGTTAACTCATTAGTAAAGCTTCTAGAAAGTGAGATCAGTGTTAATCAAGTGCTTTATCTTCTGTAGCTACTATTACTTGCTAAATAATCTTAATACATGAAACAATTAAAATTTGTTTCTGTGTCACTTGGTATCTTGGTTTGGGTTCCTCCAGAAAACTTCCCGCAGCAACAAGATTTGACTGCACACAGTTCATTTGGGAGGTATCTCCAGGCGCAGAAGAGGAGAATTGAGCAGAGAAAGACATTAACAATGGTTCCTTTTCAAGCCAGAGAGTCACATAAATAACTGGAAAAACTCTGGGAGCCACTCTTCAGAATTATTGCTCCTGAGAAAGAACAGAGCTGTTGTATTTACACCCCAAACATCTGCCAGTCATTCACTGGTTGAGTGTTGACCCTGAGGTTGTTAATCAACAGGTTTTAACCTGTTGTACAGTCAGAAAAGCAGGTTTCATCCTTCCAGGGAAAACCCTCAGGCAAAGCAGTGTAGGTTGTAGAGGTTGAAGATGAACCAGTGAAAACTGAATTAGAAATAGGGAAATGGAGAGGGCCCTGACAACATGTATTATAGATAGATTAATTTTCCACCAATTTGCTGTCACATCCAGTGGTAATATGGCACAATGGTAGCCAAAGGGAAAAGAAGTTGTTTTAAAATTATATGTTAAAACACGGAATTATACCATCGCTCAGGAAAGAATAAAACTCTTTAATGCCCATGTAATTTATGGTAGATCCCAGTACATTCTAAAAAAAAACTACTAATTTATGAATCATAATGGTTTACCAATTCTACTCAAGTATTTGGCTTAATGTGTACTTTTATTTCCCTCAAGTGACACTTAAAAATACAAAGGTTATAACAAACCACTCAAGAGTAATATGCAACAACTATATTATAAAGCACATTCCAGGAAATCACAACAAATGACACAGAATAACGGAATTCAGCTACAGCATTACAAAAGTGATGGAAATTCACGGACTATATTAACAATTTTAGCTTCTAGCTCAATTTTAGCTTCCAAAATTTACCTCTCTTTCCTCAAAGATCCCATTATGATCATGGCATTGAAGTGCAAGTAATAATAATACCAGAATGACAAAGAGAATTAACACGTGTGAGATCTCAAGATGTTTCTGCAAGCTAGAAAGTCTGTTGTTTGAACTATCAATGTATTTCAGATTCTTGGAAGCAGTAGCCTGACATATGACCCTAGAGAACTCTTGTAGAGATAACATTTGGTTTGCAGAATAAAACTGCATAAAGGTGCTCAAATTAAAATTGGAAGAAAGGAAAGAGAGAAATAATGAGGATGAATGTACAAATGGGGGATTGACTGATGATCTGTAAATCAGGAAATAATTAATCCAGTATAAACAGTCACTACCAACCCAGGAGGGTCTTTTATAAAGAAATCAGACACAGTCTCTCTGGAAAACTAATACATGTGATTTATGTGGTGACAACTTGGAACAAAACTCTTTTTGATTTTGTCCTTTAATAGAACCATGCTTGGCCTGATAACATTTTCTTGAATGACCACCTTAAATTGAAGTATTATTGTTAACACCAGACTTCCTAATTCCACATGCCACTCTGAGAAAAGATCTATTAGAAAAAAGACAAATTTATTAAAAATCAAAGGAAACTAATATTAGCTACCTATAATAGCCCTCACAATTCTTTATTCTTATATAAAAAATGGTAGTTAACAATCACCTGAATTATGAATAAAGTTAGCGGTATGTAAAAGACAGATAAAAATCGAAGAAAAACTGATTACCTTAAGAAATAATTCTTTAAACCTATCTCTTAAAAATAAAACAGACATAGCCTCAAAATAGAGTAAAACAAAACTTGAAAAACTAATTTTAATTTTCTTGAATGGTAAACAATTGTAATAAAACATGAAGAGTAAGCTATGTAATATAAAGCATTACAGATTGTATAAATACCTGTTATAAATTAAATATGTGATTGCAAAAGTTTTTAATCAATTGAAAAGTTGGAAATTAATCTAAATAAAATATCCCAGAATGAAGAACTAAAACATTGGACATAGAAAAATCTGGCAAAAAACAACAAAAGAAATAACAACTTGAGAAATAAATAACTAGTACAGTATATTCATCATCAGAATTAGAGCCCTGGATAAAGAGTTAAGAAAACAGGGAAGAGAAAAACCATCAAAGAAATTATACAAGAAAATCTCTCACACTGGAGGTGAACTACATGTCTTTAATATGAAAGTGTTCATTGATGAACATGAAAATTGCTGTACCTTGTCACATTTATGTGATCTGAATTATAAGAAGTCCCTGAAACTAAGTTGAAAAAGATTTAAACATAAGATAGGACAAAGTAAAGAAAGGCAGGCAGGTATCAGCAACATAGAATGATAAAAGTTAATGAAGTTAATGTTTAACTTTTTGAGAAAAACACTATTAAATCTAGAATTCTATATTCATTCAAAATATCAATCAGTCCAAATACTTAAAATGTTCAAAATGTTAACAGTTACCATTTGTGTATCTTTTCTTAGCATTTTCTTGATGTATTCTAGCAAAAGTAGGAAGAAAATCAAGAATAAAAAGCTTATGACATCCAAGAAAATATAGATACTACCTTGGAGAGTGGAGAAGTTCTAAGTTAATAGCTTTTGATCATGTGACTCTAGGATTGGAGAAGATTGGAATACTTTGGGATTTTTATATTTTGGGGAAAATATTTTATATAATATGTGATTTTTTTTTTGTTAATAGATGTGTGATAAATTGAAGCTATAGTCAAGCTTTTTGCTTTGGCTTTTGATCAAGAAGAAAAATGAAATGTGATTAGACTGTTCAGGATGATCCAAATATGAAGCAGACTAATATATGGAATGGTTTGAAATAGAGAAGTATAAGAAAAGTAATTTTATTTGGCTTATTCCTCAGAGCTACTCTGGAATCAAAATAAGCTACAATAAAGTAGAATGTTCAACCTGGCAAAGATTTATGTGAAGTTAAGAGATTCATAATAATATTGATACAGACTATTGGGTTTCAACTTTATTAATAAATCTGTAAAAAAGCTCAGATGGAACTATGAGTATAAAATATAATGTTAATTTTAATCTTAAAAACATGCAAAAGATAAATTTGAGAAAAGGTAGAAGGTGAAAAGTAGTGAGAGAAGATGGGATGAAAGGGCATGGGTGATGACATGTCCATCTTACCTTGACAAAACTATTATACTGACTGAGGTTAATGACACAAGAAATAGAGCTATAAAAATGTTATTCAAAGTTACAAAAAATGATATAAGAGTGCAATTGGGAGGATGATTGCTTTTCATTACATTTTTTTATGTCCTCTTAATTTTTATTATTTTTCTGTATTACTACAATAAATACATTAATTTATGTACAATATGGAGGAGCAATTGCTTACTTTTTATGTTACTTTATCTCTTATGTTACTTTATTCAAAAGCAACATTTTTAGGCACAATTATCTCATGATAGATGAAGAATTATAAAAAAAAGAATGAAGGATTATAGGTAAAAACGTAGGCAGACAAACTTCAAGACTGATTCTGAGAAAAAGATGCAAGGGCAAAGGTAAATGGCTGAAAAATTTACAACAAATGTGAATTTCTAGGCTGCCGATAAGTCATTGTGAAATATTTAACTTAGATCACAGAAAAGGAAAATTTAAACAATTACTTTTATAACATGGTTTTTCACTCTCTAGTTACAAATCTCATCTCTTTCTTGCTCTATGATCTCTTTTCAAATGTACTGTTTAGACAGTTTCTTATTACAAATTGATTATTTGAGTAACCTATGCCTCCTACTATATGAGTTTACAAAGTCAATTGTTGTATTATGACAGAGCTTTTTACATATTTGTAATGAGAGTTACAGTCTTATTCAAATAGTGATATCAAACACATTTGTACATTTAGTCACAAATTTCTTAGGGATATAATGTGAAAAACTTTGCAGGCATCTAACCTACTGCATTTCATTTTGGTACCCTGGCTGTCATTAGGTACTATGTGACATGCTTTGAGCTCTAGAGCTTAACAAAAGAGATGGGAAAACCAGAGTCTATGAAAAGGATTAAAGGCTTGACAAGATAATAGCTGGATATAGAAACAGAGGTTTAGCTTGGCAAAAATTATTTTTGGAGAAATAACTAGTCATTTGTGCCATTTTAACAGGGTGACTGTTTCAGTCACATTGAGGGAGTGGGGCAGTGTTAATTTCTCCATCCTTAAAATTAAAGGATTATTTTAGAATATCTTAAAGATCTTTCATATCGAAATTGCATAATTCTATGAAGCATTAGCACAGAAAATGTATTGTCTTAAAATATTTTAAACTGAAGCAAGGAAAAGATAAGGCTACAAATTTCAAAGAAAAACAAGAGTCAACCCAGGTCCATTTTTTCAAAAGAATCTCTTTATGGAATTTTTGTAACAATAGGAAGCTAATCTGTGTGGGTGTTTGCTATGACCAGTGCATTCTCTTGGAAAAACTCTATTAGCCTTTGCCCTGCTTCATTTTGTACTCCAAGGCCAAATTTGCCTGTCTTGACTTCCTGCTTGCATTCCAGTCCCCTCTCATGAAAAGGACATATTTTTTGCCTATTTGTTCTAGAAGGTTTTATAGGTCTTCATAGAACCATTGAAATTCAGCTTCTTTAGCATTACTGATTGGGGTATAGACTTGGATTACTGTAATACTGAATGGATTGCCTTGGAAACAAACAGAGATAATTCTGGTGTTTTTGAGATTACACACAAGTACTGCATTTTGGACTCTTTTTTTTGGGTATGAGGGCTACTCCATTTCTTCTAAGAGATTCTTCCCCACAGTTTAGTTCAGCTGCTCAGTTGTGTCCGACTCTGTGCAACCCAATGGACTGCAGCACGCCAGGATTCCCTGTCCATCACCAACTCCTGGAGCTTCCTCAAACTCACATACATTGAGTTGGTGACGCCATCCAAACATCTCATCCTCCGTCGTCCCCTTCTTCTGCCATCTTCAATCTTTCCCAGCATCAGGGTCTTTTCCAATGTCAGTTCTTTGCATCAGGTGGCCTGAGTATTGGAGTTTCAGCTTGAGTATCAGTCTTTTCAATGAATATTCAAGACAAATTTCCTTTAAGATGGACTGGTTGGATCTCCTTGCAGTCCAAGGGACTCACTCTCAAAAGTCTTCTCCAACACCACAGTTCAAAAGCATCAATTCTTTGGCACTCGGCTTTCTTTATAGTCCAACTCTCACATCCATACATGACTGCTGGAAAAACCATAGCTTTGACTAGATGGACCTTTGTTGGCAAAGTAATGTCTCTGCTTTTTAAAATGCTGTCTAGGTTGGTCAGAACTTTTCTTCCAAGGAGCAAGGGTCTTTTAATTTCATGGCTGCAGTCACCACCTGCAGTGATTTCAGAGCCCCCTCAAAATAAAGTCTCTCACAGTTTCCATTGTTCCCCCATCTATTTGCCATGGTGATGGGACCAGATGCCATGATCTTAGTTTTTTGAATGTTGAGTTTTAAGCCAATTTTTTCACTCTCCTCTTTCACTTTCATCAAGAGATTCTTTAGTGCTTCTTCACTTTCTGCCATAAGGGTGGTGTCATCTGCATATCTGAGGTTATTGATATTTCTCCTGGCAATCCTGATAAAGGACATCAGTCCTGAATATCATTGGAAGGACTAATGCTTAAATTCCAATACTTTGGCCATCTGATGCAAAGAACTGACTCATTGGAAAAGACCCTGATCCTGGGAAAGATTGAAGGTGGCAGGAAAAGGGGACGATAGAGGATGAGATGGCTGGAGAGCATCATTGACTCAATGGACATGAGTTTGAGGAAGCTCCTGGAGTTGGTGATGGACAGGGAAGCCTGGCGTGCTGCAGTCCTTGGGGTCACAGAGTCAGACATGACTGAGCGACTAAAGTGAATCTGTGTGGGGAAAATGTCTATGCATATGTCAGGACAGACTGGACTGAGGCCATTTAAAAAGTTGATACCTAATCTCACAAACTTAGGTTCTGAACAAACGGAAACTAGCCACAGCTTCAATGATTTAACCTAACTAGTCCAGACACACAGACCAGAATAAGTTCCTATATATTTTCATTAACCATCCCACCTTCACAGGATTTTATTTTTAATTGGAGGATGCTTGTTTTTCAATGTTGTGATTGTTTCTGTTGTAAAACAGCACAGATTAGCCATAGGTATAAGCAATAATCCCCTCCCTCTTGAGCCTCCATCCCACCCATCTCGGTCTTCACAGAGTGTCAGGCTGGGCTCCCTGTGTTATATAGCAACTCCCCATTAGCTATCTATTTGACAGCTTGACTGAGCGACTTCACTTTCACGTTTCACTTTCATGCATTGGGGAAGGAAATGGCAACCCACTCCAGTGTTCTTCCCTGGAGAATCCCAGGGGCAGCGGAGCCTGGTGGGCTGCTGTCTCTGGGGTCACACAGAGTCGGGCATGACTGAAGCGACTCAGCAACAGCAGCAGCAGCCGCAGTGCATCTATGTCAGTGCTGCTTCCTCCATTTGTACCACCTCTCCTTCCCCCACACTTTCCCTTGAGTCCATTTCAAATACTTTTCCATCATCTTTTAAGTCTGCTCATCCTGAAGATATTTTAAGTCTGACAATCCTGAATATCTCAGTATAAGCATTAAGTCTCCCGTGGACATTGCATAACTCTCCTCATTACACCAAAATGCTCCATTATGAACTCTATTAGCAGCAAAATATGGCCTCTACAAAGTGGATGTCAGGATTAGAATATTCATATCATTTATGTACATACTTGGACATGTTCTATCTCCTTGTGTTGGCTGACTCTGTGAGAGCAGGGACAATTAGGATTTGATCTTAGTTGCATTCTCAAAGTTTTGAGACAGATTGTGGTACAAAGAAGGCACAAAACAGGTAGACGTTGAATGACGGAATGGATATTTTTAAACCTCTATGGAGATTTAAACCTATGGAGGTTTTAAACCTTTTTGGAGGTCCTCAGTTCAATTCAGTCACTCAGTGGTGTCCAACTCTTTGCAATGCCATGAATCTCAGCACACCAGGCCTCCTTGTCCATCACCAACTCCCAGAGTTCACTCAAACTCATGTCCATCAAGTCAGTGATGCCATCCAGCCATCTCATCCTCTGTCGTCCCCTTCTCCTCCTGCCCCTAATCCCTCCCAGCATCAGAGTCTTCTCCAATGAGTCAGCTCTTCATATGAGGTGGCCAAAGTATTGGAGCTTCAGCTTTAGCATCAGTCCTTCCAATGAACACCCAGGACTGATCACCTTTAGAATAGACTGGTTGCATCTCCTTGCAGTCTAAGGGACTCTCAAGAGTCTTCTCCAACACCACAGTTCAAAAGCATCAGTTCTTCAGCGCTCAGCTTTCTTCACAGTCCAGCTCTCACATCCATACATGACTACTGGAAAAACCATAGCCTTGACTAGATGGACCTTTGTTGGCAAAGAAATGTCTCTGCTTTTGAATATGCTATCCAGGTTGGTCATAACTTTTCTTCCAAGGAGTAAGCATCTTTTAATTTCATTGCTGCAATCACCATGTGCAGTGATTTTGGAGCACTCAAAAATAAAGGCTGACAACTGTTTCCACTGTTTCCCCATCTATTTGCCATGAAGTGATGGGACCAGATGCCATGATGTTAGTTTTCTGAATGTTGAGCTTTAAGCCAGCTTTTTCACTCTCCTCTTTCACTTTCATCAAGAGGCTTTTTAGTTCCTCTTCACTTTCTACCATAAGGGTGGTGTCATCTGCATATCTGAGGTTATTGATATTTCTCCCGGCAATCTTGATTCCAGCTTGTGTTTCCTCCAGCCCAGCATTTCTCATGATGTACTCTGCATAGAAGTTAAATAAGCAGGGTGACAATATACAGCCTTGACGTACTCCTTTTCCTATTTGGAACCAGTCTGTTGTTCCATGTCCAGTTCTAACTGTTGCTTCCTGACCTGCAAATAGGTTTCTCAAGAGGTAGGTCAGGTGGTCTGGTATTCCCATCTCTTGAAGAATTTCCCACAGTTTATTGTGATCCACAGTCAAAGGCTTTAGCATAGTCAATAAAGCAGAAATAGATGTTTTTCTAGAACTCTCTTGCTTTTTCCATGATCCAGCAGATGTTGGCAATTTGATCTCTGCTTCCCATTCATTTTCAACCAGCTTGAACATCTGGAGGTTTATGGTTCACATATTTCTGAAGCCTGGCTTGGAGAATTTTGAGCATTACTTAACTAGCATGTGAGATGAATGCAATTGTGCGGTAGTTTGAGCATTCTTTGGCATTGCCTTCCTTTGGGATTGCAATGAAAACTGACCTTTTCCATTGCTGTGGCCACTGTTGAGTTTTCCAAATTTGCTGGTGTATTGAGTGCAGCACTTTCACAGCATCATCTTTTAGGATTTGAAATAGCTCAACTGGAATGCCATCATCTCCACTAGCTTTGTTCGTAGTGATGCTTTCTAAGGCCCACTTGACTTCACATTCCAGGATGTCTGGCTCTAGGTGGGTGATCACACCCTCATGATTATCTGGGTCGTGAAGATCTTTTTTTGTACAGTTCTTCTGTGTATTCTTGCCACCTCTTCTTAATATCTTCTACTTCTGTTAGGTCCATACCATTTCTGTCCTTTATCGAGCCCATCTTCACATGAAATATTCCCTTGGTATCTCTAATTTTCTTGAGAGATCCAGTCTTTCTCATTCTGTTCCTTTCGTCTATTTCTTTGCATTGATCACTGAGGAAGGCTTTCTTATTTCTGCTTGCTATTCTTTGGAACTCTGCATTCAGATGCTTATATCTTTCCTTTTCTCCTTTGCTTTTTGCTTCTCTTCTTTTCACAGCTATTTGTAAGGCCTCCCCAGACAGCCATTTTGCTTTTTTGCATTTCTTTTCCATGGGGATGGTCTTGATCCCTGTCTTCTGTACAATGTCATGAACCTCATTCCATAGTTCATCAGGCACTCTATCTATCAGATCTAGCCCCTTAAATCTATTTCTCACTTCCACTGTATAATCATAAGGTGCTTGGGTCCAGCCCCGGTGGATCCAGGGTGATTCGAAGGGGAGACGGATAGGCAAGGAAAACTTATTTATTTAGAAATATAAGATTAGATTAGGATGAAATAGTATAGTAGGAAATTTAGGTGGAGAAAAAGAGGCTGAATAACTTGGTTTATGGGGAAAACCAATAAAACCTCGAGACAAGAGGTTTGCACCATCTACGTTAGGCCACCGGTGCCCACTTGAATATTGAAGGGTGCCCTGCTTTAGGCTCCCTTTCACGTGGATCTTAGCAGCCAGGGCAAGTAAGTAGACGTGGTGAGCCTCCCTGCTCCAGATGGGAATTCAGCCGGTAAAGGGGAGAAAAGAAAGACATGGGGATCCCAGCATCAGTTCAAGCCTCCAAAGACTCCACTTTCAAAATCAGCTTATATACCCCAAGTTGTACATAAAGAAATAATGGAATATGCAGAGTTATGCAGGGGCAGCAGTCCTGACCCTCATTGAGACAAGGCTTTCTTTTTGCATACCCTCCCATATACAAAAGGTCTCAGGTGGTTTACATTATCTTCTGGCCAAGAGGCCTGTTAACATTTTTATGGCTCTCTTCCTGGAAAATTGTCTGTCAACCAGAAAACTCCTTTTCCCTAGAAGTGTTTTTTCTTTACTCGGCATCACCCTCAAAGTATTAAGTAAAGTTACATTCCCATAGAACAAAGGTGCAGTGGGTTATAACAAAGAAAGTACTTAACTCAAAGATCTAATGTTGCTAATACCAGGTCTACTACCTGTTTTTCTATATACCAACTATATCTAAAAATAAAAGATACGAACATTTGGCAGCAAGTATTGGCTCGACAAATGAAACCTTTAATCAGTCCTATTCTAATGATTTTGACTCCTCGGAAGCCCCTACATTCCTAGGATGTTTTAAGCTTCCTGTGCCTCCCACGGTCGGGAGGCCACAAACAATCACATGCGCAGCTGTAAGAGTCCTGTAGCCAGGCTAGAAAGCCATCAGAGGGGTTTTGGGATTGAAACACCCTTTCAAATGCAGAAGACTAAAGCCCTGAGTTAACTTTTTCCAGAGTGTGTCAGATGAGTGGAAAAGTACAAGGCAGGCAGATTCTTATTTTTGGGGTCCATGCTCAGGAAATACCAGGGGGAAACCCATCAGGCCTCTGCCACATGACCTTGTCACGGGTGGGATTCCTCACTCTGGCTCCCGGCAATAAGGGAATTGATTTAGGTCATACCTGAATGGTCTAGCGGTTTCTCCTACTTTTTTCAATTTAAGTCTGAATTTGGTAATAAGGAGTTCATGATGTGAGCCACAGTCAGCTCCTGGTCTTGTTTTTTGTGGACTGTATAGAGCTTCTCCATCTTTGGCTGCAGAGAATATAACCAATCTGATTTCGGTGTTGACCATCTGGTGATGTCCATGTGTAGAGTCTTCTCTTGTGTTGTTGGAAGAGGGTGTTTGCTATGACCAGTGCGTTCTCTTGGCAAAACTCTATTAGTCTTTGCCCTGCTTCATTCCGCATTCCAAGGCCAAATTTGCCTGTTACTCCAGGTGTTTTTTGACTTCCTACTTTTGCATTCCAGTCCCCTATAATGAAAAGGACATCTTTTTTGGGTGTTCATTCTAAAAGGTCTTGTAGGTCTTCATAGAACCATTCAACTTCAGCTTCTTCAGCGTTACTGGTTGGGGCATAGGCTTGGATTACTGTGACATTGAATGGTTTGGCTTGGAAACGAACAGAGATCATTCTGTCATTTTTGAGATTGCATCCAAGTACTGCATTTCGGACTCTTTGGCTGACCATGATGGCTACTCCATTTCTTCTGAGGGATTCCTACACGCAGTAGTAGATAAATGGTCATCTGAGTTAAATTCACCCATTCCAGTCCATTTTATTTCGCTGATTCCTAGACTGTCAATGTTTCCTCTTGCCATCTCTTGTTTGACCACTTTCAATTTGCCTTGATTCATGGACCTAACATTCCATGTTCCTATGCAGTATTGCTTTTTACAGCATTGGACCTTGCTTCTATCACCAGTCACATCCACAGCTGGGTATTGTTTTTGCTTTGTCTCCATCCCTTCATTCTTTCTGGAGTTATTTCCCACTGATCTCCAGTAGTGTGTTGGGCACCTACTGACCTGGGGAGTTCCTCTTTCAGTATCCTATCATTTTGCCTTTTCATACTGTTCATGGGGTTCTCAAGGCAAGAATACTGAAGTGGTTTGCCATTCCCTTCTCCAGTGGAGGGGAAGTCCTAGCTCTCATTATATTCTAGATTTCTCATTTTGAGGACTGATAAGGTTCTTCATGAACTCCCAATTTCTTCCTTCACTTTTACTCTCAGATAGGAGGTAATCTTTATTAACATTCAGGAAATAAATTCTTAGACTTATGAGACGTTTGGAAGGGCAATGCCATACAATCCTAAAAATATCAGATACTAAAAATCCATAGATTCCAGTCCAAATCAGACCTATTAACTTTGTCCTTTGTTCTTTGTTTGTTCATATGTAAAATTGAATTAATAATACTTGCCTTGCCTGCTGTGCTGGATGGTTTTATGCATAAAGACAAAATACTTCCAAATTTTGTTGTTTTTCTGTTGTTTATTAAACTGAGTATATCTATCTAAATATAATCAGGGAAAATAATAAGCAAATCATGAAAAGTTATGTATTATTTGAGTTCTTTCAGTTGTAAGTAATGCAAGTGAAATGTAAACAGGCTTAAGAAAAAAGAGACTGTATTAGCTCATCCAAACTGAAAAGTTCAGAAGAGATTTGTGCACACCTGGATTCAAAGGCTTAAATGAACTCAAAGTCTTCACCAGTCTGCCTCCTTTTGTGTTACCTTTAGCTTCTGGTAGAATCACCACATATGTTGGCCAAGATGGTCACATGTAAATCCGTTGCCTACTAGGTTAGCATCACAAGCTGGAAAAAACAAATCTTATTTAACTGCTGGCCTCAAGTGTCCCAGAATTCACTGACCTCTCTTGCCTCATGTATAGTTCCCTTAATCAATGATGTTGAGACTTGATTAGTTAGGCTAAGACAAACATACTTTTTTGAGTGAAACATAGGGTAAGTCATACCCACACGGATTGAATGAAGAGAGAGATTGAATTTTCTAGAGAAAAACAGTGGGCTCTTTGGGAGGATGGAATACTAAGAAGGTGAAATAAAATATGCCTCCTGAAATATTTCTCTTGTTACTAGGATTACCTATAATCTGTTATCTGCTTTTTTCTCCTCTGTATTTTTCAGTATTTCTACAATAATTATATGCTGTGTGGACAGTAACAAAAATATAAATGAGATACTGTATACAATAGTGTGCTCTAAACTCTAGGGAGCTATATAATGAAAGGGATTATTAAGACGACTGGATTTTTTTTTTTTTCAAATAGAATAAATAGGATAAGCAAAAACCTCAACCAAAACACCTTTAATCCCCAGCATTTTAGACTTACTGAGAATGTTTATGTAATTTTAAAAAAAATGTGCTTTACTTAAAAAAAGAATTTGAGGTGGTTTTTATAGCATAACACTGTGATTGCTTCTTAAGGAAAATTTGGTCTATTTGCTGTGAATGCTAGTGAATAATTGTGGCTCCTTATAATAACTCAGCAGCTCTTTCCCTACACACTTTATAGCTTGAGAGTATTTTCTCATTTTTAATATATTTCCAGTTGCATTCTACTCTTTTATCTTTGGCACTGTAGACCAGTGGTAGACGGGATGCATGTATGACTCTGAGGTTGGTGGAAATCAGCAGCAGCCAATGTGCTTTCTTTAGTGCATCATACTGAGAGAAACAATCTAAATAATTATTTTCAACTGAATGTTACTGCGATGCTTGTTCATTTCTCACTGCTCCCCCCACCCCCGCCATCTTTCACAGTTTTTTCACAGGACTCAGCTTTAGAAGGGTTCTGTGTATGGTAAACTCTCTCAGGTCAGGTTACCCAGAAAACAGACTAGGGGACGGAGATTTGCATGCACAAGATTTTGGGGGGAATGCCTTTCAAGCAACACCTACCTAGCAGAGATGAAATATGATCATGCAGAGAGAAAAGTTGCACTGTGATGTGGTGAGAACAAAGACTGATTCTGTGGGGAGCTGAGGAGCTTCAGCGACCCACTAGACTTGTCCTGAATTCAGAAGAGGACTTTTGTACCCATCATAATTCAGTTATTGAATGTGCGGGCCACCCTGGGAAAGAGGTGCAATGCAGGTGAGGGAGCACCCTGTGAATGAGGGCAATTCTTAGCAGGTCTTTTCTGTGAGTGTTTAGTAGTCAACAAGTTCTGGCAACTAGGGAATGAGAATTTTTATTCTAAAAGGAAGCATCTAGGTAGTACAACACATCTTCTACTACAAATATCTAGTGAATTGATGGTGAAATTTAGAATTTAGATTAAAACAACATTTGAATAGTCTCAATAATTAAGGGCAAATATCTAATATAAGGCTTTGATACTTGTATCTAGACAGCAAAATCAGTTTGATTCTTTTTTTTTTAGCATGCATTTTGCTATGAGTTTCTCTATCTCTTCATTCACTCCTGAAAATTAAATTTTGCCTATACTATTATTTTCCTTCAACTTGACCCTTAAATTTTTTTCTTCTAGTTTAGATTGGCTGGCAACAAACTGTCATTCCTTGATTTGACAGTGTTTTTATTTCTCTTTCATTCCTGAAGTATATTTTTACTAGATATATAATCTGAGTTGAAAGTTTTCATGTTTTTTTTTTGTCAGCTCTTTAAAGACATTATTTCACTAACTACTATTCTTGATGGATTTTTTATGAGAAATTCAGTAATTTAAATGGTTATGCTTCTTTCTTTAATGTATTTAAGTTTGTTTGCAATGTCTTTGGTTTTTTTTCAGTTTGATTATGTATGTATGTATCCTAGAATGTCTATCTTAGGGTTTATCCTATTTGGAATTAACTGAGCTTCTATATTCTAAAAATGTATATATCCTACAAATTTGGCATATTTTCAAATGTTATTTCTTCAAATATGTTTCTGTCCTAATATCTTTATCCTCTCCTCTGGGTTAGCAAGGCAACTTACTTTAGACCTTTTATTATCATTCCACAGATCCCTAAGTCTTATTCAATTTTTGTCAGTCTTTTTTCTTTTCTATTTTTGAGCAATTTCTATTAACCCATATTCAAGATTACTGAAACTTTCCTCTGTTACATATATATATGTGTGTGTATATACGTGTGTGTGTATACATCAGTTCAGTTCAGTTCAGTTCAGTTGCTCAGTCACGTCCGACTCTTCGCGACCCCATGAATCGCAGCACGCCAGGCCTCCCTGTCCATCACCAACTCTCGGAGTTCACTCAGAGTCAAGTCCATCGAGTCAGTGACGCCATCCAGCAATCTCATCCTCTGTCGTCCCCTTCTTCTCTTGCCCCTAATCCCTCCCAGCATCAGAGTCTTTTCCAATGAGTCAACTCTTCGCATGAGGTGGCCAAAGTATTGGAGTTTCAGCTTTAGCATCATTCCTTCCAAAGAATCCCAGGGTTGATCTCCTTCAGAATGGATGGGTTGGATCTCCTTGCAGTCCAAGGGACTCTCAAGAGTTTTATCCAACACCACAGTTCAAAAGCATCAATTATTTGTCACTCAGCCTTCTTCACAGTCCAACTCTCACATCCATACATGACTACTGGAAAAACCATAGCCTTGACTAGACAGACCTTAGTCGGCAAAGTATATGTATGCTGCTGCTGCTGCTAAGTTGCTTCAGTCATGTCCGACTCTGTGCAGCCCCATAGATGACAGCCCACCAGGCTCCACCATCCCTGGGATTCTCCAGGCAAAAACACTGGAGTGGGTTGCCATTTCCTTCTCCAATGCATGAAAGTGAAAAGTGAAAGTGAGGTCGCTCAGTCGTGTCTGACTCTTCGCGACTCCATGGACTGTAGCCCACCAGGCTTTCCATCCATGGGATTTTCCAAGCAAGAGTACTGGAGTGGGATGCCATTGCCTTCTCCGTACATATGTATATGCTGCTGCTAAGTCGCTTCAGTCGTGTCTGACTCTGTGCGACCCCAGAGACGGCAGCCCACCAGGCTCTCCCATCCCTGGGATTCTCAAGGCCAGATATTCTGTTATTGAGCCAAAACAGTGAACTTTTTTGTGATATTGCTTTTTTCACTTTAAAAATATTTGTTTAGTTATTTTTATAGTCTTATTTCTCTACTGATATTTCCCATCTTTATATTCATTTCAGTATAAGTTATAACAAATAGTAATATTTACAATAGCTACTGGAAAATTCTTTTTTTTCTCTCTCTCTGCATATAATTTATTTATTTATTTTTTTCACATTTTTTTTTTAAATTTTAAAATCTTTAATTCTTACATGTGTTCTGATAATTTAAAAAAATTCAGGTCACTTTGAGCTTGGCATCTGTTGGCTGTCTCTTCACTTAAAAATGGGTCACGTTTTCCTAGGTCTTTCCATGTCAATTTTTGGGTCATATATTACTCATTGTTACTGGTATGTGGTATACATTCTGGTTTCTATTATAGTCCTCTCAGGAATGTGAATGGTTTTGTTTTGGGAGGCAACCACTGTGGATACATCTGGACCGTAAGATCTCTCTTGTCTTTTGTGGATGGTTGTTTAAATTTCAGTTAAGTTCTTTTAGATTTTGCTACACTGGCTTGGTTGTATTTTGTGATACAAGTTTTAGAGGTGCAGCTGAACAGTGCTTAATCAGAGCATCTTGCTTTATTTTCAGTAAGTCACACTCATAAGTTGCATTTCTCATTACCATCAAGCAACATCATATATTGCCAATTACAGATTGACATATATCAGTTAAATTTTCTGAATGTCATTGAACTGAATTTAGGGGAACTTTGTCTCTTTTAGATTTATCAGATAAGATGATATTTTAGTGTTTTTTGAAAGCTAGTCCATTAACTTCTACAAATATCTATCTTTTAAGAGAAAAAAAATTCAGCTTCTAGTAATGACTAACTAGGAGGTTTCAGAACAGCGTTTTTGCTGAGAACAATAAAATAAGTTAGAAAAATACTTAGAATATTATCTGTTTTAAGATATTAAAAAGATGCTGATGGACTGAGAACTTAAAAAAAAAAAAAAAGACAAATCACGAGGAATACCAAAGGAAGTTATTGCAGTGCCTGGAGCCACTTCTCCCAGTAAAATTAATACCAAATACTAAAGCAGTGGTTGAGAGGATAAGCAACTAAGCAGAATATTGGCTGTCTCATGTTTCTGAGGGAAAACTATGGAGTCAAGGGCTCTGGGTAAATACCCCAATCTGTCAGCTGGTATCTAAAGGTCTTGCATTCTACATGTGATATTGAATGAGAAATAGATAAGTATTTATAATAACTAATGCCCAACTTAAAATTGTTTCAGCTTCCATTTGGATTATGGAGACACACCCACCTACTTTATGATAACACAAATAATTCTTCTGTGGAGAAGGATGACATTAGCTAATGCTTCAAATGATTGATGCTAATCTTTTATACAATGGTATGCAATGTGGTAAACAATAAAAATTAACCAGGCACTTAGAAAATAAATATGATACAATGATGTAATGAACAGGGAATATAATCAATTTTCTATAGTAACTACAAATGGAGTATAATCTATAAAATATCAAAGGACAAGGCTGTACATCTGAAATGAATATAACACTTTAAATCAACTAAAATTCAGAATAAAAAGCAATAAGGTGCAAAATGTCAAGAACCAGCCCAAAACAAGAAAAAAAGCAACTGAGATTGACCAAGAAAATAAGCACATATTAGAGCTATAAAACATAGCTTTTATTAATATATTCAGAAATTGTGACAAGATGGAGAATTTTAGCAAAGAATTGGGAATTTTAAAAGATGGAAATTCTAGAACTTAAATAATAAAACGAGTGGTTAAGATCTCAGTGGCAGAGATTATATTAAACCAAGTCAGTGGATTCATCAGCAGACTAGCCACTGCTGAAGAAATAAGAAGTTGGAAAATAGGTCAAAACAAAATATTCAAACTGAATCAAGGAGTTCCAAAAGGATAGAGAATATAAACAGGAACAAATGGATGTTTAGCATATAGTACAAATGTCTAACAAATATGTGATGGGAGTCTTAGAAGTAGACAAAAGAGTGAATAGGGCAGAAGCAATAGTTGAGAATATTGGGACTAAGAATGTTAAAAAATTAATCCGTATTCAAGGTGGAGATTCAAGAAGTACCATAAAACCCAAGAAACACAGATACAAAGAAAAATATACTGAGATATGTCATATTGCTAAAAATGAAAGATAAATGATAAATTACAAAAGCAGTCAGAAAGCTATAGATTCAGCTTAGTCCTGATCAAAATTGCAGCAGTATTTTTTTTAAAGAAATTAATGAACTTATTCTAAAATTAAAATGCAACTGCAAAGAATATGTGTATATATTTATATGATATATTTGTATAAAAGCATAACTTTTTTCTTAATGCACAAAGATGAAAGACATGTATTACATGCTTTTGAGAACCACAGAAGCCAGGAGGACCCCATGCGTTAAGGGAGGCAGCCAAGAGGAGTTACCCGACGTCCAAGGTCAGGGGCGGTGGCCGGGAGGAGCCACCGCACATCCCAGAAGCGGTAGCTGCGTGAGTGCAGAAGGGCCTAGAGGAGCTATCCCACGTTGAAGGTCAGGAAGGGTGGCAGTGAGGAGATACCCCTCGTCCAAGGTAAGGAGCAGCGGCTGCGCTTTGTTGGAGCAGCCATGAAGAGATACCCCAGGCCCAAGGTAAGAGAAACCCAAGTAAGATGGTAGGCATTGCAAGAGGGCACCAGAAGGCAGACACACTGAAACCATACTCACAGAAAACTAGTCAATCTAATCACACTAGGACCACAGCCTCGTCTAACTCAATGAAACTAAGCGATGCTCATGGGGCAACCCAAAATGGGTGGGTCATGGTGGAGAGGTCTGAGAGAATATGGTCCACTGAAGGAGGGAATGGCAAACCACTTCAGTATTCTTGCCTTGAGAACCCCATGAACAGTATGAAAAGGCAAAATGATAGGATACTGAAAGAGGAACTACCCAAGTCAGTAGGTGCCCAACACGCTACTGAGATCAGTGGAGAAATAACTCCAGAAAGAATGAAGGGATGGAGACAAAGCAAAAACAATACCCAGCTGTGGATGTGAATGGTGATAGAAGCAAGGTCCGATGCTGTAAAGAGCAATATTGCATAGGAACCTGGAATGTCAGGTCCATGAATCAAGGCAAATTGAAAGTGGTCAAACAAGAGATGGCAAGAGTGAACGTTGACAGTCTAGGAATCAGCGAACTAAAATGGACTGGAATGGGTGAATTTTACTCACATGACCATTAATCTACTACTGCAGGCAGGAATCCCTCAGAAGAAATGGAGTAGCCATCATGGTCAACAGAAGAGTCTGAAGTGCAGTACTTGGATGCAATCTCAAAAACGACAGAATGATCTCTGTTCGTTTCCAAGGCAAACCATTCAATATCACAGTAATCCAAGCCTATGCTCCAACCAGTAACGCTGAAGCTGAAGTTGAATGGTTCTATGAAGACCTACAAGACCTTTTAGAACGAACACCCAAAAAAGACGTCCTTTTCATTATCGGGGACTGGAATGCAAAAGTAGGAAGTCAAGAAAAACCTGGAGTAATAGGCAAATTTGGCCCTGGAGTACAGAATGAAGCAGGGCAAAGACTAATAGAGTTTTGCCAAGAGAACGCACTGGTCATAGCAAACACCACTTCCAACAACACAAGAGAAGACTCTACACATGGACATCACCAGATGGTCAACACCGAAATCAGATTGATTATATTCTATGCAGCCAAAGATGGAGAAGCTCTGTACTGTCCACAAAAATAAGACCAGGAGCTGACTGTGGCTCAGATCATGAACTCCTTATTGCCAAATTCAGACTCAAATTGAAGAAAGTAGGGAAAACCACTAGACCATTCAGGTATGACCTAAATCAAATCCCTTATGATTATACAGTGGAAGTGAGAAATAGATTTAAGGGCCTAGATCTGATAGATAGAGTGCCTGATGAACTATGGACGGAGGTTCGTGACATTGTACAGGAGACAGGGATCAAGACCATCCCCATGGAAAAGATATGCAAAAAAGCAAAATGGCTGTCTGGGGAGGCCTTACAAATAGCTGTGAAAAGAAGACAGGCAAAAAACATAGGAGAAAAGGAAAGATATAAGCATTCTGAATGCAGAGTTCCAAAGAATAGCAAGAAGAGATAAGAAAGCCTTCCTCAGTGATCAATGCAAAGAAATAGACGAAAAGAACAGAATGAGAAAGACTAGAGATCTCTTCAAGAAATAAGAGATACCAAGGAACATTTCATGCAAAGATGGGCTCGATAAAGGACAGAAATGGTATGGACCTAACAAAAGCAGAAGATATTAAATAGAGGTGGCAAGAATACACAGAAGAACTGTATAAAAAGATCTTCATGACCCAGGTAATCACGATGGTGTGATCACTCATGTAGAGCCAGACATCCTGGAATGTGAAGTCAAGTGGGCCTTAGGAAGCATCACTATGAACAAAGCTAGTGGAGGTGATGTAATTCTAGTTGAGCTATTTCAAATCCTGAAAGATGATGCTGTGGAAGTGCTGCACTCAATATGCCAGCAAATTTGGAAAACTCAGCAGTGGTCACAGGACTGGAAAATGTCAGTTTTCATTCAAATCCCAAAGAAAGGCAATGCGAAAGAATGCTCAAACTACCGCACAATTGTACTCATCTCACATGCTACTAAAGTAATGCTCAAAATTCTCCAAGCCAGGCTTCAGTAGTACATGAACTGTGAACATCCTGATGTTCAAGCTGGTTTTAGAAAAGGCAGAAGAACCAGAGATCAAATTGCCAACATCCACTGGATCATGGAAAAAGCAAGAGAGTTCCAGAAAAACATCTATTTCTGTTTTATTGACTATGCCAAAGCCTTTGACTGTGTGGATCACAATAAACTGTCGAAAATTCTGAAAGAGATGGGAATACCAGATCACCTGACCTGCCTCTTGAGAAATCTGCATGCAGGTCAGGAAGCAACAGTTAGAACTGGACATGGAACAACAGACTGGTTCCAAACAGGAAAAAGAGTACGTCAAGGCTGTATATTGTCACCCTGCTTATTTAACTTCTATGCAGAGTACATCATGAGAAACGCTGGACTGGAAGAAACACAAGCTGGAATGAAGATTGCCGGAGAAAAATCAATAACCTCAGATATGCAGATGACACCACCCTTATGGCAGAAAGTGAAGAGGAACTAAAAAGCTTCTTGATGAAACTGAAAGAGGAGAGTGAAAAAGTTGGCTTACAGGTCAACATTCAGAAAACTAAGATCATGGCATCCGGTCCCATCACTTCATGGGAAATAGGTGGGGAAACAGTGGAAACAGTGTCAGACTTCATTTTGGGGGGCTCCAAAATCACTGTAGACGGTGATTGCAGCCATGAAATTAAAAGACGCTTACTCCTTGGAAGAAAAGTTATGACCAACCTAGATAGCATATTCAAAAGCAGAGACATTACTTTGCCCACTAAGGTCCATCTAGTCAAGGGTATGGTTTTTCCTGTGGTCATGTATGGATGTGAGAGTTGGACTGTGAAGAAAGCTGAGCGCCGAAGAATTGATGCTTTTGAACTGTGGTGTTGGAGAAGACTCTTGAGAGTCCCTTGGACTGCAAGGAGATCCAAACAGTCCATTCTGAAGGAGATCAGCCCTGGGATTTCTTTGGAAGGAATGATGCTAAAGCTGAAACTCCAGTACTTTGGCCACCTCATGCAAAGAGTTGACTCATTGGAAAAGACTCTGATGCTGGGAGGGTTTGAGGGCAGGAGGAGAAGCAGATGACAGAGGATGAGATGGCTGGATGGCATCACTGACTCGATGGATGTGAGTGTGAGTGAACTCTGGACTTGTTGATAGACAGGGAGACCTGGCATGTGGCGATTCATGGTGTCGCCAAGAGTCGGACACGACTGAGCGACTGAACTGAACTGATATAGCTACATAATTGAGACTGTAGTATGAGTGTAAGGAATGACAAATATATCATTAGAACCAAATGGAGTTGAGATATAGACTAATATCTATCTATCTATCTATCTATCTATCTATACAGCCTGCTATTTTAAACCAAGGTGTTAAATTCATGGGGTAGGAATGTATTTTTAAATAAATAATGCTGAATCAATTCCATATATCAGTCCAAAATAAAATTAACTCAAGATAGATCAAATGCCTACATATAAATTCTACAGCCAGCAATCTTGTATAGGAAAATGTCTTTATCACCTTGAGTAGGCAAAGATTTATTAGGCAAAACAACAAAAAGCACTAGCCATTACAAAAATTGATAACATGTATTTTGTCGACATTAAAGATAAAACTACTATGTATCAAAAAAATTAGGAAAATGAACAGGCAAGTCACAGACTTAAACAAAATATTTACAGTTCAGAAATCTGAAAAAAGGACTTTTACCCAGAATATATAAAGAATATCTACTTATCAATGTTATAAGGACAGATGACTCAACAAAAAGTGTAAAACTTTTGAAGAAATACTTTACTAAAGGAGATTTAAGAATGATCAATAAGTACAAACATGGAAAAAATGCTTGACATCATTAATTACCAGAAAAATGCAAATTAAAACTGAAATCATATATCATTTTACACTACTACAATGAATAAAATTGAGAGTGACAATGCTAATTGCTGGCAAAGATGTGGAGCTAATGTAACTTTAATAAATGCTTGTGACAAGTGAAAGTGGTAATTGCTCACTCGTGTCTGACTCTATGCAACCCCACAGACTGTAGCCCGCCAGGTTCCTCTGTCCATGGAATTCTCCTGGCAAGAAAACTGGAGTGAGTAACCATTCCTTTCTCTAGTGGATCTTCCTGACCCAGGAATTGAAGCCACATCTCCTGCATTGCAGGCAGATTCTTTACCATCTGAGCCACCAGGGGAGTCCCATTAAATGCTTGTAGGAAGGTTACATTGTACAGATATCGTGCACAACTAGTTAGAAGTTTCTTATAAAATTCTCTTCTTACCCCTAGAATTTCAATCTAGGTATTTACCAAAGATTAAAAAAAAAAAAAAAACTAAAAGAAAGATTCACAGAAAGATTTGTAGAAATGTTCATCATAACCCAATTTGAAGGAACTCAAATGGTCATCACCAGGAGAATGGAATAATCTGTGGTATATTTATACAATGGAATATTGCTTGGCAGTTAAAAGAAAATGAGTAATATTGGCATATGTCATAATGAATATTGTAATAAATTACAATATCAAACACACAATATTGAGCAAAAGATGCCAGACATAAGTGATTATATGCTGTAGGATTTTACTTATTTGAAGTCCAAGAAGAGAACTATCATGATAGAAATCAGGACAGTAATTCTTCAGGTGGGAGCATGAAATTGAATGAAAAAAGGAAAGACAATACTTTTGGGGATGATGGAAATGTTCTATACTATATTTTGCTTTGAATAGAGGTTACATCACATCCTCTGCTCCTCCCTTCTCCTTTTGTCTTCAATCTTTACCAGCATCAGTTTCTTTCCAGTGAGCCAGCTCTTTGCATCAGGTGGCCAAAGCATAGGAGCTTCAACATCAGTCCATCCAATGAACATTCATGGTTGCTTTCCTTTAGGATTGCCTGGTTTGATCTCCTTGCAGTCCAAGGGACTCTCTAGAGTCTTTTCCAGCACCACAGTTCAAAAGCATCAATTCTTTGGCACTCAGCCTTCTTTATGGTCCAACTCTTACATCTGTATATGATTACTGGAAAAACATAGCTTTGACTAGGTAGACCTTTGTCAGCAAAGTGATGTCTCTGCTTTTTAGTATGCCATCTGAGCTTTCCTTCCAAGGAACAAGTGTGTTTTCATCTCATGGCTACAGTCAATGTCCGAAGTGATTTTGGAGCCCAAGAAAAAAATATTTGTCACTGCTCCCACTTTTTTTCCCTTCCGTTTGCCATGAAGTGATAGGGCTGGATGCCATGATCTTAGTTTTTTGAATGTTGTGTTTCAGGCCAAATTTTTACTCTCCTCTTTCACTTGTATCAAGAGGTTCTTCAGTTCCTCTTCACTTTCTGCTGTTAGAGTGGTGTCATCTGCCTATATGAGGTTGTTGATGTTTCTCCCACCAATCTTGATTCCAGGGTGTGATTCATCCATCCTGCCATTTCACATGATGTACTCTGCATAGTAGTTAAATAAGCAGGGTGACAATATACAACCTTATGCTACTTCTTTCCCAGTTTTGAACCAGTTGTTCCATGTCCAGTTCTAACTGTTTTTTCTTGATCTACATACAGATTTCTCACGAGGCAAGTAAAGTGATCTGGTACTCTTGTTTCTCCAAGAATTTTCCACAGTTTATTGTGCTCCACAAAGTGAAAGACTTTAGCATAGTCAATGAAGCAGATGTTTTTCTTGAATTCTCTTGCTTTCACTATGATCCAGTCACTGTTAGCAATTTGATTTCTGGTTCCTCCGCCTTTTCTAAATCCAGCTTGTACCTCTGAAATTTCTCAGTTCGTGGACAGCTAAAACCTAACTTGAAGAATTTTGAGCATAATCTTGCTAGTATGTGAAATGAGCACCATGGTTCTGTAGTTTGAACTATCTTTGGCATTGCCCTTCTTTATGATTGGAAAGAAAAGTGACTTTTTCTAGAGTGGAGAACAGAGCAGCCTCATGTGTTGCAGTCCATCGGGTCACAAAGGGTTAGGCATGACTTAGAGACAGAATAATAACAGAATGTTTACATGGATTAATAAATTTGTGACATCCATGGACACTTAAGATATATGCATTTTGTTGTGTGAGTATAAAGAAAACAGGAATCTGGTGAAATGACACTACATATAAAAATGGCTAAAATTAAAAACAAAGTAAACATGGTAATGCTGAGCCTCGAGGGATTTATAGACCCATTGAAATGTCCAAGCAGTGCTTTCAATAGCCTAAGTTAACACTATCAGTTTGGAAATCTAAAGCATGAGATCCACAAAGCTTTGACCTAGCAATTCCACTCCTAGGTATAATTACAAAAATATGTGAGTATAAAAGGCTGGTTCAGTTCAGTTCAGTCACTCAGTCGTGTCCGACTCTTTGCGACCCCACGAATCGCAGCACACCAGGCCTCCCTGTTCATCACCATCTCCCGGAGTTCACTCAGACTCACATCCATCGAGTCAGTAATGCCATCCAGCCATCTCATCCTGGGTCGTCCCCTTCTCCTCCTGCCCCCAAATCCCTCCCAGCATCAGAGTCTTTTCCAATGAGTCAACTCTTCGCATGAGGTGGCCAAAGTACTGGAGCTTCAGCTTTAGCATCATTCCTTCCAAAGAAATCCCAGGGCTGATCTCCTTCAGAATGGACTGGTTGGATCTCCCTGCAGTCCAAGGGACTCTCAAGAGTCTTCTCCAACACCACAGTGCAAAAGCATCCATTCTTTGGCACTCAGCCTTCTACACAGTCCAACTTGCACATCCATACATGACTACTGGAAAAACCATAGCCTTGACTAGACAGACCTTAGTCGGCAAAGTAATGTCTCTCCTTTTGAATATGCTATCTAGGTTGGTCATAACTTTTCTTCCAAGGAGTAAGTGTCTTTTAATTTCATGGCTGCAGTCACCATCTGCAGTGATTTTGGAGCCCCCCAAAATGAAGTCTGACACTGTTTCCACTGTTTCCCCATCTATTTCCCATGAAGTGATGGGACCGGATGTCATGATCTTCGTTTTCTGAATGTTGAGCTTTAAGGCTGGTGCAGGCTATTTATACCAAATATATTTTCATGGCAAAACGTGTTATATACATTGGAGCAATGAAAATAACCACTACATGTAACAACATGGAAAAAATGTTACAACCATAGTATTTCATGAAAGAAACCTCAATAGAAAGAATACATATTGTGTGAGTCCGTTTATATAAGCCTCAATGCATGCTAAGTCACTCAGTCATGTCCGACTGCGTGATCCCATGGACAGCAGCCCACCAGGCTCCTCTGTCCATGGGATTCTCTAGGCAAGAATACTGGAGTGGATTGCCATTTCCTTCTCCAATAAGTCTCAAAAATGATTATAAATTTCTATATGCATTTTTCTGTTTATATGTTTTATTTCAATTTCAAAAAGTGTATTATAAAAAAGAGAAAGGATAGATCTGAAGTAAAGAGGAAGAGGGAACTTGGACAGGAAGCAAGGACTTTATATTTCATCTACATTTCTATTATCAGAAAAGCATCAGTTCAGTCAGTCGCTCAGTCGTGTCCGACTCTTTGCGACCCCATGAATTGCAGCACGCCAGGCCTCCCTGTCCATCAACAACTCCTGGAGTTCACTCAAACTCATGTCCATTGAGCTGGTGATGCCATCCAGCCATCTCATCCTCTGTCGTCCCCTTCTCCTCCTGCCCCCAATCCCTCCCAACATCAGAGTCTTTTCCAATGAGTCAACTCTTTGCATGAGGTGGCCAAAGTATTGGAGTTTCAGCTTTAGCAGCATTCCTTCCAAAGAATCCCAGGGCCGATCTCCTTTAGAATGGACTGGTTGGATCTCCTTGCAGTTCAAGGGATTCTCAAGTCTTCTCCAACACCACAGTTCAAAAGCATCAGTTCTTCAGTGCTCAACTTTCTTCACAGTCCAACTCTCACATCCATACATACCACTGGAAAAACCATAGCCTTGACTAGATGGACCTTTGTTGGCAAAGTAATGTCTCTGCTTTTCAATATGCTATCTAGGTTGCACAGTATCTCTTTTATACATTTGTTAATTTTTTAATTTGTTTTTACTGTATCCATGCCAGGATAAAGTCACAAATCCAAAGCTATTGACATATTTTTTTTCTCTTCCTTATGCACTCTGCATTATACTTATTAAAGTTCACCAATGCCATGGGAATGCAAGTTTTATGCAGCCACTGCAGAAAGCAGTTAGAGTTTCCCCAGAAAACTAAACAGAATTATCATATGATTCAACAGTCCCATTCCTGGACTTATATTTGGAACAAACTATAATTCAAAAAGATATATGCACCTCTATTTTCATAGCATGTGAACTGTTCACAATAGCCAAGACATGGAAAAGACCTAAATGTCTAGCAACAGATGAATGGATAAAGAAGATGTGGTACATACATAAAATGGAATACAACTCAGCCATAAAAGAGAACAGAATGATGCCATTTGCAGTGACATAGATGTAACTACAGGTCATCATACTAAGTGAAGTAACTCAGAAAGATAAAGATAACTATCACATGATATCACTTATATGTAGACTCTGAACTATGACACACATGAACTTATCTATGAAAAAGAAACAGAATCATAGACATAGAGAACAGACTAGTGAGTGCAAAAGGGAAGAGGATGGGGGAATTGGAGTGGGAGGTTGGCGTTAGCAGATGTAAATTTTTTTTTAAAGAATTTTTATGTGGACCTTCTTAAATCTTCACTGAACTTGTTATAATATTGTTCTGCTTTATGGTGTTTTTTTTTTTTTTTTTTTTTGGCTATGTGGGATATGTGTTCCTGTACAGGGATTGAACTAGACTAGCACCCCTTGTGTTGGAAGGTGAAGTCTTAACCACTGGACAACCCGGTAAGTCCCAGATGTAAGCTTTTATATTTAAGAATGGATAAACAACAAGATCTTACTGTATAGCCCAGAGAACTACATTCAGTGTCCTATGATAAATCATAATAGTAAAGAATATTTTTCTAAGTGTATATATGTATGTATAGCTGAATCACTTTGCTGTACAGCAGCAATTAACACAATATTTTGAATCAATTTTACTTCAATAAAAAAATAAGTTCACCAGTGTCATATTACCTTATTATCTTGCTGAATATTTTATGCATAGACACTTCCTTTGGTATTTGCTTTCACAACTTTGCCAATTTTTCATTAACTTCCAAATGCTAGCTTTCTGCTAAGACTAATGCCTTTCTCAAGTCTGTCAGACCCCTGTTAGCTTTTGTAAAGTATGCTGACCTTTGTGATTGCACTGTTAAATAGCATGATTGATATATACATTTCTGAAATTAGGACATAAACAGGCTCTAAAAGAAGTCATAATTTAATTAGACTATTAATCTGTTTCACTTATGAGTATTATTTACTCATAAAAACATTGGATTGCTCAAATCCAATTTTGTTCTGCTGTGTCATTTGATAATTTCACTGTCAATACTTGCTTTATAATGAATAAATTACCTAATTAGGAAGATGGGTTAATTAGATATTTACATGATTCTATGAATTTTTCTTCTAAAACTCCAGTATTTAAACCATGGTAGCAATATAGGATTCTGAAAAATCAATATTTTTCCTTTTACAAATCCTTTCATGTATACATTCTGTCTGGGAAAAGTATTTTGTCTTAAATATGTGCATTTACAGACAAATGTAGATGTAATTGGCAAACATGTAAAATGTGTTTATAGAAAATACAGCAGCCATAATTTAATTAATACCTACTGTATTATGGTGCCAATAGACTATGTTCATATATTGTTTTATACTAAGTGTAATTTTCACTGTAAATCTCTATAGTATATCATCTCCATGTTCTATTCCTTTTTGCAAATGAGGAAACTAAGTCTTAGGGAAGCAAAACGACTTGAACAAAACACAAGACTCTAATGACTCCCACTATTGCTATTCATGATTTTCATGGTTGACAATGACTTGCTCAAGGATTTAATCCCTCCAGGCCCCACCTGTTCATCCATAGAGAGAAAGGCCATCGGTAATAGCTTGGTGTAGTGGTTTTAAAGTTCTCATCTGATATGTGGTAGAGGTATTTGTTAATAAGGTAAAAAACATTATATAAATATTAATATGATGGACACTCTTGCTCATAGCAGTGGAGAAACAGTATCGCTTGCTAAATCATTCATAACTCCAAACATTGGGGTCAAGTTCATGAAAGCATGTCTTTCACCTCTAGGTATTTCCCTTTTTAATGCCCCTCCCATCACCATTCTTCCACCTCTTCTTTCTGGGTACCTCGTTATTCTGCTTCCATTCAGAGCTCATGGATTGTGCTTACTGTTCTAGATTCTTCCTCTTTCTTCCTCACACATCAAAATACTCCTGTTAGGTGTCACATATCTTCAACATTTTGACATCTAATGAAGATATCATAATAGAGGTGTCATTGGGTTTTGAGCATTTGTAAAAGTAGATTGTACTTGTGACTATCCTCTTGCAAGTGACAGTAACCTATTTATAAAGAGCTTAAACAAAAAGTGAATTAATTAACTTCAATTAACTGAAACATTATGGTGGTTCTTCCATTAGGTAGCACTTTGCCCTTGGCCTTAAATAATGGGATTTGTCTTTCCAAGTCTCCTAACTGCTTGTTGTGCTACCTACACCCTCAGATGGACTGCCTTTTTGGAGCAAATATACATTAACCTCCAGGGTTACCCGTGAGCAGCTGGACATCCTCAGTGGAAAGAGAATGCATTTCTTCTAAGAGAATGTATTTCTTCTAAAGAAAGACCTGTCTCCAACTTGTTAGTTGGTCCCCTCCTGATTGCTGCAACAGATCACCACCTCATGGTGACACAGTCTTCTTGCATGGATGGTTGGTCAGGGAAAAAACAAATCGAACACAGTATATTTTAAAATAAGTCTTAACACAGTCTTATCAAGACATATGTAACCGCAGGATTAGTGAAGACATTCCTATTTGCATTTTAGCAGTTTCAGTACTAGAAAATTGACATTCCTGTGATGTTGTATGCAGATATAAGGGCTGATGCAAATGTTCTTTTGGAGTATTTGGAACTGGAGTTAAGAGGCACAGCTTCTTTCCATAAGTGGAACAACATGCAGAAATGAACAACTTGCCTTAGTAGGATCTTAACTGAGAGATAGGATTCTCTCATCCATGTTGCAACCCTGTTTTCCTTGTTAAGAGCTTTGTTGCATGGGTTTCAGAATATTCTACGGACTGCAGTTTGTTTTGCTTTTCTGGTAATCATATGGTCTCATTACAACCAAAACTGCATTCCTCCTTTGAGGGGGATATAATACTTCTCTGGCTTGGGGTGAACACTTGTGCATTTTCAAATTCATGTCCTTGCTAAAAATATGAAACTTCTTAAGGTTTGTATAGCAGTGAAACATTATGGCACATGATGAAACATGGCTAGTTTATTTAAACAGCACAAGTGAAATGTCTTCAGCAACTTGCACACCATTAGAGATATTTCTCTGCGGTATATCCTAAATGCCTAATATGTTGCATGTAACTGCTGGAAATTTGATCAGGGATTCCCTGTGCAGTCTAGAGTTGAGGATAAAAGAGCAGGACTTGAATTTCACATCTAAAATATCATCTTTCCACCCAATTGGGTAAGGTTGGCATTATCACTCTGCATGTATAAAATGGAAAAATTATCCCTAGAGTTTAATTCAGAATCAGGGAAAATACAGTATGCTCTTCTGTTGAGGAAACAGTCTTCTTTGTTGGAAGTGGGTCATCTAGAGACCCAGTTGCTTAAGGAAAACAGATGAAATACAGTAATTCCAAGAACAGACCAATAAAGGCCAAGGGCTCAGTTAATCTTTCAAAGGACAAGTCCCTCAGTAGCCATGAATGCTGTTAAGAGTTGAATGTGTCTAATTTATATATGACTCCAGGGTCAACATGATTTAGTGGAAAGGGAACAAGGTACAGTTTGTAGAAACCAATGCAAGGGAAGCTGTTAAAGAAAGTTTTAAGGTTTAAAATATTTTAAGGAACATTTTCAAGGAAAGAGTACATGTCATAGCCTTCAATTGACAGTTGCCCCAAAGAGAATAAATGAAGAGATTTAAGCTCATTAACTCCTTTTTTAAAGGTCTAAATAGAAACAATGTAAAGATGCCATAAAGCAGGTGAGGACACTCCTGGCATGGGATGAACTCTCAGATTTCCAGATCAACTTGCCTGGTAAACACTTCATTACAGTATTTTCAAAGGTCGGTGTGAGGTGTGACATGACATTCTTTTTTATAGCATGAGAAATTCAATATGGATTCAATAGTTCCCTCCCAGCAACTTATGAAATAGGAGAACAATTTCTAGCCTGTTGAAATTTATCAAATCCTTCCTGAAGTGTGCATGCCATATTGTAGAACATGACAACATTTTTCTATAGAGGACTACATAGTAAATAGTTTCATTTCTGGGGATAGATGCTCCCTGTAGCAACTGTTTGACTCTACCACTGTAGTGCAAAAGCAACAATAAGCAGTGTGTAAATTAATGTTCATGACTATGTTCTAATACAACTTTACTGACAAAACAGGCAGCAGGTTGAATTTGAACCATAGACCATTATTTGCTAAACCTTACTGTAGGATATTATTTAGATTAATGGTAACAGTGATTGCCTGTAGAGGTTGGTGTGTTGTAGGAATATGAACAGCTAAGTTTCAAATATCTAGTTAGTGATGTCCCAGTATGACTTGGGATAATTCTGATATCACTAGTAACTGATAAAACTTATAATTCTGAGGGCTGTGGAAGGTTCTAAGGGATCTGACTGTTAATAACTCTTTTGGAAACACTGCATTCTAATTTTGTGTGTACACACACGTACATATCTATACATGTATATATTTTATGAAAATAATTTTTTGTAACACTGTCAGTTTAGTTCAGTTGCTCAGTTGTGTCCAACTTCATGCAACCCCATGGACTGCAGCATGCAAGGCCTCCCTGTCTATCACCAACTTCCAGAGTTTACTCAAACTCATGTCCATTGAGTGGGTGATGCCATCCAACCATCTCATCCTCTGTCATCCCCTTCTCCTCCTGCCTGCAATCTTCCCAGCATGAGGGTCTTTTCAAATGAGTCAGTTCTTTGCATCAGTTGGCCAAAATATTGGAGTTTCAGCTTCAACATTAGTCCTTCCAATGAATATTCAGGACTGATTTTCTTTAGGATGGACTGGTTGGATCTCCTTGCAGTTCAAGGAACTCTTGAGTCTTCTCCAACACCACAATTCAAAAGCATCAATTCTTTGGTGCTCAGCTTTCTTTATAGTCCAGGTTTCATATCCATACATGACTACTGCTTTGACTAGATGAACCTTTGTTGGCAAAGTAATGTCTTTACTGTTTTTTTTGTAATACTGTAGTATTTTGGAAATAAGGTCACTGAATTATTTAAGACACTACAGCTACTGATTTTGTCACAGACCCCTTCTGGACATTATTAGTAAACTATATTCAATTGCACTTTTCTGTTATAAACAACCATTGTTTTTTGAAGCTGCATAATGAAGTTATTTTACTTTGCAGCTGCTGTTGTCTTGTACTCTCTCAGAATAAGATATCAAGTTGGTTCTTATGGAAGCAACATAGTGGTTAAAACTCTTAAGAACATGAACTGGGAAATCAGATAAATCCATGTTGTGTTTTAGTTCTGCTGTTTATTAGCTTTTGGAATTCTGTGCAAGTGACATCACTTATTTGAGCCTCTCTTTTTTCATCTGTATGTAAGATAAAGTGGATAATGTGTGTCAAGCATTTAGCACAATCCTGGGCATATAGGAAATGCTCAGTAATTTGCAGCTATTATTATATTATCTTTAGTAAGATGGGATAACCACTCAGTCACTTACCATTATATTGTAACTGTTAATATTTTTCTTGATAAAGTGGATGATTATCATTTTTTGCTTGCCAAATATTCATTCTTAGTTCTTACAGTGATTTTACTGGATTTTCCTTGTGGTTTTGAGGTGCTTAAAAGTGAGGCTGCCTTCATCCCTGGTTCAAAGCATAGGTATACAGCCTATTGGCTATAGGACTGAAATGTGGCACATCATCCTTTCTGGTTGATGAGATTTAATTCTGGGATTTTTTTTAGAAAGAGATGATGAGAATATATAAGCCTAGAGATGCTGGCAAAGATATTTCCTTGAAGCCATACCACCCACAAACTTTCCATTTGTGTTAATCACTAAATATTCTGTGTTTTGTTTTTTTTTTGCTTTGTCTATTTTGATGTGGGTTTGTATCACTTATAACTGAAAAAGTTCTAACCAATACAGCTAATTATTTTATGTTTGCTAACAGGACAGATTCTATCAGCTAATCAACATCTGAACTTTTAAAAAAGTTTTTTTGTTTTTTAGAATAGCACATATGATTGACTTCCCTCCCTCCCTCCCTCTCTCTCTCCTTCCCTTCCTTCCTACCTTCCTTTCATTTTTGAACCTGGGGACCAAAATTCAAACTAATCAAATGGCAGAACCTAAACTTGTTATAAAGATCAAACATTTGATTTTGCCAGCTGAGATAATGGAGTACTTAATAAGACTTTAAGAGCAAAAATCAAATAGTACTGGGACAGGGAAAGTTACAGAGCAACAGCTCCCTCTTTTTCCCCACAGGGGAGCACTTTGCCCTCTGAGGTTTGTCCTAGAGTGACCTGCCCAGGTCCCACAATTAGTTACAAAATAGGATTAAATTCATACATTTATATGTACACTTATATGTTTAGCAAGCCATCTTGTCTGTGCTATATGAATTCAAATGAATAAGATTTCTTGGATAAAAATACAAATATATATTTGTTTTTTACATACAGCCTAAATATACCTGTAAAAATAATAGCATCTGTTTAAAAGCAAGTAATAACTTAATATAGTTGTCAAAACTTTTCAAGCACTTGGGGGTATGGGGGCTACTGCAATGGCATTTTTTGAAGTAAGAGAGTCTGGGTTCAACTCTTAATAAAGAAAGGAATGGTGGGAATTTTTAGTAAAAAATCAGAGTGACATCAATAGATGGACAGTTGCCAAGAATAAACATCAGGGGTAAGACAGGATTCTAGCTAAATGAACCTAACAGGATTCTTGTTCAAGGGGCCAGGGAGATCAGATGTCACCTGGAGGGAGTGGGGGATGAGGAATCCAATTAGTGACTGAACGTGATGAGATATTGAGGATGGGAAATTATGGCTAACCTGACTTAGCAGGATTCTTGCTGAAATTGTACAAAGTCTCAAGGAGAGGCAATTTGTCAGATCTCATGACCTCTGCTAACCCTCATTCCTCCCAAAGGCCCTGTCTCTAAATGCCAACACATTGAGGGTTAGGGATTCAATATATAAATTTTGAGAGGATACAAGCATTCAGTCCTTAATTATTAATAAGTGTTCATTATAGATTAGTGTTCATTTTTTAAGATTATTATCCTTTTGTTATTGTATTCTTTCTTTAGTTTTAAAATTAAACCTTAGCCTAGATTAGTTATTTGGACGTTTTCTCCATCCTCCCATATGTTATCATGCTTTGTTTTGAAGTCTGGGATTTTGGTGAGCTTCCTCAGGTATTTTGTCATCTGACAGACTGTGTAAAAAAAGTGGAGTGGAGTGCATGTCTGAAATGGGTAACAATCACAAGTTGATCTATTTGTTTGATAATTGCACAGTTAAAAAAAAAATACATGCAACCATACTCCTAAAAAATAGAACTACAATTTCAGGAAGCCAGTAAGTATATTAGTTTCTTTTAACGATCTAACAAATAACATTTCACACATTATAGCTTTCCATTGGGAACCCTAAAGAAGAAAATTAAGATTTTGTGTCACAGCCTGTGTTCTATTGGTATGATATGTAGCAATCCTACTTACAACAGCAAGATGTTACAGAGGAATAGTCCAGGGGAATGGATGTGAAGGGAAGATAGCAGGGCAATACCTAGAAATCATGCTTGGAAAGAACCGTAAAACAATATTTTTTTCCCCTAATGCAAAGCATTTGATTGGAACCAGGTGATGTGTATATTTCACTGAGTTCCTAAAGGGACTTGAGATCTCATGAAACAGGCTCACATTGGTACTTGGCAACATCCTCATCTCTTCCATCATTCCCTATATTGAAATTTTCTCTGTGCTTTTCACCCCATTCAAAGTAGCAAGTTATTAATAGGATTCCTTTAAAAGATTGGTTACCTTTTAGATTATGGTTCTCAAACCTTAATATGCATATAGGTCAGCTAAGAGTTATCTTCAAATACAGCATGGGACTTGACATTATGTATTTCTAACTAGCTCGCTGGGGATGCCTGATATGCAGGGGTCTGCTGACCACACTTTGAGTGGTTCTGCCAACAGAACTCCTTGTGATGATGAATATTCTGTATCTATGCTGTCTGAGAGGTAGCTACTAGTCAAAGGTGGCTCTTAAGCACTTGAAATGTAGTTAGTGTGGTTGAGGAATTAAATTTCTGCTTCTTTACATTTAAATGTCAATAGACATATGTGGCTACTTGTTGGGCAGTGCAACTTTTCAGTTCAGTCACTCAGTCATGTCCAACTCTTTGCGACCCCATGGAGTGCAGCACACCAGGCCTCCCTATTCATCACCAACTCCCAGACTTTACTCAAACTCATGTCCATTGGGTCAGTGAAGCCATCCAACCATCTCATCCACTGTCATCTCCTTCTCCTGTCTTCAATCTTTCCCAGAATCAGGGTCTTTCAAATGAGTCAGCGCTTTGCATCAGGTGGCCAAGTATTGGAGTTTCAGCTTCAACATCAGTCTTTCCAATGAACACTCAAGAATGATCTTCTTTAGGATGGACTGGTAGGATTTCCTTGCAATTCAGGAGACTCTCAAAGTCTTCTCCAACACCACAGTTCAAAAGCATCAGTTCTTCAGCGCTCAGCTTTCTTAATAGTCCAGCTCTCACATCCATACATGACCACTGGAAAAACCATAGATTTGACTTTTTGATGGACCTTTAATGGTAAAGTAATGGCTCTGCTGTTTAGTATGCTCTCTAGGGTGGTCATAACTTTCCTTCCAAGGAGTGTCTTTTAATTTATGGCAGCAACCAACATCTCCAGTGATTTTGGAGCCCAAAAAAATACAGTCTGACACTGTTTCCACTGTTTCCCCATCTATTTCCCATGAAGTGATGGGACCAGATCCCATGATCTTAGTTTTCTGAATGTTGAGCTTTAAGCCAAGTTTTTCACTCTCCTCTTTCACTTTCATCAAGAGCCTCTTAGTTCTTCTTCACTTTCTGCCATAACGGGGTGTTATCTGTATATCTGAAGTTATTGATATTTCTCCGGCAATCTTGATTCCAGCTTGTGGTTCTTCCAGACCAGCATTTCACATGATGTACTCTGCAAATAAGTTAAATAAGCAGGGTGACAATATATAGCCTTGGCATACTCCTTTTCCTATTTGGAACCAGTCTGTTGTTCCATGTCCAGTTCTAACTGTTGCTTCCCGACCTGCATATAGATTTCTCAAGAGGCAGGTCAGGTGGTCTGGTATTCCAATCTCTTTCAGAATTTTCCAGAGTTTGTTGTGATCCACACAGTCAAAGGCTTTAGCATAGTCAATAAAGCAGAAATAGATGTTTTTCTGGAACTCTCTTCCTTTTTCGATCATCCAGCAGATGTTGGCAATTTGATTTCTGGTTCCTCTGCCTTTTCTAAATCCAGCTCAAACATCTGAGAGTTCACAGTTCACATACTGTTGAAGCCTGGCTTGGAGAATTTTGAGCATTACTTTACTAGCATGTGAGATGAGTGCAATTGTGCATTTGAGCATTCTTTGGCATTGCCTTTCTTTGGGATTGGAATGAAAACTGACCTTTTCCAGTCCTGTGGCCACTGCTGAGTTTTCCAAATTTGCTGGCATATTGAGTGCAGCACTTTCACAGAATCATCTTTCAGGATTTGAAATAGCTCAACTGGAATTCCATCACCTCCACTAGCTTTGTTCATAGTGATGCTTCCTAAGGCCAACTTGAGTTCATTTTCCAGGATGTCAGGCTCTAGGTGAGTGATCACACCATCATGATTATCTTGGTTGTGAAGATCTTTTTTGTACAGTTCTGTGTATTTTTGCCACCTCTTCTTAATATCTTCTGCTCTATTCAGTTCAGTTCAGTTCAGTTGCTCAGTCATGTCCGACTCTTTGTGACCCCATGAATTGCAGCATGCCAGGCCTCCCTGTCCATCACCAACTCCCGGAGTTCACTCAGACTCACATCCATTGAGTTAGTGATGCCAGCCAGCCATCTCATCCTGTGTCGTCCCCTTCTCCTCCTGCCCACCCCACCCCCCCCCCCCCAATCCCTCCCAGCATCAGTCTTTTCCAATGAGTCAACACTTCTCATGAGGTGGCCAAAGTACTGGAGTTTCAGCTTTAGCATCATTCCTTCCAAAGAATCCCAGGGCTGATCTCCTTCAGAATGGACTGGTTGGATCTCCTTGCAGTCCAAGGGACTCTGAAGAGTCTTCTCCAACACCACAGTTCAAACACATCAATTCTTCAGCACTCAGCCTTCTTCACAGTCCAACTCTCACATCCATACATTACTACTGGAAAAACCATAGCCTTGATTAGACTAGGTCCATACTATTTCTGTCCTCTATTGAGCCCATCTTTGCATGAAATGTTCCCTTGGTATTTCTAATTTTCTTAAAGAGATCGCTAGTCTTTCCCATTTTATTGTTTTCCTCTATTTCTTTGCACTGCTCACCGAGGAAGGTTTTCTTATCTTTCCTTGCTATTCTTTTGTTTTGTTATTCTATCTCTGTTCAGTTCCAAGGCAAACCATTCAATATCAGGGTAATCCAAGCCTATGCCCTGACCATAATGCTTAAGAAGCTGAAGTTGAACAGTTCTATGAAGACCTGCTGCTGCTGCTGCTGCTAAGCCTACAAGACCTTTTAGAACTAACACCCGAAAATATGTCCTTTTCATTATAGGGGACTAGAATGCAAAAGTAGGAAGTCAAGAAACACCTAGAGCAACAGACAAATTTGGCCTTGGAATACAAAATGAAGTAGGACAAAGGCTAATAGAGTTTTGCCAGGAGAACACACTGGTCATAGCAAACACCATCTTCCAACAACACAAGAGAAGACTCTACACATGGACTTCACTAGATGGTCAACACCAAAATCAGATTGATGATATTCTGTGCAGCCAATGATGGAGAGTCAGCAACAATAAGACTGGGAGCTGACTGTGGCTCAGATCATTAACTCCTTATTGCCAAATTCAGACAAATTGAAGAAAGTAGTAAAAACCACTAGACCAATCAGGTATGACCTAAATCAAATCCCTTATGATTATACAGTGGAAGTGATAAGTAGATTTAAAGGACTAGATCTGATAGACAGAGTGCCTGATGAAGTATGGCTGGAGATTCATGACATTATACAGGAGACAGATATCAAGACCACCCCCAAGTAAAGAAATGCAAAAAAAGCAAAATGGCTGTCTGAGGAGGATTTACAAATAGCTGTGAAAAGAAGAGAAGCAAAAAGTGAAGGAGAAGAGTGCAACAAAACCAGGATCAACAAAACTAATCTCAACTATAACCCTGCCAGTGTCCTGTCTGCCATTAAACCCTAAAGAGGTTCCCTTTGTATTTACAGAATAAAGGCGGAGCTGGTCCACAAGACTCAGTACCTTCTTCTCACAATCTGCTCCCTCTGCCCTGTTGTTACCAAACCCTGGGCTTTGGGCATTCGTCCTTTTCTCTCCAAGCTTCTTTATCCCACATCACTTTTGATATTGTTTTCCCATTGTCTGGAACACAACCACCTTTCCCCTTCTTCTTGAGTTCATTTATACTCAGCTTTGGGTTTCAGTTCAGAGAAGTTTTCCTTGAAATTCCTGGTCAAATGTCCATATTTCTGAATTTCTCTCCTTCATAGCCCGGGTCCTAGTTGAGAGTCGGTGCTTGGTTGTGTGTTGCTTATTTACAAGTATCCAGCTCCTCACTCAGCTGAAATTTTAATTGGATGGGGATTATGTCTCTGTTTATTATTGTAGTCCCAGAAATTAGTATAGGAAATGGCACATAGTAGATGCTGAACATTTATTTGTTGAATAATATTTAATTTATATATCACACACAAATTACTTGGGAGTACTTGTTCAAAATGGAAACTCTTCTGTCCTGCCTCCTCAAATTTGAGTTCATTAAAAGGTTTAGGATAAGACATAGTGGTTCTCATTTTTCAGAAAGCACTCAAGCTGCCTCTAATGCAGTTGTTTGCGGGTTCTATTTTGAGAAATCGTATTCTAGATAGTCCTAGAGGACATCTAAGTTTAAGTGTATTTTTGTTTTCTTTTAGTGAGAAGAGCAGTGAACAGTAGTTTCATCTCTTTTCAAGATTTAAAGGAGGAGCCCTCCTCTCTCACACGGCATATCTAAGCAAAACCAGAACAGAGCTGAGCACAGCTGGGAAGTATTGCTCTCATGATACAGTGGTGTGGGGTTTCATAATGCATCCAGGGAGCAACCTGTATCCAAATAAAGTAAATGTTATTAAAGGACAATACATACAGAGTCGGAAAAGAACACAGTATTCCAGAGAATTGAATAAAATTATGATGTAGTTGTTTGAAAACTGCTGCTACTAATATTATACTAACAAGTTGTGCTATAATATTTAAAATAAATTTAAAAATGTAACACTCCCAAGAAAAAGGGGAAAAACACATCTGGCTAGCAAAGGTTATTTGCTTTATGATTGCAAATCATTAGTGTGGAGGTGGAAGTTGAGTAAAGATGGTAAAAATAATAAAGGAAAATCCAATATATTTGGATAGTTGGCCAAAAGGAAGGGGGCTCATCTCACAATAAGGTAGGGTGAGAAATGAAAGTCTCACCATTCTATCTTCTTGCCTACATTCCTCTGCTGAAAAAATATAATTTTAGAAGAATTAGAACTCACTTCTTTTTTCAGAAGGAGGTCAGGAATATTAAAAAACAAACAAACAACTCAATCCTGTTGTTATGACAGTGCTTCCTTCTATGCTTTGTTCAGTTCATTTAATCAATGTATATATTCAATAGGAGCACAGCAGCAGTTCAGTTCAGTTCAGTCACTCAGTCATATCCTCTCTTTGCAACCCCACATGCTACAGGATGCCAGGGTTCCCTGTCCATCACCAACTCCTGGAGCTTGCTCAAACTCATGTCCATGGAGTTGGTGATGCCATCCAACCATCTCATCCTCTCTTGTCCCCTTCTCCTCCTGCCTTCAATCTTTCCCAGCATCAGGGTCTTTTCAAATGAGTCAGCTCTTTGCATCAGATGGTCAAGGTATTGGAACTTCAACATTAGTCCTTCCAATGAATATTCAGGACTGATTTCATTTAGGATTGACTGGTTTGATCTCTTTGAGAGCCAAGGGACTCTCAAAGTCTTCTCCAACACCACAGTTTGAAAGCATCAATTCTTTGACATTCAGCTTTCTTTATAGTCCAACTCTCACATCCACACATGACTACTGGAGAAAGCATAGTTTTGACTAGATGGAGCTTTGTTGGCAAAGTAGTGTCTCTAATTTTTAATATGCTGTCTAGGTTGATCACAGCTTTTCTTCCAAGGAGAAAGCACCTTTTAATTTCATGGCTGCAGTCACCATCTGCAGTGATTTTGGAGCCCCCCAAAATATAGTCTGACACTTTCCACTGTTTCCCCATCTATCTCCCATGAAGTGATGGGACCAGATGCCATGATCTTAGTTTTCTGAATGTTGAGCTTTAAGCCAACTTTTTCACTCTCCTCTTTCACTTTTATCAAGAGGCTATTCAGTTCCTCTTCATTTCTGCCATAAGAGTGGTGTCATTTGCGTATCTGAGGTTATTGATATTTCTCTGGCCATCTTGATTCCAGCTTGTGTTTCATCCAGCCCAGCATTTCACATGATGAACTCTGCATACAAGTTAAATAAGCAGGGTGACAATATACAACCTTGATGTACTACTTTCCCAATTTGGAATCAGTCTGTTGCTCCATCTCCAGGTCTAATTGTTGCTTTTTCACTTGCATACAGATTTCTCAAGAGGCAAGTAAGGTGGCCTGGTATTCCATCTCTTGAAAAATTTTCCACAGTTTGTTGTAATCCACATAGTCAAAGGCTTTGGCATAGTCAATAAGGCAGAAGTAGACGTATTTCTGGAACTCTCTTGCTTTTTCTGTGATTCAACGGATGATGGCAATTTGATCTCTGGTTCCTCTGCCTTTTCTAATCCAGCTTGAACATCTGGAAGTTCGTGGTTTACATACTGTTGAAGCCTGGCATGGAGAATTTTGAGCACTACTTTGCTAGTGTGTGAGATGAGTGCAGTTGTGCGGTGGTTTGAACATTCTTTGGCATTGCTTTTCTTTGGGATTGTAATGATAATTCTGACCTTTTCCAGTCCTGTGGCCACTGCTGAGTTTTCCAAATTTGCTGCATATTGACTGTATTTAGATCCATTTAGGGAGGCAGTATAACCACCATCTATATCCCATCTAGTTCCCTACTTGAGTCACTTGGACTGCAAGGAGATCCAACCAGTCAATCGTAAAAGAAATCAATCCTGAATATTCATTAGAAGAACTGATGCTGAAGCTGAAACTCCAATACTTTGGCCACCTGATGTGAGGAACTGACTCACTGGAAAAGACTCTGATGTTGGGAATGATTGAAGACAGGAGGAGAATGGGATGACAGAGGATGAGATGGTTGGATGGCATCACCAACTCAATGGACATGAGTTTGAGCAAGCTCTGGGATTTGGTGATGCACAGGGAAGGTTGGTGTGCTGCAGTCCATGGGGTTGCAAAGAGTTAGACACGACTGAGTGACTGAACTGAAGGGAACTGAATTTCCCAAGTAGTTTGGCTCAGTGGTAAAGTATCTGCCTACTAAGGCAGAATATTCAATCACTGGGTCGGGGAGATCCCTTGGAGAAGGAAATGACAAATACCCTCCAGTATTCTTGTCTGAAGAATGCCAGGAACAGAGAAGTCTGCTGAGCTACAGTCCACAGGGTTTCAAAGAGTCGGACACGACTGAGCAACTGAATAACAACAGTAGCTAAGATCTCGGTGGACCTTGATTGGAATCCCAGCCTCATGACTCTGGGAACCACTACCACAGTCACCGGATAGATAGTGGTGCATCTCACAGAGATGTGCCATTTGGAGAAGTTTGTGGAATGAGCCTTGCACATCAGGAGTGGAGAGATTCCAAACCAGTGGATAGTTACTACAAAGGCAGTAACTCTGGTCTATCATGGCATGTTGGAGGAAATGCAGTGGGTTTGTTGTGACCAGAATCAAATTGAGGAGGGGGAGGTAGTTGGGATCAACAGATAATGAGAGGATGCAATTCTTGGAGACCATTGTAAGACTTTGGCTGTTACTTAAAGTAAGATGTGTTTATTGAAAGATGTTTTTAACACATGCTTGTTATAGGAAAATACTCAAATATAGTAAGTGTATATAAAAAATCAAGATGCAACTTATAAAAAATATAATTCTAGAAAATTCTGAAGATAAAGGCATATATTATTAACAGTAATAATTATTTTGTGTTTGGAACATTGCAGGCTATTATTTCCTTAATAGCTTTCAGTATTTTCCAAATAATACAAAATGGTATGTATCACTTTTATTTCAGAGAAATAATATATTATTTTCTAAACAACCAGAAGTGAAATATTAACATCTGATAATGTAATTACCAGATACTTGGCCACTCTATACTTGCTTGCTAAAGAAAACTTTACTCTGAGTTGAGGCAATCTGATTAAGTTACCTTTAATAAATTACAGAAAATACACTTTACCTGTATTATCTGGAAAAATAGATTAATGCAGACTTGACTCAGGATAGATACAATTTATTCTGTCATCAGAGGTGTTTTGTGTCTTCTTTATAAACCTGGGATTAAACTTGTTCATTTAAAATTTAGTAGAGTTTTAGATAGTCTCTTTTACTTCCTTCAGAAGTTTGGAAGATTTTATAAATTTAGGTTGAATTGATAAAATATTTTGACCTGTAGGAAAAATATTATAATTTCATTTTATCTTTGAAATGTTAATTTTACATTGGAATTTGGATAAACTATAATTATGTCATAATGATACTCACTTTTATAAGAAAATTATATGAATAGAAGGAGATTTAGGCATGTATTTTGCATATGCTTTCATAATTATTCTCTTTCTGCAGTAAATTCTTCTTGTGATACACATTACAGAATAACTGAGTGTTTCAGCTCAAATAAAGGAAAACTGTGTTTAAGAAGAATATTTTCTCTGTATAAACGCCCAGCAATGGGATAGCTGGATCATATGGTAGTTCGAAAGTTTTTTGAGAACCTCCATACAGACTTTCATAGTGGCTACATCAGTTTATGTTCCTACCAACCTCATCCTTAAGCCAACACATTTCTTTTCTTGTGGGCACATTGTAGGGTATACAGAAGTAGAAGTATAATGCTGTGTACATGAAACACATATAATGCTATAAATAAGCATTACTGCAATAAAAACAAATAATTTAATTAATTTTAAAAAGGACAAATTAAAAATATTTTCTCTATTTCCTATGCTTTAAATTGACACCATAGATACTGTATCCATTATGAGTCTCTTTGTGGTCAGTGACAAATAACTCCATAAAAATGGATTAAGGAATAAAAGGAAATTATCAACACATATAAAGATCCACAGCTAAATTAACTTTCCAATATAGTTGGGTTCAGAGACTGGGCAGTCTGATCATCAGGATTTGTTTCATGACTCAACTTTCAGTTTTGTTGACTTTTGTCTCCATAGCACTAGATTTCTCCTTTGTTAGGAAGATGTCTGTTGTAGTTGTTCAGTTGCTAAGTTATGTCCAACTCTTTGTGACCGCATGGACTGCAGCATGCCAGGCTATCCTGTCCTTCACTATCTCAGATTTTGCTCAAACTCATGTCCATTGTGTTGATGATGCCACTCAACCATTTCATCTTTCACCCCCTTCTCTTCTTGCCCTCAGCCTTTCCCAGCATCAGTGTCTCTTCTTTTCCAATGAGTCAGCTTTTCACATCAGGTGGCCAAAGTATTGGAGTTTCAGCTTCAGTATCAGTCCTTCCAATGAATGTTCAGGACTGATTTCTTGTAGGATTGACTGGTCTGATCTCCTTGCAGTCCAAGGGACTCTCAAGAGTCTTCTCCAACACCACAGTTTGAAAGCATTGATTCTTCAGTGCTAAGCCTTCTTTATGGTCCAACTCTCACATCCGTACATGACTACTGGAAAAACCAGAGCTTTGACTATAGGGAATTTGTCAGCAAAATGATGTCTCTGCTTTTTAATATGCTGTTTAGCTTTGTCATAGCTTTCCTTTCAAGGAGCAAGCGTCTTTTAATTTCAAGGTTGCAGTCAATGTCTGTAGTGATTTTGGAGCCAAAAAAATAAAATCTGCTACTGTTTCCACTTTTTCCCCATCTATTTGCCATGAAGTGATGGGATGTGCCATGATCTTAAGTTTTTTAAATATTGAATTTTAAGCCAATTTTTTCACTGTCCTCTTTCACCCTCATCAAGAGGCTCTTTAGTTCTGCTTCTTACATTTCCCATTTTTCTTAAAATACTAGAAGGAAACAGTGGAATTCTTTTCTGGTAGTTTTTCATGAAGTCTTGAAATTTATTGTGCTTGGTCCTGCGAAATTTTTATGCCCATAACTGAGTCAAATTACAGTTACTAGAAAATACAGTTACTTGGTTTACCACAGCAACTCCTTCCTAAAGAAGGAGGATAAAGGTGGATTTTTTATTGAAAATCAGGGATACAAATGCTAGGCAGGTAAACATCAAACATCCATAGTATAAACATTTCTAGAAAAGTTTTTTTTTTTAAGAAAAATAGTAGTTTTCCCTACTGCCTCAAAAATCTCAATGGCTTACAACGACAAACATTTTCTTTGCTTTCAAGAAAATGGGTCAGCTCTATATTTCTCTAATTTGTTAACAGTTGTTTGAGGCATGTCTCTCTTATGGCAAATGGAGTGAAAGCCAAAAAGGTGAGCAGAGCTATGAAATGCCTTTAGAGGCTTCAGCTTGTGTCTAAGGACCATCACTTTAGTCCAAATGCTATTACAGGACAAACAAGTCATGTAAATAAACTCAACAACAACTGAATGAGGAAACATACTATACACATTAGTGGGAGGTAATGCAAAATTATGTGACAAAAGGCATGGAGTCTGTAATTCCAGTACAGGACAGGCGTGAAGAATTGAGAGTAAGGAACCTATTTACCAGAGAAATTTCTAGTGTTTACTTGATGACAAAGTCAGCTATCAGAAGATTTTTCTCCACTTCAAGTCTCTGTAAGTTTATTATTGAGATAGAAGAGGGTAGTATTCATCACCATTACATTTCTGTTCACATTTCATTATACATTAATATCTGTATATAGTTCATTTTATAACAGATAAGTAACCGAAGTGGTAACAGATGTATTTTATTTTAAAATTATTACTGACATTTTCCCATATTATAACTTCTGACTATCAAACTTTATTGAAATCTTTACAGTTGTTCTTGAGGAATTCTGATGTCAACTTCAGGTTTCCAATTAAGATATTTTTACTACCTTTCATTTATTTCTATGGGGTGTATTTTCTAAATCCCACAAAGGATAGTTAGATCAATCACCATTAATTCTGAATATGCTTTGTTTGATTGGTTAATGTCATAACTTTAATATGAGCTAAGTGTATTTTTATGCAGCAATTTGGTAAATCATCTCAGTAGATAATAGCAAATTACCCACCTTTGTTCTGCCTGATGGATAATACTTTCTAGCTGAGTAATTAGGTATCAGTTATATACAGCTGCAGCTTGTGTACAACAAGTACTTTTCTAGTCACATATTTATGTCTCTCTTTGTGGATAAATTGGCAACATGCCTTATACAGGTTTTTAATGTACTGTTTTTAGGTAACTATAGGCTACTGGTCCAAAGGGTATATGCATACAGTCAGATGGTAATACTACCTTTGAAGGTAAAACCATCTTTGAAGAGGAGGATAAATTTTTACTCATACATGCTAATATTGCTGAGAGAAATATCAATAACCTCAGATATGCAGATGACACTACCCTTATGGCAGAAAGTGAAGAGGAACTAAAAAGCCTGTTGATGAAAGTGAAAGAGGAGAATGAAAAAAGTTGGCTTAAGGCTCAGCATTCAGAAAACTAAGATCATGGCATCCGGTCCCATCACTTCATGGCAAATAGATGGGGAAACAATGGCAACAGAGGCTGACTTTATTTTTCTGGGCTCCAAAATCACTGCAGATGGTGACTGCAGCCATGAAATTAAAAGACGCTTACTCCTTGGAAGGAAAGTTCTGACCAACCTAGAGAGCATATTCAAAAGCAGAGACATTACTGTGCCAACAAAATTCCATCTAGTCAAGGCTATGGTTTTTCCAGTAGTCATGTATGGATGTGAGAGTTGGACTATGAAGAAAGCTGAGCGCTGAAGAACTGATGCTTTTGAACTGTGGTGTTGGAGAAGACTCTTGAGAGTACCTTGGACTGCAAGGAGATCCACACCAGTCCATTCTGAAGGAGATCAGTCCTGGGTGTTCTTTGGAAGAACTGATACTAAAGCTGAAACTCCAATACTTTGGCCACCTGATGCAAAGAGTTGACTCATTGGAAAAGACTCTGATGCTGGGAGGGATTGGGGGCAGGAGGAGAAGGGGATGACAGAGGATGAGATGGCTGGATGGCATCACCAACTCAATGGACATGAGTTTGGGTAAACTCTGGGAGTTGGTGATCAACAGGGAGGCCTGGTGTGCTGTGATTCATGGGGTTACAAAGAGTCGGACACAACTAAACGACTGAACTGAATTGAACTGAACTGAACATTGATATAATATGTCATTATTTTTATATAATACAACATTTTTAATATTTCAATTATCCCTCCATGATATTTCCTTTTAGGCTGTCTTTTCTAACTTTGAGAGTCTAAAGGTTGTATTTCATGACTTTCCAAATAACATTTGCCTATGCATAGTTAGTATGTTTGAAATGTTGGAGACCATGTCATGACTGCAATGTCACTGTGTTACAGCGGTGCTCCTTAAAGTGGGATATCTTAACGTGGGCATAACTGACATTCTGGGCCAGCAAATTCTTTATTGCAGGAGGCTGTCCTGTGCATTGTGGGATTCTGGCCTCTGCCCATGAGATGTCAGTAGTACTTTTCTCTACCTCAGGTTGTTTAAACCCAGAATGTCTCCAGTTATTTGTATATTGTACACAGAGGGGGCAAATTGCCTCCACTGCGTACTACTGCTTTAAAATACTTTCTAATTAATAACGATATATATTATAGCAACCCCTTCCTCACATCTGCCTATCATACTTAAAATTGTTGGCCTGAAAATTGATAAAGGAGTGATGAAAAATGAGGCTAATATGTCTCATTTAACATAAACCTATGGCTTTGGACAACAGTGAATTATATACTAGAAAAAATATTTATATTGTTTTACTCAGGCTTTTCATATAGATTTTTATGAGATAGTAAGATTCTGATCTATCAGGTTTTTCTTTCCTTTCATTAGATGTGTCTCTCCTCAATGTTACTGCTGTTATTATTTTTTCCCTTAATGGCGATTAATTTAAAAGATTGCATTTATTGTTTTCTTTGCTATCCAAAATATTTTAGAATAGATGTTGAAATTGAATTCCATTATGTCTGTAAAAACTTACGCTGAGTAGGTGGTTCCTGTAAATTAGAAGTGTCTGAGGAATAATATTTTTTTTTTTACATTTGGAGAGGACATGGTTTGGGGTTAACTGAACATAGTTATTAAATGCTCTCACTCCTTTAGTGTGTCTGTTGTTAAGGGTAATGGATGAAGTTTCAAGATCTTATTTTTCTGCAAGAATACTTTGCCTTCTAAGTTCACAATTTTTGAATCTAAAACAATTTCATGAGGCTTGAATTCTGGGCTCTCAAACAAATTCTAGGGAAATATCCAATCTAGCAGAAAGAACATGTTTTGATTAAATAGAACTGAATTCCAGTTCTGATCCCTAAGTACTTGCTGTACAACTTTGGCTAAGTTACTCAAAATCTCTGAAATTGTTTCCTTATCAGTGAATAAAGACAATACATTTTATTATTGAGACTGGGGCAGGGGTGAGTTGACTATGTGGATTTGACTGCATTTACGTTCTCCAGTTTCTTTTATCTTCTTTATACTTAATATCATCTGTTTTCCTGAAAAATGCTCTGACAGAATCTCTGAAAACCTACTCTGCTGATAAATCCAGAGGGCTCTTGTTAGGCTTTTTTTTTTTGGTCAGCTGCTCCTTTGGTTTTAAAAAATAAAATAAAATCACTGGCAAACATTTTCTTTAAAGAGCCAGTCAGTAAATATTTTTGATTTCTTAAGGGAGACAGTGTCTGTCTCAGTTACTCAATTCTGCCGTCATATGTAAAAATGGCCACAGACAATATGTTAATGAATGCATGCAGCTGTATTCCAATCATACTTTATTTAAATAGCAGGTGGAGAAGTGGATTGGGCCCAAATGTGTAGTTTGATGATTCCCTACTCCAAGCTCAATATTGGTTTCTAATTTCACTTCATATCCTTTAGTTTTCTGACTTCAACGAATTCATTTCTTGTCATTGATCACTTCTCCTCTACTCCTTCACTGGAATTTCTTTTCCGTTCACATATTAATTGCCTGAGACAGTTTGATTGGGAGGAGGAAGCAGATGTGAATTATTGCCAAATTCAGACTTAAATTGAAGAAAGTAGGGAAAACCACTAGACCATTCAGGTATGACCGAAATAAAACCCCTTACAATTATACAGTGGAAGTGACAAATAGATTAAAGGGATTAGATATGATAGACAAAGTGCCTGAAGAACTATGGGTGGAGGTTCGTGACATTGTACAGGAGGCTTGGATCAAGATCATCCCCAAGAAAGAAATGCAAAAATGCAAAATGGTTGTCTGAGGAGGACTTACAAATAGCTGTGAAAAGAAGAGAAGCAAAAGGCAAAGGAGATGATGGAAGGCAAAGGTGACGGAATTCCAGTTGAGCTATTTCAAATCCTGAAAGATGATGCTGTGAAAGTGCTGAACTCAATATGCCAGCAAATTTGGAAAACTCAGCAGTGGCCACAGGACTGGGAAAGGTCAGTTTTCATTCCAATCCCACAGCAAGGCAATGCCAAAGAATGCTCAAACTACTGCACAACTGCACTCATCTCACATGCTAGTAATGTTCAAAATTCTCCAAGCCAGGCTTCAGCAGTATGTGAACCATGAACTTCCAGATGTTTAAGCTGGATTTAGAAAAGGCAGAGAAATCAGAGATCAATTTGCCAACATCCACTGGATCATTGAAAAAGCAAGAGAGTTCCAGAAAAATATCTGCTTCTGCTTTATTGACTATGCCAAAGCCTTTGACTGTGTGGACCACAACAAAGTCTGGAAATTCTGAGAGATGGGAATACCAGACCACCTGATCTGCCTCTTGAGAAACCTGTGTGCAGGTCAGGGAGCAACAGTTAGAACTGGACATGGAACAACAGGCTGGTTCCAGATAAGAAAAGGAGTATGCAAAGGCTGTATATTGTCACCCTGCTTATTTAACTTCTATGCAGAGTACATCATAAGAAACACTGGGCTGGAAGAAACACAAGCTGGAATCAAAATTGCTGGGAGAAATATCAATAACCTCAGATATGCAGATGACATCACCCTTATGGCAGAAAGTGAAGAACTAAAAAGCCTCTTGATGAAAGTGAAAGAGAAGAGTAAAAAAGCTGGCTTAAAGCTCAACATTTAGAAAACTAAGATCATGGCATCTGGTCCCATCACTTCATGGCAAATAGATGGGCAAACAGTGGAAACAGTAGCAGCCTTTATATTTTTGAGCTCCAAAATCACTGCAGTTGGTGACTGCAGCCATGAAATTAAAAGACGCTTACTCCTTGGAAGGAAAGTTCTGACCAACCTAGACAGCACATTAAAAAGCAGAGACTACTTTACCAAGAAAGTACCATCTAGTCACAGCCATGGTTTTTCCAATAGTCATGTATGGATGTGAGAGTTGGACTATAAAGAAAGAGCAGTGTAGAATTGATGCTTTTGAACTATGGCGTTGGAGAAGACTCTTGAGAATCCCTTGGACTGCAAGGAGAGCCAACCAGTTCATCCTAAAGAAAATCAGTCCTGAATATTCATTGGAAGGACTGATGCTTAAGCTGAAACTCCAATACTTTGGCCACCTGATGAGAAGAACTGACTCATTGTAAAAGACCCTGATGCTGGGAAAGATGAAGGCAGGAGGACAAGGGGATGACAGAGGATGAGATGATTGGTTGGCATCACCAACTCAGTGGACTTGAGTTTGAGTAAACTCCAGGAGTTGGTGATGGACAGAAAGACCTGGCATGCTGCAGTCCATGGGGTCTCAAAGAGTTGGAAATGACTGAGTGACTGAACTGAACTGAACTGAAAGATAACTTGATTGGAAGGTGGAAGCAGATGTCAATCAAAATGAGACCATCAGTTTTCTCTCAAGTGTTTATTTTCTGTGTGAAGGCCAAGTCAAAGAGAGGCTGACAAGGTTCTCTGTTTAATTTCTGCTCATCTTTGCATCCTCTTGTCCTTAAATGCCTTATTACCTATTACCCTTCTAAGCTATCTGCATTTTCTCAATTTCCCTGGTGCTGCCTCTTAGCCCTGAGCTCAGCACAGATGATTTCTTCCTCTCACAAGATTTTTTTAATCATTTTTTTTCTTTTCCTGAATGGAGGAAAAAAATATTTTTTATACATCACATTAATTAGCTTCTGCTCTCAGCAGATTTCTTTAAATCCCCACCCAAGACTGGATTGGAGCTTTTTATACATGATTTATTTGAGCATTTCTCATACTGTGTTGTGGCAATCTGTTTACTTTTTTAAAGTCAGAATGACTAAAATTAAAAGAAACAACAGTACCAATGCCAAAGACTGGGAAGAATGGAAAGATAATATGCCTTGCTAGTGGGGATGCAAAATGGCACAGCCATTCTGGAAAATAACTTGGCAGGATCTTGAATATCTAAATATAAATATAACTACCATATGACCCAGCAATTGCACTCTTGGGCATTTATTCCAGAGAAATGAAAATTTATGTTCACACAAAGACCTGTACATGAATGTTTATAGCACTTTTATTCCTAGTTGTCAAAAACTAGAAACAGCCCAGATGTCCTTCTGACATCAGAATGATGAATGATTAACGGTGAATGATTAAACAAACCATGGTACACCCATATTATTGGGATGCACGAAAACCTGGATGAATTTCCAGGGAATTATACTTAGTTAAAAAGCAATCCCCAAAGATTACAAACGTTATGACCCTTTTATATAGCATTATTGAAATGACAAAATTACAGCAATGGGGAAAAAGATTAGTGTTTGTTTGCCAGTGGTTAAAGATGGGGTGGGGTGGGGAGTGGAAAAGTGGGAGGAATGCTGATGTGGCTGAATAAAAGAGAGAACTTTTTGTTGATAGAAATGCTCGGTATCTAGAATATATAAATGCCAATATTCTGGTTGTGATATAGTAGTACAGAAAAATGTTTTCATGGAGAGAAACTGAGTAAAGTGTGCATGGGATCTCTCCACGTTATTTCTTACAAATGCATGTATATTTTAAATTATTTAGAAATTAAAATTCAATGAAAATACCAATGTAGTCTCTTCCACGATAGAGTTATGTTTGGGTTGCTATGAAAATGCACAGAAAGGATACTATACCTATTCTTGGAGACCAAACTTCCAGGGAGGCATCAGGGGAAAGTGACTTTTGAGTTGGGTCTTGGCAGAGGACCAGGGGAGGAAGTTTCTGCTAAGCTGATGGAATGTCAGAATTCCAGACTATGGGGCACTGGGCACTTTGTGGTACAGTTCATATTCTGGAAGATATTCTGAGATTCATGTCTCTGTTTTCTGCAGTAAGGTTTCACTTAGATAATTGATGATTAGTAAAATGTTTGTGGGTATTCAAACAATACAACTTTATTCTGTAAAATTACATTAGACTAATTTTTTTAAGTAGGCATTTACTTTTGATTGATATTAATATATTAATCAATTAAGATAATTTCAAATCCTGAAAGATGATGCTGTGAAAGTGCTGCACTCAATATGCCAGCAAATTTGGAAAACTCAGCAGTGGCCACGGGACTGGAAAAGGGCAGTTTTCATTCCAATCCCAAAGAAAGGCAATGTCAAAGAATGTTCAATTGCACTCATCTCACACACTAGTAAAGTAATGCTCAAAATTCTCCAAGCCAGGCTTCAGCAATACATGAACGGTGAACTTCCAGATGTTCAAGCTGGTTTTAGAAAAGGCAGAGGAACCAGAGATCAAATTGCCAACATCCGTTGGATCATCAAAAAAGCAAGAGCGTTCCAGAGAAACATCTATTTCTGCTTCATTGACTATGCCAAAGCCTTTGACTGTGTGGATCACAATAAACTGTCAAAAATTCAGAAAGAGATGGGAATACCAGACCACCTGACCTGCCTCTTGGGAAACCTATATGCAGGTCAGGACGCAACAGTTAGAACTGGACATGGAACAACAGACTGGTTCCAAATAGGAAAAGGAGTATATCAAGGCTGGATATTGTCACCCTGCTTATTTAACTTATATGCATAGTACATCATGAGAAACGCTGGGCTGGATGAAGCACAAGCTGGAATCAAGATTGCTGGGAGAAATATCAATAACCTTGGATATGCAGATGACACCACCCTTATGGCAGAAAGTGAAAAGGAACTAAAAGCCTCTTGATGAAAGTGAAAGCAGAGAGTGAAAAAGTTGGCTTAAAGCTCAACATTCAGAAAACTAACATCATGGCATCTGGTCCCTTAACTTCATGGGAAATAGATGGAGAAACAGTGGAAACAGTGTCAGACTTTATTTTGGGGGGCTCCAAAATCACTGCAGATGGTGACTGCAGCCATGAAATTACAAGATGCTTACTCCTTGGAAGGAAAGTTATGACCAACCTAGATAGCATATTCAAAATCAGAGACATTACTTTGCCAACAAAGATCCATTTAGTCAAGGCTATGGTTTTTCCAGTAGTCGTGGATGGATGTGAGAGTTGGACTGTGAAGAAAGCTGAGCGCCGAAGAATTGATGCTTTTGAACTGTGGTGTTGGAGAAGACTCTTGAGAGTCCCTTGGACTGCAAGGAGATCCAACCAGTCCATTCTGAAGGAGATCAGTCCTGGGTGTTCTTTGGAAGGAATGATGCTAAAGCTGAAACTCCAGTACTTTGGCCACCTCATGCAAAGAGTTGACCCACTGGAAAAGACTCTGATGCTGGGAGGGATTGGGGGCAGGAGGAGAAGGGGATGACAGAGGATGAGATGGCTGGATAACACTACCAACTCAATGGACGTGAGTTTGAGTGAACTCCAGCTGTTGGTGATGGACAGGGAGGCCTGGCGTGCTGCAATTCATGGGGTCGCAAAGAGTTGGACATGAATGAGCAACTGAACTGAACTGAACTGAAAATATAGTGATGTTTAATCACAATATTCTAGGTGAACTTTCACAGATGTATGTATGGCTAATTAATCTCCCCTCCATCAATATCCAACAAAATGCACAGCGAAGATCTTCATAAACATTTTTTTAATGAAAGAAACATTCTAAATGTTGCAACGAAGTGGCCCCAGATATAAGGCACAGAGTAAACAATGTGCCAAACTCAAGAATAGATGTATGCAAGACATAAAATAGATCTTGGTGCCACTTGCTGATAAAAAAATAATCATAAGATGCAAAAGGCAACAAGAATGTTAAGCAAAAGGGAAGTACAATAAAGAAAAATTATTTATAAAATTCTAATCTCTGAGTTGAGACATAAAAACAAACTTCCATTTTAATTAAGGCATTCAAGAGATATTCACCTTTTTCTCTTGATGTTCATTCATGCATGCATTCCAAAAATGTCTATAGAATACAACTTATTCAAATGCACTGCTTCAGGCTCTCATTATCTTTCTTATTAAATCCTGAAACCTTGGTATTAGCTATGTATATATTTATACACACATACACATATGTATGCATATACCTGCATTCAGTTTCTTTAACAAAATAAGCTGGCTATTTAGGATAAAACTGTTTCTGAACATCTACAATTACCATTTCTCCTGTACTGAACATTTCTTGACTACATCTTGTAATAGCCTTTTAATTCATGCTTTTCACAAGTTATTTTTGATGGGAATAAAGTTTATGGGAGAAACCTCCCAGAGTAATGGAAATAAAAGCAAAAATAAATAAATGGGACCTAATTAAACTTAAATGCTTTTGCACAGTGAAGGAAACTATTAGGAAAGTGAAAAGACAGCCTTCAGAATGGGAGAAAATAATAGCAAATGAAGCAACTGACAAAGAATTATCCTCAAAAATATACAAGCAGCTCATGCACCTCAATACCAGAAAAATAAATGACCCAATCAAAAAATGGGCCAAAGAACTAAACAGACATTTCTCCAAAGAAGACATCCGGATGGTTAACAAGCACATGAAAAGATGCTCAACATACTTATTATCAGAGAAATACAAATCAAAACCATAATGAGGTACCATCTCATGCCATTCAGAATGGCTGCTATCAAAAAGTCTACAAACAATAAATGCTGGAAGGGTGCAGAGCAAAGGGAACCCTTTTACACTGTTGGTGGGAAAGCAAACTAGTCCAGCCACTGTGGAGAACAGTGTGGAGATTCCTTAAAAAAACTGAAAATAGAACTGCCATATGACCCAGCAAACCCATTGCTGGGCATACACACTGAGGAAACCAGAATTGAAAGAGACACATGTACCCCAATGTTCATCGCAGCACTGTTTACAATAGCTAGGATACGGAAGCAACCTAGATGTCCATCGGCAGATGAATGGATAAGAAAGTTGTGGTATGGATACACAGCAGAATATTACTTAACTATTAAAAAGAATGCATTTGAATCAGTTCTAATGAGGTGGATGAACCAGGAGCCTGTTATACAGAATGAAGTAAGTCAGAAAGAAAAACACCAGTACAGTATATTAATGCATATATATGGAATTTAGAAAGATGGTAACGATGACCCTATATGCAAAGCAGCAAAAGAGACACAGAGATAAAGAACAGACTTTTGGACTCTGTGGGAGAAGGCGAGGGTGGAATGACATGAGAGAATAGCACTGAAACATGTATATTACCTCCCAAAGAAAGGTAATGCCAAAGAATGCTCAAACTACCACAAAATCAGACTCATCTCACAGGCTAGGAGAGTAATGCTCAAAATTCTCCAAGCCAGGCTTCAACAATACTTGAACTGTGAACTTCCAGATGTTCAAGTTGATTTTAGAAAAGACAGAGGAACCAGAGATCTAATTGCCAACATATCATCAAAAAAGCAAGAGAGTTCCAGAAAAACACCTATTTTTGCTTTATTGACTAAATCCAAAGCCTTTGACTGTGTGGATCAAAAAAAGCTGTGGAAAGTTCTGAAAGAGATGGGAATACCAGACCACCTGACCTGCTTCTTGAGAAACCTGTATGCAGGTCAGGAAGCAACAGGTAGAACTGGACATGGCGCAACCAGCTGGTTCCAAATAGGAAAAGGAGTACATCAGGCTGTATACTGTTACCCTGCTTATTTAACTTATATGCAGAATACATCATGAGAAATGCTGGCCTGGATGAAGCACACGGTGGAATCACGATTGCCAGGAAAAATAACAATAACCTCAGACATGCAGATGACACCACCTTTCTGGCCGAAAGAGAAGAACTAAGGAGCCTCTTGATGAAACTGAAAGAGGAGAGTGAAAATTTTGGCTTAAACCTCAGCATTAAGAAAACTAAGATCACGGCATCCTTTCCCATAACTTCATGGCAAATAGATGGGGAAACAGTGGAAACAGTGGCTGACTTTATTTTTTTGAGCTCCAAAATCACTGCAGATGGTGACCGCAGCCATGAAATTAAAAGACGTTTACTCCTTGGAAGGATAGTCATGACCAACCTATACGGCATATTAAAAAGCAGAGACATTACTTTGCCAATAATGGTCTGTCTAGTCTAGTCTATGGCTTTTCCAGTTCATGTATGGATGTTAGAGTTGGACTATAAGGAAAGCTGAACACCAAAGAATTAATGGTTTTGAACTGTGGTGTTGGAGGAGACTCTTGAGAGTTCCTTGGATTGCAACGAGATCCAACTAGTCCATCCTAAAGGAAATCAGTCCTGAATACTCATTGGCAGGACTGATGTTGAAGCTGAAACTCCAACACTTTGGCTACCTGATGCAAAGGGCTGACTCATTTGAAAGACCCTGATGCTGGGAAGGATTGACGGCAGGAGGACAAGGGGATGACAGAGGATGAGGTGGTTGGAAGGCATCACCAACTCAATGGATGTGAGTTTGAGTAAACTCTGGGAGTTGGTGATGGTCCAGGAGTCCTGGCATGCTGCAGTCCATGGGGTCACAAAGAGTCAGACACACCTGAGAAACTGAACTGAAATGGTGTATATCACCATATGTGAAATAGATCACTAGCACAGGCTAGTGCACTGGGACAGCCCTGAGGGATGGGATGGAGAGGGAGTTGGGAGGGTTTCAGGATGGGGGACACATGTACACCCATGGCTGATTCATGTCAATGCATGGCAAAATCACTACCATATTGTAAAGTAATTAGCTTCCAATGAAAATAAATTAATTAATTTAAAAAAGGTTTATGGGAGAAAATAGCATTTACCAAATACTTATTGCAGTGTGACCAACATCCAGGAAAAGAAAGAAAAAAAAAGAGGAAAGCTGGATTTTCTTACAGACCCCCTTCAACTTATTCTCAGAATTGGAATAAAGAGATACAACTTGTGGAGAACAAACACCATTGAACAGGCGCCCAGAGAGTTAGAGTTGACTTCCCGTTTCAGTGAGGGTGAACAGTGAGTCCCTGACATATGGGAAGGACAGTTTCTTTCCAGGTGTCCCCTAGATATTTTATGTCCTATCAACCATGGCTGCATCCACACATCCATTCCATTTCTAGGCTAAAAGTATTAAATATAGCTCAAGTATCTCATGCTGTATTTTTCAAAAGAGTGACCTAAGAAAACAATGCATATCATATATATCCATAATCTATTAAAGAGTTCACCATAGACTAGCTAGTTGCTCATTAAATATTTGCTGAGCTCAAAAGAATGCATTATAGCCCTATAAACATAAAAGACTTGTCAAAGTCCAGGAATGAAGTGGGAAATTATCACTCTTTATAGACATTTAAAATAATGTCTGGCTGTTGACAACTTCTTGATAATTCACAGGTTGCTTATGTTCAGGAAATGATAAGGGAGTACACGGAGTATGGACACATGGCAAATAGATGGGGAAAACGTGGAAAGAGTGACAGACTTTATTTTCTTGGGCTCCAAAATCACTGTGGACAGTGACTGCAGCCACAAAATTAAAAGACGCTGGCTTCTCGGAAGGACAGCTATGACAAACCTAGACTATGTATTACAAAGCAGAGATATCACTTTGCCGACAAAGGTCTGTACAGTCAAAGCTATAGCTTTTCCAGTAGTCAAGTACAGATGTGAGAGTTGGATTATAAAGAGGCTGAATGCAGAAGAATCGATGCTTTTGAGCTGCAGTGATGGAGAAGACTCTTGAGAGTTCCTTGGACTGCAAGGAGATCCAACCAGTCAATTCTAAAGGAAATCAATCCTGAATATTCATTAGAAGGACAGATGTTGAAACTGAAACTCCAATACTTTGGCCACCTAATGCGAAGAGCCGACTCATGAGAAAAGACCATGATGCTGGGAAAGATTGAGGTCAGGAGTAGAAGAGGGTGACAGAGAATGAGATGGTTGAATGGCATCACTGACTCAATGGACATGAGTTTGAGTAAACTCAGGGAGATAGTGAAGGACAGGGAAGCCTGCATGCTGCAGTGTCTGGGGTCGCAAAGAGTCAGACATGACTTAGCAACTGAACAGTAACAACCCTATCCACAGTACTTCTGCAACTTCTGAAGATAGAAATAATAATAATTTTCTCAAAAAATTTAGTGGCATTTAAGTGAAGAAAAGATTATGCATTTCATTCAATAATTATCACATTGTAGACTCATATAAGAGAAATGCTAAAATGAAATTATGAAGTTAAAATATAATACAAATAGTGTTCATGTCTTATTATTTTTCAGTTTCCTGTGCTTTAAATAATATTCTTTAAAATAAATTTGTGTTAATGATTGTTAGGTTTGCAGTGTTCTGATTTCTCTTGGGATGTAATATTAATCATATAATCTGAGAAAAGATGACAATATTGCTTATAGTCTTTTCTATAATTTTCAGTGGGTATCTCATTCCTTGCATCAGTCTGGGGACCCATGAATAATGGGATTAAGAAATAAATAAAAGCTTTAAAAATGTTAGCTTGAAGGCTTTCCTTTTTCTGTATGTCTCTTCAATATCCTAACTGATAAGTGCTAGGCAAAGCATGATCTAACTAGGAAAGTGAATTACTCTATAAGTGTTAGGAGAAATTCAATTAAATTATGTTATATAGAGACTGATAAAAGAAATTCCTTGAATATATGAATATTTACCATATGTTTTTCTTTGAGCCCTTCTCTTTTCTATTTTTATTTTTAAAGGAAATGGTAAACAATCATTTTATGTTACTTCTTGTTCTAATTTTGCTTAAACTTTCCCAATTCTCATTTTCTCATTTCAAACCACCCCATTACCACAAGCATCAAAAAAAAAAAAAAAAAAGAGAGAGAGAGAGAGAAAGGAAGTCAGACTTGTCAGACTTTGCCATCATCATTCCAGAAGGGAATTATCACAACTTTTCTTTTCATTCCACTGCTAGTTATTTAAAATTTCTGTTGGAACCAGAGAGATTACTTTATTCTAGGATCTCCCCTAAGACAAAACTCTCGGTAACCATAGCAGCATTGCCATCCAATCTCTTGAATCCACAACAAAATGCAGCTAGAAATGCTTAGCGAGTGCAGTCTCCGAAGGCAAACATTGCTGTGATGAGTGACAAACTGAAACAATAGGAGCTGCTCCTGTTGCCATGGAAACAGGCCTCTCCATCTGAGCAATTTCATCCCAGGATTCACAATCTAAAGCTTCGCAAAGGTATTCTGGTCTTAACTCCCCTACTGGTAGCACTCACCACCAGACTAACACTGCTGGGATGACTGACATGAAAAAACAATGAGGGCTACCCCTTATTGCCACAGTAACCATGGTTTCCAGTAATTTGCCTTAATGGAAAGCTGAAAGAGCTTTGTAGCAGATGTCTACAGTAGCTAAATCAAATGACAGTTAAAGAGAATAATTGTGATAAGTTCCTTAAAAGTTAAATGCACACGTTTTGGGGTGTCACTGGGGCAGTGTTTTCTAAAAAAAAAAAAAAGTATGCTCCACAATGCTTTTGATGAATCACAATGTAGATCATGAGCAGTGGAACAAAATATGCTTTATCCACTTGCAAAAATGTTCATATCGAATAAAAAGTTCTCTGAATATAAATAGAAAGCACTTAGTTATTCAAGACATTTTCTTTGGGAGCCCTTTGAAGGGAAGGACTGTTGAAACATGTAACAGAAATCTCATTGAAATAACTGGTGTATTTATGAGTAACTTTATATCCTAATTGTATTTTTTTTTAGCAAATGACTAGTCAACATAACATGTTTAGAAAGTTATGATGAGCAGATAATTCATCATCCTTTTTTTAAAAATTAAGATTAAAAACTTTAACAAGATTTGAAAAGTACTTCATATGTTATGATTATTTCAGGCCTTGTCAATAATATGATCTGTGGGGCAGGCATTACAGTGATCATTGTTCACTAGGTCAGGCAAACCCAACTTTGGGGGGTTAAAGTGATCTATACAAAGTGACACAGTAATAATGAAACTTAGCTTTGAACTCAGACAGCTTGGTTCTACAGTCTCCATTTTAAAAATTTTATCATCTTACTTTAATTTACATAACATGTACCTATTAAATATCCTCAGAGAATTTCACAGAAGGGTAATTTTGGTCCAAGTTAAATGAATGTAGAATTCCAGATGCCTTTGGCACACCTCTGTACGTATTCCACATTTTTCACTGTGGAATGCTTTGTAGACATGAACATGGAGTAGAACACAATTTCCCGAGAACTAATATTATGACTGGACTTTGAGCTTTAATCAGGAGTATATCACAGGCTATTTTAAGGAGTTGTGGAGTTGTCATAGTGTAACTTATCTGACAACCTGTTAGACAAGTGCATCCAAAACTCAGAATTCCAAAAGGAGGGGGAGACTCATGGTTCAAGTCCTCTCCTAGGAAATGTGCATAAGGTATAGTATGCATTTGTTACTCAGGATACCAGGTGCACTACAAATTGCACACAGAGCTTCTGCAAAACTATGGGACCGTATGTATGTGTTATTGAAAATAAATAGACCACCTGTTACTGGTATCAATGGAATGCTTTATAAACAAGTGTGATCACTCACCTAGAGCCAGACATCCTGGAATGTGAAGTCAAGTGGGCCTTAGAAAGCATCACTATGAACAAAGCTAGTGGAGGTGATGGAATTCCAGGTGAGCTATTTCAAATCCTGAAAAATGATGCTGTGAAAGTGCTACACTCAATATGCCAGCAAATTTGGAAAACTCAGCAGTGGCCACAGGAATGGAAAAGGTCAGTTTTCATTCCAATCCCAAAGAAAGGCAATGCCAAAGAATGCTCAAACTACCACACAATTGCACTCATGTCACACGCTAGTATAGTAATGCTCATAATTCTCCAAGCCAGGCTTCAGCAATACGTGAACTGTGAACTTCCAGATGTTCAAGCTGGTTTTAGAAAAGGCAGAGGAACCAGAGATCAAAGTGCCAACATCCACTGGATCATGGAAAAAGCAAGAGAGTTCCAGAAAACATCTATTTCTGCTTTATTGACTATGCCAAAGCCTTTGACTGTGTGGATCACAATAAACTGAGGAAAATTCTGAAAGAGATGGGAATACCAGATCACTTGACCTGCCTATATGCAGGTCAGGAAGCAACAGTTAGAACTGGACATGGAACAACAGACTGGTTCCAAATAGGAAAAGGAGTACATCGAGGCTGTATATTGTTACCCTGCTTATTTAACTTATATGCAGAAACGCTGGACTGGAAGAAGCACAAATTGGAATCCAGATTGCCGGGAGAAATATCAATAACCTCAGATATGCAGATGACACCACCCTTATGGCAGAAAGTGAAGAGGAACTCAAAATCCTCTTGATGAAGGTGAAAGAGGAGAGTGAAAATGTTGGCTTAAAGCTCAACATTCAGAAAACTAACATCATGGCATCTTGTCCCATCACTTCATGGGAAATAGATGGGGAAACAGTGGAAACAGTGTCAGGCTTTATTTTTCTGGGCTCCAAAATCACTGCAGATGATGATTGCAGCCATGAAATTAAAAGACGCTTACTCCTTGGAAGAAAAGTTATGACCAACCTAGATAGCATATTCAAAAGCAGAGACATTACTTTGCCAACAAAGGTCCATCTAGTCAAGGCTATGGTTTTTCCAGTAGTCATGGATGGATGTGAGAGTTGGACTGTGAAGAAGGCTGAGTGCCGAAGAATTGATGCTTTTGAACTGTGGTGTTGGAGAAGACTCTTGAGAGTCCCTTGGACTGCAAGGAGATCCAACCAATCCATTCTGAAGGAGATCAGTCCTGGGTGTTCTTTGAAAGGAATGATGCTAAAGCTGAAACTCCAACACTTTGGCCACCTGATGCAAAGAGTTGACTCATTGGAAAAGACTCTGATGCTGGGAGGGATTGGGGGCAGATGGAGAAGGGGATGACAGAGGATGAGATGGCTGGATGCCATCACCCATTTAATGGATGTGAGTTTGGGTGATTTCCGGGAGTTGGTGATGGACAGATAGGCCTGGTGTGCTGCAGTCATGGGATCACAAAGAGTCGGACACAACTGAGTGACTGAACTGAACTGAACTGATAGGAATTGTAAATTATGAGTTTTTATGACAGTTCTAATATTTATTAGCTGTGTTACATTTGGCAAGTTACCCAACCTCTATCCTTCCTATATAAAATGGGGGTAATACTTAATTAATAAAGTTGGCATGAGTAATAAATAAACTATTAAATGTACAAATCCCTAACATGGCAACTGGCCCATAGTAAGGACTCCATAAAAGTTCAGTTGAGTTCAGTTCAGTCACTCAGTCGTGTCCGACTCTTTGTGACCCTATGAACTGCAGCACGCCAGGTCTCCCTGTCCATCACCAACTCCCGGAGTTTACCCAAACTCATGTCCATTGAGTCGGTGATGCCATCCAACCATCTCACCCTCTGTTGTCCCCTTCTCCTCCCACCTTCAATCTTTCCCAGCTTCAGGGTCTTTTCCAATGAGTCAGTTCTTCACATCAGGTGGCCAAAGTACTGGAGCTTCAGCTTTAGCATCATTCCTTCCAAAGAAATCCCAGGGCTGATCTCCTTCAGAATGGACTGGTTGGATCTCCGTCCAGTCCAAGGGACTCTCAAGAGTCTTCTCCAACACCACAGTTCAAAAGCATCAATTGTTTGGTGCTCAGCTTTCTTTATAGTCCAACTCTTACATCCATCCATGACTACTGGAAAAACCATAGCTTTGACTAGATGGACCTTTGTTGGACCCCACGTCCAAGGTAAGAGAAACCCAAGTAAGATGGTAGGCACTGAGAGAGGGCATTAGAGGGCAGAGAGACTGAAACCACAATCACAGACAACTACCAATAAAAGTAAGGTTGCACTCATTTGTTCTTGTAGATGTTAAAGGTCAAGTAAGAAGGGATCCTTTGCAGCTTCTTCAATAATAGAGCAGACATAGTTTAATAGAAAAATAAAAGAACAATTAATATTTTACTCAATATGAGCAACACAAACTTTCCGGAAAAAAAAAAAGAGCCCTTTCCTTCTAAACAAAATAATGTTACCTTGGCGGAAGGTATGAAAGGTTATACAGAAAGGGTGAGGCGATCTCTTTTGGTTTGGTATTATCGAAGGGGTAATTACAGCTGATACTATGCACAAGATCATCAGATTTTATTTTTTAAATCATCTAGCCTGAATGACAGCTTCTTTTCTACCATTTCCAGCATCACTGTTGCAAGTTGCAAGGAGCCCTACAGCAAATACCATTAAATGAGTACAGCAAGGCATTGGAAATGAGACTTGGTACTAATTAGGCAACTTCGAAGGAAAGACATCACAGAATGTGAAATGTAGAAAGTAGTAATTACTGGCCTTGATAAAATCACCAAACTTTAAGTTAGAAACTCAGAGGTAGTTTAACGACAGCAGGAGAGGTAATGGAGGACTCTTTCTCTTAACATGCCTACAAACAGTATGGAATAACACTAGGAAAGGAGAAGGCAACGGCAATCCACTCCAGTACTCTGGCCTGGAAAATCCCATGGACGGAGGAGCCTGTTAGGCTGCAGTCCATGGCGTCTCGACGACTCGGACACAACTGAGCGACTTCACTTTCACTTTTCACTTTCATGCATTGGAGAAGGAAATGGCAACCCACTCCAGTGTTCTTGCCTGGAAAATCCCAGGGATGGGGGAGCCTGGTGGGCTGCCATCTACGGGGTCGTGCAGAGTCAGACACGACTGAAGTGACTTAGCAGCAGCAGCAGCAGCACTAGGAAAAACTCTCCATTTTATGTTCCTATCCCTTTTTTTTTTTTCTTACCTTATCTCCTGCTGTTTTTCTGAACACACTGTGATCTCTGCAGTTCTTCAAACATCTCAACCTTTGCTGCCTTTATTCCATTGTTTATGTGCTTCTGTCACCAAGAATGCCAACCCTCTCAGGAAAAAACCAACAGCGTTAAAATTTTATTTTTCCTTTCATGCCAATATTAAGAGGTGGCTTCTTCAGAAAATGACCTTGATGCTTCCCACTTGAGTGTGTGCTCTTCCCTGCCTTTCTTGCAGCCGTTCAGATTGTACCTTGGAGTCCAAGTATAAACTATATCGCACACAACAGAGGGACACGTAGGAGAGATGGAAAGAAAGAAATGACAGAGAAGCTGAAGAAAAACCAGCTAAAGTTGTTGTCGTGGTCCAGGGGTGAGTTGGAAAGGAATTTCCAGACATGAGACAGAGTGAGAGGGGAATAAAATTTATGAGAGTGGGAGACACTGTTAGAACAGTGGGCCAGCTCAAGGAAGAACCGATGTTGAACAGGGGTCCTTAGTCCACTTTTATATCCAGGATACAAGGAGTGGGATGGGGTCTTGTGGGTAATGTGCTAATTGGATGAGGCATGTATACTGGGTGGAGGGAGAGTAGGGCAAATACCTTCTCCCTATGGGGTAGGAGGGGAGACAGGTTATAGTGTTCCATTAACAGTTACAATATGGGGGGAGGGAAAGACGATAAGGGTCTGGTTTTTTCAGTTCCTGCATTACAAGACCCTCCGTGGTTTTATCTGCTCTTTTGTCCTTGGGTCACCACAGCCCTGACAGAACCTTGCCTTCTAACTTGACTAAATAATTAACAGAGAGAGTCTACTTGGAACTAGACTGTGCTGTTAAAACTAGAAGGTGTTGAAATTTTGTTGAAAAACAAAATGTATTTCCTCACTGCCTAGAGGGATCAGAGACCGTGAAATGTTTAGGTCAGTTGCATAAAATAATTAAGCTATAATTTTCATGTGCATCTGACTATATGTACATTTTGACAATCAAGTTATATTGGAAAAAGCTTAGTAATTTCAATCTAAAGTACAGAAAGTAAACATAATTTCAAAGAGGGAGAATTAATAGAAGGAAAAGGGAAGGACAATAAAAATATAGCAAAAATAAGTATCTATAAGTGAAAAGTGAACGTGAAGTTGCTCAGTCACGTCCAACTCTTTGCAACCCCATGGACTGTAGCCCACCAGGCTTCTCCATCCATGGGGTTTTCCAGGCAAGAATACTGGAGTGGGTTGCCATTTCCTTCTCCAGGGGATCTTCCCCACCCAGAGGTCGAATCCAGGTCTCCCTCATTGCAGGCAGATGCGTTACCCTCTGAGCCACCAGGGAAGCTCTATAAGTATCTATAAGATGAGATAAAGAGAGACAGGGCTAAGTCATATCTTACATAATCAGGTGAGATGAAAACAATTTGTAGTCAAATTTACTCCTAAAAGTCCTAGGGAAGGTAACTGTGGTATTACTGTTTTAACTCTCAATAAGGGCAACCAAGGCTACTTTACAAAGTCCTAGGATTCCAGAATCAGAATCCTCATCCCACAGATTATCTAATACATTCTAAAGCACTCAATTTCCACATTAAATATCTTGTGAATTGTTTTAAATGAGGCAATTAGCATTTTTTTCCATTAGGATAAGGTGAGGCTACAACCAATTAAATTTAAAATTTTCTTTTTTTTGATTATGCATATTCATGAATTGTTGCAAAGAGAAAATGTATTACAAAATTTTCAATTAGGAAAATCTATTACAAATACTATAGTTATAGTTACAAAAGTTGAGTTCATATGTTTTGTAGACATTTAATTAAGTATTGACTCGGGCTTCCCTTGTGGCTCAGCTGGTAAAGAATCTGCCTGCAATGCGGAAGACCTGGGCTGGATCCCTGGGTTGGAAAATCCCCTTTAGTAGGGAAAGGCTACCCACTCCAATATTCTGGCCTGGAGAATTCCATGGGCTGTATAGTTCATGGCGTCGCAAAAAGTCGGACACGATTGAACGACTTTCACTTTCACTGACTCATTTTAATTTTTCAAATCTCTGTAATTTGAGGTCAGTATGTTTTATTTCAAAGTTCAACTGGTTTAGAAAGTTTTGAATAACTCCAAAGCTGGGAAACAAATTGTTTTAAACATAAAGCAACATTGAGTCCAATCCAGCCAACATCAGAAACAAGAACCATAACACCATAAAATCACTGCTTATAACATTTGACTGAGTTGGGGAGCAATGTAGTAAAAATATATGAGTATGTATCAGTGTGTCTGATGTGTATATATAATATATATCTCTATATAGATCCATCTATCTAGAATCAATCAGCATATATGCTGGATTCCACTGGGCTTCCCAGGTGGCGCTAGTGGAACCCCCCTGCCAATGCAGAAGACATAAGAGACACAACTTTGATCCTGGGTCAGAAAGATCCCTTGGAGGAGAGCAGTATTCTTGCCTGTAGAATCCCATGGACAGAGGAGCCTGGCAGGCTACAGTCCCTAGGGTTGCACAAAGCTGGACATGACTGAAGCAACTTAGCACACATAATGGGGTAGGATGATCAAACTAAGCTATGCATGCAGGAAACTAGGATCACCTTAGGAAAAATATAACCCCACATCCCAGCTTACTTTGGGCCCTACATTTATGAACTGAAAGACAGAGTCTTCTGTACAATTTGTATACAGTCTGCCTTCTGTATCTATAAGTTATGTGTTTGGTGATTCAACCAACTGATCCCCAGTTAGTTGAACCTTTGGCTCAGACGGTAAAGCGTCTGTCTACAATGTGGGAGACCCGGGTTCGATCCCTGGGTCAGGAAGATCCCCTGGAGAAGGAAATGGCAATCCATTCCAGTACTATTGCCTGGAAAATCCCAAGAACAGAAGAGTCTGGTAGCCTACAGTCCATGGGGTCGCAAAGAGTTGGACACGATGAGCGACTTCACTTTCACTTTCTCTTTTCACTTTAGTTGAACCTCAAGTCTGACAGATGCAGGCCCCCAAAATGCAGAGGGAGTGCAAACAGTATCATGCTATTTTATACCAAGGACTCAAACACCTGCAAGATGTTCTTGAGGGTGTCCTGCAATCAATTCCCCACAAATATGGAGAGACAACTGCCGTGGTCCGGGTGCAGGTTGGAAAGGAATTTCTAGACATAAGACAGAATGAGAAGGAAATAAAGTTATTAGAGCGGCAATGCTGTTAGAACAGCGGGCCAGCTCAAGGGAGAACCAACACTGAACAGGGGTCTTTAGTCCACTTTTATACCCAGGGTACAAGGAGCAGGATAGCGGTCTTGTGGGTAATGTGCTGATTGGATGAGGCATGTATACTGGGTGGGGGAAGAGTAAGCCAAATACCTTCTCCCTGTGGGGTAGGAGGGGAGACAGGTTATACTGGTCAGGAGGACCTGAAATTCATGAATAGTTACAACATAGGGGATGGAAGGACGATAAGGGTCTGGTTTTTCTGTTCCTGCATTCCAAGACCCTCCTTGGTTTTATCTGCTTTTTTGTCCTTGGGTCACCACAAGGGCTACCTCACTTTTCCCCTTCAGATTTCCCTCAGTTGGCATCTGGACATAAAAGTGTCAGGTCTTCACTATGTTTTATAAAGGAAAACATTGTAAATGTCTGGAATTTTACCTACTGTTGGAATTCAGTGCGGGGTAATGGACCTGGGATTTACATATTCACCGGTGGTGTCTGCTGAGGTGGAGTTAGTTGAGCTTTATCCCTAGGCAGCCAGCTCTTTCTGCTATTGTAGTCTATGGCTAGTGACCTTGGGGTCTGGTCTCTTAGCTTAGGCCTGATCACTGAGTCCCACCTCAGTAACTGCAGGTATTACAGCAATCCCGAAGGCAGCTGTGACTGTGATTGAGCTTCATCCATAACGATCAACCTTGTTCTTGGCTACAAGGCCATTCTGGCCATACTGTTCTTAACAGTAATTCTCTTCTGGTAATTCCCTCAACCAGCCTTTTGATTCCTTATTACTATTACTTATTCCTTATCACTGTTTTCAATTTGTGATTCATATCACATATTTTTCTTTACTTATATAACATTTTTATCTTCACATTTTTCTAAATTCAAACCCAGTTTCCATTTTTTAAAAAAAGGAAATGAAAAATACCCATAGGCTGATAAACATTAGCTTAAGTTTACACAGCTTATATCCATTGAACAAGATAACTTTTGCAGTGCCTTTCAGGCTCTGTATAATCCATTCATCAATACTTTTACCTGAAGGAATGGGATGTTACAGTAAATTTTGAAATAAAAAACTATTCTGCTGGACACATTTGATTATGTGAAGGTTTGATTATGAGAAGATGACCGGCTTAAATGGGTCAATCATATTCTTTTTCCAAAGATGCTATGCTATAGTCCTTGTTAATCAGAAGCAAAAGGAAGAATGGGTAGTTTTTCATAAAAATAGGTAAAATAATTTCTGGGTTCCAGATAACATTCTATTCCTTATTACCATCCTGCTTTGTGGCCTTGGTATACATCCTCGCCCTTGGAAAATGTAAAACACTTTGAATCTTCATAACAAATTCCCATTATATTTCTATAAGTTATCTCAAGTGGATTTCTAGAATATTTAATTAAAGTTATAATGAATGCATCTGTGGGGTTTATTTCTTTCATGGTCAAATTGCCTCACCAAAAATGAAATGGAAGTTTTGGCCTTTATTTTGGATTCTATCAAGAAAAAATGGTTCTAAGAATTTAAAGGAAGGATAAATCTCAATTTGTAATTCAGAGGTGCACAAACTCAAAATAGTCTTCTCATAGCTACATAGGTAAATAGAATCTTTCTCTGTTTTTCATCTGAGTCAACATATTGTCTGCTTTGTATTACCATCTTGAGTAATTTAACCAGTTACTGCAGGTGCAATGAAAGAAAAAGTCTAATTCTACCGGCTGATGTTTGAACATCTCCTACCTGTCGATATTATGAGTATGCACGTGAACATTTTGCTTTAACTACTGCTGGAGTTTTTTAAACAAAACAATATTATTGCCTTCTTTTATTCTTAATGCAGTCTTCGCAATGATTTCCTGCTGTCTTGGATGTTGGTACCTAATGGTATTTCCTACCTGTGTCCAGTTTACTTTCTTCCAGTTGTTACAACTGTTTCCTTTAGGAAAATGTTTCTCCTCATTTCTTGCAGCCTTAGTGGAACTGATAATCCAGGTATTCTAGCTTGATCTGAGAAAGTCTATCAGCTCTCATTCTCTAGGTCCTGATGTAGTTACTAGACTTTCTGAGCTCAGGTTGTGCTAACTTTCCGTCAGAATTATAAGTTATTCCATGTTCTCCCCCTAAATGCCTTCTTATTTCAAATAAAGTTCTGCTTTTTGCAAATAAAGAATGCTAAGGGAAATAAATATTTTCTCATTAAAAAGAATAATCTGCCGGTCTATTTTAACTTCAAGCTGACAACCACATATTTTGACTGGACTATTTATTCCTTGGACACTTTTCTATCTTTTTTAATTACTATTTTAGATTTTGCTGTGCCAAGCCTGCTTTTATTTTGCTTTTTAAACTTAGAAACCTATTTCCTAGTGTTTTTCTTAACATGGGAGAATGAACAAAGCTTATTTATCCTCAAACTATCAATTTATAACCATTCATTTAATTCTTTCTGACAATATGCAAGATCCTGAAGAGGCAAAAAACAAACCAAACAAAAACAAACACACCACACCAAAATGTAGTATAAATTTCATGACAATGTTTAAAGTATCTGAAGTAAGGTTATTTCAAATTGTTTAGAGTATTAAAGAACAATCATCTTTTCTGGTGAATACAATGTCATATTAAAGTGGGACTCAGGAGCTTGCCTGGGTATGGCAAGGCCAGACTCTAGGGTCAGCAAAAGTCCTCATTTAGGGATTCGAATATGTAGGATCTTCACCCGGTGCCTGACCAGGGGATGCCCGTGACTTGATTCTGCAGGTGTGAAGCTGCTGATTGGGATTTCAATTTGGGCACTGCAGACAGGAAACAAGGATGTAATAATGAGGACATTAGCTGTACTAAACCATGAACTGGGGCACTGGAATTTGGGACACACAGTCAAAAATATCATTCTTAGCCAGATGAATTATTTCCTGATTTTTTTCTTCCTTGCTATATTAATTGATTGAAAAGGAGCTTTTTGTTATGCTTGGTTTTTATGACAGCCATTATGCTCAGATTGGACTATTGATCATCTTCCAGTTTATTTTCCTCCTTTATTATGAGGTCTTTCTTTTTGCCTACTGGCCCTAAGTCACAGATGTGACTTTTAAGCTGATGCATTTGTTAAGACACTTGGAAAGGCTAAAGACATATTCTGCTTTAACCAAACTAAACAGAAGCAACTTTGAGTTCCTTGTGTTTGAGTAACTGTTTTCAATGTCACATTATTTTCATCCTCTGCTACCAGGGAGATTTCAAACTTTGGAAAATTCCACCAAGACTGAGTTGCCCAGGGTCTGTGAATGAAGACACTTCTGATTAGTTGTTTCCTGCTAATATGTTCCAGCTCTAGATGTTTTTAATCTTTTCTTTAAGAAAATTTATTAAGTACATAAAATCCAAGATTAAAGTATATTTAATATCTCATTTCAAAAATTATTTTAATAATCCATTGCTTAAAGAAAACAGTAGATGAAATTTATAGGCTTAAGTTTTTAAAAGCACAGTCTTTTTTAAAGTATAATTTACTTACAATGTTGTGTTAATTTCTGCTGTATAGCAAAGTGATTCAGTTATACATATATATTTGTTGTTATTCAGTTGCTAAGTTTTTTTTGACTCTTTGCAACCCCATGCACTGTAGCATACCAGGCTCCCCTGTCCTTCACTATCTGCTTGAGTTTGCTCAGATTCATGCCCATTGAGTCAGTGATGCCATCCAACCATCTTATCCTCTGTTGCTCCCTTCTCCTCTTACCCTCAATTTTCCCCAGCAACAGGGTCTTTTGCGATGGAAGAGTCAGCTCTTTACATCAGGTAGTCAAAGAATTGGAGCTTCAGCTTCAGCATCAGTCCTGAATATTCAGGGTTGATTTCCTTTAGGATTGACTACTTTGTCCTCCTTGCTGTCAAAAGGACTCTCAAGAGTCTTCTCCGGGACCACAGTTCAAAAGCATCAATGCTTCGGTGCTCAGCCTTCTTTATCATCCAACTCTCACATCAATATACATTTTTATATTCTTTTCCATTATGATTTATCACAGGATATTGGATATAGTTCCCTGTACTATACCATAGGACCTTATAGTTTATCCATTCTCTATATATAATAGCTTATATCTCTTAATTCCAAACTCCTACTCCATCCCTTCCCCATCCCCTTTTCACTTTGGAAACCACAAGTTTGTTCTCTATGTGTGTGAGTCTCTTTCTGTTTTATAGATAGGTTCATTTATGTCATATTTTAGATTCCATACATAAGTGATATCATATAGTGCTTGTTTTTCTCTTTCTGACTTACTTCACTTATTATGATAATATCTAGGTCCTTCCATGTTGCTGCAAGCGGCATTATTTTGTTCTTTTTTTATGGTTGAGTAATACCGCATTGTATATATGTACCACATCTTCTTTATCCATTCATCTGTCAATGGATATTTAGGCTGTCTCCATGTCTTCACTATTGTGAATAGTGCTGCTTTAAATATACAGGTAAGTGTATCTTTTTGAATTATACTTTTGTTTGGATATATGCCCAAGAGTGGGATTGCTGGATCATATGGCAATTCTATTTTTAGTTTTATGAGGAACCTCCATACTGTTTTCCACAGTGGCTGTACCAGCTTTCATTCCCACCAATAATGAAGGAGCATTCCCTTTTCTCCATATGCTTTTCAGCATTTCTTATTTTTAGACATTTTTAAGCATGGCCATTGTCAGCATTTTGGGGGCTCCAAAATCACTGCAGATGGTGACTGCAGCCATGAAATTATAAGACACTTGCTCCTTGGAAGAAAAGCTGTGACCAACCTAGACAGCATATTAAAAAGCAGAGGCATTACTTTGCCAACAAAAGTCTGTCTCGTCAAAGCTATGATTTTTCCAGTAGTCATGTATGGATGTGAGAGTTGGACCATAAAGTTGAGCACTGAAGAATTGATGCTTTTGAACTGTGGTGTTGAAGAAGACTCTTTACAGTCCCTTGAACTACAAGGAGATCCAACCAGTCCATTCTAAAGGAAATCAGTCCTGAATATTCATTGGAAGGACTGATGCTGAAGCGAAAACTCCAATACTTTGGCCACCTGATGTGAAGAACTGACTCACTGTAAAAGACCCTGATGCTGGGAAAGATTGAAGGCAGGAGAAGGGGATGACAAAGAATGAGATGGTTGGATGCCATCACCGACTGTGTGGACATGAGTTTGAGCAAGCTCTGGGAGTTGGTGATGGACAGGGAAGCCTGGAGTGCTGCAGTCCATGGGGTTGCAAAGAGTCAGACACGACTGAGCGACTGAATTGAACTGATTCTGAGCAGTGTGATGTGGCGCCTCATTGTTGTTTTGATTTGTATTTCTCCAATAATTAGCGATATTGAACATCTTTTAATGTGTCTATATTTCTTCTTTGGAGAAATATCTATTTAGGTCCTCTGGCCTTATTTTTTTTTTTTTACTGTTGGGTTTGGGGCTATTTGTATATTTTGGAAATTAAACCTTTGTTGGTAGCATTGTTTGCAAATATTTTCTCCCATTCTTTAGGTTGTCTTTTCATTTTGTTTATGGTTTATTTTGCCATGAAAAGGCTTGAAAGTTTGATTAGGTCTCATCTATTTATTTTTATTTTTATTTTGCCTTGGCAGACTAACCTTAGAACTTATAGGTATGATTTATATCAGAGAATGTTTTGCTTATGATACTTTCTAGGAGTGTTTATGGTGGCATGTCTGATGTTTAAGTTTTAAATGAATAGTTTTATCTTTAAAATATAATTTATTATCAACTTGTAAAATTATTTGAGAAAACACAGAATTTCTTTTACTTACACACTTACATGTAATCATGTATGTTGTGAGCATATGTTTAAAAGAAGGAAAATCACCTCTGAGTGCTCTCTGTAATGCAGAGATAGTGGCCCCAAATCATTGTGCTTATACCTCATCTGAGACTTGTTTTTACTTTCATGCTATTATTTTTAACCTGCCAGTCAGTGTTTTAAATGAAAAAGAAAGTTAACTATTGGTAAGGCTGGTGTTATTTAAATGAAAATAGTTAGAAATATGCTCTAACATTTACCAAATTTCTCTGTTCCCTCTCTTGCTACACACAGATCAGGAGTTTCTAATGATGCTTGCTTTGAAATTATGAATTATGTATAGAATTTTTAAATCACTGAGCTTCATTTTTGTTTTTAAGAAAATCCAAGTCTTTATTTTTCTTTTTTACTTACTGGGAATGATTTCATTATGGGAAAATTAGTATTTTTTAAAATATATTCAGGTTTTTCCTCATTTGTAATCCTTTACTCAATAAACAGCCCATCTTTTCACTTAGCAGAAGTTGCCATAATTAGCAGCTTTTACTGTTTCTAAAAGGACAGAATGTGGATAGAAAAGAAATGACATTTAAGAGACAGAGGGTGAAACACTGGTGGTTCTCCTATAATATTACAAGAAAAAAATATAGTTTTCTATCTCTTTCAAAGAGAGAAGAGTTTTAGCTTTGTTTTTATAATCTTATCAGTAAGTCATTAGTAATGTTTAATCAGGCCTGATTCTATTTTTGAAAATTATAGCTCTTGATATGCAGATAATTTTTATTTTCAAAACGGATGTCATAAAATTTTTCTTTCCAGTTTTCAAAGTTCTCTGTTTAACGGCTTTAAATCTGTCTACTTTCTGACATTGTCCCTAGAGCCCCCATACACTGACGGTATTTACCTTCTAGGGATTTATTCCAGAGTAAAATCAACTATTGGAGAAGGCAATGACACCCCACTCCAGTACTCTTGTCTGGAAAATCCCATGGGCGGAGAAGCCTGGAAGGCTGCAGTCCATGGCGAAGAGTCAGACACGACTGAGCGGCTTCCCTTTCACTTTTCATTTTCATGCATTGGAGAAGGAAATGGCAACCCACTCCAGTGTTCTTGCCTGGAGAATCCCAGGGACAGAGGAGCCTGGTGGGCTGCCGTCTATGAGGTCCCACAGAGTCGGACACGACTGAAGCAACTTAGTAGCAGCAGCAGCAAGATCAACTATATACCCTTGGTATCTGACCAGAAAGCTGTTGTCTCAGCTGATATTTGGGTGTTGTATTTACATGAAAATATAATAAAAAATAAGTACATAATTTAATGCCACATTATTTTCCTAAAGCTAAAGAGGAACAGCCCTATGATTTTATCCAGTGTCTTGCCTGCAATGCAAGAGATGCAGATTCAATCCCTGGGTTAGAAAGCTTCCTTGCAGAAGAAAATGGCAACCTGCTCCAGTATTCCTGCCTGGGAAATCCCATGGAGAGAGGGATGGGCTACAGTCCATAGGGTCGCAAAGAGTTGGACATGACTGATCTCACACACACAGACACACAGACACACCTACCTGTGGATTTATGCTCTGACAACTACCTTTCCTTCTTTCTGTGCCTTTAAGTATAATTTTCAGTTCTGCACATGTGAAACATTAAAAATTGCCAAAGAAATTTTTTTTAAGTGTTTGAAGCATTAAAGAGGCACTGGAAGCCGTGAGAAGTAGACACAGAACTCCTGAAATGAAATTAACTAGGTGAGAACTGTTGCGCAGTGGTAAAGAATATGTCTGCCAATGCAGAAGATGCAAGAGACACAAGTCCAGTTCCTAGGGTAAAGAAGATCCCCTTGAGCAGGAAATGGCAACCCACTCCAGTATTCTTTCCTGAAAGTACCATGGACAGAGGAGCCTAGCAGGCCATGGGATCCCAAAGAGTTGGACACAACTGGGTACACACACACAGGTGAGATCCACATTTAACTTACTTTTCCCTGAGGGGATTCTCCAGTCTGTGTGGGTATACCAAGGTTCAAGGTGAAAGATATCTTGATTGCAGAGTTGGATATCACAGTGTGAAACTGTCAGAGAGATTAAAAATTGAGAAGAAAATGGTAGAAAGTAGTTAGATACAGAAGGAAGTCCCAAAATCTGCAGATAGACTCAAATTTTTCAGTTTATGTGTAATCCACAGAGCAAAACTTCAAGGAAACTAGCAGAAAGCAACTGATAGAAGGTTTAAAATGTGAGCAAAGGTTTTGTCATTTTCCACATTGGAGAATAAGAGTTTCATGCTGGAGTCCTATGAAGTTGAAGTCGTTTGATAAAACTTTGATGTCTATGGAAAACTTAGAAGGGACATACTTTAGGAATAGTCTGCAGTAAGGGCCATGCCCAAAGATCAAAGGCAAAAGCAAAATAATCTTGCCCTAACAAAGCTTAATAAAAGTGTTCACAAAATTAAAGTCATCTGTAAATAGTATAAATGTGTGCTAGAAAAAGTCTAAGATGCTTAACAGTATCTAGCATATCTACAAATCATACAATCAATTATTAATATAATAATATTATAAAAATTACTATATTATTGAATATGTAAGAATGTCACCATATTCAAGAGAAGAATGAGTCAGTAGAAACAGATCCAAAGATGACTCAGACATACACAGCCTTTATAACATTTTAGTATGTTAAATAATTTACAAGGAAACATGGACATAATGGGTGAAGGCACGAGTTTCTCAGGAGAGGAATTAAAAAGTCTAAAATGAGTCAATAAGAAATTTCAGAACTAAAAAATGCAACATTTGACTTCGTAGAAAACTTCATTAGGTGGGATTATGAGCAGACTGGCATAGTTCAATAAAAGCTGCGAACTTGAAGTGTTAATAAATTTTAAAAAATCTTTGTATTTATAATTTGAAACTCTAACTTTTGTTTAATTTAAAATCCAAAGCAAATACACACATATAAAAATTAAAGTGACTGAGTTTTAAGTATTAAATATATATAAAACAACTTTCTAAATTTGATGCAATTTCCTCTGTTTCTCCATTTCTTTTGATGTTTTCTTTTCTGATTCAGTCACCAAAGCTTGAAATCTATCAGACATGGCTCTCTTGACACCTTCATGTAATGAATATTAAGTCAACCTCATGGTAACAAGTTTCTGTCCATTCTTTTAGTTTCTTTTTATTTCTGTTGATACTCCCTTCTTCCCTAAAAATAAAATGCTTATTTCCAATATGAATATAAATAATAGGTGAATACATGAGATTATTCAGTACTTAAAAATGAAGTTTTCTCATGGCCTTGAGTAAATTAACAGAAAGGAAGATCCTCTTCTGCTCACAGAACTTAGAGCTCTTTGAAGGAGCAAGGTTTATGTGATAGACCTTACAGAATACTTATCCACAACTCTACCTTTCTTGTTTGCTATCAGAATCATAGCTCTGTGGGGGTGTGTGTGTGCATGTGCACGTGTGTGTTTGTATGTTTGCTTTGTTTTCTTTGAAGAACAGTAACATGTCCAACATGAGGGGATAAATCATGACTGATCCAAATGAACCTCTATCTCCACCTTTCCTAACTGTCATGTACAAATATTTCAATGTCATTTATAGCCATGTGAAGATTTTCTGTCTCATAAGATATAAGGAGAAATCTTCTGTTGGCGGGGGTGGAGGGGTGGGTGGGTGGGGCCTCCAAGTAAAGCTTTAATTTCCTGATACTGACGCTGAAGCTCCAACACTTTGGCCACCTGATGTAAAGAGCCAACTCATTGGAAAAGACTCTGATGCTGGGAAAGATTGAGAGCAGGAGCAGAAGGAGGCAACAGAAGATAAGATGGTTGGATGACATCACTGACTCAATGGACATGAGTTTGAGCAAACTGGGAGATAGTGAAGAACAGGGAAGCCTGGCCTGCTGCAGTCAATGGATCACAAAGAGCTGGACATGACTTAGTGACTGAACAACAAGACAACAGGAAAAAAAAAACAAACAAACAGAAAACTTCCCTTCTCTTCCTAATTTTGAATATAATTGTAACAACTGGCACTTGTAACTATAAAGCAATAAGCCTAAGTCAAATAAAACAAAGACAACAAAATACACAAAACCAAAAAAGCCAATATGTCAAAAAGAATGGGCAAACTGAAAAAGTCTGTTATTCATGATTACATTATCCTCAGTTCTGAAGACCAGATTTATAGAAAGTTTTTTCTACCTTAGTCATTTGTGGGCTATCTTCATGATTTTCTTCCATATTAACTAAACTGATTTATTCAGCATCTTACTTGATGTGACTCCTTGTTTTACTTAAATAATTCTGGCTCCCTCTATGGAGTGCATGAGGGCATGCTAAGTCGCTTCAGTCGTGTCCAACTCTTTGTGGCCCTATGGACTGCAGCTTGTCAGGCTCCTCTCTCCATGGGATTCTCTAGGCAAGAATACTGGAGAGGGTTACCCATGCCCTCCTCCAAAGGATCTTCCAGGGATCAAACCCATATCTCTTACATTTAACCTGCATTGGCAGGTGGATTCTTTACCACTAGTGCTTCCTGGGAAGCCCTGCTATGGAGTAAAGACATTAAATCATTAGTTTGATCCTCTAGTTATACTTTTCTAACAGGCATTAGAAATGCTCCCAGCATTTCTCAGTGCTTTCCTACTTGGGGGCTTCCCAGATGGCTTAGATGGTAAAGAATCCACCTGCAATGCAGGAGACCTGGGTTCAATCCTTGGTCAGAAAGATCCCTTGGAGAAGCAAATGATTACCCACTTCAGTATTCTTGCCTGGAGAATTCCATGGACAGAGGAGCCCGGCAAGTTGCAAACACTCAGACACAACTGAGAGACTAACACTTTAATAGGCATTATAATAAACAAATATTAAAATGAAAATGTTCATATTTAGCTTAAGTAATACGTGTAACACATATTGAGAAGTACTGCAGTAAGTGTATTCCTATAAAGATTTTGTGTGTCTTTTTTACTTTCTACTTTTGCTGCTATGTTGAAGCCTCTTTCCATGCGTTATTTCCCTCCCTCTCTCCTTTCCTTCCTTCTTTCCTTGTGACAAAACAAATTAAACATATACCATAAAGCTAAAAAATGTAATGAGTGTGAATCTTTCAGCTTAAAGAGAGCTCTTACTTCATGATTGCAAACAGGTAGGTTATTTTTTTCTCTTAGCTACCATGGTAAAATTCAGATTTTCTATATTTTTTGATTCATGTGCTTTTAAGATCGAAGTAAAAAATGTTTTTTATGAAAAATTAAGAAGAAAGTTTAGCTAATTTTAATCTATATGTTACTTAAATTTATATAGGAATACTTCAATTTGAAGGATAATAAAATTTAATCCTATTTTTAATAAATATGAGACATAGTGGCAATTATTTTCTAGGAAACAGTTATGGCTATATCAAGGAAGTTAGGTAAGGTAAGGTGAAGTTGCTCAGTCATGTCCAACTCTTTGTGACCCCATGGACTGTAACCTACTAGGCTTCTCCATCCATGGGATTCTCCAGGCAAGAATACTGAAGTGGACTGCCATTTTCTTCTCCAGGTCAAGGAAGTTAAATATATCTTAATGGAATATTTTCAAGACTTTTAAGAATCAAATCCTAAATTTTAAAATAAGAAAATGAATTATAGCCATTTTCACGTGTGTAACCTGCCTCTTGAGAAATCTGTATGCAGGCCAGGAAGCAACAGTTAGAACTGGACATGGAACAACAGATTGGTTCAAAATAGGAAAAGGAGTACATCAAGGCTGTATATTGTCACTCTGCTTATTTAACTTATATGCAGAGTACATCATGAGAAACACTGGACTGGAAGAAACACAAGCTGGAATCAAGATTGCCGGGAGAAATATCAATAACCTCAGATATGCAGATGACACCACCCTTATGGCAGAAAGTGAAGAGGAGCTAAAAAGCCTCTTGATGAAAGTCAAAGACGAGAGTGAAAAAGTTGGCTTAAAGCTCAACATTCAGAAAACGAAGATCATGGCATCTGGTCCCATCATTTCATGGGAAATAGATGGGGAAACAGTAGAAAGAGTGTCAGACTTTATTGTTTGGGCTCCAAAATCACTGCAGATGGTGACTGCAGCCATGAAATTAAAAGACGCTTACTCCTTGGAAGAAAAGTTATGACCAACCTAGATAGCATATTCAAAAGCAGAGACATTACTTTGCCGACTAAGGTCCGTCTAGTCAAGGCTATGGTCCAGGAGTCATGTATGGATGTGAGAGTTGGACTGTGAAGAAGGCTCAGCGCCGAAGAATTGATGCTTTTGAACTGTGGTGTTGGAGAAGACTCTTGAGAGTCCCTTGGACTGCAAGGAGATCCAACCAGTCCATTCTAAAGGAGATCAGCCCTGGGATTTCTTTGGAAGGAATGATGCTAAAGCTGAAACTCCAGTACTTTGGCCACCTCATGCGAAGAGTTGACTCATTGGAAAAAACTCTGATGCTGGGACGGATTAGGGGCAAGAGAAGAAGGGGACGACCAAGGATGAGATGGCTTGATGGCATCACGTACTCGATGGACGTGAGTCTGAGTGAACTCCGGGAGATGGTGATGGACAGGGAGGCCTGGCGTGCTGCGATTCATGGGATCGCAAAGAGTTGGACACGACTGAGCGACTGAACTGAACTGAACTGAACTGAACTGATGGTTCCTTATTTCTTTTTCTCTAATTAAATTTTCAGTTACCTCACATTGTCTGGTCAGTTTTAGGTAGATGCTCATCAATGTTTGACAGCCTCCAGCATGTCATAGTCTTGTTTTATGAAGACCCTGGACACGACTGAAGCGACTTAGCAGCAGCAGCAGCAGCAGCAGACAACCATTCACAGAGATTGTGTGACTGCAGAGAGGGCTTAAGGTGAGGCTTTAAGAATGTCAGTAACTCAGACATTAATTTCTTCAAATCAACTCTCATTTCCTTTGCAGAAGGAGTTTTGAAACTCGATTTCTAAGGATTCAACAAAAAGTAAGTTCTGTAACATTTTTCAAACAAATATTACTGAATAATTTTAGTGTTACATAAATGAGAAGAAATATTCTCTGATGTGAATTAATGTGCAGCAATGCAAAAAAATTAATAAGAAATTTACATAGATGGATAAATTGGAATAAAGCAATGAAAACTTAAAAAAATAGCTTTATGGGAAAATTATAATGTACTCTTAGAATGAAGAGAAAGAAAACCACATAATTAAAAAGTGAACTTGTTTGGGTGCAATTTTTTCAACTGGAAAGATATTTTGTAGATAAAATTATGCTTGAAATTAATTTTATACTAATTTTACAGGTGAGAATATTTGGATATAAAATAAATTGAGATGAAAATATTCAATTTATATAGTTAAGATGCATAGATTGGCCTCAAATTCTATTCCTTTCATCTAGATTTGTTGTGAGAGGTAAATAAATGATAACTATTCAGATGCTTGATTAATGAGAATTCAAGTGAACAGTTTCTTTGGATACTACTTATTCTCCCCAAACCGAGTCTAGTCATGAAATTTCAAAATAAACCAAAAAACAGCTTTTATAAGTTGCTAATGTGAAAGAAATCTAGGACCTTTTGAAAATGTCAGTAATGTGCTCATTATGAGACGCAGAATTCTTCAGATTGAACAGTATTTTATGGTTGGTATTTAAACAAAAGATTTTGGCTTAGGTTGACTCATGGGACAATCCCACCTTATCCTACTGGCTTTTATTTAAAGCAACAGAGATTTTCTGGTTGAATCTTGTTGTTTTTATTGTTAAATCTTGTTTTCATTGATCTAAATCTTACATTTAATCAATTTCACAGTTGCTTCTATGTGCTGCTAAGAAATAATATATATATATATTTTTTTCCCTCTGTGTGTTTATTTTCCTCTCCTATTTAACTGAAAGATTTTTCAATCTCATCAAAATGGGATTTATACATTTGCTTCTGCTTTATTCAACTATCTATGCTACTTTGTTATATGGAATTTGCTTAGTTGCTTTTATATTTTATATTTTAAGTGCAAGTAGCATCATATTTAAGATCATACAAAAATACAGTAGGCCATTTTCTTGGTGTTCCATGGAATGAAATTTTTTACAAAACCAGAAATAAACACAATTATTGTCAGTATAAGTTTTCCGCTAAAACCTGAAAAAAAATTCTTGAATAAGAAACAAAATACTCTGAGCTGGTGATATTGAGGTCTGTGATACATATTTGTGCTGAATTAGAGGTTGCTGATGCTCTAAGTCAAACAACTTTCCAACAGACTTGATACCTAGATTTTTAAAATAATACAGATTTGTTTACATTGATTTCTCTATATTCTTCTACTCAGTCATCCCAATGATAATTATCTATATTTGGGAATCAAAGGTAAAAGTCAAAACATAGGCCAAGAAAAAAACAAGAATATAAGAATTTACTTGCTACTTCATTAACCTATTATCTAACCATCCAAACTTAACATTTAAATATTTTTACTAAAATGGACTTTATTTTCCCATCTTCTTAAACCACTTTCTTCCCTTTATGGCTTGTATTACAGTCTATACTTACACTGTGTTAGGTTATATGCTGGCCTCTGTAGAACTTATGCCTGTATGTTATAAAATAGGTTTCATAAGAACAGATAACTTTGTCGATTTTGGTTTCTATTACATCACTGGCATCTAGCACAATGCTTGGCACCTAGCAAATGTGTGTTTCAATTGAGTGCACAAATGGCTTAGGATAATGGTACCATAAACCAGGTACTATCTGGTTTATGCTTCCAGGCACTATGTTTCCTGACCATAACTGAAATCCTTGGGCTGGATAAACATGTAAGCTCACCAATCCAATTCTCGGTATAGGAATTCTACACCTAATTGCCTAAATATCGTGTATGGTTTTTGCCCCCTGGAGCAACAGAAATGAAAACACTACTGCATTGACTTGAAGCAACTATCATTGCTCCATTGTCTCCTGTTTTTCTCTCAAACTAACCTACTAATATTCTGTTCTGCTTATTCTCTTCAAGTTCTGTAGTATAATGCTCTAGTGTTTTAATGCTTGATTGTGAGAGACAAAAGTCCTCGCTTAAATTTAGATACACAGTGTTGCTGGATTCAGTTAATAAAGGTAACTGATTACTGAGTCCACTAGGCAATTAAGTCTAACTTGAACTAGAAACGGAGAATCTTAAGAGAAAAACCTTAGCGTGGTTCACAATGGAGAAACATCAACTTTGAATGGTTGAATGGCTTTACAATGTTACAAGCGTAGGTAATAGCAACTAAAAACGCTATTTAAAACAGTATAGAAGATTTTCATTTCTATCAAGACATCTAAACTCCTAATTTCTTTGACTCTCTGATTAGGAAAAAAAAAGTTCATCTTTACATATCTGCATATAAAAGGTAAAAATAACAATTTGTCCATAAAGTTTCCAGTTGTTGCTGAATAGTCACTAAGTCATGTCCAACTCTTTTTGACCGCCATGGACTGTAGCACTCCAGGCTCGTCTTTCTCCACTCTGTCCCAGAGTTTGCTCAAATTCATGTCCATTGAGTCAGTGATGCTATCTAACCATCTCATACTCTGTTGCTCCCTTCTCCTCCTGCCCTCAATCTTTTCCAGCATCAGGGTCTTTTCCAATGAGTTGACTTGTCACATCAGGTGGCCAAAGTATTGGAACTTCAGCCTCAGCATCAGTCCTTCCAAAGAATATTCAGGGTTGATTTCCTTTAGGATTGACTGGTTTGATCTCCTTGCAGTCCAAGGGACTCTCAAGACTCTCTCAAGAGTCTTCTGCAGCACCACAATTTGAAAGCATCAGTTCTTTAGTGCTCAGCATTCTTTATGGTCCAACTATCACACCTGTACATGACAGCTGGAAAAGTCATAGCTTTGACTGTGTGTACCTTTGTCAGCAAAGTGATTCCTCTGTTTTTTAATATTCTGTCTAGGTTTGCCATGGCTTTTCTTCCAAGGAGCAAGTGTCTTTTAATTTCATAGCTGCGGTCACCATCTTCAGCGATTTTGGAACCCAAGAAAATAAAATCTGTTACTGCTTCCACTTTTCCCTCTTCTATTTGTCATGAAGTGATGGAACCAGATGCCATGATCTTAGTATTTTTAATGTTGAGTTTCAAGCCAGCTTTTCCACTCTCCTCTTTCATATTCACCAAGAGGCTCTTTAGTTCTTCACTTTCTGCCATTAGAGTGGTGTTATCTGCATATCTGAGGTGATAGCTTCCAGAGTTATTTATAACTTGGAAAAAAAGGACTTGTTAATCAAAAAGGCTCTCTTGTAGATTTACTTTAAGTAAGAGGAAGAAGTGAGTGATAAGAGAGGAATTCACTTTGAAAAGTCATCTATTTAAGTTGGTTCTGGAGGAGTGAAAATAAATTTCTTTAAAATAAGCATGATCATGAGACAACAAATAACAACAAGCTGAAGTCTGAACACAATTTCACCAAGAAAGGGAATTCTACCCCCTGATATGCAGCTAGAACTTGATGTTTCTGCAGACTGATCTGGTGTTCACAGTCATGTCTTAGAGTTCCCCTGTTGAATATAAATTGATTCAGAAAACATCAACATCAGACATGGCAACTCTATGAGCATAATGGATCAAGACAAAAATAAAACTGCTGTGCAATCATGCCTGAACACAAACTAAACATTAACACTGTCTAAACCACGAAATAACAAACTCCTCATTCTTCATTTTGATATAAGGGACTATTGCTTTTTCACCCATTAGAGCTGAAGGATTTAATCTTTTCCTCCTCTAGGTAAGATTTATTAATATATCCATTCATAGAACTACCCTTGCTGCCTGAGAATATCCAGTCCAGAGCAAAGTCCCATATCTTTAAACTCTTCCCCAAAGCACTTAACATAATTCCAAGTTATGTAACAAGTCCTTTCTAATATCCTCTTATTTAGTCATTTCATGGTTCCCATGGCAACTGTGGTCTATCACTGCTATGGATAATAAACCTAACTTGTTCAATGACAGCTGTAATCCTGGTGAGCTTTGACTGGAGAGCACCAGTAGCAGATAGATGCCTTGGACAGTTTTGGTGAGTAATGGTACATGTAGTAAGGGCAGGAGTGAAAAACTCTCTTAAAATTTTAACTGACACTATCTTCCTAGATAACACTGAGAGGTATTTGAGACATTTGCATCAAGTGCTTTGTACTTAAAGCAGATAAGTCAGGCATAAAATCAGATTTTTGTAGTGGTTTAAGCAATTAAAGATTGTGTGGTACCTCCAAGGATTATTGGTTGTGCAGTTCACTCTGAAAGGAGAGTCCTTTAAATAACAAATTCTCCTAGTGCTTTTAAAGTGTGATTGATTATCGGAAATTTGATTTAAGAGGAACTTTTCATGAACACATCGAAAGCCGAGTACATCTGTGAGGGGAAATATTAGAACTTGGTCTAAACGGTAATTTGATTTGCTTTCATTTTTTAGTATCTAGGTACACTATTCTAAACTTAATTAAAGCCAATAGGGAAAACATTCACTTGCAGAAAGGATGTTTCTTAAGGGCTCATGTGAAATATGGAAACATTTCTGATCTTTTAGATGAACTTTTATCACTTGAGGTAGAGAGAAAAATGTACCTTCTCTATATTTTCCAGAGAATAAGTTGGCATAAAACATTCTTAGTAATTCAATTTTTAAAAATCAACAGTTTATATTTTCTTTCCTATGTATCTTAATTCTTTTTCAGTGTTGTGTAACAATAATATACTCTTCACAGCAGACACTTTGCGTGAATGAAACTGCTTTATTTCAAAAGCTCTATTAGATCTCGCTTTACAAAGATTTTATTGGAAATAGGTACATATTTTTAATATTGTTGAAAATGATTCATTGCTATGAAATGGTTTTCTTTCATACTGTCACCATTGTTTCTGACAGAAAGACATCAACCAGAGGTAACCACATTTAAGCTATTTTCTTTTCTGATACATCCGATAAAAAGGGAATTCTCAAGGAATCTGTGTACAACCTGGTCTTTGGATTTCATTCATTGCATGAATGACCAAATACAATGTTTTAAAATTTTAATTGAAATTTCTACCTGCTTTTAATGTCATAAAAATAACCATAGAGTTGAGTGAGACTTTAAAATGAGAGAACAGAAATGGAAAGGTGAAATTCTTAAGTTTCACCTCTGTTTAGGGTCAATATTCTGAGGAGGTGGCTGAAGGTAGTGGTGACTTGATTCATGGAAGTAGATGATACCTGTTGCACAAATGACCTGTGGGAAGCATAACTTGTTTCTCAAATGCTATCATTTCTGCCTCGAACTTTCTCTACCTTTATTTCCCATTTTTTCAGATAAATTTATTTACTTAAAAGTGATTTAAACTAGTGTTTTAATTAAAATAGTTTAACTAGTGTTTTAAAGTAGTCAGGCTGGAAAATCTGGAGATTATCATTACAAGTTTATTTTTGTTTTGTCTTAAGTAAATGATACTTTTAGTCTTAGATTTGAAGAACACTGATTGTTAAATTGTTGCTTAAAGACAGAATCTTCAAATCTACTAATCCAATGGTTTACAGTGTCATTTCAGAGACAGAACCTATTCTTTTAGTCAAAGCTCACTCAGCATTCCAAAATGTAAAATATGTAATGTCACAGCTTATGCATTATTTATTTTATATATATATTGAAGTAGGAGAAACATAAAGCTGTTCCTGCGACCATATTTCTCATATCCTCTAACTCCTTTCCCACCTGGATAGTCACTGAGTCACTCTATGAAATCCTAGGATCATCAGGAACATGGGTGGGAAACTTCAGAGGATTAAGGTATTCATTGTATCAGGGAAGAGATTGTTATTTCAAGAAGTGGTTTTTGAGAGCCCACAGTCATTGAATGATAAAGATTGAACCAGAATACAAATACCTTCACTCTAAGCCTGGTTATTTTTGATAAATATTATTACATGTTAGTGTGATTCTTTAATCACTAGGTCATTTTTAGAAAAATAAGGTGATACCAGAATGATTATGAACAGTACTTCTATTTGAGTAGAAAAGAATATTATGAGCATAATGATTTATACTCTTGTTCATAAAATCTATTTCTTCTTGAAATTATAACTATAATTACTTTGGTAAACAGAATATAAGCAGTTTCCCGTATCATAAAATTGTTGAGCAGACTCTGATACGGGACCATAAGAGCAAGTTAAGATCCCATGACATACAATATTTGTTTCATGTCTTACCCTAACAACTCTAACATATTTAATAAAGAAAATAATATATTGATCTTTTTGCACTGCTAGCTCCTTCTCGTTCTTCAGAGATCAAGCTAAATTTCATTTTTCCAGAGAGGCCTTTCTTCAGGTTCTGCTTTTCATTTTCTATAATGACAGATGTTTATTTTCTATAAATGAAATAATCCATATTCATCCATTTTGCATGTATTTCCTTAGTATTTGTCTTTCTGCACATCTATACTACAAACTCTATCATACCACAGTTCATGTCTTTGTTTTTGTCACTTTTGTTTCTTTAGCAATTAGTATATTTCCTGTTACATGACAAGTGCCCGAAAAATAATTATTAAATATTAAATGAATATATTAGATAACTATCCCATATATATCTTAATATCAATCATGTATAAATACATTATAAGATGCACATCATATTTATTTAATTATGTTGCTGTTTACACATTCCCAAATTGCTATTCAGTTTTGAAAGTTTGATTCCTGGGTTGGGAAGATCCCCTGGAGAAGGGAAAGATTACCCACTCCAGTATTCTAGCCTGGAGAATTCCATGGACTATACGGTCCATGCCGTAGCAGAGTTGGACACAACTGGGCGACTTTCACTTTGGAAAGTTTAGATTGTTAATGGCAGTTGTTGGATGACATCTTGATGTGCATTTGGGGTGCTTATATTCAGTTACAGAGTTCAGAGCAAACTTCATGAGGAAATATCCAGCCATATGCTGCTTCAGAACTGCAATAAAAGTGTGACTAATCTCTGCAGCTTTCTCTTTCAATAACTTTGAATTTCCAAATGGTTCAGTTACTCTCATTTTAGGTTTCATTTTTGGCTTTTTCTCCAATTGCCACAGAATTACAGCAAAGATTGGATAACATAACTGTAAAGTTTTCTATATCTGTGGTACTTAGAACTTTGAAAATAATAGAAAATAATAATGTAACAGTGTACAAAAATGACTAAATTTTGTTTAATAAATAGCTCAAGGTATTCTAATCAATCAGTCAAGTAATCAATTTACCATCTCTTTATTAAGACCCTACATGGGCAGCATTGTGATATAGACACAGAAATATATAAACAGAGGTCCTTTGCTTTAGAGAAGATAGTATCTATTCATGGTAAATATCATCCTGCAAACCAACTAATTAATTGCTTAAGCAAACTGGTAATAATTATGTGTGTAATTGAGATAACTAAAAAAAAAATGAATGATAGATGTGAGCTGGAATAATGATGGAAGGCTTAATGGAAGTTAATTTAATTTTTTAATTAATTTATTTTAATTGGAGGTTAATTACTCTACAATATTGTAGTGGTTTTTACCAAACATCGATATGAATCAGCCATGGATGCACATGGGTTCCCCATCCAGAACCCCCCTCCCACCTCCCTCCCCATCCCATCCCCCAGGGTCATCCCAGTGCACCAGCCCTGAGCACCCTGTCTCACACATCAAACCTGGAACGGTGATCTGCTTCACATATGATAATATACACGTTTCAACGCTACCCTCTCGAATCATCCCACTCTCGCCTTCTCCCACAGAGTCCAAAAGACTGTTCTTTACATCTGTGTCTCTTTTGCTGTCTCACATACAGGGTCATCATTACCATCTTTCTAAATTCCATATAATGCATTAGTATATTGTATTGGTGTTTTTCTTTCTGAATTACTTCATTCTGTATAACAGACTCCAGGTTCATTCACCTTATTAGAACTGATTCAAATGCATGTTTTTTAATGGCTGAGTAATATTCCATTGTGTATATGTACCATGGCTTTCTTATCCATTTGTCTGCCGATGGACATCTAGGTTGCTTCCATGTCCTGGCTATTGTAAACAGTGCTGCAATGAACACTGGGGTACACATGTCTCTTTCAATCCTGGTTTCCTCAGTGTGTATGCCCAGCAGTGGGATTGTTGGGTCATATGGCAGTTCTATTTTCAGTTTTTTAAGGAATCTCCACACTGTTCTCCATAGTGGCTGTACTAGTGTGCATTCCCACCAACAGTGTAAGAGGGTTCCTTTTTCTCTGCACCTTCTCCAGCATTTATTGTTTGCAGATTTTTTGATAGCAGCCATTCTGACTGGCATGAGATAGTACCTCACTGTGGTTTTGATTTGCATTTCTCTGATAATGAGTGATGTTGAGCATTTTTTCATGTGTTTGTTAGCCATCGGTATATCTTCTTTGGAGAGATGTCTGTTTAGTTCTTTGGCCCATTTTTTGATTGGGTCTTTTGTTTTTCTGGAATTGAGCTGAAGGAGCTGTTGTATATTTTTGAGATTAATTCTTTGTCAGTTGCTTCATTTGCTATTATTTTCTCCCATTCTGAAGGCTGTCTTTTCACCTTGCTTATAGTTTCCTTCGTTGTGCAAAAGATTTTAATTTTAATTAGGTCCCATTTGTTTATTTTTACTTTTGTTTCCATTACTCTGGGAGGTGGGTCATAGAGGATCCTGCTGTGATTTATGTCAGAGAGTGTTTTGTCTATGTTTCCTCTAGGAGTTTTATAGTTTTTGGTCTTATGTTTAGAGCTTTAATCCATTTTGAGTTTATTTTTGTGTATGGTGTTAGAAAGTGTTCTGGTTTCATTCTTTTACAAGTGGTTGACCGGTGTTCCCAGCACTATTTGTTAAAGAGGTTGTCTTTTCTCCACTGTATATTCTTGCCTCCTTTGTCAAAGATAAGCTGTCCATAGGTGTGTGGATTTATCTCTGGGCTTTCTATTTTGTTCCATTGATATATATTTCTGTCTTTGATACTGTCTTGATGACTGTAGCTTTGTATATTTAATTTTATCTTTGAGGTATGGATGGTATATTTGGAGAGTTACCTATCTGGCATTTTGGCTTTTTCAGGACCTGGTGAGGGTGGGAGGGAACAATACACAAAAGTTCAAGTTTCAGAGGATAAAGGAGATAAAGAAGTTGGTAGAATATGGTAGACCCAGTTTTCTGAGAAGTAGAAAGAAATGAATTGGTGGTTTTAGGCAAAGAAAAGTTTATGGAAGACCTAAAATGTGAAACGGTCTCATGAAGTATGTAATAGGGAATTATCTTATATCCCTACTCAGGGACATGATGCAAACTGTATTTTTAGAAAATTTAATGTGGCAGTGATATGCATAATTAATTTGAAAGCAAAAATGGAGAGGAAAATAAAATATATGCTTAACTGTTTTCTCAAGAATTTCTATTATAGCTTTTTAAAAACACTCTTTAGTTATCCAAAACATAAACTGACTAGAACAATATATGAATCACTCACAGCTTAAATATGACAAGGTATGTACTAAATGAATCTCAAATTACAGATGTATAATTTAGAGACATTTTGTTTATGAAGAAAGATATATCCAGTTAAGTACTTCTTACCTACTGCTTATTGAAATAAAACACTCATAGACATCTCTTTGACAGCTCCATGTAGATGAAATGTTTTCATTAGGTTTATGATAACAAACTAAACCCAGAACAAATTCAGAGTGTGTTTAAAGGTAGGAGATGAAATGAGAAGAAATTCATAACAATTTCTTAGTAGCATTCAAATTGATCAGTAGATAGTGAGTGGGTGATTGCGATTGATCTATTTCATATGCATGTACAACAGATATTATCTTTAAACACCTGCAGAAATATGTTTCTTGCTGAAATCCACAATCAATAGATTTAAAAATATTGAAGATTTGAGGTAGATGCCAGGAATGCAAAGTTGATGGCAGCATCTGGGGCTGTTTCAGGAGAAAAAACAGCATTTCTAAAGGTGACATAAGACAGTCAGTCAGTTTGCTCTTGGGTTTAATTCCAGAATTTAAAAGTAATTTAAGAAAAAAAAGTTACATTAGATTTACATAAACACCTAGGATTATTTTATTCCCAGGATTAGCCAGTTATCTATCTATCCTGCTGAGCAAACCAGAAACAAAGGACTCATTCTTTTTTTTTTTTTTAATTTAATTTTATTTATTTATTTATTTTAAATTTTTATTTTTACTTTATTTTACTTTACAATACTGTATTGGTATTGCCATACATTGACATGAATCCACCACGGGTGTACATGCGTTCCCAAACATGAACCCCCCTCCCACCTCCCTCCCCATAACATCTCTCTGGGTCATCACCGTGCACCAGCCCCAAGCATGCTGTATCCTGTGTCAGACATAGACTGGCGATTCGATTCTTACATGATAGTATACATGTTACAATGCCATTCTCCCAAATCATCCCACCCTCTCCCTCTCCCTCTGAGTCCAAAAGTCCATTATACACAGCTGTGTCTTTTTTGCTGTCTTGCATAGAGGGTCGTCATTGCCATCTTTCTAAATTCCATATATATGTGTTAGTATACTGTATTGGTGTTTTTCTTTCTGGCTTACTTCACTCTGTATAATCGGCTCCAGTTTCATCCATCTCATCAGAACTGATTCAAATGTATTCTTTTTAACGGCTGAGTAATACTCCATTGTGTATATGTACCACAGCTTTCTAATCCATTCATCTGCTGATGGACATCTAGGTTGCTTCCATGTCCTGGCTATTATAAACAGTGCTGCGATGAACATTGGGGTACATGTGTCTCTTTCAATTCTGGTTTCCTCGGTGTGTATGCCCAGCAGTGGGATTGCTGGGTCATAAGGTAGTTCTATTTGCAATTTTTTAAGGAATCTCCACACTGTTCTCCCAAGTGGCTGTACTAGTTTGCATTCCCACCAACAGTGTAGGAGGGTTCCCTTTTCTCCACATCCTCTCCAGCATTTATTGCTTGCAGATTTTTGGATCGCAGACATTCTGACTGGTGTGAAGTGGTACCTCATTGTGGTTTTGATTTGCATTTCTCTAATAATGAGTGATGTTGAGCATCTTTTCATGTGTTTGTTAGCCATCTGTATGTCTTCTTTGGAGAAATGTCTATTTAGTTATTTGGCCCATTTTTTGATTGGGTCGTTTATTTTTCTGGAATTGAGCTGCATAAGTTGCTTGTGTATTTTTGAGATTAGTTGTTTGTCAGTTGCTTCATTTGCTATTATTTTCTCCCATTCAGAAGGCTGTCTTTTCACCTTGCTTATATTTTCCTTTGTTGTGCAGAAGCTTTTAATTTTAATTAGATCCCATTTGTTTATTTTTGCTTTTATTTCCAGAATTCTGGGAGGTGGATCATAGAGGATCCTGCTGTGATTTATGATGGAGAGTGTTTTGCCTATATTCTCCTCTAGGAGTTTTATAGTTTCTGGTCTTACATTTAGATCTTTAATCCATTTTGAGTTTATTTTTGTGTGCGGTGTTAGAAAGTGATCTAGTTTCATTCTTTTACAAGTGGTTGACCAGTTTTCTCAGCACCACTTGTTAAAGAGATTGTCTTTACTCCATTGTATATTCTTGCCTCCTTTGTCAAAGATAAGGTGTCCATATGTGTGTAGATTTATCTCTGGGCTTTCTATTTTGTTCCATTGATCTATATTTCTGTCTTTGTGCCAGTACCATACTGTCTTGATGACTGTGGCTTTGTAGTAGAGCCTGAAGTCAGGCAAGTTGATTCCTCCAGTTCCATTCTTCTTTCTCAAGATTGCTTTGGCTATTCGAGGTTTTTTGTATTTCCATACAAATCTTGAAATTATTTGTTCTAGTTCTGTGAAAAATATGGCTGGTAGCTTGATAGGGATTGCATTGAATTTGTAAATTGCTTTGGGTAGTATACTCATTTTCACTATATTGATTCTTCTGATCCATGAACATGGTATATTTCTCCATCTATTAGTGTCCTCTTTGATTTCTTTCACCAGTGTTTTATAGTTTTCTATATATAGGTCTTTAGTTTCTTTAGGTAGATATATTTCTAAGTATTTTATTCTTTTCGTTGCAATGGTGAATGGAATTGTTTCCTTAATTTCTTTTTCTACTTTCTCATTATTAGTGTATAGGAATGCAAGGGATTTCTGTGTGTTGATTTTATATCCTGCAACTTTACTATATTCATTGATGAGCTCTAGTAATTTTCTGGTGGAGTCTTTAGGGTTTTCTATGTAGAGGATCATGTCATCTGCAAACAGTGAAAGTTTTACTTCTTCTTTTCCAATTCGGATTCCTTTTATTTCTTTTTCTGCTCTGATTGCTGTGGCCAAAACTTCCAGAACTATGTTGAATAGTAGCGGTGAAAGTGGGTACCCTTGTCTTGTTCCTGATTTTAGGGGAAATGCTTTCAATTCTTCACCATTGAGGATAATGTTTGCTGTGGGTTTGTCATATATAGCTTTTATTATGTTGAGGTATGTTCCTTCTATTCCTGCTTTCTGGAGAGTTTTTATCATAAATGGATGTTGAATTTTGTCAAAGGCCTTCTCTGCATCTATTGAGATAATCATATGGCTTTTATTTTTCAATTTGTTAATGTGGTGAATTACATTGATTGATTTGCAGATATTGAAGAATCCTTGCATCCCTGGGATAAAGCCCACTTGGTCATGGTGTATGATCTTTTTAATGTGTTGTTGGATTCTGATTGCTAGAATTTTGTTGAGGATTTTTGCATCTATGTTCATCAGTGATATTGGCCTGTAGTTTTCTTTTTTTGTAGTATTTTTGTCAGGTTTTGGTATTAGGGTGATGGTGGCCTCATAGAATGAGTTTGGAAGTTTACCTTCCTCTGCAATTTTCTGGAAGAGTTTGAGTAGGATAGGTGTTAGCTCTTCTCGAAATTTTTGGTAGAATTCAGCTGTGAAGCCGTCTGGACCTGGGCTTTTGTTTGCTGGAAGATTTCTGATGACAGTTTCAATTTCCGTGCTTGTGATGGGTCTGTTAAGATTTTCTATTTCTTCCTGGTTCAGTTTTGGAAAATTGTACTTTTCTAAGAATTTGTCCATTTCTTCCACGTTGTCCATTTTATTGGCATATAACTGCTGATAGTAGTCTCTTATGATCCTTTGTATTTCTGTGTTGTCTGTTGTGATCTCTCCATTTTCATTTCTAATTTTATTGATTTGATTTTTCTCTCTTTGCTTCTTGATGAGTCTGGCTAATGGTTTGTCAATTTTATTTATCCTTTCAAAGAACCAGCTTTTGGCTTTGTTGATTTTTGGTATGGTCTCTTTTGTTTCTTTTGCATTTATTTCTGCCCTAATTTTTAAGATTTCTTTCCTTCTACTAACTCTGGGGTTCTCCAATTCTTCCTTTTCTAGTTGCTTTAGGTATAGAGTTAGGTTATTTATTTGACTTTTTTCTTGTTTCTTGAGGTATGCCTGTATTGCTATGAACTTTCCTCTTAGCACTGCTTTTATAGTGTCCCACAGGTTTTGGGTTGTTGTGTTTTCATTTTCATTAGCTTCTATGCATATTTTGATTTCTTTTTTAATTTCTTCTGTGATTTGTTGGTTATTCAGAAGTGTGTTGTTCAACCTCCATATGTTGGAATTTTTAATGGTTTTTCTCCTGTAATTGAGATCTAATCTTAATGCATTATGGTCAGAAAAGATGCTTGGAATGATTTTGATTTTTTTGAATTTATCAAGTTTAGATTTATGGCCCAGGATGTGATCTATCCTGGAGAAGATTCCATGAGCACTTGAAAAAAAGGTGAAATTCATTGTTTTGGGGTGAAATGTCCTATAGATATCAATTAGGTCTAACTGGTCTAATGTATCATTTAAAGTTTGCGTTTCTTTGTTAATTTTCTAGGACGCATTCTTAAAGTGTTTCTTACTTGCATAGCTCCCATCCATTCCCTTGCTGAGTCCTATTGGTTTTACATGTATCACTGTAATCAGTCAGCTTCTCATCATCTCCACTGCCTCACCCTTGTCTGAAATAGCATAAACTCTTCTATGATTATGTACCCTGCATTCATGCTGGCCCTTGTCTTGTCTATTCCTGATATAACAGCCATCATGATCTTTTCTGTACCTCTCCCTGTTCCCATATTTAAATCTTTCCATTCTTATGGTTTCCATGGGTGGAGAGATAGTTAGGGATTTGGGGATCAATATATGCACACTCTATTTAAAATGAATAACCAACAAGGACCTACTGTATAGCACAGGGAACTCTGTCTGCTCTGGCAGCCTGGGTGGGAGACGAGTTGGGGAGAATGGATACATGTGTATGTATGGCTGAGTCCCTTTGCTGTCCACTTGAAACAATCACAACATTGTTAATTGGCTATACTCCAATATACAATTAAAAGTTAAAAAAAAAAACAAAAAAAAAACACCTTTCCATGACCTCTTATGCTTAGGAAACAATTCCAAGTCTTTAACCATGGCTAAAGGCCAAGTGTGTTCTTATCACTGCCCATCTCTGCAAACTCCTTACTCACTAGTCCCTCCCCAGGTCTTGTCATAAGAACCATTCTTTACATGCTCACCAGTTCTGTGTACATACTGTATCTTATATCTGGAAGATCCTTCTGCCTCCTCTTTTCCTACTTGACTATTATCTAGACAGTGAAAATTAGCTTCAACATGCTTCCTAAGGGAAGACCTCTGTGAACTCCTAATTTAGAATAAATGATATTATGTGTTATATTATGTCCTAGGGTCATGTTTCTCTTATTCAAAGAACTCAACTTGTTTAATATTATAAACTTGTCAGTTTGACTTTTTATTTTACATTTGTCTCCTGTACTATATTTTGTGCACCATGAAAGTAGAGGTCAAGCCTCCTTTCTCTTGCTATGTTATGCCTAAAAGCTAGCAACATGTCTCGCACATGGTGGGTATTTGATCTGTTTTTACTCCCATGTTTATGACTGGTATTGCTTAGACCTATTGACAAGTTCTTAGCCACCAGTCATTGTTTGCCCACCAATAAAATGGGTAATCATTAAGTCCTATTTCTGTTAAAATATATTCCTGTTGACAGTATCTGCTTAAGCTCAATATATGCAGTTTGACTCAGAAATTTCCCAAGACCCTCTGATTCATGAATTCCACTCCTAGGTATAAATTCAACAGAAGTACATTCCTATGTCCTCTAATAAATATACATATAAAAATGTTCATTGCAGCATTATCATACTAGCTAAATTTAGAAATTAGCCCCAATTTGCAAGTACCAAATGAACAAATAAATCATGATGGAGTCATGAAATTAAATAGTACTCACAATGAAAATAAAGACAACAGAAATGGATAAATCTCATGAGCATAATGATAAGCAAGAGAATCCAGAAATAAGAGAATACTGTGGGCTGACAGTTACAGTTATAAGTTTGAAAAATATGCAAAACTAAGAGTAGCCAGAATAGCGACTAACTTTAAGAAGCTACTGCCCAGGAGGTGGGGTGGTAGGAGATACTGGGGGTGCTAGTAAAATTCCGTTTCTTGAGCTGAACAGTAGTTACATGGGGGTTTTCCTCTGTAGAAAACTTAATGAGTTGAACACTCATCACCATGTCCATTTTCTGTATGTTTGCTATATTTTACTAAAAAGTTTAATGTATAAATCCCATGATTGTAGATAATTTCAAGTACTAATATAATGGGTAAATAGGAGAAAGTAGGTTTTATCTAAGGTGTATCAGGATCTTATGAAGATATTAAAATAATTTTGTCAAGAAAAGGTTACATGAGACTTACAGATTAAGATATTTGGAAGATAAACAAGTCTTTGTTCTGGATGGAATAAGCTATTTAAATTTTGAAATCATTTCTATTTCATTATACGATCAGTTCAGTTCAGTTCAGTCGCTCAGTCGTGTCCGACACTTTGTGACCCCATGAATCACAGCACGCCAGGCCTCCCTGTCCATCACCAACTCCCAGAGTTCACTCAGACTCGCATCCATTGAGTTAGTGATGCCATCCAGCCATCTCATCCTTGGTCATCCCCTTCTCCTCCTGCCCCCAATCCCTCCCAGCATCAAAGTCTTTTCCAATGAGTCAACTCTTCGCAAGAGGTGGCCAATGTACTGGAGTTTCAGCTTTAGCATCATTCCTTCCAAAGAAATCCCAGGGTTGATTTCCTTCAGAATGGATTGGTTGGATCTCCTTGCAGTCCAAGGGACTCTCAAGAGTCTTCTCCAACACCACTATTAACTAGAAAATGAGCATTTACATTTTCAAGGTATTAAATTACATACATTCTCCTAATTGTTAACCAAGACAAATATTTTTGTTGTTCTGCACTTAGACACTGGCTAAAATCTGTAATAATGGCCAACATTAAGTGAGTCCTTATTTTAGGCCAGACATTGGTCCAAATGCTTTGTATACAATATCTTTTTTAATCTCCATAACAACCATGTACACTTGGCACTATTATTTTTTTCATCTTATGAATGAGTATTCTGAAACTGAGAACTTAAATACCTTGAGGAAGGTGACAGGATGAATAAGTGATAAAGCAATTAACTGAACTGAAATTGAGGGTTCTAGGCCCCGTATCTTAATTATTACTCTGGCTCTCAACATACACAAATAAAGGCATCAATATTTGTTTAATATAAGAATTGCAGCAAAAAAACTTTTGGCATAGTTATATTTATTAAAGGCTGCCTAAGAGATAGACCCTTGCAATCTAAGTGTTTACATGACTAGACCATATATGAATTTTAGGGATTTAAACTAATGTAAAAGCTAGGTTTTTTTTTTTTTTTTTTCCAGTAGTCATGTATGCATGTGAGACCTGGACCATAAAGAAGGCTGAGTGCCAAAGAATGGATGATTTTGAACTGTGGTGTTGGAGAAGACTCTTGAGAGCCCCTTGGGCAACAAGGAGATCAAACCAGTCAATCCTAAAGGAAATAAACCTTGAATATGCATTGGAAGGACTGATGCTGAAGCTGAAGCCTCAATACTTTGGCCACCTGATGTGAAGTGCCGACTCATCAGAAGGCTCTAATGCTGGGAAATATTGAAGGCAGGAGGAGAAGGGAATGATAGAAGGCAAGATGGTTGGATGGCATCATCGACTCAATGGACATGAGTTTGATCAAGCTCTGGGAGATGGTGAGGACCAGGAAGCCTGGCATGCTGCAGTCCACAGAGTCGCAGAGTCAGACAAGACTGAATGACTGAAAACAACAACAAACTAATAAAATTTTTAGTTCAGCCAGAATAGAATAGCTAGAGCATTAAAGATCTTTAAGAATACAGGCAAAGCAAAGAAACCTGTGGAATGGGAGAAAATATTACAAATGATGCAAACAGCAAGGAACTAATTTCCAAAGAATACAAACAGGTCATACAGCTTAATATCAAAAAACAAACAACCCAATCATAAATCAGCAGAAAACTTAAATAGACATTTCTCCAAAGAAGACATACCAATGGTCAACAGACACATAGAAAGATGCTCAATATTGCTAATTATTAGAGAAATGCAAATCAAAAACCACCATAAAATACCACCTTATATGGTTTGGTACAACCACTATGGAGAACAGTATGGAGGTTCCTTAAAAAACTAAAAACGGAGTTACCATATGATCCAAATCCTGCTCTGCTGTTGGTCCAGAAGTTCCCCTGGATTTGATGAACTACCAGTCAGTATTCATGCTGATAATCAACATATTTCCATCATTATCTCTAAGAAGTGAACTAGCCTTATTGTCCTATCATTGCTATGTGTATGTGTGTATACATATGTATATGTATGTGTATGTATATATACACATGTGTATACATGTATATATACATACATACACATATATATTATACTGAAGAATTATTTCAATATTTCCTTGACTACAATGATAAATCAGGAAGTTAAAAACATCAAAAAAGATGGCACTATTTTTATTTTATTATATTACAGGCTTGGTTTCATATCAGGACTAATGTTATTAGGATCCTTACCCTGGCAAAACAGTTCAATGAAATTATCTTTACTTTCCTGCAACTCACTTCCCTAGGATTGATGATGTCTGCTAGATAGTAAATAAATTTCAGCGACTATGAGTTAAGTGAACAAAATTGATGTTTCAAGGATTCGTTGAAGGGAAATTGGGACAAGTGTTGCAATTCCTAAAGATGGGACCACTAATCATTCATCTGTCTCTTGGGACAGAGACGAAACAAAGGGGCAGCATGTCCTGCTTTCTCTTTTTCTTCTTGGTAGTTCTGTCTGGAAATAGCCACTATGTTATTTGATCCAGCATCTGCTGTCAGCTTTAAAACTTTAAAGTCTTATCATTGATTTCCTCATCCTGAGACATTGCAGGAAGGAGTGAAGTTTTTCTTCTCTTTCCTTTTCCTGTTACCCTTTAATAGAAGCAGAATGAAGCAATGGTGATGCATAGATGAGGAAAGTTACATGAGACTGGGTCTGGCCAGTTCCTTCCTCATTCATTGTATGAGGTCAGTCAGCTAGAGTTGATTTGAATAGGAGGCTGTTGGCCCTTATAATTCTCCCTCCTCCAATAACTCAAACTCTTTGTGACCAGCTTGCAATCCACTCCAGTGTTCTTGCCTAGAGAATCCCAGGACAGGGGAGCCTAGTGGGCTGCCATCTATGGGGCCGCACAGAGTCAGACACAACTGAAGCGACTTAGCAGCAGCAGCAGCAGCAGCAGCAGCAGCAGCATATCTCTACACGGAGAAGGCAATGGCAACCCACTCCAGTACTCTTGCCTGGAAAATCACATGGATGGAGGAGCCTGGTAGGCTGCAGTCCATGGGGTCGCGAAGAGTCAGACATGACTGAGCAACTTCACTTTCACTTTTCACTTTCATGCATTGGAGAAGGAAATGGCAACCCACTCCAGTGTTCTTGCCTGGAGAATCCCAGGGATGGTGGAGCCTGGTGGGCTGCCATCTATGGGGTCGCACAGAGTAGGACAGGACTGAAGGGACTTACCAGCAGCATATCTGTACATCTCTAGCTGATGCCCTTTGCTCATATTTCCACCCAAGGACTCTCATTTACAACCTTCTTCACAGAATTGCTATTAGACACAGAAGCTGATTACCAGGGAGGGGCTTGAGAATGAAAGAAGCCCCACAATTCACCCAAGGCCAATGACTGCTTGGGCAGGAAACACAAAAGCTCAGCTATTTGCCTCCAGGCAAAAGAGATTTCCTATGCAAATTGAACTCCCTTGTGGGATCAGACTGTGGCTAGACATCACCGGAAACCACATCCTTACTTAGCTTCTCCCTTTCTCCAGAGAGCACACCATTAATGAATTTCTAGGATAAGAATCCCCACATCAGGCTTTCTTTTTAGGGTATCTGACCTAAAAGCATACATGCAAATTGTATTTGTATGTTTAGACCCAGTACAAAAAGGCACGTTGTCCTGAAACCTTTCTACTAATCTCAGAAAAGGAAAGAAATTTCTTTCTGGGAATACTGTACATTCCTTAGAGATTGTATTATTTCTTATCATTAATCAGAGATATCAGTAATGTGGGTTTGCTCCTCACTAGAGTGGGTGCTCCTTGAGGAAATGGTAACATCTGTGCCACAGTGGCCTCTTCTATTAGTACTTCTTTTCATGCTGTAATAGGAAAGTGCTTTTGTACTCTGTTACAAGTTAATCACTAAACAGATGTTGCCTAAAAGCTTAAATTATCCATAATGAACCATCTCTGAGAATCCTGCCTCCCAGGTAAAGAGCATTAAGCTAAAATACCTTTGTTCAGCTCATAGGAAACATCCTGAGGAGGCCCACTTGTGAATGACTGCAGGGAACAAGAAATCAACACAACCCCTCCAGAGGCTGATGGGAACCAGGAAGTGACTGACTTCATGCTCTTCCCTTTCAGTATAAAAGACACCTGAATTCCAGTTCATGCCCAGTGGTTTTTTGGGGGCACAATCTCACTGTCTTCTTGGCTTGCACTGTCATGTGGCCAGTAGTAAGAGCTTGGACTCAGTAAGGATGCATCTCAGTCTGTTGATCTCTTTTTCCCTATCTTTCCTTCAGTCCCCACTACCCTCCTTTTAGTTCCTGCAGCTCTTTTCTAATTCTTGACCTTTGTTCTTGCTATTCCCTGTGGCTGGTATGCTGTTCCACTGTCTTTTTGACAAGCTTATTTATACTTCTAATCTCCCCTTAAAAGTCACCCTCTGGCAGATGCAGTTTCCCTGACCATACTGTCTGAACAGCTCCTGAGGCATTGTTTTCTACTATACTCATCTCCTTATTTCCTTCATGCCTACTGTTTTAGTTTCCCATGGCTGCCTTCAAAAAGTACCGTAAACTGGTAGCTTAAAACAGCAAAACTTAATACTCTCATAGCTTCGATTCTCAAATCAAGTGATGGCAGGGCCAAGCTCTCTTTGAAGGCTCAGGAGAGGATCCTTCCTTGCCTCTTCCTAGCTTCTGATGCTGGTCGGTCTTCCTTGATATTCCTTGGCAAATGGGTACACCATTCCAATCTCTATCTTCTCATGGTCTCATCTCTGTGTGTCCATGTCTCTATCCAAATTTCCCTCATTTTATAAAATCAATAGTAATATTGGATTTGGAATCTACTTTGAATCAATTAGGTGCAGCATGACTAGGTACAGAGACCCAATTTCCAAGTACAGTCACATTTCTAGGTACTCAGCTAACATGAATTTGGCAGGGACACTCTTTAGTCTAGCAAATCTTCTTCTTCTTTTTTAAAATTATTTATTTATTTTTGGTTGTGCTGGGTCTTCATTGCTGCATGACCTTTTCTCTAGTTGTGGTGAGCAGGGGCTACTCTGTAATTGTGGTGAGTGGGCTTCTCGTTGTGGTGGCTTCTCTTGTTGTAGAGCATGGGCTTCAGTAGTTGCGGCATGTAGGTTCAGTAGTTGCAGCTCCTGGACTCCAGAGCACAGGCTCAATATTTGTAGTGCATGGGCTTAGTTGCTCCGTGGCATGTGGGATCTTCCTGGATCAGGACTGAACCATGTCTCCTGCATTGCCAGGTGAATTCTTTAACCACTGAATCACCGGGGAAGCCCCAGTATGTCTTCTTAACATTTAACATAATCTCTGCTTTGGGGAATTAGCCTCCCATTTAATTGTTTCCTGTTTGTATCTTGGCTGTGTCTGCTGTGTTCACAAGTTGTATCATTAGCTCCTAGATGGAGTACACCAGACACACAATAGGCACTCAATAAACACCGAATGAATTAAAGAGATAAAGCATTTTTCAAGCACCAGGCATAGATTCTTAAATAAAAATAGTCATAGTCACTAATTATACACACAATTAGTTGTTAGTTCAGTACTTGCGTTATAACAGATAAGTTTCTTCAGGCATGAGTTTTGTCTACCTGCATTTGGAAAAGGAACAGTTCAATTGCAATCATAAAACACTAAGATTTAGGTGATGTTTATGACTAATTTATTAGTTTACTGTTAAATATCATTCAAAGACCTGTATCTTTTACTTGGAACTCAATTTTTCTTTGCTTAAATTTAATACATATATTTATATGTCTCTATAAATAATGATATGTAATCAATAGAATTAAAGGCAGCTCAAAACATCATCAAGTTTCGTATTCTGGATAAGCTGTTAGACATGTGATTATTAGTTGCCCATAACCTACATACTCAAACTACTTTGAGTATGAACTTTTAGGGAGAATGCATCTTTTTCTTTTGACACAGTGAGTGATTTCATAAATAGACAAGGGCTGTAATTTGCAAAAACAATGAGATGTATTCAGAAGCTCAGTGGGGCTGATGCTAATGAGAGGGAAAAAAACAAATATAAACAAAAACCTTTGCATATAAATGATGTTTCAGATATTAATTTTAATTAACTTGATATGATTTAATATATAGTATACTGGCCTCTAACTTTCATTTTATTTTTTTTAAACAATTCTAAGCTCATGACAGCACCCTTATGGCAGAAAGTGAAGAGGAACTAAAAAGCCTCTTGATGAAAGTGAAAGCAGAGAGTTGAACAGTTGGCTTAAAGCTCAACATTCAGAAAACGAAGATCATGGCATCCGGTCCCATCACTTCATGGGAAATAGATGGGGAAACAGTGGAAACAGTGTCAGACTTTATTTGGGGGGCGGGGGGGGGGCTCCAAAATCACTGCAGCCATGAAATTAAAAGACGCTTACTCCTTGGAAGGAAAGTTATGACCAACCTAGATAGCATATTGAAGAGCAGAGACATTACTTTGCCAACAAAGGTCCATCTAGTCAAGGCTATGGTTTTTCCAGTAGTCATGTATGGATGTGACAGTTGGACTGTGAAGAAGGCTGAGCGCTGAAGAATTGATGCTTTTGAACTATGGTGTTGGAGAAGACTCTTGAGAGTCCTTGGACTGCAAGAAGATCCAACCAGTCCATTCTGAAGGAGATCAGCCCTGGGTGTTCTTTGGAAGGAATGATGCTAAAGCTGAAACTCCAGTACTTTGGCCACCTCATGCGAAGAGTTGACTCATTGGAAAAGACTCTGATGCTGGGAGGGATTGGGGGCAGGAGGAGAAGGGGACGACAGAGGATGAGATGGCTGGATGGCATCACTGACTTGATGGATGTGAGTCTGAGTGAACTCTGGGAGTTGGTGATGGACAGGGAGGCCCGGCGTGCTGCAATTCATGGGGTCGCAAAGAAGCAGACACGACTGAGTGACTGGACTGAACTGAACTGAAGCCCAAAATATATATTCAGATTAGTACCATCAAGGCCACTGGGTATAGGCAATATGGAATTACCTGGATACAACACATGGATTCTATTCACAGAGCCCAGAGACCCGTGGTATGAGTATTTTTTGGTCCTTGGGAATAATGGTAGAACTGTTTAGCTATAAAACCAAGAGTGTAGCTGTGTGACCATTAATAAGTTATAGAACCTGTTTATAATTCAGTTTCCTCTTTTATAAACTGGAAATAATAATAATACTTACCCACAGAGTTGTTGTGAACATTTAACAAGTTACCACATGTAAAATGCTCAAAGCAGTGCCTAGTAGTAATCAGAACTCTGTATGAAGCTATTATGATCATGATATGGTAATGATGATAAATCTCATTAGAAGTTATTTCCAAGAGTACAAACATTTTTTATCTTGAAGCAGGATAGCTTTTGCATGTCTATCTGGGTAAGATCTTTCTTTTGCTTAAAATTGTTTTTCTTTTCCCCCAACAAGTTGACTGCTTCTTTTTTTCCCCCCCATTTAGTGAACTTAATTTGAGATCTTTAGTTTTTAGCTCTTTGTAAATAATAGTTGTAACTGAGTGGGAAGAGTGAAGAATAACTGTTTTCTTTCCTCCTAGTATACAGCTATCAAGAACTTTGGGTTTCTGAGGTTTACCATGGGGCATCAGTGAACAGAAAATAACAAGGTAAACCATAAAAGACAAACGTGAAAGTTCAAATTGCAAGCTGTGAATGAATGTGGCAATATAAGATATATATAATTTAAGGTGAGAACATTTAAGAAGTGCTAAATTTGTGGCTTATTAATCTTTGTGAAAAACTTGTTTTAGAGGGGTGGAGTTTGGAGTCAGATTTTGATTTTGTTTGCAATTTGTCTGGGTCACAATGGCATGGGATAAAATCCACATCTGATAACATCAGTCTAATATTGGCTGGTCAACAGTGCATCCTCAATGATATTATTCTGAAAATCCACAACTACTCAGCAAGGGGCTTAGGAGAAAAGTAGAAAACATTGTTCAGTATATTCAGTTCTGTTCTCTTCATCTGGAACTAGCCTAAAGGTTGATTATATTTGAATATTTTTTACATAACATTAGAATGACACACATCATTTTAACAGGTTTGCTAACCTGGCAGCTATCATGTTTGCCCTTTGTATTTTTCTTTTTAGTTCTATTCTCTTCAGCTACAAAGATAATGTGTTTAATCCTAAATGTGGAAAATTTTAATCATTATTGATCTATTTCTTTCTGCCACCCATTGCTTTTCTTTCAAAAATATTTTTGCATTTTCTTTTGTTTCTATTCTCATGATGATATATTGTATTTCGGCTCTTCCTGCCAGCTTACGTTGTTTGTCCTTAAATCATCTAAGTCTTTCTCCCAAGAGCAAATTTAATTTTCATGGCATTCACAAAAGCAGTTTATTACATTCTCCATTGTTAAACAGTTCTTATTAGTGAGAAATTCTTAATGTTTTAAAGGACTTAAGGATCCTCTGGTAATTCAGACTATCTTAAATGTCAAAGTTAATTTATTTGATGCATCTAATGAATAAACCTAGAAATAGATTTCCTGTCTTCAGGTATGGTTGGAATCAGGTGCTCTAAAGATAACTACGGTTATGTGGTTTCTTTCTTATTTTTCAAATCTCTTAAATCATTATCAGTCATATGGTCATCAAAAGCAGGCTTCCATCCTTTCATGTACAAATCTGTTGAAAAAGACTGAAAAAGATTCTCACAAGTTTGAACAGAGGCATTAGGTCTGACTTATATTGGTCTAGTGGGTGATATGTCTAGTAACAGGTATCATTTGAATTGCGGGACCTTGTTCAAATATCCACTAACAAAAGCTTCATCTTTCTGATTGTTATAACTTTTCTCATTGACACAAATTTTCTCATTGAAGAAGTAGGATTTCCAAAGTTATCCAATGATTCTAGATAGGCTTTAAGTCCACAAATAGATAGAAGCAGCATCAAGAAAGGCTTGATTATGCTATAATATACTATACATACAGTATATTATAATGTACTGAACTATAATATTTGAGGAATAACATATGTACATCATAATATTCCTATTTTTCACTATGGTCTTATATTTTTACATTTAATGTTTCATGAAAAGTGAAAGTGTTAGGCATTCAGTTGTGTCCAACTCTTCACAACCCCATGGACTGTAGCCTGCCAGACTCTTCTGTCCATGGAATTCTCCAGGCAAGAATACTGGAGTGGGTAGCCATTCCCTTCTCCAGGGGATCTTCCTGACCCAGGGATTGAACCCAGGTCTCCTGCACTGAAGGCCGATTTTTTGCTGTCTGAGCCACCAGTGAAGCCCTTAATATGTCATAAATGTGTTTATAATATTAATGACAATTGTAAGTTATTTTTTGGCTGGTATAGATGGCCGACTACTTTGTTTCATCATGATGTATTCTATGGGAGTCTGAATAGTCTTTGGAATCAGACTTTTAGGAGTCAAATTTCAGATTAGTTACTTAATCTCCTAAATGTCTGTCATCAGAAAAATGGTCACAACATTATTGGGATGAAATAACTAATTGAGATAGTGAATGAAAAGGATCAATATGGTATGTATTATTTTCTGGCTTTAATTTTATACCATACTTCCCAATGACCATTTCTTCAAATACATGAATTCTTCACAGTTTCAACTTTGTAATCATTATAGTTGTCTAAGTTACAAATCTGAATCCTATCAAAAAGTTTATAATTTTAGAGGAATGTTGGTGGTTGAGTGATGGGTTATTTTTGCTGTTATTTGCTATCAACTGTCTTTGCAGTTTACTCTGTTTTGTTTTTTATTAGATTTTCTTTTTAATTGAGGAGTCTTCTTCTACATTGAAACACTGTGGCTTGTACAAAACAGACCAGGTGCTATTATATGGACTCTCCAAATTCTTAAATCTGAGATTAACCTTTACCAGACTGCTTTAGTACTTGGTCAATAGGCCTCTTTATTTATTTATTTTTAATGTCTAGGCTCTGAAATACTTCTTTCTCTAAGCACCTGTCAAAAGTTAATGAAGAAAAAGAGGATATAAAAACAGATGGTTGACTCATATTTATAATCTTAATGACTTGTATAGTTTGCCGAAAAGTATCTTGCTTATGGTGAAGACTAACAAAAAAGAGAACAGCAAATGCTAGACATCTGGATGCCAAATAAAAATAAAGAAAGACAGATGCCCTTTGTGGGCCCTCCTGCCATTTTATGACACTGTTTCTTAGGAAAAGATATATAGTCCATGGGTCACTATTAAACATGTGCTTTTACTTTTATTTTCTTACATTTGTGAAAAAATGAAGTGAGATCAGATAGCTTACAGGGAATCTAGACTATCCAGTGAGATGGAATGATAAATTTTGCTGATAGAAGGAGTGTAAAACAATATTCCAATGATCTGCTTTGTCCTACATACTTTATCCTTAGTCTTCATCTTTTTGGTATGAAATCAGAGAATTTTCAGAGAAATAATACCTTCATTCATTGGTTTATTATGTGATCATAATAGAAGTTAGCTACAGTTATAAGAAAAGGTATGAATAAAAACTTTCAGATGTACAGTTTATTTAATACACCATGAAAAATTATAAGGGCTATGTGGTATATATCTTCCTGTTTTACAGCTAAGAGTACAAAAGCTAAGAAAGGTGTCAGCTGTAGTGAGGTGTATAAATCTAGAGCCTGTTATACAGAGTGAAATAAGTCAGAAAGAAAAAAATACTGTATATTAACACATAAATATGGAATCTAGAAAAATAGTACTGATGAACCTATTTGCAGGGAATGAATGGAGACATAGATGTAGAGAAGGGACTTGACACAGTGAGGGAAGGAGAGGGTGAGATGACTGAGAAAGTAGCATTGACATACATATACTATCATGTATAAAATAAATAATTGCTGAGAAGTTGCTATATAACACAGGAGACCAACTTGGCATTGAGTGATGACCTAGAGGGTTGGGTTTGGGGGAGTGGGGGAGACTCAGGAGGGAGGGAACACATATATAATTATGACTGATGTGCTTTATTTTATGGCAGAAACCAACACAATATTTTAAAGCAATTTTCCTCCAACTGAAATTAAATTTTAAAAAGAGAAAGGCTAGGTGTTTTATCCAAGGTCATCCCGATAGACAATGGTTAACTGGGAGCCAAATTTGATTATTTATTTCTTATGCAATATTCTAGTTCACAGACTATCTCCCAGAAGATATATATTCACGTGGATGAATCCAAAACCTTAAAAACATTCTAAGAAATGCTTTTCAAATGTGTAACAATCATTAGCCATTGAGAATATTGACAAGCCACAATCCCTTTTTTGTTTAAACTTTTAGAAGGGGATTTTTACCATATTGAACTAGTAGATATCAGATTTAAGTTCCAAAGACTGCGATTTCATTTATGTTTCCAAAAGCATGGTGAGCTTCACACAAAACAATTTTCCGTCTTTTAAGTCTTGCTAATCCACTTTAAGCTAGGGAAGAGTCGCACATCATCTCAACTGCTGTGATCACATACAACCAACCTCTGCTAATCTCTTCAAAGGGGATTTTTCTTTGCACAGGCATACTGTGCAGCATGGAACTTACAAGTAGTACCTTGCAAAGTTTCACAGGTTCATTTATAATTCAGTCTTTATCCTTAAACTATAGCATGGAAGATCTCTTCCAAATAATTTCAGCCCCTTTCAATGCTGCCCTTGGTTGTCTCTCTAGGTTTTTAATAACTGATGAAATCAAGAATGCCATTACAGCAAGGATTAACTGTGATCCACATTGTTTATTTACAAATGGAAATAGAAAACTACCCTGATATTTGACACATTGAGTTTACAGGATGTCTCCAAGGATTTTCGTCACTGCATTTTCTTAGCTTAGTAAATTATTGAAAAACAAACAAACAAACAGAAAACCAGCAGCTCTCTCTTATGTCTCTAAATGCAATTTCCATTTTAGATCATGCATTTGAAAATCTTAAGCATGATTTTGATAGCTCCTAGTACATAATGAATGGCAATATAAATAAATTTGCATGCTTATGCAAAAAATACAAGCACAATTTTTCTTGAACGATTTGACAGAAATCTATAACTGAAAGAAGTTAACAACTACTTGTTTGACATAGTTTAAGACACACAAAACTACACAACTGACATATATTCCAGAAAAAAGAATAAATAAGTTTTATCAGCAAATTCAAGAACATGAAAAGTAGAACCTTATTTTACTATTACATTTATAATGATATCCTGCAACTATGTGATTTAATTCCCGAAATTTTAGCTTGACAGAGTCACTTTCCCAGTCCTGTGTGTTACAACTTTGGAAAAGTTTATGGTTTAGAATCTTCAGTATATATATTAAAAAAAAAGAATCTTCAGTATAATTCACTGTAGCACATTTCATAGAACTCAGTTCACTTCTGATGGTAACTTAGTAAAGCATGCTATGATCAACAGGATGGTCACACCTCCTTTTGTTGTTTCTTTGCAAAATTGACAAGATTCTAATATTAATTTATTTCTTCTGCTGAGAATTGATACTTGAAATGCTGGAATATGAGGCAGAAGTTCATTAAACATCCTTTCTAGATGACCTAAAATCATACCACTGCTGTCTCTTATTTTGCTAGATAAAATCATTCATTAAAACTCTTAGCAAGATGCATACCTTTGGAAAAATTCACACAATCTCCTTTAGATGGGCAATGTATTTTTCTCAGGTTAGTTCCTTTTTTGGAACATATATTGCCTATCCTAAGAACTATCATTAGTTAAGGAAAGAACAATGATTTTTTTTCAAAATTGTTGATTACAGTATTTTAAGATGAAGTTTTTTCTTCCTATGTATCTTTCTATCTTCTAATATCCTTAAGGAGTTAAGTGAAGTCCTCATCTTAAAAAGAAAGAAAAAGGAGGGGATAAATAATTATCTTATAATGTTATATACTTAATTCATCTTCTTTGTGATCAGATTTTAGATATCAAGCTGATGATATCAGAAATGCAGATTTTTTGAGACATTCAGTTAGTGATACAAAACATCAGGATTTGATTTCTTTAAACCTAGGGCTTTCTAGAATGTAGGAAGGAAAAAATACAGAATTGCAATTCAAATAATAATCACTCCCTTGCTTGTTCTTTGTGGTCTACTCTGAGAATAAAAGAATAAACATGGAATCTTCTGAAGCCTTTTCTAGTCCTGTGATATTTTTCATTTTCAAGCATAGTACAAGTCTAAAGAAGATAAACATGCCCTGCTTTTAACAGGTGGTTTGTGGTAAGTGCCTCAGTGATTTTACTTTACTGTCAATTCTCCTTGCTTTGCACAATGACCCTCCTTTTTCCAGGAGGCAAAAAAGTAATAAAATACGTAATAACTTTGCTTCTCTTCACCATCCTCTCCCTTTAAATTGTGACTTATATGAGCAAATAGCTCACTGGAAAGTGAGATTACCTTGTGGAAAAAAAAAAATGTAAAACAGAATGATGTAAAAAACTCAGTTATTGCTTCCTTGAGCTGAAAGAATGGCTAGTACCTTTGGTCAGTTACCTCTGTGTGTTTAGATATAGTAAGTATATCTAGCATTTTTGCGAGGGAAAAATATTTCAGTAGAACAGCAGTAGATTTTGAGTGCTTCATATATTATGTCCTTAGAAAAGCAGGTCAGGTTAGATCAATTACAGCACAAAGGAGAAAAGCCAGTGACCAGAGTGGAGTGCCATATGTTTTGCCTCAGTTCTTAGTTCAGTAGCTGATTATTCTCTGGGGATAGATAACTGATCTCTTGTGAGTGTATCTCTCTGGCTGCATCCTCACACATCTATATTCTAAACTTCAAGCCCCATTAGCAAGTAGAATACTAGGTAGAGTCCTGATGAAGGTTTATTTGGCATAGTGTTCATCCTGCTATGCACAAGCGCATAGAATTAAAATAATAATTTCTAGTTGATTTCATGCTTCCATAGCTTAATGGTCTCCAATGCTACCAGTATATCCATTATACATATCTTTGTACAGAAAAGATGTGTTGAAAGAAAATGTCAGCTCTTGAATAAACCTGTATCCAAATTTACTCCAAAATGAAGTTGAAAAGAATATTGGAAATATGACTTTTAGAAGGATTTACTACTCACTCTTTTCTGGGTAATTTGATACTGTGGTATTCATAATGATCAGTGAAGTACTAAGGACAATTTTGTGCTCATCTCTACACCAACCTGACATCTCCTGTTTTTCCTTTAAGTGCAGTGGGATGTAATTAGCCAACAGCTTGGGGCTTGATTAAAATGTCACATTTTATAAATTTATGGTCATCTTCTGTGCCTTCCTGAAATTGAAAGACTCTGAATTCGACTCGACCTACATGCTGAGTAAAGGTATTCCTTCATTTAAGCAAGGGAAATGTACTTCCTGATGGTATTCAGGAGTTTTTATCAACTTTCTTTATAATGTACATGTAAATGATTTATAAACACTAAACTCATGCATTATTAAGTGTATTTTGATTGCTAATTTTTAAAACAAAAGCTATTGAATTTATCTCCCCAGTTATTCAAAAGTATGTTAATAGGACTAATAATAAAATTAGAGCTTGATTTCTGATTGCTGTGAACCTCCAAATATGAAATCTAGAGATGGTATGATAGATGGAGCCTTTGGGCTCAATTTTTTTCATGTCTTCCCAAATCCTTGCTTTTTGCCATAAAACTTTGCAATTCTTCCAAAAACAGGTGAAGTGGGCTTTCAACCTCTTGGCCTCTGTATATTGCATGAGACTTCCTTTAGCTAGTGAAATGTGGAGAAGTGATCGTGGTCAGTTGTGAACCTAAGCTTTAAGACTAGTCTATTTGCACTGCCTCTTCTGCAATTAGATGAAAAGATCTTTCTCTGGGAACTGCTTGCCTCTTTCTTCATGGGGAGCAGTCCTAAGTGAGGAGTCAAACTCAGTCAGACCTAACTTGTAGTCACTCAAGCTACACTCAGTTATCTTTCTAGATTGTCAGCCACCAACCAGCTGACCCAGTGGGATAAATAATTGTTTATTGTCACCAACAGGACTCCACGCTTCTTGGTTAAGCTACAAAGGTTGATTGGTGCAAAAAGGGAAGAAAAGGATATTTGGAACTAACTAAATAGTGCTGTTCATGGATATCAGTTCTGGTACCTAACACAAACAAGTAGATATTTTTAAAATTTAGCACACTTTTTAAAAAGGTACCTAGAGGTTCTGGGAGCAGAAATTCTCTTCCTCAAATTTTATATCTTTATATAATATATATGTATAATTTATTATTTGTTATTACTTATTAGTATATATTATATATAATATATATTATACAGAAATATATTTATTTATATTAATATATATATCTAAATATATTTTGGCTTCCCTGGTGACTCAGACAGTAAAGAATCCACCTGCAATGTGGGAGACATGGGTTCAATCCCTTGACTGGGAAGATCCCCTGGGGAAGGGCATGGCAACCCACTCTGGTATCCTTGCCTGGAGAATCCCACGGGCAGAGGAACCAAGTGAGCTACAGTCCTTGGGGTTACACGACATGACTGAGTGATTGAGCACATATATATATATATATATATATTTAGGAGTAAGCATTCTTGAGATATTAGATATTTGCCTCATTGCACAATAGGGCAGCTTATTAAAGTGAATACAGCCTAATTTCAGGATTTTCTTCACCTAATCATACTATATCAGTCAAGGTTCTCATGTGAAGAATGAGAATCTATACATTCTAAAGATTAAACACCAAGGGACTCCTTAAGGGGCTTCAATTGCTGACAGAATGTTTGTGAAGACTGAAGAAACAAACTCTGTTCTTAGCTTCCAGGAATAATTCTCAAAACTCATTATAGCAATGGGCCCCTAAAGTAGCTGTTGCCTGATCCCTGACCAGGAAGGTGCTCCCTTACTGCCAGCTCCAAAACCACACACTACAAGTGGTGAGTCACACTTGTACACAGCTGCTTTTTTCTCCACCTAACTGTAATCAGTCTCTACTATGGCATCTGATTCATGGAGCACAGAGATAGGTGAAAATCAGTACTTGTAAAATAACTACAGTGCCTACAATGTGCCAGCCACTGGCTTAGGTCCTGTACTCATGGACTTTACATTCTGGAATGGAATAAAATAAAATAAAATACATGATGTACTGGATGATGATAAATTCTGCAGAAAAATAAAGAAAGCAATGAGCAGGCAGTGCTTTGAGTGAGGGTATGTATTTGAACTCTGGTTAGAAGAAAAAACAAACCAAAAAACTCACTTAAAAGTAATAGCTGAGCAGAGTTTCAAAGGAGAGAAGAAGTGAATCATTTGGATATCTGGAGGAAAAGCATTCCAGGAAGAGGGAACCATAAGTTCAAAACCCTGGTGGGGAGCCCACCTGAGTGTTTAAGGAATGGCAAGGAGACTGGTATGAAATGCAAAAAGGATGAAAGTAGAACACAAGGGCCAGAGAGAAATGACAGAGGAGCAGACTGTGTGGGTTCTTTGTAGGGCATCGTAATGACTTTTTCTTTTACCATAACTGGGTTGGGAAATCTTCAGAGGGTTTGACCAGATGCGTGATTTGAACTGCCATTTTTCCCATTTAAAAAATAGTAAAATCAAAATAATATAAAATAACCATCTCAAAGTCCAGAATTCAGTGGCATTTACGACATTCACAGTGCTATACTACCGCCACCTCTATATGCTGCTGCTGCTGCTGAGTCGCTTCAGTCGTGTCCGACTCTGTGCGACCCCATAGACAGCAGCCCACCAGGCTCCCCGTCCCTGGGACTCTCCAGGCAAGAACACTGGAGTGGGTTGCCATTTCCTTCTCCAGTGCATGAAAGTGAACAGTGAAAGTGAAGTCGCTCAGTCGTGTCTGACTCTTAGTGACTCCATGGACTGCAGCCCACCAGGCTCCTCCGTCCATGGGATTTTCCAGGCAAGAGTGCTGGAGTGGGGTGCCATTGCCTTCTCCGCCACCTCTATCTAGGTCCAATATATTTTGTCATCCCAAAAGAAAACCCTACTCTATTTAGCAGTCATCTTCCATCCCTCCAGGACATGAAAAATACCAGTCTGCTTTCTGTCTCTATGGATTTATCTGTTCTACAAATTTTATATCAGTAGACTCATACAGTATAGGACCTTTTGTGTCTGGCTTCTTTCACACAGCATGATGTTTACAGGGTTCATCCACTTTGTAGTATATATCAGTGCTTCATTCCTTTCATGGCTGAATAATATTCCAGAATATGTTTAGACTGCATTTTATCTATCCAATCATCAGTTGATTCATTCATCAATTGTTTCTACCTTCATGTACAAGTATTTGCTTGAGTACCTTTCTTCAATTGTTTTGAGTATACATGCAGTAGAATTGCTAGATCATGCAGTAACTCCATATTTAACTTTTTGAAGAACTCCTACACTACACCTGCATCATTTTATATCCCCACCATTACTATGTCTAATTTCTCCACATCCTCACCAACACGTGTTACTATCTATCTTCTTTTTATAGCCATCCTAGTGGGTATGAAGTAGAATTGTTTTGTTGCCATTTTTCCAAAACAAAATCAGTCTAGCTGTTATGTTGAGAACAGGCGGTACAGGCAAGGGTGGAAGCTATAACAATTGGAAGTGTATATAAAACTACTCTGGTAGGATAGAAAACAAATTTTCATTGTCTGTTAAAAGATATATGAATATATAGAATGAAAAATCATGAATGAATAGATTTCCATTTAGGGAAATTTATGTTTAACGCTAAAAGAAAGAAAAGTAAATATAATAACATTTTTACAACATGACCACAGAATGTTGCACTCTGCATGTTTAAAAGAAGTCATGCAGTTCTAGAAAACAAAGCCTGAGAAAGAGGATTTAGGCCTCTGTATTAGTTGTTTTCTCTTCAATTGTAAGAAAGAGAAAAGCCAAACAAAAACTGGATTAACCAATAATGGGATTAATTGTCCCATGGAACTGTTATCCTGGGGGTGTAGGTGTGGCTTGAGTGATAGCCCCACAGGACCTTCATCCATCCATCCATCCATCCAGTTTCTTCACCCATCTCATCTGTATCTAGTTCCTGTTGTGTTTGCATATGATGTTAGTATGTGCAAAACGTATTTTTAACTCAGATTTAAATCCTTCAAGGAAAGATGTGAATTCTCTTCCCAGGTGTCCTAGCATATGTGCCATCATGGCACCTTATTGACGCCAGTCGATCATGAACCAATCTCATACACTGAGACTGTATCACAGGCTCTCCCCATGAAGAGCTCACATCTGCTACACAGATGATAAATGCAGGAGAGGCGGATTGCCAAGTGACTGAGCAGAAGGCAGAATGGATGCTAAGTTACCATAATACAGTAAAGTCAAATGTATCTGGATGCATTTCCTGACTCTACTAGATATCTGTTCTCTAAATTTGGATGTGTTAATACTTCTGAGTCTCAATGTCCTTTTTAAATAACTGGAGATGGAATTATCTGTCCATATGTTTACTGAAAAGCTGAAATGAGATAAAATATGTAAAATGTTTTATATATCTTAGGAACTGAACAAATGTTATCTGCTTTTATTTCTATAACAATGGTTATAACCATAATTAAATCGAGTAGCACACTTAATATTTTACATTTCCTCAGTTATCCTTGTGCTGTGCCCATAATCTATACTGAGTAGGTACTGTTAAATTGGAAATTGTCTGTCTTTGCATCTTTTTGTTTTTTCCACTTTTATTGAGAAATAATTGATATACATCTTTATAAGATTAAGGAGCACAGCATGATGGCTTCATTTATATATATTGGGAAATGATTACCAAAATAGGTTTACATATCTTCTCATATAGATACAAAACATTTTACTTGTGATGAGAAATCTTAGAATCTACTCTCTTAACAACTTTCCTAAATATCATAAAGTAGTGTTAATTATAGTCATCATGATTTACCTTATATCCCTAGTACTTACTTATCTGAAAACTTGGAGTCTGTACCTTTTGACAATCTTTTTCCAGTTCCCCCTGACCTCACACATTACTTCTGGTAACCAAAAATGTGGTCTCTTTTTCTGATATTGGTGGGTTTTTTGTTTTTAAGTTTTTTAAGATTACACATATAAGTAAGATCATACAGCATTTGCCTATCTCTTTCTGTCTTATTCAACTTATCATAATATCTTTAAGGACCATCCATCCATGTTGTTGAAAGTGGTAGGATGTTCTCATTTTTTTTTAATGGTTGAATTACACACACACACACACACACACATACACACACCATAGGTACTTTATCTACCCATTCATTGGTAGACACTTAGGTTATTTCCTAACTGTATTGTAAATACACTTGTATTTACTATTGTATTGCTATTTACTTGTATTGCTATTGTAAATAATACTGCTACAGACATGAGGGTCAGATGTCTTTTCAATTATTATTTTTGTTTCCTTTGGATATATATTCCTAGAAGTGGGATTACTTTATGGTAGCTCTTTTAATTTTTTGAGGAAATTGCATAGTGCTGTACCAATGATTTGCCATCTTTGCTTATTTTAACCAAACTTGACAATGAATTTGTTATATATATTCATTGAATGGAGTTCCAATTCCTCTCTCTACAAGTACCTTACAATAATTTCTTCTATTGTACTTGCTATTCTTTTTTTTTAAATTAATTTATTTTTTATTGAAGGATAATTGCTTTACAGAATTTTGCTGTTTTCTGTCAAACCTCAATATGAATCAGCCATAGGTTGTACTTACATCCCTTTCCTTTTGGAACTCCCTCCCATCTCCCTCCCCACCCCACCCCTCTAGGTTGATACAGAGCACCTGTTTGAGTTTCCTGAGTCATAGAGCAAATTCCTGTTGGCTATTTTACATATGGTAATGTAAGTTTCCATGCTACTCTTTCCATACATCTCACTCTCTCCTCTCTTCTCCCCATCTCCATAAGTCTATTCTCTATGCCTGGTTTTCCATTGTTGCCCTGTAAATAAATTCTTCAGTACCATTTTTCTAGCTTCTGTATATATGTGTTAGAATATAGTATTTATCTTTCTCTTTCTGACTCATTGCACTCTATATAACAGGTTCTAGGTTCATCTACCTCATTAGAACTGTCTCAAATGCATTTATTTTTATGGCTGAGTAATATTCCATTGTGTAGATATACCACAACTTGTCTATCCATTCATCTGTCAATGGTTATCTAGGTTCCTTCCATGTTCTAGCTATTGTAAGTAGTGTTACAATGAACAATTGGATACATGTATCTCTTTCAATTTTGTTTTCCTCTGGGTATATGCCTAGGAGTAGGATTGATGGATCATGTGTGGTTTTATTCCTACTTTTTTAAGGAATCTCCATACCATCTTCCATAGTGGCTGTATCAATTTACATTTCCACCAACAGTGCAAGAATGTTCCCTTTTCTCCATACCCTTTCCAGTATTTATTGTTTGTAGACTTTTTGATGAGGGCCATTCTGACCGGTGTGAGGTGATATCTCATTGTAGTTTTGATTTGCATTTCTCTAATAATGAGTGATGTTGAGCATCTTTCCATGTGTTTGTTAGCCATCTGTATGTCTTCTTTGGAAAAATGTCTATTTAGGTCTTTTTCCCACTTTTTGATTGGGTTGTTTGTTTTTCTGGCACTGAGTTGAATGAGCTGCTTGTATATTTTGGACATTAATCCTTTGTCAGTTGTTTCATTTGCAATTATTTTCTCCCATTCTGAGAGTTGTCTTTTCACCTTGCTTATAGTTTCCTTTGCTGTGCCAAAACTTTTAAGTTTAATCAGGTCCCGCTTGTTTAGTTTTGTTTTTATTTCCATTACTCTAGGAGGTGGGTCATAGATGATCTTGCTTTGATTTATGTCATTGACATAAATCTGCCTGTGTTTTCCTCTGCCTGTGTTTTCCTCTACGAGTTTTTTTATAGTTCCTGGTCTTACATTAGGTCTTTAATCCATTTTGAGTTTATCTTTGTGTATGGTGTTAGAAAGTAGTCGAATTTCATTCTTTTACATGTAGCACCATTTATTGAAGAGGCTGTCTTTGTCTCACTGTATATTCTTGCCTCCTTTGTCAAAAATAAGGTACCCATAGGTGCATGGGTTTATTTCTGGGCTTTCTATCTTGTTCCCTCGGTTTATATTTCTGTTTTTGTGCCAGTACCATACTGTCTTGATGACTGTAGCTTTGTAGTATAACCTTAAGTCAGGAAGCTTGATTCCTCCAGCTCCATTCTTCTTTCTCAGGACTGCTTTGGCAATTCGAGGTCTTTTGTGTTTCCATATAAATTGTGAAAATTTTTAGTTTTGTGAAATTTTCTAGTTCTGTGAAAAATGTCACTGGTAATTTGATAGGGATTACATTAAATCTGTAGATTACATTTGGTGGTATACTCATTTTCACAATATCGATTCTTCCTACCCAGGAACATGGACTATCTCCATCTGTTTATGTCATCTTTGATTTCTTTCATTAGTGTCTTATAATTTTCTGTATACAGTTCTTTTGTCTCCTTAGGTAAGTTTATTCCTAAATATTTAATTCTTTTTGTGGCAATGGTGAATGGGATTGATTCCTTAATTTCTATTTCTGATTTTTTATTGTTAGTATATAGAAATGCAAGTGATTTCTGTGTATTGATTTTGTATCCTACAACTTTGCTAAATTCACTGATTAGCTCTAGTAATTTTCTGATACTATCTTTAGGGTTTTCTATGTACAGTTTCATGCCATCTGCAAACTGTGAGAGCTTTACTTCTTCTTTTCTGATCTTGATTATTTTTATTTCTTTTTCTTCTCTGATTGCTGTAGCTAGGACTTCCAGAATTATGCTGAATAACAGTGGTGAAAGTGGACACCCTTGTCTTGTTCCTGATTTTAGGGGCAATGCTTTTAGTTTTTCATCATTGAGAATAATGTTTGCTGTAGGCTTATCATATATGGCCTTTACTATGTTCAGGTAGGTTCCTTCTATGCCCATTTTTTGAAGAGTTTTAATCATAAACAGGTGCTGAAATTTGTCAAAGGCTTTTTCTGCATCAAATGAGATGATTATATGGTTTTATCTTTAATTTTCTTAATACAGTGTATCACATTGATTTCTATATATCGAAGAATCCTTGCATCCCTGGAATAAACCCAACTTGATCATGGTGTATGAGCTTTTTGATGTGTTGTTGAATTCTGTTTGCTAAAATTTTGTTGAGGAATTTTGCATCTATGTTCATCAGTGATATTGGCCTATACTTTTCTTTTTTTGTGTTGTCTTTGTCTGGTTTTGGTATCAGAGTGATGGTGGCCTCATAGAATGAGTTTGGAAGTGTTGCTTCCTCTGCAATTTTTTGAAAGAGTTCTAGAAGGATAGGCATTAGCTCTTCTCTAAATGTTTGATAGAATTCTCCTATGAAGCCATATGGTCCTGGGCTGTTGTTTTTTTGGGAGATTTTTGATCACAGCCTCAATTTTAGTGCTTGTAATTGGGTTCTTCATAATTTCTATTTCTTCCTGGTTCAGTCTTGGAAGATTGAACTTTTCTAAGATTCTGTCCATTTCTTCCAGGTTATCTATTTTATTGCCATATAGTTGTTCATAATAGTCTCTGACAATCCTTTGTACTTCTGCATTGTCTGTTGTAACCTCTCCTTTTTCATTTCTCATTTTGTTGATTTGATTCTTCTCTTTTTTCTTGATGAGTCTGGCTAACAGTTTGTCAATTTTGTTTATCTTCTCAAAGAACCAGCTTTTAGTTTTATTAATCTTTACTACTGTTTCTTTCATTTCTTTTCCATTTATTTCTGCTCAGATCTTTATGATTTCTTTCCTTCTACTAATTGTGTGGGTTTTCTTCTTCTTCTTTTTCCAGTTGCTTTAGGTGTAAAGTTAGGTTGTTTATGCAATGTTTTTCTTGTTTCTTGAGGTAGGATTGTATTGCTATAAACTTCTCTTTTAGGACTGCTTTTGCTGCATCTCATTGGTTTTGAGTTGTCACGTTTTCATTGTCATTTGTTTCTAGAAATATTTTGATTTCCTTTTTGATTTCTTCAGTAACCTGTTGGTTATTTAGAAATGTGTTTTTTAATCTCCATGTGTTTGTGTTTCTTGCCTTTTTTTCCTGTAATTGATATCTAGTCTCATAGCATTGTGGTCAAAGAAGATGCTTGATACAATTTCGATTTTCTTAACTTTACTGAGGTTTGATTTGTGACCCAAGATGTGGTCTATCTGGGAGAATGTCCCATGTGCACTTAAGAAGAAGGTGTATTATTCTGCATTTGGATGAAATGTCCTAAAGATATCAGTGAGATCCATCTCATCTAATGTATCACTTAAGACTTGTGTTTCCTTATTAATTTTCTGTTTTGATGATCTGTCCATTGGTGTGAGCTGGGTGTTAAAGTCTCCTACTATTATTGTGTTACTATCAATTTCTCCTTTAATGTCTGTTAGTGTTTGTCTTATGTTTTGAGGTGCTTCTGTTGAGTGCATAGATATTTACAATTGTTATGATTTCCCCTTGGATTGATCCCTTGGTCATTATGTAGTGTCCTTCCTTATCTTTTGTAATCTTCTTTATTTTAAGGTCTATTCTGTCTGATATGAGGATTGCTGCTCCAGTAGCAATTTTTTGCATTTGCTTTACTTTATCAAACTTTTGCTTCCCATTCACATGAAATATATTTTTCCATCCTCTCACTTTCAGGCTATATGTGTCTTGAGGTCTGAAGTGGGTTTCTTGTAGACAGCATATATATGGGTCTTGTTTTTGTATCCATTAAGCCAATCTGTGTCTTTTGATGAGAGCATTTAATCCATTTGCATTTAAAGTAATTATTGATATATATGTTCCTATTGCCATTTTCTAATTGTCTGGTGTTGATTTTGTAGATCTTATATCTTCTGCTGTATTTCTTGACTATATAGGTCCATTTAACATTTGTTGTAAAGCTGGTTTGGTGATGAACTCCCCAGAGAGATCACTGAGAGATCACTACTGGAGATCACTGAGAAAATAACTCCAGAAAGAATGAAGGGATGGAGCCAAAGAAAAAACAATACACAATTGTGGATATGACTGGTCATAGAAGCAAGGTCCTATGCTGTAAAGAGCAATATTGCATAGGAACATGGAATGTTAGGTCCATGAATCAAGGCAAATTGGAAGTGGTCAAACAGGAGATGGCAAGAGTGAACGTCGACATTCTAGGAATCAGTGAACTAAAATGGACTGGAATGGATGAATTTAACTCAGATGATCATTATATCTAATACTGTGGGCAGGAATCCCTTAGAAGAAGCGGTCATCATAGTCAATAAAAGAGTCCAAAATGCAGTACTTGGATGCAATCTCAAAAAAGACAGAATGAACTCTGTTCATTTCCAAGGCAAACAATTCAATATCATGGTAATCCAAGCCTATGCCCCAACCAGTAATGCTGAAGAAGCTGAACTTGAATGGTTCTATGAAGACATACAAGACCTTTTAGAACTAACACCAAAAAAAGATGTCCTTTTCATTATAGGGGACTGGAAAGCAAAAGTAGGTAGTCAGGAAACACTTGGAGTAACAGGCAAATTTGACCTCGGAGTACAGACTGAAGCAAGCTTTGCCCAGTGAATGCACTGGTCACAGCAAACATCTTCTTCCATCAACATAAGAGAAGACTCTACACATGGACATCACCAGATGGTCAACACCAAAATCAGATTGATTATATTCTTTGCAGCCAAAGATGGAGAAGCTCTATACAGTCAGCAAAAACAAGACTGGGAGCTGACTGTGGTTCAGATCATGAACTCCTTACTGCCCCAAATTCCGACTTAAATTGAAGAAAGTAGGGAAAACCACTAGACCATTCAGGTATGACCTAAATCGAATTCCTTATGATTATACATTGGAAGTGAGAAATAGATTTATGGGACTAGATCTGATAGACAGGGTGCCAGATGAACTATGGACGGAGGTTCCTGACATTGTACAGGAGACAGGGATTAAGACCATTCCCATAGAAAATAAATGAAAAAAAGCAAAATGGCTGTCGGAGGAAGTCTTACAAATAGCTGTGAAAAGAAGAGAAGCAAAAAACAAAGGACAAAAGGAAAGATATTCCCATTTGAATGTGGAGTTCCAAAGAATAGCAAGGAGAGATTTAAAAAAAAAAAAAAAAAGCCTTCCTCAGGGATCAATGCAAAGAAATAGAGGAAAACAACAGAATGAGAAAGAATAGAGATCTCTTCAAGAAAATTAGAGATACCAAGGGAATATTTCAGGCAAATATGGGCTCAACAAAGGACAGAAATGGTATGGGCCTAACAGAAGCAGAAGATATTAAGAAGAGGTGGCAAGAATACACAGAAGAACTGTACAAAATAGATCTTCATGACCCAGATAATCACGATGGTGAGATTACTCACTTAGAGCCAGACATCCTGGAATGTGAAGTCAAGTGGGCCTTAGAAAGCATCACTACTAACAAAGCTAGTGCAGGTGATGGAATTTCAGTTTAGCCTTTCAAATCCTGAAAAATGATGCTGTGAAAGTGCTACACTCAATATGCCAGCAAATTTGGAAAACTCAGCAGTGGCCACAGGACTGGAAAAGGTCAGTTTTCATTCCAATCCCAAAGAAAGGCAATGCCAAAGAATGCTCAAACTACCACACATTTGCACTCATCTCACATGATTTTAAGGCAATGCTCAAAATTCTCCAAGCCAGGCTTCAGCAATACATAAATCATGAACTTCCTGATGTTCAAGCTGGTTTTAGAAAAGGCAAAGGAACCAGAGATCAAATTGCCAACATCTGCTGGATCATGGAAAAAGCAAGAGAGTTCCAGAAAAAACATCTATTTCTTCTTTATTGAGTATGCCAAAGCCTTTGACTGTGTGGATCACAATAAACTGTGGAAAATTCTTCAAGAGATGGGAATACCAGACCACCTGACCTGCCTCTTGAGAAACCTATATGCAGGTCAGGAAGCAACAGTTAGAACTGGACATGGAACAACACACTGGTTCCAAATAGGAAAAGGAGTATGTCAAGGCTGTATATTGTCACTCTGCTTATTTAACTTATATGCAGAATACATCATGAGAAACACTGGGCTGGAAGAAGCACAAGCTGGAATCAAGATTGCTGAGAGAAATATCGATAACCTCAGATATGCAGACAATACCACCCTTACGGCAGAAATTGAAGAGGAACTAAAAAGCTTTTTGATGAAAGTGATAGAGGAGATATAAAAAGTTGGCTTAAAGCTCAACATTCAGAAAACAAAGATCATGGCATCTGGTCCCATCACTTCATGGGAAATAGGTGGGGAAACAGTGGGCACAGTGTCAGACTTTATTTTTGGGGCTCGAAAATCACTGCAGATGGTGACTGCAGCCATGAAATTAAAAGACGCTTAAGAAGAAAAGTTATGACCAACCTAGATAGTATATTCAAAAGCAGAGACATTGCTTTGCCAACAAAGGTCCGTCTAGTCAAGGCTATGGTTTTTCCAGTGGTCATGCATGGATGTGAGAGTTGGACTATGAAGAAAGCCGAGTGCGAAGAATTGATGCTTTTGAACTGTGGTGTTGGAGAAAACTCTTGAGAGTCCTTTGGACTGCAAGAAGATCCAACCAGTCCATCCTAAAGGCAATCAGTCCTGGGTGTTCATTGGAAGGACTGATGTTGAAGCTGAAACTCTAATACTTTGGCCACCTCATGAGAAGTTGATTCATTGGCAGAGACCCTAATGCTGGGAAGGACTGGGGGCAAGAGAGAAGGGGAAATCAGAGGATGAGATAGTGGGATGGCATCACCGACTTGACAGACATGGGTTTGGGTAGACTCCGGGAGTTGATGCTGGACAGGGAGGCCTGGTGTGCTGTGATTCATGGGGTCACAAAGAGTTGGACACAACTGAGAGGCTGAACTGAACTGGTTTGGTAGTACTGAATTCTCTTAACTTTTGCTTGTCAGAAATCTTTTTATTTCTCCATCAATATTAAATGAGATCCTTGCTGGGTACACTAATCTTGGTTGTAGGTTTTCCCCTTTCAGTACTTTAAATATATCCTGCCATTCCTTTCTGGTCAGCAGAGTTTCTGTGAAAGATCAGTGTTAAGCATATTGCATTTCCCTTGTATGTTACTGGTTGCTTCTCCCTTGTTTCTCTTATTCTGTCTTTGTGTTTAGTCTTTGTTAGTTTGATTAGTATGTGTCTTGGCATGTTTCTCCTTGGGTTTATCCTGTATGGGATTCTTTGTGCCCCTTGGACTTGATTGGCTATTTCCTTTTCCATGGTGGGGAAATTCTCAACTATAATGTCTTCAAAAATTTTCTCATACCCTTTCTTTTTCTCTTCTTCTTCTGGGACCCCTATAATTCGAATGTTGGTGCATTTGATATGGTCCCAGAGGTCTCTCACACTGTCCTCAGCTCTTTACATGTTTACTTTATTCTGCTCTTCAGAAGTTATTTCCACCGTTTTATCTTCCAGTTCACTGATTTGTTCTGCTCAGATATTATGCTGTTGATTCCTTCTAGAGTATTTTTAATTTCAGTAATTGTATTGTTTGTATCTGTATGCTTATTCTTTAATTCTTCTAGATCGTTCTTAATTGATTCTTGCTTTTTCTCTATTTTGTTTTCAAGGTTTTGATCATCTTTACTATCATTATTCTGAATTCTTTTTCAGGTTATTTCCCTATTTCTTCTTAATTTATTTGGACTTCTGTGTTTCTAGTTCATCCCTTCATTTGTGCAATATTTCTCTGTCTTTCCTTTTTTTTTTTTTTTAAGTTATCTTGTTTGAAGTTTCCTTTTCCCAGGCTTCAAGGAAAACTGAATTCTTTCCTTGAAGAATGTTGAATTCTTTCTTCCTTGTCATTTCTACCCTTCTATGGTTGGCCCAGTGGTTTTTATGAGCTTTGTATAGCGTTAGAATTGGGCTGAGTTTTTGTTTGTTTGTTTTTCCTCTGATGGGCAAGACTGGGAGAGGTGGTACTCCTGTTTGCTGATGATTGGATTTGTATTTTAGTTTTGTTTGTTGTTTAGATGAGGCATCCTGCACAGGGTGCTACTGTTGGTTGGGTGATGTCAGGTCTTGTATTCAAGAGGTTTGCTTTGTGTGAGTTCTCACTATTTGATACTCCATAGGGTTAGTTCTCTAGTAGTTTAGAGTCTTGGAGTCAGTGCTCCCACTCCAAAGGCTCAGGGTTGGATCTATGGCCAGGAACAAAGATTCCACAAGGGATTTGTTATGACATTAAGGGAGAGTAAAACAAATATCAAAAAATGAGAAACCAAAGACAAACCCCAGACAAATGGCAGTTACAAAATTAGGCAAATAATAATTAAAATAATGGAATATACACATATAAATTTACACCCATGAGCAAAGTGAAAACAGTCCAACAAAAATAAAGTACAGTAGATTGATCTGGTGAACAAAAGAAATCAAAAATTTATTTACCACTTAAGAACAAAACTAAGTTAAGCACAAACTGGAAAACAAAACTAAAGCAAGGTGCCAAGTGGGGAATAAAGCAATGAAAATAAAACTAACAAATATGTTGAGAGGAAAGGAGAGAAAGAAAAGAAAGAAAGAATAGATATGCAAAGTTGAATAGAGGTAGATAAAGAAGATTTATATATGTTAAAGATTAACTGCAAGGGGAAAAGAACAGTAGCAAAAGCAAACAAAAGAATAAATGTAGAAAAAGTAATAATAAGTTTAAAAATTAAAATTAAAAAAAAAGAGAGAAAAGGAAAGAAAAAGAAAAGAGGAAAACTCCGCAGAACTGCAGAAGCCCAATGCAGAGGAAGAGGTTTATGACAACAATAAAAAATGTGACTGAGCAAAAAAAAAAAAAAAATCTCAAAAGCTTAATTGGATTTCTTAGTTCCAATAAAATCATCAACTACAACAGAGAGGGGGGGGAAAGGAAAAAAATGAAAGAAAATTCAAAATAATCTACAAAACAAGTCAAAAAATAAGAATAATAAATGTTTTTCTTGAGTCACTGTTGTCAGAGTCCTTTCCTGTGCTGGGAATCACAGTCTACCTTATCTCCCTAGGATGCTCTCCAACATTGTGCTGATCTCTGGACCTGCTGTGGGGGCAGCTTAGATTCTAATCTGGTCCTACTCCTGCATGTTCTTGCCTCCAATGTCCACAGCTATCAGAGCTAGTGCGTTTTCTTTTGTGAGAGCTCTCAATGGCCTTTTACATATTCCATAGACACAGAGTCTGCTTAGTTGATCGTGTGGATTTAATCTGCAGGTTGTACAGCTGGTGGGAAGGTTTGGGGTCTTCTTCCTTAGCCACACTGCCCCTGGATTTCAATTGTGGTTTTATTTCCACCTCGACATGTGGGTCGTCCAATGGAGTTTAGCTCCTGAGGCTTCCCTGGAGGGCTTGGGTTTGACCCTTTGAGGGCCAGGTGTGGAAGTGGTGCAGCTGCTTGGGTTGCAGGGGTTCTGGCAGCACCAGGTACTCAGGGTGGTTAGTGGCTAGGGCAGCAGGAAATATAGTGCTCCAGAAGGGTATGGCAACCAGTATTGGCCAATATGCTCCAGTATTCTTGCCTGGAGAACTCCTTCTCTGACAGAGAAGCCTGCAGGTCACAGTCTACAGAGTGGCACAGAGTTGGACAGGACCGAAGTGACCCTGTGTGCATAAACACAAGACCTTTTTTGGCCTGTGGCAGCTCTGCCCCAGTGAGGGTTGAGCATGAATGTGATGCAGCCGCTTGGCTTGCAGGGACCCTGGCGGCACCAAGTGTTCAGGGACACAAACTGGCCCTACGGCAGGAGTTGTGGCCCTCTCAGAGTCTTTTTTTGAGCCTCCATTAGCTGGTGATCAGAAGGCCTCTGGCCAGTCTTTCTCTGTAGCTCTGCCTATTCAGGCACTCAGAGGGATCCCTTGCCTGGGGTCCTACTCTGTAGATTGATGTATCAGGCACTTAAAGGGGCACCCTGGGTGGGGTCCTACTCTGTAGTTCAGTGTGTCAGGCATTTGATGGGCCAGCCTCTCTATTGTTCAGCTACCAATGCTGGCTTGTGGAGAGAGTGAGTCTATGGTGATGGCTCCACCCCCTATGTGTGACTCAGCACTATCACCTTGCTTCCATGGCTGCTTGACTTCCCTCCACAGGCATTTGCCACCATGATCTCCTCCCTCACATCCCCTCAATCCATCTCTCCGCAGTCAACAGCAGTCCTTGCACTGGGGTTGCTTCACAATCCCTAAACTCCAGCTCCCAGCTACAGCCCCTTACAGGAGACCGGTGTTCCTGTCTGGCATATGTATGGCTGCTACAAGGACTGTCTGATTCTCATTCCATTAAGCTGCCACACATCAACTGTTTCACTCTTAGCCTTAAATGTTCCTCCTCTGACTCAGACAACTGTCCCGCTGTGGGGATCAGACCCCTGCTTCATTTCCCCCACCCGCTGAGGGTAGGTCCAGTCCTACTAATACCCGTTTTTCCCCCTAGTTCCTTTGTCCTTCTGAGTTTTCCTGGTTCTATATATTCTTTTCCATTGGTCAGGTCCTCCTGTCCACACTCAGTCTGGTGTTCCGCATGCACTTCTCTGTCTCAAGGTGTGTTCCTGATGTATCCATGAGAGAGATGTACTCCACGTCCACTTACTCCTCCGCCATCTTGTTCTCCCACCTGTACTTGCTATTCTTAATCAGAAGACATGATCAGTGTATCAAACATAGATTTTACCCCATTCTTAAGTTTATTCCTTGAATTCAATGTTTATTTCTAGGGCACTAGAATAATTTTCATTTGCATCACTGTTTCATGGAGACCTTTTTCAGAGGATATATCTTAGATGGGATTCCTTCATAGCAGATTGTAAGACAAGGATTTGAATGCAAGACAAGGATTTGAACTCCTGGGAGATGATTTTAGAAACTGCTGAAAGAGTGGAGACGTATGAAAGGGAAGGAAAGACAACCAATAAAGGTTGCATTTCAAATCATCTATCACATGAGTAATTGGAGCTTGACATTTTGTGGAAATTCTGATACAGGATGAAACACACAGCTAAAGTTATACCACCCAATGGGCAAGGATTTATCCACAAATACTCTTAAGTATGTACACCAGATCTCATGAGTCATTGGTTGAAGAGGCTTTCAGTGGGGGATCAGATCTGCAACACTTTCAGCATATGGTTTATTGTAGCAAAATGCCCTCCAGTGGAAAGAAAATATCCTCAGGGAAAGAAATGTAGGATTTTACAGTCAGGAGAAAATAGGTTCTTATAGGTACTTAGGGTCCAGATTATGGGTAGGGCACAGATAGCAACTGTTGCTGATATATCTTAGAAAATAAAGTTAGAGAATTTAGTCATTTGGGAGGACTTAGAAGGGAAACCTCTTACAGTAACTTATAAGCACAATGTGACCAGTGATGGACTACAGAAGAGAGTACTGAGTCTGTCATACTGAGAGGTGGACCAAGACAAGGACAGAACAGGGGTCAATTGTCACGGTACAGATAACACCACACAGGACACTCAGAATCTCATGTATTCATTCCTCCCACCCCTCCCCACCCAACAGATTGAATCAACATATTCAGAAGTAACTATGTGTCAGGATTGTTCCCAATTCGGACTATCCAGTGCCCTTGTCAATAGCCATGTGCAGCTGTTGAGCACTTGAAATGTGGCCAGTGCCACATGTGGAAATCATATTTGAGAGCTACGTTATGTTTTTACACATAATAAATATATTTTACATTTAGTTTACCTGTTGCCTTATACTTTTTAAATGAAGCTTCCAGAAAACTTTAAATTACATATGTGGCTCCCATATTTATATTGGAGAGCACTGTTCTATGTATTTGCAAAGACCTTTTCCTCTTAGACTTTCAATTCTAGAGGAAGAAATGAGACAACTAACCAAAAATCTAAGTGAATTATATGGTATGGTAGAAGTTGATGAATAGTATGAGGCAAAATAAGAACTAAAGTAGCATAAGAGGAATCAGCTGTAATATGGTAGGTTGTGTTTTTCAGTGTGAGTGTGAGGTCAGGTTGCTTTAAGAAATTTGAACACTTGAACAAAGAATCAGGCAGGGAGAGGAAGAGTTGCACAGGAAGTAAGAAAACCTTAAGTAGAACCTTCCCTGACTTGTTTGAAGAATAACTAAGGGACAGAGGGGTCTGGAGTAGAGTGAAACTAAAGAGAGAACAGTAAGGACTGAGGTCAAGGAGGCAACAGGTGTAGGAGGTGGGGCAGACTGGTGTGTTTGAAGACCTAGACATTGCTTTTGAATGAAATGGGGATCCAGTGGGTGAGAGGAATGGCCCAATATGCTTTCATTTTAAATGGGTTGTTCTGGCTAGTATGTTGCAGCCAGTTTACAGAGTCAAGTGTGGAAGCAGGAGATATATGTGCAGGCTCTGAAGTGATCCAGGTGGGAGATGAAGATGGTGTAGGTCAAGGAGGTGGCAGGAGAGACTCTTAAAAAGGGTCAGATCTCCAAACCACTCAAGTTACAAGCAAAATAATTCAAACCCTCAAGCTTAAGACAAACTAGAAAAATCCTGAAGTTACTAGTGGGTGTCCTTGCCAAAATAACATGGAGTTTATTTCTTGGTCTGCTTGTGTAGAGATCTGAGCTCTGTTCTTTTTATCCCAACATAAGCTTTGAGTTATTTACATTACTTAAATAGGTTCAAGTGTTTCCCTGGGAAAGAATTATCCTCAGGAGTCAGAAGCTTTGCATATTTGATTATCAGATATGCATTTCCTATTTGGTGTCTTTCTATCTTCTACAAAACCTCAGATGGATGGAAACAATAAATGTTTGTTCAGCAACAGCTGGTCCCAGACTCTTATTCTGTCTTGAACATATTTCTTTATTCATCTTTATTTTTCAACCTCTTTTGGTAGTCTTTCCTTTTCTCTAGGCATTACATGTGAAATAAAAATGTGTGGCACTTAATGTGTTCACTCTCACATTTCTCCTGCTGAATTAAGTACACTTGTATTTATACAAAAGGCCTTAGGATATCCACTGTGCAAACTGACAATTTAAATAAGAACCTGAGAAATGAAGAAAAAGATCCTTCAACATTGCACAACATCAAGGCAAATGCTTCACTTTTTAAAATATCTTTGTGGGGAGGTCTTTAATGTTGACTTGAGAGAATCAGTTGCTTCAAAAGAATTAATCTAGTGTTCTATGTGAAAGAATCTAGAGAAAGAATGAAAGAAGACCCATAGCCATAAAACCGACTATTATACCAATACTGTTATCTTGTACTAAGTGAAATGAATTTTTTAATGGAGCAAGGACACCTTCATTCCCTGGATTGTGCCCCATTTATCTTAAAAGCTAGAAGCAGCTCATGGAACCTTTCCTGTGCTTAACATCTCTCTGACTTCCCTTCTGCAGACTCTCCCTGACTTCCTCTTTCAGTTCTACTAGTTAATGCTTATGTGATTATATTGGTGTTCCCTGGATAATTCAGCCTATCATAGCTGTTTTAAGGTCAACTGATCAGTAATGTTCATCACATCTGCCAACTATACTGTGCCATGTACGGAGGTAACACCAGAGGCAAAGTTGTGGGGGCTTAAAATCTGTCTACCACAGTTTGTAACATACTTAGCACACCCTGCTTGAAACAGAATGAATGTTGACTACTGGTGTTTACAGCAACAGTGAGGACACTACATTACCGTGTGGGAATCTATGCATTCTAAATGCACATGCTACCCTGAAGTAATTTCCAAGGGACATTAGAAACTATGATTGCATTTAAGGTGCCTTGTTATAAAGTTGGACAATATCACAGTTTCTCAGTAGCAGCTTCATTTGCCTGAAAATGAGGAACTAAAATCAGAGAGGAAGTATTAATGCTTATACCTTTTCTGAGGTTTAGAAGAGCTGGAAACTGTGAGGACTGATGATTAGACAGCATTCTGTTCTCAGGGAAGGGAACTTGTGTTCCTGAAGGGAGCCCTTAGGTTAGAAATCACTAGATAAAACATGACAGGAGGCACCAGGATGGTGACAGCAATTTTAGCTATATACAGCAAAGAAAGATAAGGGATTTCTGCAAGAGCATATTGTCTCCCTTAAGAGAAAAGGACATTCCAAGGAGAGTAGTCTAAGAGCACTGAAAAGGAAGCTTACTGAGTGCAACTGTCTTATCAGAGTGAAAAGACATAAGGCAAACAACAGTATATGCATGTAATCTGGATGGATTAACTGGTTGTTTCTGATGTTGGCAATGTTGGAAACACAACAGCACTTGGAAGAGAATTAGAGAAAAACACAAAAAAGTGACGCTCATAATACGGGAGCTACTGCTGATGCCCTGCCCTTATTTTTTCATCATTCCTAGTTCACCTAAACCAAGTTTTCAAAGCTTTGGAGCTATTTGACATTTTATGCAATTCAACCTTTATGTGGAGCTGTCTTCTTCATTGCAGAGTGTTTCACAGAATTCCAGACCTTATCCCCTAGTTAGTACTACCCTCCCTCTCCAAGTTATGACAACCAGCAATGTCTGCAGACATTGACAAATGACCGCTGATAAATAAAATTTCCCTTGGTTGAGAACTTCTCCCTAGACCAGTGTCTAACACATTGAGTGGTACTGGAATTATCTGGAGTACTTAGTAAAATACAGAATACTGGACCACAACCCTAGCATTCTTGCTCTAGGTCTTAGGTGCTGCTTGAGAATCTGCATGCCAGGTGGTGCTAGTGGTAAAGAACCCACTTGCCAATGCAGGAGACGTAAGAGATGCAGTTCCATCTGTAGGTCAGGAAGATCCCTGGAGGAGGACATGGCAACCCACTTGCCTAGAGAATCCCATGGACAGAGTAGCCTAGTAGGCTACAGCCGAGAGTCAAACATGACTGAAGCAACTTAACATGCATCCACACAATAAGTTCTAAGATAATTATGATGTTAGTGGTGCAGGGACCATACTTTGAGAACCAATGCTATAAATACCCAAAGCTTCCTGCTATAAACACCTGTCACTCTCCCTGGGGGCTTTCTCTGGCAACAGGTAATGCCCAGCTTCTCCCACAAGGCAGGCATTAAATGCTAGAGAATCAACAACCTCAGGAGTGGTTTTAAGCAACTAGGGAGGGAAGTTGGTGACTCTAAACATCATGTCCCATACTTTCAGGGGAACGAAACTGAGGCATGTTCTTCCCCATGCCTCAGGGGTTCTGGCAGGATTAAGCCCCAGTGTCATACAGCAGCAATCTGTTCATTAACCTCTACTGCCTTACCTTCACTGTCTCACTTTCTTCCTTCCTCTTTTGGTACTTTCTGGGACTACTTCCCCAAAACATGGGGAAGGATTTGCATGTTATCAAATCCTTACATCAGAGTTGCCTTTGAGGAGAACCTAAAGTAAGGCAATATTATCACTAAAATTTCTAGGTTTTTGTGTTTTATTTTTTAATGGCTGTTACTTTTTCCCCTTTTAGCTCAGTGGTTCTCAGCTGGGGCAGATTTGCCCCTCTCTACCAGAGGACATTGACAATATCTGGAGACATTGCTGGTTGTCACAAATATGGATGGCAGGTGCCACTGGACAGATGGCAGGGGTGCTACTAAACATCCTATAGTGCACAGGAAGGCTCCAGATATTAGCACGGATAAGGCTGAGAAACTGAGCTCTACTCAAAAGGGTCTAAGGAACATATACTCCCAACACTACGCACTTACCCTTTCTGGAATTACTTGAGGTTCAAGTTCAGGGACTGTTAATATTCTGAAATTGTAGCCATTCATCTGCCTCAAAAATAGTAATCACATGCATTCTGTGGTATTTTTTCTAACCCTATGAATTGGACTATTCCTAAACTTCCATTAAGTCTTTGAATTCCTTAAAATAAATGTTTTCAAAAGTAAATGTTCAGTTTTCAATGGATAAAATTTTATGAAGGATGAAAAAATGCAGTTAATGCGTTAATAGCTACTTTTGAAAGTTTTAGATTTCCTGTCGTTCTCCTGTTTTCCTTTAAGGAAAAACTACCAGCTGCTAGTTATGTGTGTTTAAGTTATGCTTCAGGTCAATGTTTTATGTAACTGTCTACGTGCAGCAAAATATCTTATAAGATCTTCTATAAAGAAGGTGATCATCAAGTTGTTTCTATTCAAATACCGAACTATTTGGCATACATTGGCATTGTACAGCTGGAAAGTGGTATGTTTGGATAACTGTCTGCAGGTTTTCTCATCTGTCCATATTGTTACCATTCAAAGGCTTTTTTTTTTCCATTGTAATCTTTTGAAACGTTGAATGTTAATGAAAATGTTTGAACCAATTGATGCAGAAAATTAGCCGTGATAAAAGTACAATAAAGGAAAGAATTACTGCATAAAATCAAGGGTTTCTTTTATAAATACAAAGTTTGAAATAAGTAAATTAATTTGTGAGTTATTGATGTCAATAAAAAGAAAACTTAGACATGGGAAAAAGAGTTGAAAATAAACACACCCTCTATAATAGTAATTTCTCAAAAAAAAAAAAAAGTAAGCAAATCACTTCTGTTTTTAAACTTCAGAGTGTATTATTTTCAAATATTCATCCATCTGTTATCAATCTTAGTAATCTAGATGACTTTAGATTGAACTGATTTTAATCCTATTTATCAGAAATCTGATATTAGTATTTGAAGATTTAAAATTCAGTTTAGTATTTTTTTTAACATCACACAGCCTTTTACACACCTGTTAATTAACTACTACAAGCGACTCCATTTGCAATAATTATTAGGGAAAAACCTTCTTAATAACGTTGGGTGGCAGATTGAAAGAGAAGGTCAGTTTATGTCACAGTACTTGATTTAGTCAACTTCTTCTTATAAAGATATAGTCATAAGACCACCACTGTATTTAAAACCATAGATTTGTGCTCCCTCAATAAGGAACATAGTGTTTCACATTATAGCTTTTCTAAAGACTATGGTGAAGTAATAGGAGTACATGAGCAAGACAGAGGGGAGGGGAAAGGAGAGGTGATGAGTGAGAGATGTGGTTTGAACTTTCTGATTAGGCACAAAGATCTTAGGAAATATATTTAGGTAAAAAAATCTTAAAATTTTCCTCAGTGGAAGACAATTTTTCCTGTATATGAATCAGTGAAGTAATTATGCATCAAATATCATTCAGGAATTATAAATGAACACTATAAAATCAGGTCCTATTTACTAATTGAAGAGCATAAATGAAAACACCTTAAAAAATCTATGTAATTTAGATGAATAGCTATCTCATATACACATTTTATTGTAATTTATTTTTCATTAATTAGAATAAAAATATTTAACACTGAAAAATAAATTTCTGAAACATTGATACAGAAGTGAAATAAAAAACTAGCATTCTCTCTGACCAAAAAGAAAAAAAAAAAGAGTAAATATTTCATTTTCTGTTTTTGCTTTATCCTGAAAAAATGGATATGTGTCCCAGACTCTTTGGGCATACTTTTCTCCAATCCATCCAAAACCAGGAAGATGATGACCATGTTAATAGTTTCAGACAAATAGTAATGCAAAGTGATTGCTTTGGGAGTGACCATATCTAACTTGAGGATGTACAGTTGAATGAAACACAGCATGGAATTTTTGAAACACATAATAACAATTTTAAAAATTCAAGCAAAATATATTTGATATGATTCATATGGCTATACATAAAGTCAGCTCATAGATTTGGGGCACAGATTATCACAATTTTTCAACTCTTAAAGGCTTTGGAAATCCATATAGCTCTATCTAAAACAGACTAACTGAACAAATGTAAATATTTGCCCCCTTTGAAAAATCATAGTCTTCAAGTGAAAGGTGGGAATTCTAGTCTTTCAAGGGGAAAATCTGTTAGATCAAGGGTGAGCTTTGTATCAAAATAATTACACCTATAGCAAATCAACCAACCATTCAGAGAAAGAATATTATGACCTGAAAAATGATATGCTAACTAAAATCTAACATTAGGTTACCTTGTTAGCAAACATGATCATATTCTCTACTACTCAGTGCTTATGTCAGGCCTTGGTAAAATAGGTACAAGGAGGTATGACATTTCAACAGTCATACACTCAGTAATATTTGCTGCCTACAAAATTAATTACACACTTGTTTTGAACTGTGGTATTGGAGAAGACTCTTAAGAGTCCCTTGGACTGCAAAGAGACCAAACCAGTCCTTCCTAAAGAAAATCAGTCCTGAATGTTCACTGGAAGGACTGATGCTGAAGTTAAAATGCCAATACTTTGGCCACCTGATGCAAAGAGCTGACCCATTAGAAAAGACCTTGATGCTGGGAAAGGTGAAGGCGGGAGGAGAAGGGGATGGCAAAGGATGAGATGGTTGGATGGCATCACCAACTCAATGGAGATGAGTTTGAGATTCTCTAGGAGTCGGTGATGGGCAGGGAGGCCTGGCATGCTGCAGTCCATGGGGTTGCAAAGAGTCGGACACAACTGAGTGACTGAACTGAAACATTCAATATCTATTGGAAAACAGGGAGATACTAACTATATTTAGAGAAATGGTTTGAACATTGTGAAAAAGGATGCAAGGTGCTGTTGTTGTTTTGAGTTATTACTATCCATTAGAAGCTCCCCTTAGTGGATCAGGCTTGTATATGAGACAAAGGTCCAGCTACCACTGCTTGACTGACCTTGTGAGGACATAGTCAATAAAGTGAAAAATCCAGTATGGAGATGTGAACACATTATTTGTCCATCCCTACCTAATCTCCAAATTAAATGTGGTTATTGTGGAGTTTCTCAGTTGTGGAAGTATATTTCATGTGGCAGAAGCCATTGAAATGTGTTCAGATTAGTTGCTAAGAATTATTTTGAATTTCTTTATTTGATGATTCAGTGAGAGAACAGATGATGAATAAATAGGAGATTGGGGGGTTGGAGCAAGGTGGAAATTGAAAGGATCACAAAGTGAATGGAGTTGAATGGAAAAACTGCAATATGTTTGGAATTAGTCAGTTTCTTCAATTACTATAGGAGTACTTAGGTCAGCCTCTTCCATCTCTAACAATGTTTCTATTTAAAGGAAATCCAGATGCATCAGAGTGAATGGGATTATCTAACAAATTGGCTAAAATAGGATCCAACAGAACTATTTCAATACATTAGGGGAGAAAAAGTAATTTTCCTCCTACCATTCTGAGGTCCCAAAAAGAAAAATTAACAACAACAACAAAAGCAAACAAGAAAGTCATTAATCCCTGAGGCACATATCCCATGAGAGAAACTGAAATCGAGATTAACTCAAAATGACACTTATAATTGCAGTTTATATAGAAACATCAACAAAAAAAACAACCAGTTTGTTAAAAAAAAAAAAAATGATAAGACAAATGAAAGCAGTTTTAGGCTTCCAAGGGTGGCAACCTTTGGATAAAAATATGGGAAGAAACTAATGGAGTAACATTTGTCTGCTATTTCCTCTGGTGTTCCCTCTGGGCTACTAAGAATGTCTCCTTTTCTCCTGATACAGGGAGTATGCATTTCACATGGGAATATTATTTCCTGATTGATTTTAGGAAGAAAAACGAGGGTCAGAGTGAACTTCCTGAACCTTCTGTTTCATAAGTGCCTTTAATTCAAAATAATCAATGTACCAAAGTAGCATATTTTGGGGTGACACATTCTGATTTCCTTCAGTATCTTACCTCAGCTACATGAAAAAATAATACAAATAGTCATGGCTTTTTCAGATCTCAAAATTCGGAGAATTATGAAACATTATGTCTTACAATTTACTGGTTTTAAACTAAAATAAAAGTATTTTTTTGACACTATGAGGCAAACTTTTGATGCCATTGTTCAGTGAGTGAAACAAGAGAACTGAGATAAAAATATAGCACATTCTTTTTATATCTAAAATATGAGACCAATTTTCAATGTGAAATATAAAACCAACCCTTTTGGCTAGCAAATATCATGCAGCTTCATTTTTATTTCAGTCCTTTGGCTACAAACAAACAAACAAAAAGCCAAATAATTTTATTTCTTTGTTGATTCCTTGCTCGAAGGGAAAAAGGAGATGAGGGTATTAGAAGCAGTATTTGGACTGAGCTTTTGTTTTCCTATGAAAAAGACTGCTTCATATTCTAGATAATAAAGTGAGTAAGGGTGGAATACAAAATGGGAAGCATTTTTCAATCACACGATTTTCTTTCAAAACCAATACAACCCTATGTGAGACAGTGAGCTCTCAGCCTATATAATCAGAAGCTATTAGAACTGAATAGACAAAAATTAATTTGAAGAGAGGGGAATGTTGTTATTGCCTAGACCTAGATTTGTGTTTTCTGCTTCTTCCTTCTAACTACCCCTAATACTCTGTTTGCTCAGTTGTAAAAACAAAGCATTTGAATCCGTGAGACAAAAATTAAAGAGGCAAAACAGAAAGCCACAAGAGTCACATGCATTTCTGGTTGTAATGTGGATCAGGCACTTGTTTAGAAAAATCCCAAATGATAGATAACATTTCACTGGACAGTTTTTCTTGGAAAAAGCCCTCATTGATTTACATTTTAGTATTCAGAACCAGTTCTGAAAAATCCAGGGCATAAACCTTTAGTTGAACTGAAAGAAAGTTAACTGCTGTTTTAATTTTAAAGGAAATTGCAAAGGTTAGTGTTATTTTTTTAGGAGCATAACATGCACAATTACAGCAGGCATGACTGGCCAGAGTGGGTTATATTTTACAGATAATTAGTCTAGACACATGTTGGAGCCACTGAAGAGGGCAGTCTAGCTGATTTTACTAGCACTTTCTTCACTTTTTGCACACTCATTTTTTAAAAAGGTATTTGCCTTTGTAAAGCAGTTTTTATAATAATATTGACTAAATAAATAGCCATATATTATCTTAAATAACCTAAGTTATTGTTGATTTTTTGTTTCTATAATAAGAAATTTGGGATTGTATGTAGCTGCTATAGTAATACACACATGTCTATCTCTTGAAGGGGAAGCATAAAATTAATTTCTTTTAAACCATTTTATTATGAGAACATCCATGAAATGCAGCAACAGAGATCTGTAGGCCTAATAATTTAATGTTTTTATTGTAACCCTCTAAATCAGAGAAGGCAATGGCAACCCACTGCAGTACTCTTGCCTGGAAAATCCCATGGACGGAGGGGCCTGGTAGGCTGCAGTCCATGGGGTCGCTAAGAGTCGGACACGACTGAGCGACTTCACTTTCACTTTTCACTTTCCTGCATTGGAGAAGGAAATGGCAGCCCAATCTAGTGTTCTTGCCTGGAGAATCCCAGGGACGGGGGAGCCTGGTGGGCTGCCATCTTTGGGGTCGCAGAGTCAGACACAACTGAAGTGACTTAGCAGCAGCAGCAGCAGTAGCAACCCTCTAACTAATCCTTTTTGATTAAAAATGTTAATTAGTAGATATATTCTGAACCTGAGGAAAAGTAAGTATATCTTTGGTTAAATAAAACTTTTAAAATATTCAGAGTCCTGTGTATTATTTTACATTTTATGGAGTTCATTAAATGTTCTACCCAAACAAATTTTAAATTTGTGAGTCATTTATTATTTCATATAATGCTTTTATTTTAAGTAAAATAACATTCAATTTAAGGTGGCAATGTACCATTGCTTTAAAATATATTAGCATATTTTTATATACCATGTATCATTTGCCTTAAATTTTCATGGGAACATGTGTCTATTTCTGTGTAAATATTAGTTTGGTGCAAAAGTAATTGCAGTTTACATTGCTGAAATCTGCCATTTGATATTGGAACACATTCTTAAATAAATGTGATTATGTTACACATCATTTTAATGTGCAAGCTTTATGTTTTTTGCTAATGACTTATTACTTGTTTATTTTATATGTATTTTAGACTCTGGAAATGATGTTAAACAAAATGCAAATTTGAGTGATTTTCTTAAGTTCAAAATGGGTTGTAAAGCTGCGGAGACAATTCACAACATCAACGATGTATTTGGCCCAGAAATGGCTATAATCATACAGTGCAGTGGTGATTGAAGAAGTTTTGCAAAGGAGACAAGATCCTTGAAGGTGAGGAGCATAGTGGCGGCCATCGGAATTTGACACCTAGCAGTTGAGCTGCTGCTGCTGCTGCTGCTGCTAAGTCGCTTCAGTCGTGTCCGACTCTGTGCGACCCCATAGACAGCAGCCCACCAGGCTCTCCCATCTGTGGGATTCTCCAGGCAAGAACACTGGAGTGGGTTGCCATTTCCTTCTCCAATGCAGGAAAGTGAAAAGTGAAGTTGAGAGCAATCATCAAATCTGAACCTCTTACAACTACCTGAGAAGTTGCCAAAGATCTCAAGGTTTACCATTCTATGGTAATTTGGCATTTGGAGCAAACTAGAAAGGTAAAAATCTTGATAAGTTGGTGCCTCACGAGCTGACCAAAAATGGAATAAATCATCATTTTGAAGTGAAAGTGAAAGTTTAGTCGCTCAGTCGTGTGTGACTCTTTGCAACCCCATGGACTGTAGCCTACCAGGCTTCTCTGTCCATGGGATTTTCCAGGGAAGAGTACTGGAGTGGGTTGCCATTTCCTTCTCCAGAGGATCTTCCCAACCTAGGCATCAAACCTGGGTCTCCCACATTGTAGGCAGACACTTTATTGTCTGAGCCACCAGGGAAGTCCTTCATTTTGAAGGGTCATCTCTTATTCTATGCAACAACAATGAATCATTTCTTGATCAGACTGTGATGTGCAATAAGAAGTGGATTTTATATGACAACTGGTGACTACCAGCTCAGTGCTTGGACTGAGAAGAAACTCCAAAACACTTTCCAAAGCCAAACTTGCATCTAAAAAAGGTCATGGTCACTGTTTGGTGGTCCACTGCCAGTCTGATCACTACAGCTTTCTGAATCCCAGCAAAACCATTACATCTGAGAAGTAGACTCAGCAAATCAATGAGATGCCCTGAAGACTACAACATCTGCAGCCAGCACTGGTCAACAGAATGGGCCCAACTCTTTCATGACAATGCCCAAGCATACGTCTCACAACCAATGCTTCAAAAGTTAAACAAATCTGGGCTATGAAGTTTTACCTCTTCCACCATATTCACCTGACCTCTCGTGAACTACCACTTCTTCAAGCATTGGGAAAACACTTCCACCACCAACAGGAAGCAGAAAATGCTTTCCAGATTGCGGAATCTGGAGGAATGGATTTTTATGTTATAGGAATAAACAAGCTTATTTCTTGTTGACAAAATGTGTTGATTGTAATGGCTCCTGTTTTAATTAGTAAAGATGTGCTTGAGTCTAGCTATAATGATTTAAAATTCAGGGTCTGAAACTGAAATTACTTTTGTACCACTCTATTGCAATACAGGAAACTGAGTTTGATGTCTAGGTTGGGAAAATCCCCTGGAGAAGGGAATGACAACCCAGTACTCTTGCCTGGGGAATTCTTTGGACAGAAAGCTTGGCAGGCTACAGTCTATGGGGTAGCAAAGAGTAAAACAGGACTAAGTGACTAACATAAGACAAAACAACCTAATATATGGCATTCCCTCATAAATACCCCTTCATGGAGTTTTCATAATCTAATGATATTTTCGTTCAGTCGCTCAGTCGTGTTTAACTATTTGTGACCCCATGGACTGCAGTATGCCAGGCTTCCCTGTCCATCACCAACTCCTGGGGCTCGCTCAAACTCATGTCCATCGAGTTGCTGATGCCTTCCAACCATCTCACCCTCTGCTGTCCCCTTCTCCTCCTGCCTTCAATCTTTCCCAGCATTGGGGTCTTCTCCAATGATTCAGTTCTTTGTATCAGGTGGTCAAAGTATTGGAGTTTCAGCTTCAACATCAGTCCTTCCAATTAATATTCAGGACTGATTTCCTTCAGGATGGACTGGCTGGATCTCCTTACCCTCCAAGAGACTCTCAAGAGTTTTTTCCAACACCACAGTTCAAAAGCATCAATTCGTCAGCACTCAGCTTTCTTTATAGACCAACTCTCACATCCATACATGACTACCGGAAAAACCATAGCTTCGACTAGATGAATCTTTGTCAGCAATCTAATGGTAAGTGGTTCTCTAATTTTTTTGTAAACTTTTCATTTTACATTGGAATATAGCTGGTTAACAAAGTTGTGCTAGTAATAGTTTCAGGCGTGCAGCAGAGTGACTTAACCATACATATACATGTATCCATTCTCCTCCAAACTCCCCTCCCATCCAGGCTGTCACATAACAGTGAGCAGAGATCCCTGCTAATGTTTTTGCTAATCTGAGGGTTGTAAATGTAAATGGCTATAGGAGCAAGTTCAACAATGAAAGCAACTGAAAGGTGAGACAGTCAATTCCTAGGCAGGTTGATAAGAAGTCTGGGGTTCCCGAGGAGGAGAAAGGGGCCTGGGGCTCTCAAGGAGGAGATAGGGGTCTGGAATTCTCAAGGAGAAGGAAAGGACAAACATCTTCTTTTCCTTTACATTCCTTAGTCTTAGTTACATAAAACATTTGTTTGTTCTTTTAGCCCTAAACTGATGGTTACACAACAAACAACTCAGTTTAAACTCTGTACAGAGGATTATATAACAACAATGTATCCTGCCTGAGGACAGTTTCTCCTTCCTGAAAACCTGCTGGCTAATCCTGTTATTTTAAAATGTAAATTATGAGAGTGGGTCTAGTAAGATCTTTACAACCTTGAGACCTTCTTTGATTTATTTTAGTAACATTAAAGTATATAACTCCCTTGCTAACACTAGTGAGGGGGGCAGTCTCCGTCTCCCTTCTGATGTCTATGTCAGAAGCTTTCTCTGTCCCTTTCATACTTTTTCATAAAACTGTGCTATAAAAAGCTCTTGAGTGACCAAGCCTGGTCCCTGGTCCTGAAGCTAAATCTTTGGAGATCATGAATCCAACACTGTTTACAGTAAGCTATCAAAGGGATAAGGTGGAAAACAGTAAAGAGGAGTGAGGTTGAGAGATCAGATACACACAAGAAATATGGCAGCGCCTTCTCAAACCCTGGTGAGTGTTGGTGTATGGAATATTTACCAGTGCCTTTTTGGTCTTTAAAAAGAAGCCAGAACTCTCAGTGTTGTGAAATATGTTTTCATATAAATTTAGGAAACAGAAGGCACTTGATTTTTCCAAAATGTACCACAAAGGGTTAAACCATCTAGAGTTTTAATCTGGATCACCAACTGTCATTTCGTATATTTTATTTACCTCCAGGGGAAACTCCAGCCTTGGGGACACAAAATGTTTAGCTAGTGAAATCTGTGAAGCCACTGAGAAGTACCAGAATTTACATTCTTAGTTTACAGATGCAGAAAGCATCTCCACTTTTTTTTTTTTAAATAACATCATAAATAAGAAGCAGTCTTAAAAGAATGGATTCCCTCTTGCTATTTTAAAGCAAATTATGATATTGGATCTAATCATTAAAATTCAATGTTGAGATGAAGGAAGGCCTCTGGGGGGCACAGAAATATTGCGGAACAATAAGGTGGTCTGGGTTTGTTCTATTAGGGAACATATTTGAATAATGCAAAGGAACTTTGATGAGTGGAGCTGTGTAGGGTGTCATGGCAAAGAGTGATTGCAAGGGAGAAATGACGAGAAGTGAGGATGTGATTGGAGGAGGAATACTGGGAGGCAAGTTGATTAAGAAAGACAATGAATTTTGCTACTGTGAGTTCAGGTTACCTTCCTCCTAGTCTTCTAATAACACCTTCCTTAAAATCTAGATTATACTTGAGTGCTTCAGAGGTGGGCATAGGATGAAGGTGAAGTCGCTCAGTCGTCTCCGACTCTTTGCTACCTCATGGACTTCTCCGTCCATACGATTCTCCAGGCAAGAATACTGGAGTGGGTTGCCATTTGGGATGGTAGGTATTTAATCTTGTAGTTGCTTGATAGTAGAACATCCTGAAAGTAGCCATATGTAAAATGAAGTTATCTGAGAATGCCCAGTTATGCCAGAGATGCTTTGGTTTTTATAATACGCTATTTCATTACATAAGACGCTACTCAGAAAGTTCTGAAATGGTAAGTGATAGAGATACATGGTTGTGAAAGGAAGGAAAGAAAACTGAGCGGAGAGAACGGAGAATGAATATTCTCCCACCATAAGGCAGAATTTCTGGTGTCACTGTACATGCACTGGGTGGAGGTGGCATCTGCCAGTCCTCTTTTCTTGCTTCCATCTATTATGATTCTCTTAAACTCAGTTCTTTTCACACTGATACCTCAGTTCATAATAGAATTATGAAATAAGACCTATGTGGTCCCAACCTCTGAGAATGACAGTTCATTCTACCCTCCCTTCACTCTAATACTGAGTAAATGGAGTATATGCAGAGTTCCAACAAGATAAAATGTGATTGGCAGTGGAGTGGGGGTGAATTGTATCCTAGGATAGAGTTTCAGTAAATTTGTTAAGGTCAAGAGTAAAGGATTTCGCAAAAGAGGGATCGAGATGGTGGAATAAGAGGATGTGCGCTCACGTCCCACCACGAGTACATCAATTGTTAATGTGGAACAATTCTCATGGACAACTAACTGGGAACTGGAAGAATTCCCAATCAACCAAGTCTGCAAGAAAGATTCCCACATAACTTGTAGGATGGGGAAAAAAAAAGCACCGTTTCTAGACTGTGCCCCTGGGAGGGATCTAGGATCTAAAAGGAACAAGGAAGAAGGTAAGAGTAGACCTACTTACTTTGGGGAGTGAGTAGGTCAAGCCACAGACTGGGCATCCCAAATCTAGGGTTCTATACAGAGGAGATACTAGCATACAGGGTACTGGGAGAACTCCTGGAACAGATGAAAGGGCTGGAGAAGTCCAGCCTCCACTTGCCAAGGGTGTTCAGGCACTAACCTGCCAACAGAGTGGAGAGTATCTGCACAAGAGGCTGCTGTTTCTCCACACTCCCCAGTCTGAACTGGGTGAACACCCTGGTCCCACTAACTGCACATCAGGGCTCAGTGTGGGATCTAGGGATACCCAGATCCTGGGAAAAGACTTGATCTAGCAACACAGAGGCTGAAAGGGGACCTGAGGTATGGTCTTGGTGGGAAAGCAGCAGCCATTACTGGCACATTCTCAAACAGCGCCACAGAGGCAGCTCAAACCCCACGTGGCAGCACAGTTACTTAAGCCCCTGTGACCAACAAGCCACACTCCTCACTCAAGCCCGGCAAACACTCTACCCCTGCCCATGCACTAAATCTGGGATGACAAACAACAGGGAAAGGACACAACATTGCTCTGCACCGAAGTGGAGCCCAGATGCCTACACAGACACTATTCTGTAAGCAGGTGAGCCTCACGTCCTTTAGCACTCCACTGCAAAGGCCCCAGTGTGAAGAGAAAGAAAAACACACACTTAAATGAGACAGAACCTGTGCAAGTCTGCTCCTCAGGGCTTCTGCTCTAGTGACTGGGGATCAGATCTTCCTTTGACAGGGTGGAGAAAGCCATGGAGTAGACTGCCTCACACCCTGAGCAGGCTTTATCTACTCCAACACAAACCATACTCCCTCTCAAGATGATAGTGGCCAGCACACCCTGTGGAAAGACATGGCTGCATCCACATCAAATCCAGCCCTTGAGCCAAAGATACTGGCACATGCAGTCTATCTTGGGATGGTCCCGATAAAACATAAAAAAACCTCTTCAAAACCAAAAGAGTAACTGTTTCACCTAAACTAATAGAGACAGAGAAAGTTTATAAAAATGCAGAGGAACTACTTCCAATTGAAAGAGCAAGAGTTGATCTGGAAAAAAAGAAATAATGAAACAGAGATAATTACTTAGTCTACCAGATTTTCAATTTTTAGAAAATGATTATAAGAATGCTAACTGAATTAGGCAAGAGCATTGATAAAAACACAGATCATTTTAACAAGGAACTATAAACTATGAAGATGGCCCAATCAAAAAACAGATAATTCAATTTCTAACATAAAAGGCAATCTAAAAGCAATGAGAATCTGTCTGCAATGCAGGAGACACAGAGACATGTATTCAATCTTTAGGTCAGAAAGATCCCCTGGAGAAAGGAAACGGCAACCCACTCCAGCATTCTGCCTGAAAAATCCCATGCACAGAGGAGGCTGGCAGGCTACAGTCCCTGGAGTTTCAAAGAGTTGGATTCAACTAAGCAATTAAGTAAGAAAGCTAACTAAACAACACAGAACATATGACTGATCTGAAGGATAGAATAATGGAAATCACACAATCAGAACAGACAAAAAGAAAACAAACCTAGAGCAACATATAAGATCTATAAGATAATACAAACTGTGCAAACACATGAGTAATAAGGGTTACAGAGGGAGAAGAGACAGAGAAAGGGATCAAAAATATTCATGAAGAAATTATGACTAAAAATTTTCCAAATCAAAGTTGTAAACAGATATCCAGGTACAAGAAGCAATCCTACACCTATCCTAAAAGGAATGTTGAGGGTCCTATCTAAATGAAAATGAGGAAAGAATTCAGAGCAAAGGGGAAAATCCCAACAGGAAAGGCAAATGTATAATGTAGACTGAAGAAAGGAACTCAAGCATACTACAAAAGAAAATCATCAAACTACAAATGGAAAAACAAAAAGAAGAACTTAACAAAGAAAAACTACAAAAACAATCGGAAAACAGGAATGAAATGGCAATAAGTATACATCTATCAGTAATTTTAAATGTCAGTGGACTAAATGCTCTGATCAAAGTATATAGGGTAGCTGTTTGGTTTGATGACCTAAATGTAAGACATAAAGCCATAAAACTCCTAGAAGACAACATAGGTGAAACACTCTGATATAAACTGCAGCAAAGCTTTCTTGGATCAGTCTCCAAGGCAAAATATACAAAAGCCAAAATTAAACAAGAAAATGGGGCCTAATTAAATGTGAAAGACTTTGCACAGCAAAGGAAATCATCGACAAAACAAAAACAACTTACAGAATGGGAAAAATATTTGCAAATAATGTGACCAATAAGGGGTTAATAGTCAAAATATACAAGCAGTTCATATAGCTCAACCCGCCCCCCCAAAAACAACAACAACAACAACAAATCCAATAAAAGAAAAAACTGGCTGAAGACTGGAATAGACATTTTCTCAAAAAAGACATACAGGTAGCTAAAAAGAATATAAAAAGAGGCTCAACATTGATAATTATTAGAGAAATGCTAATCACCTCACAAGTGATTATCACCTCACTTCACTTGTGAGTGAAGTATCACCTCACAATTCTCAACATGGTTATTGTCAAAAAGAACACAAATAAATGTTTGTGAGAATGTTGGTGAGGATGTGAAGAAAAGGGAATCGTCATACACTGTTGGTAGGAATGTAAATTGCTGTAGCTACTATAGAAAACACTATGGAGTTTCCTTAAAAAGTAAAATACAAAACAAAACAGTTACCATATGACCCCTCAATTCCACTACTGGGTATATAGCCTGAAAAAAATGAAAACATTGATTTAAAAAGATACATGCACCCCGATGGTCATAGCAGCACTATTTACAATTGCCAAAACATAGAAGCAACCTATGTTCTGATCAACAGATGACTGGATTAAGAAGATGTGTTTAATATTGGGTTAGGCAAAAAAGTTCATTTGGGTTCCTTTGTAACATCTTACCCAAACGTTTTGATCAGTGGAGAAATAACTCCAGAAAGAATGAAGAGATGGAGCCAAAGCACAAACAATACCCAGCTGTGGATGTGACTGGTGATAGAAGCAAGGTCCGATGATGTAAAGAGCAATATTGCATAGGAACTGGGAATGTTAGGTCCATGAATCAGGGAAAATTGGAAGTTGTTAAACAGGAGATGGCAAGAGTAAACATCGACATTTTAGTAATCAGCGAACTAAAATGGACTGGAATGGGTGAATTTAAGTCAGATGACTGTTCTATCTACTACTGTGGGCAAGAATCCTTTAGAAGAAATTAGGTAGCCATCATAGTCAATAAAAGAGTCCAAAATGCAGTACATGGATGAAGAAGAACTAAAGAGCCTCTTGATAAGAGTGAAAGAGAGTGAAACACTTGGCTTGAAACTCAACATTCAGAAAACTAAGATCATGGCATCCAGTCCCATCACTTCACGGCAAACAGATCGGGAAACAGTAGAAACAATGGCTGACTTTATTTTGGGGGGCTCCAAAATCACTGCAGATGGTGACTGCAGCCATGAAATTAAGAGACGCTTACTCCTTGGAAGGAAAGTTATAACCAACCTAGACAGCATATTAAAAAGCAGAGGCATTACTTTGCCAACAAAGGTCCGTCTAGTCAAGGCTATGGTTTTTCCAGTGATCAGGTATGGATGTGAGAGTTGCACTGTAAAGAAAGCTGAGTGCCAAATAATTGATGCTTTTGAACTGTCGTGTTGGAGAAGACTCTTGAGAGTCCTTTGGACTGCAAGGAGATCCAACCAGTCCATCCTAAAGGAGATCAGTCCTGGGTGTTCATTGGAAGGACTGATGTTGACGCTGAAACTCCAATACTTTGACCACTTGATGTGAAGAGCTGACTCATTGGAAAAGACCCTGATGCTGGGAAAGATCGAGGGCAGGAGGAGAAGGGGATGACAGAGAATGAGACAGTTGGATGGCATCACTGACTCAATGGACATGAGTTTAGATAAACTCTGGGAGTTGGTGATGGACAGGGAGGCCTGGCATGCTGCAGTCCATGGAGTCGCAAAGACACAACTCAGCAACTAAACTGAACACTTACATACTATGGAATATTACTCAGCCATGAAAAAAATGCTATTTTGCCATTTACAGTAACATGGGTGGACTTAAAGAATATTATATTAGTGAAGTAAGTCATATAAAAAAAGACAGATGACATTATGTATACATGGAATATGGAATCTAAAAAATACAAATGAATGGGAATGGGGGAAGGATGAATTAGGAGTATGCTATTAACAGATGCAACTGTTACACAGTTGTAAATTATATATACGTATGAAACTGACTCACTTAGGTTTATACCTGAAACTAACACAATACTGTAAATCAACTATACTTCAAGTTAAAAAAGAGTGTGTGAAATATCTTGTTCTCAAAAAAAAAAAAGAAAGAAAGAAAGAGAAAGAGAAGAAAAGAAATTAAATTAAAGGAAGCCCAACCCCAAAAGCTGCATGCCATTTATATGAAATGTTCAGAGTAGGCAAATCCATAGGGACAGAACAATTTGGTGTTTGCCAGGGACTGGGGGAGAAGGGATAAGAAATTATTTCTTCCTGGGTTCAAGGTTTCCTTTTGAAATCTATTCTGGAACAGGGTAGTGGTGATGACTGCATGGGATTCCCAGGTGACTTAGTGGTAAAGAACCCTCCTGCCAATTCAGGAGATGCAGAAGACATGGGTTTGATCCCTGTATTGGGAAGATCCCCTGGAGAAGGAAATGGCAACCCACTCCAGTGTTCTTGCCTGAAAAACTTCATGGACAGAGAAGCCTGGTGAGTTACAGTCCACGGGGTCACAATGAGTCAGACACAACTGAACAACTGAGCACCCTTGCACAAATGACAGCACAGCTCTGCAAATGTACTTAGTGAAACTTAATTGCACATGTTAAAATAGGTACAACAACATATTTTATGTTACATGCATTTAAAAACAATAAAACAATCAAAATTCTCTAAAATTTCAGTGACAAATGAGTAATAATTGTTCATAAATTTTCTATGATGTTACTTGTTAAGGTGTTTTCTGAGCCAGGATATCTTTTCTAAGACATACCACTTATGACCAATAATTACTTAAACGTTGTAATTAATCTGTTAAGTGTCATTTTCTTCATTTTCTTTGATCCTCCTAGCATCTCTGATGATTTTCCTCCAAGTCATACAATAGACCCTCAAAAATTTTTCTAGAACATTGACACAGTGCACTCTGAAACTGTTTTCTATAGTTTTAATTTGTGACTGTTTCATAGACCTGTTAGGGCTATGTCTAGTTCCCCCAGGGGTTGTATCTCGTCATCCTGCACTAAGAAAAGAAAGAAAGTCACTCAGTCATGTCTGACTCTTTGCAACCCCATGGACTGTAGCCCACCAGTCTCCTTCATCCATGCGATTTTCCAGGCAAGAGTACCGGAGTGGGTTGCCATTTCCTTTTCCAGGGGATATTCCCGACCCAGGGATCAAACCTGGGTCTCCCAGATTGTAGGCAGACGCTTTACTATCTGAGCCACCAGGGAAATTTGTATCTATTCACATCCAGACAGGAAAAGAGTAAGGCAGAAGTTCACCTAGGTAGAAGAAGGAGAAGTAAAAGAAGTGCTTGGCCTTTCGATACGTGAAGAAATTAATTGGAATTGGAAAACACTTTGTTAAAGGCACTAAATTCCCATGTTGGCAGTCTTTTCTGTATTCTTAATAATCATTAATGAGAGAACATTGTATCATGATGTAAAAGTCTAGGTGATTAAAGGGAACTGAGGTTGTATTAAAAAAAATTTTTTTTAACATAACCCTCAGAAAACCAGTGAACCAATACTCTAGCATGTCAGCTTTGTCTGAGACTCTTCAAAGGCCTGTGCTTATTTCATGCTATGGGTTAAGCATTGAGTAGACTATTCATACATACTTGTAAGTAGGATTTGCACAATAAAATAAGACTGGTGTTTGCAGCCACCAACAAAGCACATTCATATAGCCTCATCGTGAACACCATCACATTATTTCTTAAAACAGCAATCAGAAGGAGGTATCATTAATGCTATAAACCAGAGAAGGAAACTGAATTTCTGATTGAGAAGGTGATTTGCTGAAGATGATAAAATGACATAAGAAGCATCACTGGGATTTGAACCCAGGACTTCTAACACAAATTGCTGCCATTTTCCCATCATACTACCTTACCTCTTAATGTATCTCCCTGTCAAGTTTCAACCTAGACCTCTGAAGATCATTTTGATATTTCAGTTCAGTTCAGTCACTCAGTCGTGTCCGACTCTTTGTGACCCCATGAATCGCAGCATGCCAGGCCTCCCTGTCCATCATCATCTCCTGGAGTTTACCCAAACTCATGTCCATCCAGTCGGTGATGCCATCCAGCCATCTCACCCTCTGTTGTCCCCTTCTCTTCCTGCCCCCAATCCCTCCCAGCATCGGGGTCTTTTCAAATGAGTCAACTCCTCGCATGAGGTGGCCAAAGTACTGGAGTTTCAGCTTCAGCATCAGTCCTTCCAATGAATATTCAGGACTGATCTCCTTCAGAATGGAGTGGTTGGATCTCCTCACAGTCCAAGAGACTCTCAAGAGTCTTCTCCAACACCACAGTTCAAAAGCATCAATTCTTTGATGCTCAGCTTTCTTCACAGTCCAACTCTCACATCCATACATGACCACTGGAAAAACCATAGCCTTGACTAGACAAACCTTTGTTAGCAAAGTAATGTCTCTGCTTTTGAATACGCTGTCTAGGTTGGTCATAACTTTCTGTCCAAGGAATAAGCATCTTTTAATTTTATGGCTGCAGTCACCATCTCCAGTGACTTTGGAGCCCCCCAAAATAGTCTGACACTGTTTCCCTATCTATTTCCCATGAAGTGATGGGACCAGATGCCATGATCTTAGTTTTCTGAATGTTGAGCTTTAAGCCAACTTTTTCCCTCTCCTCTTTCACTTTCATCAAGAGGCTTTTTAATTCCTCTTCACTTTCTGCCATAAAAGTGGTGTGATCTGCATATCTGAGGTTATTGATATTTCTCCTGGAAATCTTGATTCCAGCTTGTGCTTCTTCCAGCCTAGCATTTCTCATGATGTACTCTGCATTTGATTTTTAAACCTCTTCAAATGGGATTGGCATGTAAAAACAGATTAGAATCTATCAAATTATAACTGAGTCTTCAGGTTATCCACACATTTACACCTACTGTTCAATTTTCTCTTTTGAATTACATAACTGTATACCCAATCACCTGTTGGACATATTTTTTTGTATATCTCAAAGGCATCTCAAAGTTAACATACCCAAAATCGCATCTCAAAGTTAACATACCCAAAATCCTTCAACCCAAGTCAAACTCCCACCAAATACTACCGTCTCCTAGTGCTTTCTACATGAATAGCACCACCACCCATTCTGGTGAGAACACAGAAAGGAAGCAGTCACTGACATCTTCTCCGTTACTCTCCTTCCTGCCCTGGCATTTCATGAAAATCTTGATAATTCTATTTCTTAAACATACATTTGTTCAAGCATATATGCTGCCTACCCCTATGTCTATGAGCCTAACCCAAACACTGGGCTGGAAGAATCACAAGGTGGAATCAAGATTGCCGGGAGAAATATCAATAACCTCAGATATGCAGATGACACCACCCTTATGGCAGAAAGTGAAGAGGAACTAAAAAGCCTCTTGATGAAAGTAAAAGAGGAGAGTGAAAAAGTTGGCTTAAAGCTCAACATTCAGAAAACGAAGATCATGGCATCCGGTCCCATCACTTCATGGGAAATAGATGGGGAAACAGTGGAAACAGTGTCAGACTTTATTTTTTTTGGGTTCCAAAATCACTGGAGATGGTGACTGCAGCCATGAAATTAAAAGACGCTTACTCCTTGGAAGAAAAGTTATGACCAACCTAGATAGCATGTTGAAAAGCAGAGACATTACTTTGCCAACAAAGGTCCGTCTAGTCAAAGCTATGATTTTTCCAGTGGTCTTGTATGGATGTGAGAGTTGGACTGTGAAGAAAGCTGAGTGCCGAAGAATTGATGCTTTTGAACTGTGGTGTTGGAGAAGACTCTTGAGAGTCCCTTGGACTGCAAGGAGTAACAACCAGTCCATTCTGAAGGAGCTCAGCCCTGGGATTTCTTTGGAGGAAATGATGCTGAAGCTGAAACTCCAGTACTTTGGCCACCTCATGTGAAGAGTTGACTCATTGGAAAGGACTCTGATGCTGGGAGGGATTGGGGGCAGGAGGAGAAGGGGACGACAGAGGATGAGATGGCTGGATGGTATCACTGACTCGATGAACGTGAGTCTGAGTGAACTCCGGGAGTTGGTGATGGCCCAGGAGGCCTGGCGTGCTGCGATTCATGGGGTCACAAAGAGTCGGACACGACTGAGCGACTGAACTGAACTGAACCCAAACAAACATCATCATTGTTGGACCCCTGCCACAGCTTTATCATTGGAACACCAGCGCCCATTTTGGCCTTTCTCTAACAATTTTTTCACTCTGAAGTTGGAGGACTTTTTTAAACGCAAATTTGATCATGCTTAAAATACTTCATTAGTTTTTTTTTTTTTTTAATTATTCTTTGGATAAAGATCAAATCCTTAACATAGCTTGTAAAACTCAGATTTGTTTGGCATCTGCTCAATTTTCTACCATCATATGATAGCAATTCAAAATTCTCAGTCCTTGTCCCACAATAGTCACTGATCTTCAGCCTCTTTGGCTTTCTTCTTTTCCTTGAATAGGTCCATTTCCATTTGACCTTAGAGACTTTTAAAAATCTGATCTTTAACTTGGTGCATTCTCCTTTGCCACAACTTCACTGACCCTTTACCTGTTTGATATCTATTATTTCCACACTTCCTTCTGTAATTCTTTTTTCTTTAAAGAAGTTTTTCTCAGCCTTGCAGACATGGTTAAGTTCTCCCTTTACAAATCTGAACCTGGGTCTCCTTCATCACAGGCAGATTCTTTACTATCTGAGTCACTAGGGAATTCCTATTTTGTAGCATTACTCACAGTTATAACTTTCATTCATTTGTGTGAGTCATTATTTAATGATTGTCTCCATCTTCCAAGTGTAATCTCCATGAAAGAAATATTTCTTTTTCTTAGCTTACCTTTGTGCCCCTCCACTCCCACCATACCACCTAACCTGGCATCTATCACATTTGATGATAAGAATCATGTAAAAATCTTTTGAAAAGGGGCCTTTTTCACTGAGTGGGGGATATCTAGACTAATGGACTGGTATGGAGGGCATCTGTTGTTGGGAAAGGAATGACGAAAGATTTATAGAGAGTAGTAAGTGTCATACATTAGAAAGAGTGTGTGTCATAACCCTGTAGGAAGCAAAAATCAGAAGAAAGGTAAGTAGATCTTGGAATAGCAGGATAGGAAGATCCTGAACTCAACTTCTCTTATGTACACACCAAATCTACAGTATGTATGTACCAATTAAATTTGAAACAGACCTGAAATTTAGCCAAACATCTTGAGAACAAAAGCTAAAATGACTACATAGAGGTAAATAAAAGAGACAGAGACCCAGTCTTGGCAAAAACATCCCCCCACCTTGAGGCAACCCCAAGATGGAGGGATCTCACCAATATGAACCTACTCCCTGAGGAGCAAGGTATCTCTGCCCCACATCAGGCACCCCAGCCTTTGGAAGCTGCTCCAGGGAGATGAGCCCCTAAAATGTCCAGATTTGAAATCAAAAGGGGCTTACTTTCAGGACACCCAAAAGACTGGGTAACAGAAAGTTCACTTTTAAAGGACTTATTTGCAGACTCACTCACCCCAGGATCCAGCACTAAACTATTGTTTAGTTCCTAAGTCATGTCTGACTCTTTTGCAACCCTGTAAACTGCAGCCTGCCAGACTCCTTTGTCCGTGGGATTTCCCAGGCAAGAATACTGGAGTGGGTTGACATTTCCTACTCCAGGGGATCTTCACAACTTAGGGATCAAACTTGTGTCTCCTGCAGTGGGAGGCGAATTCTTTACCACTGAACTACCTGAGAAGCTCACCCAGGATTCAGCACAAAATTAGGTAATCTTAAAGCATCTGTTGTGGGCACAGGTGTCTGTTCAAATTTTCTCCAGGGACAGAAGTGCTAGCAGGCACTATTTTTGCTCTCTCACTCCTCTTTGATAGCACTGGCACGGGTGAACATCATTTTTGCACTCCTTCCACCTTGGTAGCACAGTTGGGCATAACACACCCCACTGCAGCCTAAGAACTTCCCCCAACCCCAAGCTGCAGTTGGCAGGCACTTGCAGTCCACACACTCCATGCCCCTTGAGTGCCGGTCACTGGTGGTTTGGGTGCTTGTGTTTCTGGGGCTAAAACAATCACCGAGACAGTTCCTAGTAGACTACCAATCCCAGGAAACTCCATACCAGACTGAAACAACTCCACTTTTCCTACAAAAAAGACATTTTTCCTTGTCCTAGAGCTTCAGTCTAAACATTAGGTTTCATGTTAACCATACATTTAGACGCTACAAAGGAGCTCTCGGGGAATATCTGCCAGGGGATGTCATCTTTCCCCTTTCTTTGGATTTTACTACAGCTCAGCAGTATGTCCCTGCAGGGAGCTTATACACTCATCTGGAACACTATTTTTTGCAACTTTCATTAAGGGAACATAGCCAAATCACCTAGTTTAGAAGGCTAGCAGGGATTACAATGCTGGTCCTTTAGGACTATATGTATTTTCATACTTTAAAAACTACTGCCTAAGGGTATGGCTTCCAGTGAGCCTGAAACTAGGTGCTGGCTTGGGATAATCTCAACAACTGAGACCCATAAAGAATAAATCAGGCTGCTTCAGTTCAGTTCAGTCCCTCAGTGGTGTCCAACTCTTTGCGACCCCATGAACCGCAGCATGCCAGGCCTCCCTGTCCATCACCAACTCCCAGAGTCCACCCAAACCCTTGTTCATTGAGTCGGTGATACCATCCAACCATCTCATCCTCTGTCATCCCCTTCTCCTCCTGCCCTCCTCAATCTTTCCCAGCATCAGGGTCTTTTCAAATGAATCAGCTCTTCACATTAGGTGGCCAAAGTATTGGAGTTTCAGCTTCAACATCAGTCCTTCCAGTGAACATCCAGGACTGATCTCCTTTAAGATGGACTGGTTGGATCTCCTTGCAGTACAAGGGACTCTCAAGAGTCTTCTCCAACACCACAGTTCAAAAGCATCAATTCTTTGGCCCTCAGCTTTCTTTATAGTCCAGCTCTCACATCCATACATGACCACTGGAAAAACCATAGCCTTGACTAGATGGATCTTTGCTGGCAAAGTACAAAAGAAACAACTAAGAGCTATGGCAAGGTTCAATAACAAAGTTAATTGTCTACGTGTGACCATTTCTTCAAGACTGGGAGAGGAAGCTGTTTAAGTTTATACAGTTGATCCTTGAACATTACATGGGCTGAGTGCCAATTCCACATGCAGTCAAAAATTCGCGTATAACTTTACAGTCATCTTTCCATATCCACACTTCTGCATCCACAGATTCAACCAACTATGGATCATTAGTTGTGTAGTATGTATTTATTGGAAAGTATACATGTATAAATGGATCCATGAAGTTCAAACCCACTTTGTTCAAGGGTCAGTGATATATCAAAATAGACATAGAGGGACAAGCAAAATAAGGAAACTGAGAAATATTTTCTGAATGAAAAAAAAAGGAAAAATCCCATTAAAAAACAAAATGCACCTTAACAAAATGAAGAGAAGTAATATGCCTGATAAAGAGTTCAAAGTAATGGTTGTAAAGATGCTCACCAAACTCAGGATAAGAATGGATTAACACAGTAAAAACTTCAACAAAGAGATAGAAAATTTAAGAAAGTACCAAATAGGTTTCAGAACATAAAAATACAACTAACCTGAAATATACACGAGCAAGGTTCAACCACAAGCTACATGAAGCATCAAAAAGAATCTGTAGTCTGGAAGTCAGAGCAGTGAAACTCACCCAAACAGAGCATGAAGGTTAAAAGGAAGAGAGAGAAATGGAAATGAATGTAGATAGCTTAACGAACCAATGGAACAAAATCAAAAGGACTAACATTTCCATTATAGAGGTTTCAGAAAAAGAAAGGGGGTGAGCAAGAAACGTATTTGGAGAAATAATGGTTGAAAACTTGTCTAACCTGAGAAAGAAACAGCCATTCATGTCCAGGAAACCCAGAGAAGTTCAAACAAGATGAACTCAAAGGAATCCATGACAAGATATACGATGATTAAAATGTTAAAAGTTAAATATAGAGAATATTAAAATCAGCAAGTTAAAAACAACAGTTTACATACTAGCTGCTAAGTCGCGTCAGTTGTGTCCGACTCTGTGTGACGCCATAGACAGCAGGCCACCAGGCTCCCCTGTTCCTGGGATTCTCCAGGCAAGAACACTGGAGTGGGTTGCCATTTCCTTCTCCAGTGCATGAAAGTGAAAAGTGAAAGTGCAGTCGCTCAGTCATGTCCAACTCTTAGTGACCCCATGGACTGTAGCCTACGAGGCTCCTCCGTTCATGGGATTTTCCAGGCAAGAGTACTGGAGTGGGGTGCCATTGCCTTGTCCGTTACATACAAGGGAACCCCCATAAGACTATCAGCAGAAATCTCAGCAGAAACTTCACAAACCAGAATGGAATGGCATGATATATTCAAAGTACTGAAGGAAAAGAAAAAAAAAAAAATTCAACCTAGAATACTCTATATGCAAAGTTTTCATCCAAAATTGAAAGAGAGATAAAAGAGCTTGTTAGGATCTCAACTAAGTGACTATAGACAGAACACACCTCACCATAATTAGTGGCATATATGACAAACCTACAGCTACCACACTACTCAGTGGAGAAAAACTGAAAGCTTTCCCTTAACATCAGTCACTCTCATTGCTCTCGTCACTTTTATTGCTTATAGTATTGGGAGTCCTAACCAGAACAATTAGTCAGGATAAAGAAGGAAAATGTAGCCAAATGGGAATGGAAAAGTGAAGCTGACACTATTTGTGGACAGCAAGAGTTTATATATAGAAAACCCTAAAGACTCGACTGCTGCTGCTGCTGCTGCTGCTAAGTCACTTCAGTCATGTCCGACTCTGTGCGACCCCATAGACGGCAGCCCACCAGGCTCCCCCGTCCCTGGGATTCTCCAGGCAAGAACACTAGAGTGGGTTGCCATTTCCTTCTCCAATGCATGAAAGTGAAAAGTGAAAGTGAAGTTGCTCAGTAGTTGCTCAGTCATGTCCAATTCTTAGCTAGCCCATGGACTGCAGCCCACCAGGCTCCTCTGTCCATGGGATTTTCCAGGCAAGAGTAGTGGAGTGGGGTGCCATTGCCTTCTCCGAAACACTCCACTAGAAAACTGTAAAAACTAACAGAGTCATTCAGTAAAGCTTCAGGGTACAAAATGAATATACAAAAATCTGTTGCATTTTTATAGTCTAACAGTCAACTATCAGAAGGGGGAATTATGGAAACAATTATATTTACAATTGCATCAAAAAGAATACAATAACTAGGAATAAATTTATCTGAGGAGGGGAAAGCTCTGTACACTGAAAACTATATGAACAATGTTGAAAGAAACTGAAGACAGAAAGAAATAAAAAGACATTCCATGCTTGTGGATTGCAAGAATTAATATTGTGAAGATGTTCATTCTACACAAGAACATCTATAAATTCAAAGCAATCCTTATCTAAAAAATGGCATTTTTATAGAACTAGAATAAATGACCCCAAAATTTGTTTGGAATCACAAAGGATCCTGAATAGCCAAAGAAACTTTGAAAAAGAAGAAAAAGCATGACTTATCATGATGCCTGAATTCAAACTATATTATAAAGCTATACTAATCTAAATGGTATTGTATTGTCATAAAAACAGATACACAGATCAATGAAACTGAACAGAGAGCCAAGAATTAAACCCATACATATATGGTCAATTAATTTATACTATAGCATCTAAAAATATGCAATGTGGAAGATACAGTCTCTATAATAAATGGTGTTGAGAAAACTGGACAGATGCATATAAAAAAATGAGACCAGACCACTATTTTACACTATACAAAAAAATGAACTCAAAATGGATTAAAGACTTGAATGTAAGACCTGAAACCATGAGTCCTAGAGGAAAACATAGGTGGTACACTCTTTAACATCAGATTTGGTGTGGAATTTATGGATATGACCACAAAAGCAAAGACAACGAAGGCAAGAATAAAATTAGGGACTACTTCAAACTAAAAAAATCTTCTGAAAAGCAAAGGAAATCATTAAGTGTAACCTGCTGAATGGGAGAAGATATTTGCCATATACCAAACAATGTGTTAGTACTCAAAATAAATAAAGAACTCAAACAGCAAAAAAAAAAAAAAAAAAAAAAATGCTGAGTATAAAATGAGCAGAGGATCTAAATAGACACTTAAAAAAAAAATATATATATATATAGTAGGATCATTAATCATGAAAGAAATGCAAATCAAAACCAAAATGAGTTAGCATCTCCCAACTGTTGGAGTGACTGTTATCAAAAAGACAAGAAATAACAAATGTTTTAGAGGATGGGGAGAAAAGGTGTGAATGTAAATTGGCACATCCACTGTGGAAAACAGTATAGACAGGCCTAAAAAAATTAAAAATAGGACTACCATACAATCCATCTCTTCTGCTTCTAGGTATTCATCTGAAGAAAATGAAAACAGTAATTCCAAAAGGTATATGAATTTATGTTTATTGGAGCATTATTTATAGTAACCAAGATATGGAAACAACCTTAGTGTCAATAGACGGATGAATGGATAAACATGTGATATATACCTATATACAATGAGCTGCTACTCAGCCATTAAAAAAATGCAATCTTGCCATTTGTGACAACATAGATGGACCTTAAGTGAACTATGCTAAGTGAAATCAGACAAATGCCATATACATTTATTTATGTGTGGGATATAAAAACAAAATAAATAAAATTTCTAGATATGGAGAACACATTGGTGTTTATCAGAGGTGCATGTGCGTGCATGTGTGCTAAGTTGCTTCAGTTGTGTCTGACTTTTTGCAGCCCTATGGACTGTAGCCCACCAGGCTTCTCTTTCCATGGGAATCTCAAGGCAAGAACACTAGAGTGGGTTCCCATGCCCTCTTTCAGGGAATATTCCTGACCCACGGGAGATGTGGGTAAATGGTAAAGTGGATAAGTGGGTGAAGGGTTAATTTTATGGTGATGGATAATAACTAGACTTACTGTGCTGTTTACTTTGTAGTGTACACAAAGATTGAATTACTATATATACACCTGAAACAAACATAATATCAATCAAAAACAGGCAAGTAATCACTGCTTTTTATATAGTAATTTTAAAAAATGCGGAAGAATATAAGCTTGGATGAAAATATACAAATTATAGATGATTCTTAGCTCCAGATTAAGGAGACAATATAGAAGACACATTTTTGTGCAAGTTTTTTTCATTCAAAAAACTGTAACAAACTAAATTAAAATTTTCCTTGCAAGTAGATGCATTTTATTATTGTATATATTTTAAGTGAAATTATGATGGATGATCTAATCAACCATGTTGACAAACTGCTTTGACAGCTTAAAGGAATAAGAAACATTTAACTGAGAAAAGTCAGCCCATGTTCAGTGACACAGGAAGAAAAGGGAGAATGGGGGCTCAAACAACACCCTTCACCATGTGGAAAATTGAATTCCTTTTTATTTTAAATTTTCCTTTCAACTTAAGGATGAAACTTCTAAATAATTCCATTTACTTGTCAATCATTTGTGGACTTCTTTTTAAAGCCATCTATGTATCCACTTGTTATTTGATTTTCTGTTCTAGATGTCAGTCTCATATTGGGAGCTTTCCCATAGATTAGAGAGAATCCAGAGACCAAAATGATGTTCTTGTTCTACCAGATGACCCATATTAATAGGGTCATTCTAAAAGGACAGCATGACAGAAATTGCTGCTTTAAATGAATGACACATCTTAAACATAGAGACTTTCAGCTTCTTCTTTATGAATTCAAGAAACCAATTACCAAACACTTGAAAAATTATTAATTCTATGAAACAAATATTCTCAGACTTTCTACCTCTTTAAAGTCTTCTACAATGACAGTTCTGATAGCTATTTGCCAGAAATCAGTGAAAATGTGGCAGTATTAGCATTATTGTTCTCTCTTTCTTTGACTATTTTGAAAGTTGTTCATTCATGCATACATTCAACTAACAGTGTTTAAGTACTCAATCTGTGTTTGTCATTGTACTAGACACTAGTTACAAAGATTAGTAGCCTAGATTGTATGTCCTCAAGTAACTCAAAATTTAGTTTGTTACAAAGAAATATTAATGATGTTTCTTATTTGATGCTCTTGGTGACAAGAAACAAAATTTCAGTGGGATGATTTGAGAGAATAGCACTGAAACATGTACATTACTATACGTTCGATGCATGAAGCAGGTGCTCTGGACAACACAGAAGGATAGGGTGAGGAGGGATGTGGGAGGGGGGTACAGAATGGGAGGCACATGTATACCTATGGCCAGTTCATGTTCACGTATGGCAAAAACCATCACAATATTATAACATAATATACACCAATTAAAATCAACAAATTAATTTAAAAACATCATTACCAAGCACAGAAATGAGCAATAAATCTGAATTTGACATTAAAAAAAAAACAAATACTGTACTTCTGCACAGTAAAAGTTGGAAAATCCAGTATCTTAAAAGTGAGAGCAATGCTTCAGGGCTTTTTTCTTTGTTTGCTTTTCATTGGTTTGTTGTTTGGTTGGGTTTTTTTAACCTTTTTTTTTTTTTACCCATACTTAGTGAGCTGTCTTCACTTATAGGCTTTACATTCATAGCATCAAAGTGGCTGCAGCATTTCCAAGCATAACATCCTCACATGTTCTTTTAAAAAAGTAAATACAAATTGTTCACTCATCTCTCAGCAGACATCCCTCATTTTTCATCGATCAGAATTGTATCCTATGACCATTTCCAAACTCGTCAACAGGGGTGATAGAAATAATAGCTGGTTTCCAAGAGCCAAAATTTCAATACTCAAAATTTATGTTATGAGTTTGCTATGGTGATGGGACTCAACATCAACTGAAGCTCATGACTACCTGATTTTTGAACAAGTCTTAAAAAAACCATGGAAGCAACCTAGATGTCCATCAACAGATGAATGGATAAAGAAGTTGTGGTATATCTACACAATGGAATCTACACTATTACTTAGTAATACACTATCACACTAGTAATCTAGTATAATCTTAATAATACACTATTACACTAGTAATCTACACTATTACTTAGCCATAAAAGGAACACATCTGAGTCAGTTTTAATGAGGTGGATGAACCTAGAACCTATTACACAGAGTGAAGTAAGTCAGAAAGAGAAAGATAAATACCATATTCTAACACATATAAATGGAAGCTAGAAAAATGGTACTGAAGAATTTATTTACAGGGCAATGGGGTCGCACAGAGTTGGACACGACTGAAGTGACTTAGCAGCAGTGGAGAAACAGACATAGAGAATAGAATTATGGACATGGGGAGAGGGGAGGACAGGGTGAGATGCATGGAAAGAGTAGCATATGGTAGTACACTACCATATGTAAAATAGATAGCCAGTGGGAATTTGCTGATTGGCTCAGGAAACTGAAAAGGGGCTCTGTGTCAGCCTGGAGGGGAGGGAGATGGGAGGGAGGTTCAAAAGGGAGGGATATATGTATACCTATGGCTGATTCATGCTGAGGTTTGACAGAAAACAGCAAAATTCTGTAAAGCAATTATCCTTCAAAATAAACTAATTTTAAAAAATGGTAGAGAATGGATTTTTATAGTCAACTGGAAGTATAGTACATGGAAATAATTGTAATTCAAGATGATTAATGCTTTAATAAATGTACATATAAGATCCTCTGAAATTTTGCAGAAAAATCTGAGAAGGTAAAACCTTAAAAAAATTTTTTTGTTTGCTAAGTTAATTAGTACTGACAATAAGCACAATAGGAATTTACAGAAGGCTGAACAAATCTAAAATCCTAGCAAGCTTTTATCAAAACACCATTCCTTATTAACAAAAACTCAATTCCAGTGGGATGAAAGAACATTAGAAAAAGAAAAAAAGAAGTAACAGATTTTCTTACTCGGCTCTATTTCTGAGTCTGTATCAGTGGTTAAAGTCACTCAACCATCTCTGAAGCCTGGATGAAAACTCTTACCTCGTGAGTAGATTATGAAAATTAAATGATATAATCATATAAAAGCAATTTGTGTACACAAATTTCCTTTGCGTATATGATATTTATCAATGTGGATGTGTGTGTCAGTCACTCAGTCGTGTCTGACTCTGTGACCCCATGGACTGTAGCCCACCAGGATCCACTGCTCAAGGGATTATACAGGCAAGAGTACTGGAGTGGGTTGCCATTTCCTTCTCCAATCAATGTGGATAGATCACATCTATCCCTATGTACGTATATTATTCATCTTTCCCTCCCCCCAGAATATTTAGTTGGTATCAAGGTAATGCCACACCTATTTTTACAATATCCTCTGGTTAGTTAATGCTGCATAATGAATTCACAGCCTGCCTGCAGCCAATTCCATCATAATTTTCAAAAAATCAAAACTGTTAAGAGAGAATAATAACAAAGTGTATTTTCAGCCAGAGAGAACTACTGCATCTAAATGGTATATTAACAGCTCCACCTTCCACAGACAGGAACGTGCTTGAGCTGCATTATAGTGCCTTTAAAGAAAATAAAAAAGCACTCCGTGGTAATTATATACTTGTCCTTGCCTTGCCTTGTGCATTCTTGAAGTTTAGGGGAATGTTTAAAAAGCAGTTACTAACTCTAATGCAAGACAATAAAGACTGGTGTCAAAGAAATACGTATGAAGAGCCCATGAAGCCCCATTATGCTTTCAATTATCCAGATCCTTAGAATGTATGTTATTTACATTTCTCTTCTTATAAGGTGACAGAACTGTCTATTAGATAGTTTCTCTTCTATGATGAATCTGATGGGTTTGCTAAAAAGGATCAGGTATTTACACATATGAACTACGTATCTACAATAATTGTGTAAAAACATCACAAATTCATCCACAACCTATTAAATTCAAATCTCATTCCTTTTTTCAAAAAAATAAGGTATAATTGATATACAACATTGTATTTCAGGGATACAACATAATTATTTGATATTTTATATGCAGTTGACCCAGAACAATATGGATGTTGGGGTGTGGCCTCCCATTATGTCAAAAATCTGCAAATAGCTTTATAAATGACCCTCTGTATTCTCAGTTTCACATCCTTGGATTAAGACAGCTATGGATTCAGACAGTGTTTATTTTAAAAATCTGAGTGTAAGTGGACCTGTGCAGTTTAAATCTATGTTATTCAAGGGTCAACTGTATCACAAAATGATCACATATCTAGTTAACATCTATCAAGTACATAGTTACAGAATGTGTGTGTGTGTGATGAGAAATGCTAAGATCTACTCTCTATTATTATTCTCTGTAACACTAATACTTTATAATATTATAATTAAAGCTGTCATGATGTATATTACATCCCATGACTTATTTACTTTATAACTGAAATTGTGTACCTTTGAGTCCCTTCACCCATTTCACCTAATGCCCATCTTCTGCCTCTGGCAACCACCAATCTGTCTCTGTATCTATGAGCTTGTTGCTTTACTTTTAGATTCCACATAAAAGTGAAATCATACAGTATTTGTTTTTCTCTGTCTGTTTTACTTCACTTAGTATAATGCCCTCAACATCAATCCATGTTGTCTCAAATGGCAAGATATCCTGTTTTTATTTGTTGGCTGTGCTAGATGGCTTGCAGGATCTTAGTCCCCAAATCAGGGATCAAACCTGGCCTGGCATGGAAAGCACCAAATTCTAACTACTGGACTGTCAGGGAATTCCCAAGATATTCTTCTTTTTATGGCTGCCTACTATTCCATGGTGTATATATACCACAGCTTCTTTATTCATTCATCTATCCATGGACACTTAGGCTGTTTCTGTATCTTTGCTAATGTAAATAATGTTGCAGTGAACATGGAGGTTAAAGTTAGCATTTTCCATTTCTGCAATGAACTACCCAGAATTGTTACAGCGTGTAGATAGTTCCAGTTTTAATTTTTTGAAGAACTTCCATACTGTTTTGTAGTGGCTGCACCAATTTACAGTCCCACCAACAAAGGGCAAGTGTTCCTTTCTCTCCACATCCTTGCCAGTACTCTGTATTTCTTAACTTTTTGATAGTAACCATTATCAAGCCATGTCTTATTTGGAATAAGTGTCTATTCTGATCCTCTGTTTTTAATAGAGTTTTTTTTTTTTGTTTTTTTTTTGTTTTTGCTATGCAGGTGTAGAGTTCTTTATATATTGTGGATATTAACCACTTATTGAATATGTGATTTACATATGTTTTCTCCTATTCAGTAGGTCGCCTTTTCATTTTGTTTTTTGTTTGTTTGTTTGTTTGTTTTGCAAAAGCTTTTTAATTTTATGTATTCCTATTCGCTTATTTTTCTTTTGTTGTCTTTGCTTTTGGTATTAAATTCAGAAAATCATTGCCAAGGCTATGGCAAGGGGCTTGCAACCTCTATTTTATTCCAAGACTTTTATGATTTCAGTTTTACATTTAACTCTTCAACCCATTTTGAGTTAATTCAAATCTCATTCTTATTTGAAAATAAATTTTTAGAACTCCTAGACGCAGTAGCTTTTTTGAGGTGCCTAAGAACTGGTAAGAAAAAGAGAGGAACTTGAATTTATTGGCTTGTGTTCTATATCGTAGTATATTGGTTTCATGTATTGTTGTACAGGGGCTTCCCCGGTGGCTCAGACAGTAAAGAATCTGCCTGCAATGCAGGAGACCTGAGTTGATCCCTAGGTCAGGTAGGTCCCTTGAAGATGTGAATGGCTATCCTCTCCAGTATTGCATGGTTGTATATAAACATTCAAATGACATTAATAGAAATTTTTCCATTTCACTCTCTGCACCCTCCTTTCCTTTGTGTTGCCTTCACTCTTAGGCAGCTAGTTTTATGTGGTAATCCTCAGCAGCTACAAATATACATGTTCCTAGCTTTAACACCTGAAAATCTTTTTCTTGACGCTATCAACAAAAGTCCCCAAGTGGAGACTAACAATGAATGGCCAGGTCTGATTCACAAACTCACTTCTAGAGTTTGCTCTGTCTTCAACCCTAAATGAATCACAGAAGTTGAAAGTGAAGTTTGAGGATTTCCTCCAAGTAATGTGGATTTTATTATTAAAAGAAGGTGCATAGATTCTGAAAAGCCCCTAAACAGATTTATACCGGTGTACAGATACCCACTTGTATGCCACTACCAATTACTCCAGTCACTTTTGTGGTGACCAGTTCCCTTGAAAACTTCAATAACATTTATGAAGGTGCAACCTAAGAGAACCTCAGTTTATGCACTTATTTCATATTCTTGAAATAAGCTCCTCAGCAATCAAGCATGTGCAACCCAGAGATGCAAAGGACTTAACCCTCCTTGGGTTATTCTTGATCAGTGAGGGACAGAAGCTAACATAATGCTTTTGATCCCCCAGCATCCTGTCCGACTGAGGATTAGTCACCCTTAGTTTTGGATTCTTGTATAGTCCTTCTCTCCTATTTCTCACTCCTGTTACCTGAATCATTCTCCCCACAGATTGTCTCAGTGCTTGTTTGGGAGAATTGCAGCCTTTATAAGTGGTACCAGAATTGGTCCCAGAAAGAAGAACTTTCAGATGGATTTGGCAACTGGATCACTCATTGGGCAGATGGAAAGTATGGTTGTGAGAAGTGAAGGAACTACTCCTGGCCTGTGCCAGGATAGTGGTTACTAAGATGCTCTTGCCTGAACTGGGAAGAGGTGAGGGAATAAGCAGCAGCCTTAAGTTCTGAAGCAGAAGTGACAACTGAATGTTGTGAAGACAACCATAATTGTATGAATTGGGTAACAGTTTTGGAAATCTTGAAAAAATAAATGATAGCTTAGCATCATGATTCAATAGTTTCCACCAAATGCTCGAAGAAAATGCCCACAAATGATGTATATGATTTTGTTTTCAATTTTGGTTGCTTATGTGTGTGTTTATTACAAGTGTGGGCATGTGTGTGTGTATATACATATATGTTTTTGTACTTTTAGTCACTAAGTTGTGTCTGACTCTTTTGTGACTCCATGGACTAAATCCTGTCAAGCTCAAGCTCCTCTGTCCATGGGATTTTCCAAGCAAGAACACTGGAGTGGTTGCCATTTCATTTCCCAGGAAATCTTCCCAGTCTAGGGATTGAACCTGTGTCTCCTGCATTGGCAGCTAAATTTTTACCAGTGAGCCACCTGGGATGCCATATATATATATATATACACACACACATATATATATGCATGTATACATATATATATACACACATATATTTTTTCATACCTGATAAATATACAGCATCAAAATGTATATATCAAGTATGAAAATAGATATATAGTGAGTGATTCTCATCACTTACTAAACAGAATATTAACAGCTCCCTAAAAGGCCCCGGAGTACTAACATGATATAATATAACATAATGTAATATAGTACTATGTCTTATGACCTTTTAACCCACTCTCTCCCTTCTTAGTAACCACTACCCTGATTTCTGTGGAAATTACTTTCTTTTATTTTTAATTTTATGAATCATGATACTGCCCTAAAGAATGAAATTAACTTTATTTGTTCTTGAACTTTATAGAATATATATGCATATATTCTATATAAGTATACTTACATAGGGGTTTCCCTGGTAGCTCAGCTGATAAAGAATCCACCTGCAATGCAGGAGACCTGGGTTCAATTCCTGGGTTGGGAAGATACCCTGGAGGAGGACTTGGCAACACTCTCCAGTATTCTTGCCTGGAAAATCCCATGGACAGAGGAGCCTGGCAGGCTACACTGCGTGGGGTTGCGAAGAGTGGGACGTCACTGAGCAACTAAGCACAGCACAGCCCAGCACACACTTACATAGACACATGCACATTTATAAATAAGTATACATAGAATATGGGCTTCCCTGGTGGCTCAGAGGTAAAGAATCTCTCTGCCAATGTAGGAGCCGCAGGAGGCGTGGGTTTGATTCCTGGGTTGGGAAGTTCCCCTGCAGAAGGAAAGGAAAACCCACTCCAGTATTCTTGCTTGGCAAATTCCATGGACAGAGGAGCCTGGTGGGCGATAATCCATGTAGCTGAAAAAGAGTCAGACATGACTTAGCAACTAAATAACAATAGCATAAATATTATATAAGTACTTATTTTTTCTGTTGAAAAATATGATGTTCCTTTAGATTTATCCAGTGCTCATTGATATTCTTCCAGCAGATATGTATTAGTCATTATTATCTGGCATGTTTCCTATTTGTTCAAAACTAAAAACTGTGGATGATTCTGAGAGAGATGGGAATACCAGGCCACCTAACCTGCCTCTTGAGAAATCTGTATGCAGGTCAGGAAGCGACAGTTAGAACTGGACATGGAACAACAGACTGGTTCCAAATAGGAAAAGGAGTACGTCAAGGCTGTATATTGTCACTCTGCTTATATAACTTCTATGCAGAGTACATCATGAGAAACGCTGGACTGGAAGAAACAAAAGCTGGAATCAAGATTGACAGGAGAAATATCAATAACCTCAGATATGCAGAGGACACCACCCAAATGGCAGAAAGTGAAGAGGAACTAAAAAGCCTCTTGATGAAAGTGAAAGAGGAGAGTGAAAAATTTGGCTTAAAGCTCAACATTCAGAAAACGAAGATCATGGCATCCGGTCCCATCACTTCATGGGAAATAGATGGGGAAACAGTGGAAACAGTGTCAGACTTTATTTTTCGGGGTTCCAAAATCACTGCAGATGGTGACTGCAGCCATGAAATTAAAAGACGCTTACTCCTTGGAAGAAAAGTTATGACCAACCTAGATAGCATATTCAAAAGCACAGACATTACTTTGCTGACTAAGGTCCATCTAGTCAAGGCTATGGTTTTTCCAGTAATCATGTATGGATGTGAGAGTTGGACTGTGAAGAAGGCTGAGTGCCGAAGAATTGATGCTTTTGAACTGTGGTGTTGGAAAAGACTCTTTAGAGTCCCTTGGACTGCAAGGAGATCCAACCAGTCCATTCTGAAGGAGCTCAGCCCTGGGATTTCTTTGGAAGGAATGATGCTAAAGCTGAAACTCCAGTACTTTGGCCACCTCATGCGAAGAGCTGAATCATTGGAAAAGACTTTGATGTTGGAAAGGATTGGGGGCAGGAGGAGAAGGGGACAACTGAGGATGAGATGGCTGGATGGCATCACTGACTCAATGGACATGAATCTGAGTGAACTCCGGGAGTTGATGATGGACAGGGAGGCCTGGCCTGCTGCGTTTCATGGGGTTGCAAAGAGTCGGACACGACTGAGCGACTGAACTGGACTGAATGTCATATCAATTATTATTAATAAATACTTGCAACATAACTCCTGGACATGATGTCCCTGCAGTTGTGTGTAGCTGTTGCTTATTTAGTTTCAGTGCTATATAGCTTTCTTTTGTATGAGTATGCTACAATTTGTAGGTTCTCCCTATTGTGATGGACATTTGGGTTATTCTTGTTTGGTAATATCACGTCTAATGCTGCTACTGACCTTACCAGATCCTGGTATAAATGTAAAGGTATATTTCTAGAGTGTATAACTAGTACCGTTACTCAGGGTACATATATAATCAACCTTAATAGATAATGTTATTTTGAAAGTACAATTTATTTGCCCAATTTAATATGTTGTATAAACAATATATCAGAGTTCTCAGATGTTTAATGTGTTCACAAACATTTGCTGTTTTGAGACAATTTAAATTTTTGCCCAATTGGGGGTGTATATTTGTTCAGTTCAGTTCAGTTCAGTCGCTCAGTAATGTCCAACTCTTTCTGACCCCATGAACTGCAGCACGCCAGGCCTCCCTGTCCATCACCAACTCCCGGAGTTCACTCAGACTCATGCCCATCGAGTCCGAGATGCCATTCAGCCATCTCATCCTTGGTCGTCCCCTTCTCCTCCTGCCCACAATCCCTCTCAGCATCAGGGTCTTTTCCAATGAGTCAACTCTTCGCCTGAGGTGGCCAAAGTATTGGAGTTTCAGCTGAATGAACACCCAGGACTGATCTCCTTTAGAATGGACTAGTTGGATCTCCGTGCAGTCCAAGAGACTCTCTAGAGTTTTTTTTAAACACCATAGCTCAAAAACATCAATTCTTTGGCACTCAGCTTTCTTCATAATCCAACTCTCACGTCCATACATGACCACTGGAAAAACAATAGCCTTGACTAGACGGACCTTTGTTGGCAAAGTAGTGTCTCTGCTTTTCAATATGCTATCTAGGTTGGTCATAACTTTCCTTCCAAGGAGTAAGAGTCTTTTAATTTCATGGCTGCAGTCACCATCTACAGTGATTCTGGAGCCCCCCAAAATAAAGTCTGACACTGTATCCACTGTTTCCCCATCTATTTCCCATGAAGTGATGGGACCAGATTCCATGATCTTAGTTTTCTGAATGTTGAGCTTCAAGCCAACATTTTCACTCTCCTCTTTCACCTTCATCAAGAGGCTTTTTAGCTCCTCTTCACTTTCTGCCATTTGGGTGGTGTCCTCTGCATATCTGAGGTTATTGAAATTTCTCCCAGCAATCTGGATTCCAGCTTTTGTTTCTTCCAGTCCAGCGTTTCTCATGATGTACTCTGCATAGAAGTTATATAAGCAGAGTGACAATATACAGCCTTGATGTACTCCTTTTCCTATTTGGAACCAGTCTGTTGTTCCATGTCCAGTTCTAACTGTTGCTTCCTGACCTGCATACAGATTTCTCAACAGGCAGGTCAGGTTGTCTGGTATTCCCATCTCTTTCAGAATTTTCCACAGTTTATTGTGATCCACACAGTCAAAGGCTTTGGCATAGTCAATAAAGCAGAAATAGATGTTTTTCTGGAACTCTTTTGCTTTTCCCATGATCCAGCGGATGTTGGCAATTTGATCTCTGGTTCCTCTGCCTTTTCTAAAACCAGCTTGAACATCAGGGAGTTCACAGTTCACGTATTGCGGAAGCCTGCCTTGCAGAATTTTGAGCATCACTTTACTAGCATGTGAGATGAGTACAATTGTGTGGTAGTTTGAGCATTCTTTGGCATTGCCTTTCTTTGAAATTGGAATGAAAACTGACCTTTTCCAGTCCTGCGGCCACTGCTGAGTTTTCCACACTTGCTGGCATATTGAGTGCAGCACTTTCACAGCATCATCTTTCAGGATTTGAAACAGCTCAACTGGAATTCCATCACCTCCACTAGCTTTGTTCATAGTGATGCTTTCTAAGACCAACTTGACTTCACTTTCCAAGATGTCTGGCTCTAGATTAGTGATCACATCATCATGATTATCTGGGTCGTGAAGGTCTTTTTTGTACAGTTATTCTGTGTATTCTTGCCACCTCTTCTTAATATCTTCTGCTTCTGTTAGGTCCATACAATTTTCTGTCCTTTATCGAGCCCATTTTTGCATGAAATGTTCCCTTGGTATCTCTAATTTTCTTGAAGAGATCTCTAATCTTTCCCATTCTGTTGTTTTTCTCTATTTCTTTGCATTGATCGCTGAAGAAGGCTTTCTTATCTCTTCTTGAAATTCTGTGGAATTCTGCATTCAGATGCTTATACCTTTTTTTTTTCCTTTGCCTTTTGCTTCTCTTCTTTTCACAGCTATTTGTAAGACCTCCCCAGACAGCCATTTTGCTTTTTAGCATTTCTTTTCCATAGGGATGGTCTTGATATCTGTCTCCTGTACAATGTCACGAACCTCATTCCATAGTTCATCAGGCACTCTATGTATCAGATCTAGGCCCTTAAATCTATTTCTCACTTCCACTGTATAATCATAAGGGATTTGATTTAAGTCATACCTGAATGGTCTAGTGGTTTTCCCTACTTTCTTCAATTTAACTCTGAATTTGGTAATAAGGAGTTCATGATCTGAGCCACAGTAGCTCTTGGTCTTGTTTTTGCTGACTGTATAGAGCTTCTCCATCTTTGGCTGCACAGAATATAATCAATCTGATTTCAGTGTTGACCATCTGGTGATGTCCATGTGTAGAGTCTTCTCTTGTGTTGTTAGAAGAGGGTGTTCCAGTGCATTTCTTGGCAAAACTCTATTAGTCTTTGCCCTGCTTCATTCCTCATTCCAAGGCCAAATTTGCCTGTTAGTCCAGGTGTTTTTTGACTTCCTACTTTTGCATTCCAGTCCCCTATAATGAAAAGGACATCTTTTTTGGGTGTTAGTTCTGAAAGATCTTGTAGGTCTTCATAAAACCGTTCAACTTCCGCTTCTTCAGCGCTACTGGTTGGGGCATAAACTTGGATAACTGTGATATTGAATGGTTTGCCTTGGAGATGAACAGAGATCATTCTGTCTTTTTTGAGATTGCATCCAAGTACTGCATTTAGGATTCTTTTGTTGACTATGATGGTTACTCCATTTCTTCTGAGGGATTCCTGCCCACGGTAGTAGATATAATGGTCATCTGAGTTAAATTCATCCATTCCAGTCCATTTTAGTTCGCTGATTCCTAACATGTTGACGTTCACCCTTGCCATCTCTTGTTTGACCACTTCCAATTTGCCTTGATTCATGGACTTGACATTCCAGGTTCCTATGCAATAGTGCTGTTTACAGCATCGGATCTTGCTTCTATCACCAGTCACATTTACAACTGGGTATTGTTTTTGCTTTGGCTCCATCCCTTCATTCTTTCTGGAGTTATTTCTCCACTGACCTCCAGTAGCATATTGGGCACCCAATGACCTGGGGAGTTCCTCTTTTGGTATCCTGTCATTTTGCCTTTTCATACTGTTCATGGGGTTCTCAAGGCAAGAACACTGAAGTGGCTTGCCATTCCCTTCTCCAGTGGACCACATTCTGTCAGACCTCTCCACCATGACCTGCCCATCTTGGGTTGCCCCACAGGCATGGCTTGGTTTCATTGAGTTAGACAAGGCTGTGGTCCTAGTGTGATTAGATTGACTAGTTTTCTGTGAGTATGGTTTCAGTGTGTCTGCCCTCTGATGCCCTCTTGCAACACCTACCATCTTACTTGGGTTTCTCTTACCTTGGTCTTGGGGTATCTCTTCACGGCTGCTCCAGCAAAGCACAGCCGCTGCTCCTTACCTTGGATGAGGGGTATCTCCTTACCACCGCCGTTCTTGAGCTTCAATGTGGGATAGCTCCTCTAAGCCCTCCTGTGCCTGCGCAGCCACCGCTCCTCGGGATGCTCCTCCCGGCCACCGACCCTGGCCTCGGGCTTGGGGTGGCTCCTCAGGGTAACCGCCCCTGGCCTCGGGCGCGAGGTGGCTTCTCCCAGCGGCCCCTGACCTCCGATGCGGGGCGTCTCCTCCCGGCTGCCGCCCCTGACCTCAGACGCAGGGTAGCTCCTCTTGGCCGGCGCCCTGACCTCGGACGCGGCGTAGCTCCTCTCGGCTGCTGCCCTTGACCTCGGACGCAGGGTAGCTCCTCTCAGCCTTTCCTGCACCGTCGCAGCCTGGCACTCTAGGCCACTGCCCCTGACCTCGGTCATGGGGTAGCTCCTCTCATAGCCGCCTGCGCTTAATGCGCCGGCTGCCTGCAGCCGCCTGCGCTTAGTGCGCCGGCCCTCGCAGCCGCAAGAGGAAGGTCAGGTAGTCGGGTATTCCCATCTCTTTTAGAATTTTCCACAGTTTATTGTGATCCACACAGTCAAAGGGTCTGGGATAGTCAATTAAGCAGACATAGATGTTTTTCTGGAACTCTCCTCCTTTTTCCATGATCCAGCGGATGTTGACAATTTGATCTCTGGTTCCTCTGCCTTTTCTAAAACCAGCTTGAACACCTGGGAGTTCACGGTTCACATATTGCTGAAGCCTGGTTGGAGAATTTTGAGCATTACTTACTAGCATGTGAGATGAGTGCAATTGTGTGGTAGTTTGAGCATGGCAACCCACTCCAGTACTCTTGCCTGGAAAATCCCATGGAAGGAGGGGCCTGGTGGGCTACAGTCCATGGGGTTGCAAAGAGTTAGACACGACTGAGCAACTTCACTTCACTTTGAGCATTTTTTGGCATTGCCTTTCTTTGGGATTGGAATGAAAACGGAGCTTTTCCAGTCCTGTGGCCTCTGCTGAGTGTTCCAAATTTGCTGGCATATTGAGTGCAGCACTTTCACAGCATCATCTTTCAGGATTTGAAATAGCTCAACCGGGATTCCATCACCTCCACTAGCTTTGTCCATACTGATGCTTTCTAAGGCCCACTTGACTTCACATTCCAGGATGTCTGGCTCTAGGTGAGTAATCACACCATCGTGATTATCTGGGTCGTGAAGATCTTTTTTGTACAGTTATTCTGTGTATTCTTGTCACCTCTTCTTAATATCTTCTGCTTCTGTTAGGTCCATACCATTTATGTCCTTTATCGAGCCCATCTTCACATGAAATGTTTCCTTGGTATCTCTAATTTTCTTGAAGAGACCTCTAGTCTTTCCCATTCTGTTTTTTCCTCTATTTCTTTGCATTGATCACTGAGGAAGGATTTCTTATCTCTCCTTGCTATTCTTTGGAACTCTGCATTCAGATGTTTATATCTTTCCTTTTCTCCTTTGCTTTTCGCTTCTCTTCTTTTCACAGCTATTTGTACGGCCTCCCCAGACAGCCATTTTGCTTTTTTGCATTTCTTTTCCATGGGGATGGTTTTGATCCCTGTCTCCTGTACAATGTCACAAACCTCCATCCATAGTTCTTCAGGTGCTCTGTCTATCAGATCTAGTCCCTTAAATTTATTTCTCACTTCCACTGTATAGTCATAAGGAATTTGATTTAGGTCATACCTGGCTAGCATAAATGGCTATATAGTCTCACTTACAATGCAGATAAGTTATTCTTATTTTGAAAGATTTGCAAACCTAAGGATCAGTTACCTGCAGGGTGAGTAATCAGAGTCTTTATAAACCCTGAATGATGGGCTTAGTGAGAAAAGTATATTTAAATAATGCCTTGTCCATATTCCATGAGTTAATTTCACCTTCCTCCTCTGGAAAGGAATAAATAGGCTATCGCATATGGATTAAATGAATGGTTGTTCATGTGCCTTTAGGCTTTGTTTTTCTGATTTGCTTTAGGAGGACAATAATCTCCTGTGCCTAAAAATGAGTATGCTTCATTATTTGGCCTCATATTTTCTGTTTCCTAAAGGGAAATAACTGGGTTCTCTGGAGCTGAAAATTGAAAACTGAGTAGCTCTCTAAAGAAGCAAATTGGTCTCAGATCTCACATGCTAGGTTTTTGGACACATCACAAGATTTGCAAGGGGAAGTTTTGGCATCCATATGGGTATATTAGCCCTCTTTTTCTCTATCTCTCTGTAGCTATTCAAGCAAGTGACAAGTAGTTATGTTGTGACCACATGTGACACATAAATTACAAGTTCTCCTGCTCCTCTAAAACTTTAGTCAGCATCAACCTTTGCACCAATACACTAAGGCATAATAGCTGGTAATTTATGAGTGCAATTTGAAGGAAGCAATTCTGTTTTGTGATTATGGTAGTAAATAAAAGATTCAAATCCTCATTGACCCAACATCAAATTCAACTTTCCTTTTTTTTCTTTCCTGATGTCGTTTATGGAAGTAAGCAAGCAGAGTCCAAGAAAGGTGACAGATTAAAGAAATGTAGTGATTGCAAAGTACAAAGACTGTGGTGTTTAAAATGAAATAAATTATTAGAAGAAAATAAATAGAAACAGGTCCAATATTTACAGTTTAGATTTCTTTTTGGCAGTTGAATAACAGCGCTTTAGAAATGAAGTTATGCCTCATAGTAAGGTAATATAACTGATAGAAGAAATGATGGCAGCCTAGAGGGAAGACTAGAATGGAACTGCGTTATGATTTCATGATTAAGATACTTTGAAGAAGAATTCACTTCCTTGATAAATGCAATATACTGGTGTCAGCCAAGGGACTCACCTGAGACTCTTTCTCAGTATAATATCTGCCCTGCAGACTACAAGAAGAGTTACAATCTGACAGCAATTAATTATATTTTCCTTGGAATTTTAAAAATAGGTTTTTCTCCTCAATTATTCATTTAGGCTAAAACTCAAGTAGGAATGATAAAACCTTTGTGAATATGAAAGGGTGTACAAACACTGAGCTTGCCCACTGGATCCATCCCAGTTTGCATTAACCTGAGGCCAGAGTTCAACTTAGATCAATTTAGAGGTGAAATGTGGTGAATTTGAATCTCCCCATAGATGACAGCATGATCTGAAGTGGAAATCAGGGGCACACATGCCTTGATAAGTGCACTGCTGCTGCTGCTGCTAAGTCACTTCAGTCGTGTTTGACTCTGTGTGACCCCTCCCTGGGATTCTCCAGGGAAGAACACTGGAGTGAGTTGCCATTTCCTTCTCCAATACATGAAAGTGAAAAGTGAAAGTGAAGTCACTCAGTCATGTCTGACCCTCAGTGATCCCATGGACTGTAGCCCACCAGGCTCCTCCATCCATGGGATTTTCCAGGAAAGAGTACTGGAGTGGGGTGCAATTGCCTTCTCCAGATAAGGCTTAGGAATTGACTGATGTGTGCCTTTGTTCAAATAAAATAATCTTAGAATCCCATTTTAGTAGCACTTTTTTTGCTTTTATATGAGGATTAAGGGTAAGTGGTAATTAGTAATAATTTTGTTACATGACATTCCTGCCAAGAGGAACATTTGTCTTACTTTGGTTACTCTGTAGTAAAACAGTTCCTTGCATTAAAAACTTGCCTGTTATATATTTGTTTGAGCAGTCATTGTACGATGATAATTTGTATCTGCCAAGATTATTTTTTTTCCCATGAGCTTTAGCATATGCTCTAACTTTCGTAACAACACTGTGAGGAGGAAAGGCAATTATTACAGGTGTGGAAACTTAATCATAGCTATGTAGTAACTTGCCCCATGCAACATATGGACTAAATGGCAGAACTGTGACTAAAAGGCACAATAATGTTCCTCTAAGCCAGTGTAATTTGTTCATTATTTTTCCAACACAAGATGATTTTAGTAACAATAACAGTAGTTAATCATTAGGCTACTATAGCCAAGCTAAAGATGAATTATAAAGTTCATGTTTCTTTCTGCCTAATAAGTACTGAGTACATTGGGATTATCTTCTCATTTGATGTGTTGGATTCTATCTTGGACCTCTCTCCCATCTTTTTCCACTTTCAACCCTTCCACTTCCCAGTTCTGTCTTCCAGTCTGTCAGCCATGCAAACTCAGGTATCAGTCAACTAACTCTTTCTCAAGGATCACGTGATAAATTCTCTCCAAGGAGTATCTTCATTTAACAGGAGCTTAAGAGAAACTTCAAGATGCTCAGGCATCTGTGAATTTGACAGAGGGTCTTGTCAAGTTCCACTCACATCAAAAACATTATGGAGTGAAACCATATAAAACACAAACCATCCTCTTTCCTGTCTATGACTCAGTTGAAAGTGAGGGTTTGATAGTTCCTTCCTCCTTCCCCTCAATTTAATGTGTGTGTGTGTAGCATGGTGCAAAGGAATGTTCATAGGAGTCAAAATTCTGCCCTTTACCAAGCTGTGTGACCATGTTTACGTATATTTCTTTGTCTAAGATAAGGCTGAATCATATCTACTTTGCATAGCTCGTGTGAAAGATAAAAAGGATCACTGGTTGAACATGGTGGATGGGAGAACCAGGTTTTTTTTGTCATTGCGGTTAATGCTCTGGTTTGGTTGATCAGGCAAACACACCTTTTGGACTACGTCTAGTGGGATCACCGTATATCTGACAGAAAGAACAAATGTTCCAGGGCCTCAGCATGTACAACAGTAGCAAATTGTATTTATTGAGCACACATTAGGAGCCAGGAATTGGCGGTGCTAAGTGTTTTACAAGTATGGTAATATTTACTGTTCATAAAACCCTATCATACCCATTTTACACAGGAAGCTGAGGTGGGCCTAAAATATTAAATAATTTGGTATTTGTCAGTCAGCCAAGAATTGGGTCTTGAACTCAGGTGGCTCAAGTCCAAATCCTAGAATTTGTTAATACTAGAGTTACTAAAAACAAGGTTCATTCTAGTACACAGTGAGTAAAAGGGTTGAATATTTCTGAAAAATTTCTGGATTTTGTGATTATAGAATGAAAGCTGATCTTTATTTCTCTCATGTTTTTAGAAAAGATTTAAATGTATCATTATTTGCTACAAAGTCTATATTATGTTACCTATTCACAAACAATGGATACATCGTCTCCAGCAGATGATTGCATTTTCAGTTGAGATTAATTGACTGACCTTCCCAGTATAAAGTAATTAATATTAGAGGAAGTTGTTGGGGGTTTGGATTTCCCTTTAAACACATAAGTCTAGTTATTTTAAGGATCATTTCAAGAACATTTGCTTCAAGATTCAGTTATTTCAAGATCAGTTTAAAGATTTTTTCTCTTTCATGTCTACTAAAATATCTTTGGGAGCAGTAATGATTATTATCATCATTTAAGTGATAACTGAACCTAGAAAAGACACTAACAATGTCAGGAAAAAATGAGGGCAAATAAATGCCTTTTAAAATATTCTGGAATATTTACAACATAAGATAAAACTACTTTCCTTTTTTAAAAAGAAATAAAAGTGTGCCTAATGTGAAACTTCTTACCATTTGATTTGCTGAAATGTCTCCTCTGTTTATATTACTTTTCTTTTATAAAAATGAAGAAGAAAATCTCAGGGAAAAACCATTTCCTAGGACATTATTTTGGAGATTGGTTTCTTTCTCTAGCGAAGTAAAACTCCTTTGTCATCTTTCACGGGATAATTTTTTGGACGATAAGCAGGAAACTTTAAATTTATTGCATTTTATTGACTTTAGGTAAGGAAAAGAGCTTTATTGATCTAAACTGGAAATAGATTTGGAATGAGTTGCATTAGGAAATGAGGTGAGTTTGATGATTGTAATATGTATATGTGTAGGTGTGTATTTATGTATATACTTATATACTTTGATAGCTGGAAGTATATATTGTTGGATGATTTAAAGGGAAGAGTTTTTGATGAACAATTTAGGGAGCTATTGAGGGCAAATGAGGATTTTAACTCGTATTTGGGGATACTGGGCAGGGGATATTTTCACAGAATAGTTAGGCAAACTGAGAAGAGTTTATATGTATAAAATTTTGAAAGTTGTGAGTTTTTCTTATATTCTTTCTATCTAAAAGCAATAGAATGTAAAACAAAGTGGGCAAAAGATACAAAGTAAAATAAATCCAGAGTAGGTGTAATTAGGTAGAATGCATGTATTTGTCCATGTTATTTGCTCAGTCATGTCTGACTTTTTATGTCGCCTGCCAGGCTCCTCTGTTCATGTGATTCTCCAGGTAAGAAGACAGGAGTGGGTTGTCATTCCCTTCTCCAGGGATCTTCCTGACCCAGGGATCAAACCCAGATCTCCTGCATTGCAGGCAGATTTCTTATAGTCTGAGCCACAACTCACATATACAGAATATCCAAAAGAACCAATGATGATCAGCTTAAAGCAGGGTCTTACTTTTTTTGGTTAAAGGATTTGTCAATGGCAGAGATTGTTTAGTTATGAAGTGTGACTGGCTCACGGTATACAAAGTGAAAATAATGTAAAACTCTATGGGTGAAAGATGGAAGACATAAGTAGATGAAACATAATGCTATCAGGAAAATAAGTCTATTACATTAGGCAGCATGTGATTTTACAGTGTATTAGGTTTATCTTCAGTGGTGAGGATGCCACCTCAAAAGAAAACATTATTCACCTTGTATTGTCATGCTAGAAGAGTATTATATGTAAGTAATAATACTAAAATATATGGCACAATATTATACTATCTGAAAAACAAAACTCAGAAATGAAAGCTTTGACTTTTATAGAGCTTTATCATTTATTCAATGGCAAATTAATATAAACATATTTTTTGGAAGATTGGTGGTTATGTACTTCAATGATGGGGATGCTAGGACATTTAGACAGCACTAGTATTTTAGCAGCTAAATATACTACTTTCTATATAAAATAAACAAAATAGTGTTCTAAACACAGAGCCAACTCCCTTAAAATATGAATTGTTACATGAAGTATTAACTAGAATACAATCATTTCTATGATGCTTCATGCCTTTATAAATGTCTTCCTTCCTTGATTTAGTCAGCAGTGGTTTTTCATTCTCTCAAAACAGGAATTATTTAAATCTTAAGCAACTTAAGCAGTTGCTTTTAAATTAACATCATCGAATCCTTGCCACTCTCACCATTTGGAATGACATAAAATAATTTAAATAAAATATGTAACCAGCTAAAATTAAGATGATTTTATTATTCATGAATAGTTTAACATGAACACCTTAGTCCCTCCATTTCTTCAGTATGTTGAATTATGGCACAATATAAAACTGTCAGACTAGGTTGTAGACTCATAGTCTCCATGGAGTTTCCTTTTAAGATTTCTTTTTCTATAAATCCAATTTTTGGCTCACGTCTTTCCTCTGGTTTTTTTTTCTTCTTCTTCTTTTCTTTCCTCTGATATTCTATAGCTTTGTTTCACTGATCTTTCCCCTTTTCTTGGATTTGAGGCCAGAAACTGATTGTGTCTTAGAAATAACATTACTACAATAATATAAAAATCCAACAGTTGTTAATAGGCTGAGTTGATAAACCCTTAGAGTTGAAATAGACTTGGGGGATCAACCCTGGTAAAATGTCTCCTGAGGGTGAGGTGGACTTTGCAAAGGAAAATTTTCCTGTAATCCAGCACTCAGGGTAAAGTGCTACCTATAGGCCTCTAAACATATCTACTGCCATGAAGAACGGTAGTTACAACCATTAGTCTTGGAGTGAGACATAATTGTATTCCCTCTTTTTCTATCTCTATGATCTGGGGCATGCCTCCTGAGCTGCGACTTCTTCATTTAAATAATGAGACAGATTACACCTCACCTTCATAGTTGTTGTGAGCATTATATAATGCAATTCATGTAAACCATCTAATGTGGTGCCTGGTACATGGTTTTTATTGTAACGGATTCTGTAGGCTATTGAGCTTAGAGATGACATGCTTCCTTTCTCTCTAAAATCGCCAAGTCTAGAATTATTGGTTAGAACCCTAGGAGGATTTGCTAAAATGATTATATGTTAACACTTTACATGATGATGTTATATAATCTTTCAAGTTGGTGTTTCAGGTCATTCCCCTGGTCCCTAGGTCTTGAGAGTTCGACACATATCTGCTGTCTAGAATTGCCACTCATCGTTCAGGAGATCAAAGAGGCCCTTATACCAGTAGTCCCCAACATTTTTGGCACCAGAACTGGTTTCCTATTGTGGTTGTTCATCACTAAGTCATGTCCTCCTCTTTACAACTGCATGGACTGCAGGACATCAGGCTTTCTTGTACTTCACTACCTCTTGGAGTTTGCTAAACTCATGTCCATTGAGTCAGTGATGCCATCCAACAATATCAACCTCTGTGGCCCCTTTGCCTCTTGCCCTCCATCTTTCCCAGCATCAGGGTCTTTTGCAGTGAGTTGGCTCTTTGACTCAGGTGTCCAAAATATTGGAGCTTCATCTTCAGCATCAGTCCTTCCAATGAATATTCAGGGTTGGTTGCCCTTAGGATTGACTGGTTTGATCTTGCAAAGTCTTCTCAAGTCTTCTCCAACACCACAATTCAAAAGCATCAAATCTTCTGTGTTCTGCCTTCTTTATGGTCCAACTCTCACATCTGTACATGCCTACTGGAAATATCATAGCTTTGACTAGATGGACCTTTGTTGGCAAAGTAACGTCTGCTTTTTAATATGCTGTCTTGGTTTGCCATAGCTTTCCTTCCAAGGAGCATGTCTTTTAATTTCATGGCTGCAGTCACCATTTGCAGTGATTTTAGAGTCCAAGAAAATAAAAGTCTTTTACTGTTTCTACTTTCTCACCTTTTATTTGCCATGAAATAATGGGTTCGGTTGCCAGGATCTTTTTTTTTTTTTTTCATTTCTAATTATTGTTTATTGGAGACAAATGTAATATACAAATACAGGTCTTCTATTGACCAGTTGGCTAATTGCTTTCATTTGTTTGGTTGTTAAGTACTAATTCTTCAAACTCTTAACAGATTTGTAAAAGCCACCTAGCTTCTGTTTTACACATGGGCAAACACGTCCCCTTTTTTTTTCCCCCTTCTTTTTTTTTTGAAACATCTGTCTTGCATCCATCCATCTCTGTCACTACCTGCTCTAATCTGGATTAGTTGATTAGATGACCTGGGACTCCTTTGCCTGCTTTTGGATCCCATATCTTTCTCTTGATTTACTCCTTCAATATTGAAATTCAAACCGGCTTTTTCACTCTCCTTGTTGACCCTTATAAAGAGGCTCTTTAGTTCCTGTTCACTGTCTGTCATTAGAGTGTTATCATCTGTATATCTGAGGTTGTTTATATTTCTCCTGGCAATCTTGATTCCAGCTTGTAATTTAGCCAGCCTGGCATTTTGCATGATGTACTCTGCATATAAGTTAAATAAGTAGAGTGACAATATACCTTGTCTAAGTGACAATATAGCCTTGTTGTATTCCTTGCACAATTTTGAACCAGTCAGTTGTTGCATGTTTGTTCTATTGCTTCTTGACATGCACGCAGATAGATTTCTCAGGAGACAGATATGGGGGTCTGGTTTTCCCATCTCTTTAAGAATTTTTCAGTTTGTTGGTCTCTAATGTCATTCAGTTTGATCTTCGCCACTTTCTTGGTGGCTCAGATGGTAAAGAATCTGCCTGCAATGCAGGAGACCTGGGTTCAATCCCTGGGTGGGGAAAATCTCCTGGAAGAGGGCATAGCAAACACTCTAGTACCCTTGCCTGGAGAATTCCATGGACAGAGGCAGGCTATAGTCCATGGGACTGCAAAGAGTTGGACACAAGTGAGCAACTTTCAGTTCACCATATTATATAACAGTATTAATATTGTCTCATTTCATGGTAAACATTTTACTTTTTACCAAAAAAAGGAGGAAAACAAACAAACAAAAAAAAACCTTAATAGAAAAGGTATAGGCAATGGCACCCCACTCCAGTACTCTTGCCTAGGAAATCCCATGGACAGAGGAGCCTCGTAGGCTACAGTCCATGGGGTCGCTAAGAGTCGGACACGACCGAGCGACTTCACTTTCACTTTTCACTTTCATGCATTCTTGCCTGGAGAATCCCAGGGACAGAGGAGCCTGGTGGGCTTCTGTCTATGGGCTCGTGTAGAGTCGGACATGACTGACACGACTTAGCAGCAGCAGCATATGCTTCTCAGTCATAATTTCATCACCTAAAGGTGATTATCTTTCTTTTGTCTAGAAAACACATTTGGACTGTTTCTTTTTATCTTTCTTACATGTATATACAAACAAACATTTATTTTCTTCTCTTTTTCATACATTTGGAATTTTGCCTTGTTGATATGTATGTATATATATTTAAAGAGTATTCTATTCTTTTGGATTTCATCATCCTCTAAATCTCCATGTTTAAAACATTTCACATGAGGCGATGGTTTAGTAAGTGAAATAACTGGAAATAAAAATCTGATTTAATTATCACAACGTGATGATAGAGATAGAAAAGAATGAGATTTCCTTATGTTACTAAACTACCATATTAATACTTAGATCTACCTGCATGTGTGTATGCATGCTCAATCAGGTCCGACTCTTTGCCCCCCTATGGACAGTAGCCTGCCAGGCTTCCTCTCTCTATGTGATTCTTCAGGCAAGAATACTGGAGGGGGTTGCCATGCCCTCCTCCAAGAGATCTTTCTGACCCAGGGATTGAACCCACATCTGCATCTTCTGCATTGTTGGTGGATTGTTTATCGCTGAGCCATCCAGGGAAGCCCTATGTCTACCTAATTAACTCTAAATTTAAATTAATGGAAAATAGAAATTAATCTATTAAAAAAGGAAAATAAATAGTAATTCACAGAAAATAATATTAAAATTATGCAACTAAGCATTCTAGAGGAAGCAGAGCTGTTATGTGTACAACTGTAATTCTTACTTGGAAGGATGAATTGGAAGTGATGATAATGCATTGTTGGACAAATGTGTATTTTCCTGTATATATTATTGTCTTTCATGTGACCCTGGTGAGAAATATAATTATTAAAGGAAGCACTATCCATTTATATTTACAATATCTTATTTTTATATTTCTTTTCTGCCTTTTTATAGATTCCATGTTCCTATTGAACTTATTCAAGTACTATAATGATGAGGTTGGATTGGGCCATTAATGCAAAATATAGCTACCTAGATATTTATGACTTTGTATTTGATAAATGTTTTTGTTTACCCCTGTATCCCCCAAATTTAAAAAAGGCAAAACCTTTAAGTTGATTTATTTACAGTATCTTGTCAGCTGAGTCAGGGTTTGAGCAAGGAATACAGAGCTCTCACTTGCCAAAGTAAACTTTATAAGTTGTTTTCCTGCGTGCTTGTATCACCTACATAATCTGGAGAGATCAGATAAAGACAAATGGCCTTAGTTTCTTTCATGGATTCGTTCATTCACCCATCACATATTTATTCACTTTTTACTGTTTTTCAGGCTCTGTGCTAGTTGCTAGAGATAGTGTGGTAGATAAATTACTGATATTTTATGCTCACAGATTTTATACACATATATAACCATTAGCATAGTTTTATTTTATTTGGACACACACAATCACAGATACATTAGTAATTTTATCCTTGTATCTTAGATTCTTATCTTTTATCCTGCACCACCTTGGAAGTTGATAAGATCATCATGTTAAAAAATATATTAAGAAAGATAAGCCTGAGCGTTTCCCTTCTAGAGCTTATTTAAGTTCTGGTATTTCTGATGCATCTTCCAATGATTATCCTCAAAGGTTGGAAGTTCATATTTTACAATGGTAAACTACAACTAGAATTCCAGAATTATAAGAACTAGTACCATTTGAGAAAGGTACTGGGTGGAACCTTGGTGGACTAAATTGTCTTATTTTACCTTGGGCTTATGACAGAATGATCATGTGATGTGGTAGACATCTGCCTTTTAAAAGAAATATGCCCAGTATCAATCTCCACCCCATTTCCCCTCACAAGCTCTTCATGATAACAATATTATACTTTTCTTTTTATACAACTCCTTCTATACTCTCAGTATAGAAGTGTATACTGAGGGTACCCATTTTGCTTGGGTAAGGTTAATTGATTCCATACCTACCCAGTCAGATTACCTTATTATGATGGCTATGGTTATTTGTTCAGACATGTGAACATGACCTTATTGAGCATAGTCATGATGTAGCTTAGTCACAAACATTTGCCTGGAACTATTAGGAAAAATAGAGGCATGATCTATTTTCCTTAGATTTAACTTAGTAGATGTATATAAGAAGTTGTTGTTTTCCATCTTTGACCCTTTGAAAGGTTGTGTGCCGAAGTATAGAGGAAAGCAGGTTGAAAAAGTGAGAGGGGAAGACAGTAACTGATGATATTATATAAGATCTTGAATCAAACCATGATTGTAAAAGCTCATCCTTGAAAGGCAAATTTTAATTGCCTTTCTATTATTTGCAACTACCAAAAATTTCACTAATATAGTGTCCCTCATTCACCTCTGTCTGATAGTCCCTGAGTCTTTATGGAAGTTCATGTTTTGGTTTCTTTTGGTACAGTTGATTTCAGCTCTGGTCCACTTATTGTATTATTTACTTGTTGACCTATGTGTCCATACACAACACATTCTCAAATGCCTATACAAGCACATGTATAATTTCACAAAGGAAATAAATGTCTATAACTAAGAGAAACTGTGTTCACCTGTGACTCTGATATAACAAGAATTTGAGGAGCAGTGTGTCCATGGCTGTTAGCACCATTAGTCACCAGGCATCAAGACACCTGTCCTGTTCAGCTTGTGGTTTAGAGCTTATTCGCATCCTCATTTAATGGATGCTGGATCTGTAACCATCACAATTATGTTCCAAGCAAGAAAAGAGAGAAGGGTCCATGGTACAAAGGATAAGAAATGAAAGGAGGACATGGCAACCCACTCCAGTATTCTTGCCTGCAGAACCCTATGTACAGAGGAGTCTGGTGGGCTACAGTCCACAGGGTCGCACAGATTCAGACATAACTGAGCAACTCAGTATGCATAGTGATTCTCACTCTAACCCCGATTTGCAGGATTTGAGTAGCTGAGGATTAAATTCCCATCCAGTGCTGCACTGTGCTTTGCTAATTCCTGTTCGACCCTTTGCAACCCCATGGACAGAGGAGCCTGGCAGGCTACAGTCCATGGGGATTCTCCAGGCAAGAGTACTGGAGTGGGTTGCCATGCCCTCCTCCAGAAGATCTTCCCAGCCCAGGGATCAAACCCAGGTCTCCTGCATTGTAGGTGGATTCTTTACTGACTGAGCCACCAGGGAAGCCCAAGAATACTGGAGTGGGTAGCCTATCCCTATTGCAGGGATCTTCCCAACCTAGGAACTGAACCGGGGTCTCCTGCACTACAGGTAGATTCTTTATCAGCTGAGCTACCAGTGAAGCCCTCCCATCCAGTACATAAACGTAATTCTAAATTCTAATTTACTAACTATCTGCTGCTTTGTTTTATATATATTGTGTTATTAAAGAATAAAAATATCCATATTAAACAACCTAGGCTACCCTACAATTTCTAGCTTGTACAATGGTATTGTGCACTATTTATTGTTGTATCCTGGCTGGTCTATCTTGAAATCTAGTAGGATGTTTGAAAAAAGATTTTAGCTCTTTACAATCAAGCTCTGAAAAGTATTTATTTCTCTTAACAGAAAGAAACAGGCTGAGGTAAACTCCGTGAAAGCAAAGAGAACAGATTGCTCAGGAGGCTATATCTTTTTTTTCCCCCCCTACGGCTGAAAGTATAGATTTGGAAATGGAGGAGATTCAGTGGTCCCACAGAATCAGCAGGGTAGGCATAGGTGGGAATCCTATGCTCTGTGGGCCACCCCCAGAGCCAAGCTTGTCTGATGGGCTCACCCAAGGAGACTAAGCAGACGAAGCTCATTTTCTTTGTTTGGAAACAGTTTGCACTTCAGAGGAATATCAAAAAGACAGCCAGTTGCTCCATTTGAGGCAACAGAGGAAAAAATAGTCAAAATGTGTAATGCAGTATCTCCAAATTTGTGAAAGAAAAAACTGTCCTTTTTAAGAGAGATTCACCTAGCAGCAGGGATCAGAACTAGGGAAACAAGAATGTCCTCTAGCAGTTTGGCATAACTTAAGCTTAGAACTGTGGCCTTCAGAGAGGAATAAGAGTGATTCAAATGTTGTGCTCATGGAAGCATTGAGAACAATTTGTGCTGCTGTTGATTCTCATTTATTTTGCATTTTTCTTTAATAATGTGCAGTTAATCTGTATAGCTATATTAAAATTTTTAGGATTTTTAAAGCCATAAATAAGGTTGACTCAAAGAACTAAACACATACATGTGAAATATACTCTAAAGGTAATAGATGATAATTTAGGAGAGTATCTTTATGACCTAGGAGTGAGAAGGGGTTACTTAAACAACATCAACAAAGCCTTATTACAGAGAAAATGATAGATTAATGTAATAATTGGCCAAAATTAAGGATTTCTATTCAAAACTTGATACTATCCAAAAAGTTAACAAATGATAGACTAGGAGATGATTTCTATAATTTCAATTTCTATAATTCTATATTTCTATTTATATTTCTATTCTATATTCTATATTTCTATTTCTATATTTCTATAATTTCTATTTCTATAATTCCTCAATTTGATAAATTGATTTCAAGAATGTAAGAAAGTCCTGAATGGAATTAGAAAAATAGGAAAAGGATCTGATCAGACAATTCAAAGGAGACTTAAAGCTTATGAAAAAGCTTAGTATTAGAAAAATTCAAACTAAACTATCAGTAAGTTTCAAATACTTATCAATTGTGTAAAGTAGGGCTGGCCAACATAAGGCTATCTAGAAAATCATGTGCATCACTTTGGAGAGAAATCTAGAAGTTCCTAGTCTATTTACATAGGAGCCGCACTGCCCAACAAACTTAACACAGTATGTTACCTGGAAAAATTATCTCATATGTCAGTAAGGGGACTTCTCTGAAAACACTTATTATATTGTGTTGAGTAGGAAGTTATCTGAAGTTCATAACCAAAGGCCATCACTAGGGTGATAGTACAATATAATGAAGTGAATGAAATATTCTCTTAGTTTGGGATCACCTAGATGCAGACCATGGGATGGAGACACTTTCTGGGGATGTGTAAGAAACAAGTAGGCGAGCAGAGAAGTGCCAAATGAATGGGAAGACAGCAGCCAATAAAGAAATGAATCATTAATTTAAGAACTAACCACGGAAGCTTAACCATTTAGGGAAACCCTGGAGATTGGCCTAGAATATCATAAAACTAAGAGAAGAGGTTGATGGAGAATTTATACACCAACTCTGGTCATTGATTGAGAGTTCTTTTCAAGAAGCATAATGTCCTACCTCTTCAGGCATACAGTGGGCAGCAGTATGGTCTCTGGTGGCCAGAGAAAGCCCATAGGTAATGGAATACAGTTGCAGTGCAGATATTCGGAAGTTCACAGATGTATACTGATAGAATAAGAATAGAGGACATGAGTAGGGCACTGTGTCTGCAATAAATTCTAAGCAGTAGTTAAATGCACTGAAGTACATGCCTAGAGTAACATGGAAAGACCTTGAAAAGAGTGATGAGTGAGAAAACACAAAACAATATGATCTATAGCACAATTCCATTAACGTAAATTGAGTATACCTGCAGAGGAAAAGAACATTAATACGAACTTCTTAACACATATAAATATGGGAACAAATCTGAAATAAAATGGTTACCAGCGAATAGAAAGAGGAATTAGAGTGGGGAACGAGAATAAGAGAAATTGTTCTTAAGCTTGATATTGTGACACGAACTGAGAAATATAATTAATACAACCATCCTCTCTTAAATCCCGAAGGAAAAAAATACTAAAAATTTTAGTTCCATTGTTTCAAAATCTCTTTTCTATACTGTTTACCTAAGTAGATCAAAAGTATTTATGTTTACCCTTGCTATACAAAGTAGCTGAGGGTGATTATTTCATTCTTATTGCTAGGTTTCAGTATAATAATAAGGGCACAAAATTGTGATTTTAGTGTGTATATGGAGAATGAACAATAATAAATAAGCAACAACAATAATATTACTATTACCAAGCATGTATTAATATTAAGGATTTACTAACTTTACGGTTCTGAATTACATTGCATTACGAGCTTATTAAAACCATAACAAAAGGGGTTCAAAGATAAATTTACTCCCAAAAGTTTCTTTAAACTGCTCTTTTTATCTAATTAGATACCCTGCATTGTTTGCATATATTACAGTGTTACAAAATGTCTCTTTGCCTCAAGAGACTCTCCTAGAAAATTGCAAGAAACTTGACATTTAAAGGAGAGAAATACATTTACATATATTATCTCAGAAATATATACCCATTCATATAAGTAAGAATATCATATATATCAAATGAATAAATCCATTAACTCTTTCTTTTAACAACAGAGTTTAATCCATTTATATTTATTGTCCTTATCGACATATTTGCTTCTTCCACAGTATGTCTTATGCCAGTAAATGGTAACTCTATTTTCCTTTTCCTTAGGCTGACAAGCTTAGAGCCAGTTTCCTTTCCTCTTATTCCCCACGTACATTCTCTCAACAACTCCCTCCAGAGCCCTGTATAATTTGCCTTTTATTCTCACTCTGCTTCAATATTCTCATCCTCACTCTGCTCAGTCACACTTATCTGCCTCTGTCCTTTGGATTTGTGTAGCTAACTCTAGCAGAACTTTCACAGTTGCCATTTTCTTTTTTTGGTACTATCTTATTTTGGATTTGAAACTTCATCTCTTAGAGTCTTTTTTATAATGTCATCTATTTATTGAATCTTTCCCTGGTCACCTTACTATAGATACTCTCTCCCTCTGGCACTTTATATTTCCATTCCCTGATATGAATCCTCCATATTTATAACAGTTCCTAGAACCTGGTAGATGCTCTGTAAATATGTGTCATATAAGTGAATAAATCATACGTCTCTTACAAAATATTGGTATGCTTATTTACTTGCTTTCTATTGAATGGATAGTTCTAAAAACTTCCTTTATTCTCTTTAGGCTTGGTAGTTTCAGATTTAATTATATTTTAAATGGTTATTTCTATATTTTTGTTATTTGAACATAAAACACATTGACTTGCACATATGTGAGTGCTTAGTTGCTCAGTCATGTCTGACTCTTAGTAGCTCAGTCTTGTCTGACTCTTTGTGACCCCATGGACTGTAACCCGCCAGGCTCCTCTGTCCATGGGATTTCCCAGGCAAGAATACTGGAGTGGGTTGCCATTTTCCTCTGCCAGGGGATTTTTCCCAGCCCAGGGATCAAACCTGTGTCTCCTGTATCCCCTTCCGTTGCTGATGGATTCTTGACCCACTGAATCATCAGAGAAGCTCAACTTGCACATACAAAGTAAGTGAAACATCTCATTAAATGTCATGAAGTGAACACATGTATAACCAGCATGTGGATGAAGAAATAGAACATTCCTAGAACGCTACGGTCTAGGTGGCACTAATGGTAAAGAATCTCCCTGTCAATACAGGAGATCTGAGAGACACAGGTTTGATCCCTGGGGTAGGAAGATTCCCCTGGAGAAGGACATGGCAATCCACTCCAATATTCTTGCCTGGAGAATCCCCATGGACGGAGGAGCCTAGCAGGCTACAGTCCATAGGGTTGCAAAGAGTCAGACACCACTGAAGCAACTTGGCACACAGAACACTAGAAGCTATTTTGTGCTCCCTTCCAGTTTCTACCTGCCCCTTAAGTTAACATGTGTGGGACATAATTAGTTTTAGCTATCTTTAAACTCTGTACAAATACAGTCTTCTAGTATGTGCTCTTTACTGTTTGACTTCTGTCATTTAACATAGTATCTATGAGATTCATCCACACCATTATGTTCATTATTAATTCATTTATTCTCATACACATGTAATAATTATTCAAATATAGCACAATTTATTCATTTACCTATGGATGGACTTAGGTTTACTTGGATTTTTTAAAAACAAATAGTGTTTTTCTTAGCAGAAAACATAGGCAGAACACTTTATGACAAAAACTGCAGCAACATCCTTTTTGACCCACCTCCTAGAGTAACAAAAATAAAAACAAAAATAAACACATGGGAGTTAAATAAACCTAAAAGCTTTAGCAAAGCAAAGGAAACAATAAACAAGATAAAAAGACATCTCCAGAATGGGAGAAAAACATTTGCAAATAAAGCAACTGACATAGGATTAATCTCCAAAATATAAAATCATCTCATGCAGCTTAATATAAAAAATAAAACGAACAACCCAATGAGAAATGGGTGGAAGACCTAAACAGACATTTCTCCATAGAAGACATACAGATGACCAACAACCACTACAGATGCTCAACATTGTTCATTATTGTTGTTGTGTTGCTCAGGCGCTCAAGTTGTGTCCAGCTCTTTGTGACTCCTTGGACTGTACCCCTCCAGATTCCTCTGTCCATGGAGATTTTTCAGGCAAGAATACCAGAGTGAGTTGTCATTTCCTTCTCCATAGGATCTTCCCAGACCAATGTCTCCTGCATTGGCAGGCAGATTCTTTACCACTGAGCCACCAGGGAAAGTTGCTCATTATTAGAGAAATGCAAATCAAAACTACTATGATGTATCACCTCACACTGGTCAGAATGGCCATCAACAACAACAACAAAAAAACTACAAACAATAAATGCTAGAGAGGGTAGGGAGAAAAGGGAACCCTCTTGCACTGTGGATGAGAATGCAAATTGACACAACCACTGTGGAAAACAGTACCGAAGTTTCTCAAAAAACTAAAATGAAAACTGCCATATGACCCAGCAATACCACTACTGGCCATATACTCTGAGAAAGCCATAATTCAAAATTATGTACTCCATATATACATACACATATACCCCAGTGTTTATTGCAGCAATATTTTACAATAGCGAGGACATGGAAGCAACCTAAATGCCCCCTGACAGATGAATGGATAAAGAAGATGTGGTGCATATTTATGGAAGAATATTCCTCAACCACAACATGGACTGAAACTGGGTCATTTGTAGTGATGAGGATGAACCTAGAATCTGTCAGACAGAGTGAAGTAAGTCAGAAACAGAGAACAAATGTCATATATTAATGCATACATATGGATGCTAGAAAAATGGCACTGATGAATCTATCTGCAGGGCAGGAATAGAGTTGCCGACATGCAGAATGGACTTGTGGACACAGTAGGGGAAGGAGAGGGTGGAACAAATTGAGAGAGTAGCATTGACATATATGCACCAGCATGTGTGAAATAGCAGGTAGTGGGAATGGTGGGAACCTGCTGTCAGCACAGGGAGTTCAGCCCAGTGCCCTGTGATGACTGGGGGAGGATGGGAGGGAGGCTTAGGAGGGAGGACATATGTGTATACCTATAGCCTATTCACACTGTACAACAGAAAACAACACAATATTTTAAAGCCATTGCACTCCAATTAAAAACAAATAAATAAAAAATGGTGTTTCTCTGGACATTATTGTTCTATTTTAAAAACATGTGTCAATTCATGTTAGATAGAAATTGCTAGATCATAGAGTATGTCTAGACTTAGTAGAATATTGCCAGTTTTCTCAAGTGGTTGCAAATATCGGTTAAGACATCAGCAACATATGAAAATTTCATTGTTAATAATTCATATTCACAAACATGACTATTGTTAATTGACTAGTTCATTTGGAGGCATAACATTATACCTTCAGTTCAGTTCAATCACTCAGTCATGTCCGACTCTTTGCAAACCCCATGGGCTGCAGAATGCCAGGCTTCCCTGTCCATCACCAACTCCTGGAGCTGGCTCAAACTCATGTCCATTGAGTCGGTGATGTTCTCCAACCATCTCATCCTCTGTCATCCCCTTCTCCTACTGCCTTCAATCTTTCACAGCATCAGGGTTTTTTCCAATGAGTCACTGGAAATATTATATCTTAGCAAGCATTAATTCAAAGTGATCTTCCCATGATTACCATCCCTGGTATCAATACATGTAACTTTAGTTGCACCGTAATTAGACTTATGAACATACATCACTGAATTACCTTACGGAACATACTTTATGTTCATACTTTACAGAACATACTTTATACTTCACTTAACTCCCATATATTCATACTTGACTAAACATACTTTACTGAATTCTCCAGACAAGAATACTGGAATAGGTAGCAATTCCCTTCTCCAGGGGTTCTTCCCAACCCAGGGATAGAACCAGGGTCTCCCCCATTTGCAGGCAGATTCTTTACAGTCTGAGCTTAAGTTGCACATTAAGTAGACTTATGAACATATATTACTGAATTACTTTTTTTGTTACTATTTTATCTCTCATTCTTCCCTTTAACTTATGGATCACTTCCTCTGAATAAAGTACATCCTTTAGCAGTTATTTCTTTTAGGTCTGTGGTTGCATGACAAGTTCTTAACTTTAAGAACTATTATGTACATGACAAGTTCTTAACTTTATTCTCTACTCCTGCTTTAGCTGGTAAAAAAAAGTTCTAGACAGTTATTTTTTTCCTTTTGTTTGATGATATAAATCCCCTGTCTCTATTGTTCTGATGAGAAATCTGCTGTTAGTCTAATTGTCATACCTTTCTAAATAATATATTCCCTCTAGTAGCATTTAAAATTTCTCTGTATTACTGATGCTCTGCGGTTCAACCAAACTATTTCCAGGGTTTAAATTATTTTTATTTATCCCACTTGAGTGACAAAGTGGCAACAGCCCAGGTTAATTTTTGCTGATTTTACAACTTCAATTAAAAGAGTTCCTTGTTCTCTAGTGTCCTAGCAGAAGTCCTAAGTTTAGTGCTCATTAGATAAATGTGTTTTCTTTGAATAATACCTATAGCCTGAGAACTGGAATACAATCATTGGCAAGACTTCAGTCATGTGCCAATACCTGAGGTGATAAGGTCTATGGTCAGCCCACCCTAACTGCATATATCAGGAGCTAGGGAACAGCCATTCCACAAACACTTGTGGGATTTTGAGTGATATTACAGATACTGGAGACTGTTCCCAAACAACAGGGGTAGAGATGTTCTCTGAGGATATCCCCTATAAAGAAGGACTAAGGCATATTTTGTTGAAGAGTTAGCATTTGAGTAGGGAGCAGTGATAAGCAAATTCATGACAGTAGATGTTTCTGTCAGGGTAGAAATTAGACCAATTCTTATAGTTGTTTGGCAGATAAGATGTAAAGATAATATTATGGTTGCAAAGGTAGGCTGGAAATAGAAGGACATGAGGTGTCAAGCTATACATTTGAACTTCTCTTTGGAAATAGTAGGCTTTCTTCATGGCTCAGGTGGTAAAGAATCTGCCTTCAATGCAGGAGACCCGGGTTTGATCCTTAGGTTGGGAAGATTCCCTGGGGGAGGAAATGGCAACCCACTCCAGCATTCTTGTCTGGAGAATCCCATGGACAGAGGAGCCTGGTGGGCTACAGTCTATAGGGTTGCAAAGAGTTGGATATGACTGAGAGACTGACATTTTTCTTTGGAAAGACTGGAATTCATTAAAAGATAATTGGTGAGATAATGATGTGGTCAGGAATTTATTTGACAGAAGGAGAAAATTTTGTTTGTAAGAGGAGTTTAGATTAAGGAGAATATTGAGCAGTGTTTGGGGCAGAATTTTGTTTCCTCAAAATTCGTATATTGAAGCTTAACCCTAGGTCCTTACAATGTGACAGTATTTAATGATAAGAGCCTTTCAAGAGATGCTTAGGTCAAAAGGCTGTTAATGTCTCTCAATCCAACCTGACAGGTGTTTTTTATGAAGAGGAATTTTGGACAGGGCTGCGAGAGCCAGCACACTAAGCGCAGGCGGCTGTAAGAGCTGGCGCACTAAGCGTGGCTGAGAGGAGATACCCCACGTCTGAGGTCAGTGGCATCCGGGAGGAGACACCCCACGTCCGAGGTCAGGGGCGGCAGCCGGGAGGGGATGCCCACGTCCAAGGTCAGGGGCGGCCGGGAGGAGACACCCCGCGTCCGAGGTCAGGGGTGGCCAGGAGAAGCCACCTCGCACCCGAGGCCAGGGGCTGTTACTTTGAGGAGCCACCCCGAGCCAGAAGCCAGGGCCGGTGGCCGGGAGGAGCATCCCAAGGAGCAGTGGCTGTGCAGGCGCAGGAGGCCCTAGAGGAGCTATCCTATGTTGAAGGTCAGGAACGATGGCAGTAAGGACACAACCCCTCCTCCAAGGTAAGGAGCAGCGGCTGTGCTTTGCTGGAGCAGCCGTGAAGAGATACCCCAAGACCAAGGTAAGAGAAACCCAAGTAAGATGGTAGGTGTTGCAAGAGGGCATCAGAGGGCAGACACACTGAAACCATACTCACAGAAAACTAGTCAATCTAATCACACTACAACCACAGCCTTGTCTAACTCAATGAAACCAAGCCATGCCTGCAGGGCAACCCAAGACAGGTGGGTCATGGTGGAGAGGTCTGACAGAATGTGGTCCACTGGAGAAGAGAATGGCAAGCCACTTCAGTATTCTTGCCTTGAGAACCCCATGAACAGTATGAAAGGCGAAATGATAGGATACCAAAAGAGGAACTCCCCGGGTCATTAGGTACCCAATAGGCTACTGGAGATCAGTGGAGAAATAACTCCAGAAAGAATGAAGGGATGGAGCCAAAGCAAAAACAATATCCAGCTGTGGATGTGACTGGTGATAGAAGCAAGATCCAATGCTGTAAGGAGCAATATTGCATAGGAACCTGCAATGTCAGGTCCATGAATCAAGGCAAATTGGAAGTGGTCAAACAAGAGATGGCAAGGGTGAACGTCGACATTCTAGGAATCAGTGAACTAAAATGGACTGGAATGGGTGAATTTAACTCAGATGATCATTATATCTACTACTGTGGACAGGAATCCCTCAGAAGAAATGGAGTAGCCATCATAATCAACAAAAGAGTCTGAAATGCAGTACTTGGATGCAATCTCCAAAAAGACAGAATGATCTCTGTTCATCTCCAAGGCAAACCATTCAATATCACAGTTATCCAAGTCTATGTTCCAACCAGTAATGCTGAAGAAGCTGAAGTTGAACAGTTTTATGAAGACCTAAAAGACTTTTTAGAACTAACACTCAAAAAAGATATCCTATTCATTATAGGGGACAGGAATGCAAAAGTAGGAAGTCAAGAAACATCTGGAGTAACAGGCAAATTTGGCCTTGGAATGCGGAATGAAGCAGGGCAAAGACTAATGGAGTTTTGCCAAGAAAATGCACTGGTCACAGCAAACACCCTCTTCCAACAATACAAGAGAAGACTCTACACATGGACATCACCAGATGGTCAACACCAAAATCAGATTGATTATATTCTGTGCAGCCAAAGATGGAGAAGTTCTATATAGTCAACAAAAACAAGACCAGGAGCTGACTGTAGCTCAGATCATGAATTCCTTATTACCAAATTCAGACTCAAATTGAAGAAAGTAGGGAAAACTGCTAGACCATTCATGTGTGACCTAAATCAAATCCCTTATGATTATACAGTGGAAGTGAGAAATAGATTTAAGGGCCTAAATCTGATAGATAGCGTGCCTGATGAATGGTGGAATGAGGTTCGTGACATTGTACAGGAGACAGGGATCAAGACCATGTCCATGGAAAAGAAATGCAAAAAAGCAAAATGGCTGTCTGGGGAGGCCTTACAAATAGCTGCGAAAAGAAGAGAGGCGAAAAGCAAAGGAGAAAAGGAAAGATATAAGCATCTGAATGTAGAGTTCCAGAGAATAGCAAGAAGAGATAAGAAAGCCTTCTTCAGCAATCAACGCAAAGAAATAGAGGAAAAGAACAGAATGGGAAAGACTAGAGATCTCTTTAAGAAAATTAGAGATACCAAGGGAACATTTCATGCAAAGATGGGCTCGATAAAAGACAGAAATGGTCTGGACCTAACAGAAGCAGAAGATAGTAAGAAGAGGTGGCAAGAATACATGGAAGAACTGTACAGAAAAGATCTTCATGACCCAGATAATCATGATGATGTGATCACTAATCTAGAGCCAGACATCTTGGAAAGTGAAGTTAAGTGGGCCATAGAAAGCATCAGTATGGAAAAGCTAGTGGAGGTGATGGAATTCCAGTTGAGCTGTTTCAAATCCTGAAAGATGATGCTGTGAAAGTGCTGCACTCAATATGCCAGCAAATTTGGAAAACTCAGCAGTGGCCACAGGACTGGAAAAGGTCAGTTTGCATTCCAATCCCAAAGAAAGGCAATGCCAAAGAATGCTCAAACTACCGCACAATTGCACTCATCTCACAGGCTAGTGAAGTAATGCTCAAAATTCTGCAAGGAAGGCTTCAGCAATATGTGAACCGTGAACTCCCTGATGTTCAAGCTGGTTTTAGAAAAGGCAGAGGAACCAGAGATCAAATTGCCAACATCTGCTGGATCATGGAAAAAGCAAGAGAGTTCCAGAAAAACCTCTATTTCTGCTTTATTGACTATGCCAAAGCCTTTGACTGTGTGGATCACAATAAAATGTGAAAATTCTGAAAGAGATAGGAATATCGGACCACCTAACCTGCCTGTTGAGAAATCTGTATGCAGGTCAGGAAGCAACAGTTAGAACTGGACATGGAACAACAGACTGGTTCCAAAGAGGAAAAGGAGTACGTCAAGGCTGTATATTGTCACCCTGCTTATTTAATTTCTATGCAGAGTACATCATGAGAAACGCTGGACTGGAAGAAACACAAGCTGGAATCAAGATTGCTGGGAGAAATATCAATAACCTCAGATATGCAGATGACACCACCCTTATGGCAGAGAGTGAAGAGAAACTAAAAAGCCTCTTGATGAAAGTGAAAGAGGAGAGCGAAAAAGTTGGCTTAAAGCTCAACATTCAGAAAACGAAGATCATGGCATCCGGTCCCATCACTTCATGGGAAATAGATGGGGAAACAGTGGAAATAGTGTCAGACTTTATTGTTTTGGGCTCCAAAATCACTGCAGATGGTGATTGCAGCCATGAATTAAAAGATGCTTACTCCTTGGAAAAAAAGTTATGACCAACCTTTATAGTATATTCAAAAGCAGAGTCATTACTTTGCCGACTAAGGTGCGGCTAGTCAAGGCTATGGTTTTTCCTGTGGTCATGTACGGATGTGAGAGTTGGACTGTGAAGAAGGCTGAGCACTGAAGAATTGATGCTTTTGAACTGTGGTGTTGGAGAAGACTCTTGAGAGTCCCTTGGACTGCAAGGAGATCCAACCAGTCCATTCTGCAGGAGATCAGTCCTGGGTGTTCTTTGGAAGGAATGATGCTAAAGCTGAAACTCCAGTACTTTGGCCACCTCATGTGAAGAGTTGACTCATTGGAAGACTCTGATGCTGGGGGTGATTGGGGGCAGGAGGAGACGGGGACGACCGAGGATGAGATGGCTGGATGGCATCACGGACTCAAAGGACGTGAGTCTGAGTGAACTCCGGGTGTTGGTGATGGACAGGGAGGCCTGGCGTGCTGCGATTCATGGGGTCACAAAGAGCCGGACACGACTGAGTGACTGAACTGAACTGAACTGAAAAAGGTACATCAGAGGCCTATGTGCAGAGTGGAAGGACATGTGAGGACACACTGAGAAGGCGTCCATCTGCAAGCCAAAGAGAGAGGAAGGAACCAAGCCTCTTAACTCCTTGATCTTGGATTTCTGACCTCATCAATTGTGAGAAAGTTAATTTCTGTATTTTAAGCCACCCTTCTGTGGTACTTTGTTACAGTGGCCCTAGCAAGGAGTGATTTCAAAATTTCTAAGACTGTAGTAGTGAAAGCAGGGAGAAGTTATTTTAGAGGTAAAACCTACCAGACTTGCCAACAGATTGTATGCTAGGCATAAGGGAGAAGCAGCAGCAAACCCTCTGTTAAGTATCCTTTAGAATTAAATTATAAAGCAAATTCCCACATATTGTTTGGTTGATAAATTCTTAGAGTAGGTATGTAAAACCTGTGGCAATGCACCATGTGGCAACTCCAGTCTGTTATATCTCTTAGCATATATGAAAGCTTGTTGATTCCTAATCTTGCTTAAAGGCAGGAGAGATCCATAAAACAGCACTTCACATTTATGATACTAGATTCACCTCCCTTGAAGAGTAGGCTCTGCCAATGCCTGGAAACAAAAGCAAGCTGAGTAGTTTCACAAAGGCTCAGGGTTGCTCCTACAGCTGCAGCTTGATAGTGGCAGTGGGAAATTAAAACTTTTTAGCTCTCCCTAAGCTGTTTTCTTACAGATGGTACTGGGAGTTGATTTTTGTATGTGTGTTGTATATGATGGTTCTGGCCAAGGAGAAAAAGCTCATAAGACCATCTACTCTCTCATTCAATTTCCTAGAGCAAAAATCAAATTAAGATAAGAATATTAATAGGTAACTGCAGTCTTTTAAAATTATAGGTTTGAATGGAGGATTTTAAGTGACTTCTTTGGTGTTTACTTACTTCATATACACTCAGTAAATTATGTAGGCATTTATTACTACTGTAAAATGGAATTTGTAGAACTAAGTATGTTTACTCATAAGTTTGAAGTATACAATTTCTGTAATATATAGACTGGTTTATAATGTGGTGTACATAAAAATGACATAAGGTATATAATTAAAGAAAATTTTCAAAATCTGTGATTTCTTCTATTGTAGATCTTTTTATTGTTGTGAAAGGATTACCATATAATACAGTAAAACACTGTGCATACATCTCATTTTACTTGGATATACTGGCCAACTTTTCAATTGAAAATAGTTGCCTGCAGAGGAAGAAGATAGGCTTTGGATTTCTTGTTTGTATTCAGTCTATAAAAATCAGTGCCAGGTTGGCAGGTTTGTAAATATGTACTATGGGTAGCAGTTCCAACGCAGTCATTCCCCTCCCCCAACCCTTTGCAACCCCAAAGCTCTCTATCTGTAAGTTGTTAATAAAAATATGCATGCAAGGAATTCTGAAAAAATTCATGAATCAACAAAGAGTATTTGTTGAGAGACCTGTGGCAAAGATTTCTATTAATCTTCTTATAATCTTATTAAGAATCTACTCCTGTGTCATGCATGCTTTGGATTTATGCTTTCAAACAATTTTCATGAATCAGTAGAGTTTTGCATTTACCCCTTTGAAATAAGATATGCATGACAAATTTTCTGTGGCTTAGGAAAAATAAGATTTTAAGAATTCCTGAACTATTTTTAAAAAATGAAAATGACAGGAATCAATAACAGTGGAGGGGGACTACATTTTTACCCAAACATCACGTTTAGAAACAGAAAATAATTACATATTTTAAAGAATGCTGAAAAAATATAAAAACATTATTTTGAATCAGATTTTTAAATTAGTAATACACCTAGGATCCCCAAAATTAGCTTATTTATATTATTTTTTCACATTTTGATTATATAATTTGAATATAAAATTAAAAAGAGGTTATTATTTTAGAATGTCACATGGAAATACACATTTCTCCTCCCTTCTGGAATAGTCTATTTTGCTATATATACTTTTTCAGAGTATATGCTACTTGAAAACTTACTCGATAATCTCTTCCAAACAATAAAAATTTCATTCTTCTCTTTTTTTCTGTTAAGTAATGTTATTTTGCATTTTTTAAAACAATATTTAAAACATAAACTTGCACTTCAAAACATATGATAAAATTATTCTGTAATTTGCAACAACCCATTCCTCTTATTAATAGCCTGGCAGTTGGTGATATGTATTCTATATCATGCCTTAGATAATTATGATTTTTAAGGACCATGAATGAAATGCATGCTGACTGCTAATTCTTAGTATCCATATAAATCACCAAAATCTACTTCCAGAGGGCAAAGTGTGAAAAATCAATTTAAAAAATGTAATATGGGAATGAGAAAAGAATCTGTTCATTGGCAAGAAAAGCAGTATGAAAGGGCTATTAGCTGAAAAGAGATGAATTTCTGATGATAGCTCCCAAAGCACTCTAAAGTATGTTAGATACAAGATGGCTTTGAGGGTATGTGTAACCAAATTGTCCCTTTTGCCTGTTTTAATGAAAGAGGCATTGTGATATATTCATGCTGTTTTCAAACTGAGAGCCTTAAATAACTGCTCTAGTGACCAGAAATCACACGTAGCTCCTTAAAAACTAAATGCCATGGTACTTAGGAATAAAACAAAATGTAGTTCAATTATGCCATTTTCTGAAAAGACTAATGATCTTGTAACCAGAAAACTGATGCCCCTAAATAGTTATCATCAGAGAGCTGATGATATCAATACAGAGCAATGGATTCTCATGGAAGCAACCCTGTTTATTTTAGAGCAATATAGAAAAAGTTTTAATTGATAAAATCACTTCAAATCCCAATACCCAGAAACCAACCGTTAGCATTCTGATGACAATCCTTCCAAAAACTTTATTTACACATGTACATACAAATAAATATATGCAGGTGAGATTGCTCTGTACTTGCTATTTCACACCCTCTTCTTAAGTTTTTGTTCAGCTATATGTCATGGAATTCTTATCAATGAATATAGACTGCTATGATTCTCTTTAATGACTATGTAATGATTTATCATATGGAGACACCATACTTTACCTGGTGTGCTGCAGTCCATGGGATCATGAAGAGTTGGACACAATTTAGTGACTAAACAACAACAGATACTTTATTTTAACCTACCCTCCATTGACTGGTTTCCAGACTTTTATTTTTGGTGGGCCTGGGAGAATTATTATAAACAATGAAGGGAACATAGTTGTACATAATCTTTGCACTCATGATAAGTTCCTACAAGAGGAATTGTTGAAATCAGAAAAGCAAGGCTGAAGAGTGAATGTGTTTGTTTGGCTGAGTTCTGAACGGTGCAGACAGGGCCCCTGGGAAGCCTGTTCAGGGTGAAGTCTCAAGTGCAGCAAATCCCCCTTTCTCTAATGACCTTCCCTCTCATGGGTTGGCCTGGATTCTCCTCCGCCCGCTGATACTCAGCCTGATGAGTTCCAACATACAGAAGAACTTCTTAAACTGGTCTTATCAGCAGTATTTTGATTCATGGAGGCAATCTTAACAACAGACACATTTGCGTTCATAACTTGGGTCAGGATTTAATCAAATCCTGTTGATCAAAGTGATTAATATTGAAAAATGTGAAGGCATATGCCCTCCAAATAACACCTTTGGTAACAATTTGTTACTCACATGTGATGGTAATCCTAAGGGTGCCCAGTGACATGACCCACCCTCTTTGCCTGGCTTCTGAATGTATTTTAAGATAAGACAAAGGTGTTATGGAGATGGGGGTCAAAATATCTCCTTTCTTAAATGATTAATTGATATTGGAAAATATGTTTTAAGTTTGTAGGAAAATGAGATTTCTAATACAAAACCCTTGGCTTAGGCTGACTTTCCTCCCCGAAACAGGAATTGACCATCCCAAGCTGTCCCTTGTAAACTTGCAGAATAGCAGAGTAGGAAAGACCGAAAACTTTCCGAGGAAAGTCCTACTCCCAGGAAGGGTGGGACTGGTATGCATGTTCCCATATTCTTCTTCACAACCCTCAAAACAGAAAATTAAATCTACTCCTCTAGGACAAAGCGAGGGAAAGGGAAGGGAAGGGGCAATTTTGTTACATGAAGGGAGCTCCACCTCAAGAGGAAAACAGAGAATAGAGATGAAAATGTTTGCCTAATAATGTGCTCTGTCGAACAGTATTTTGTTACTTCAGGAAGGATTAAGATTATTGAATTTGTATCCAGAAACATAAGATCCAAATTAAAAACTAAGTAATGTGATAGTTAACCATAATTTCTGAGAAAGTTGGGAGAAATGGGTAGGGAGACAAAGGAGTGGAGCTATTTCTCCCTAAACTATTAAAGCGAAGTGAAAGTTGCTCAGTCCTGCCCTGCTCTTTGTGACCCCATGGACAGTCCATGGAATTCTCCACGCCAGAATACTGGAGTGGGTAGCCTATTGCTTCTCCAGCGGATCTTCCCTCCCCAGGAATTGAACCAGGGTCTCTTGCATTGCAGGCAGATTCTTTACCAGCTGAGCTACCAGGGAAACTATTTAAGTCCATTGTTTTATGGTTATGGTTAAAGGAAAAGCCATTATGCCCCTACTCAGAGTGTATGGGATGAGATAATTCACATGCTCAGAGTGTATATAGTACGATTTACCTTAATTTCTGGACTTCTGTGTTTAACTTGGATTAAGAAGACTACTTGTTGAATCATATTCAGACAAGAAGGTTTTAAACATGAAAGAAAAGTGAAAGTGAAAATTACTCAGTCCTATCTGACTCTTTGCAACCCCAGAGACTGTAGCCCCTAAGGCTCCTCTGTCCATGGGGATTCTCCAGGCAAGGATATTAGAGTGGGTTGCCATGCCCTCCTCTAAGGGATCTTCCCAAACCAGGGACTGAACCCAGATCTCCCACGTTGCAGGCAGATTCTTTACCAACTGAGCCACCAGGGAAACCCAGTTTTAAACATGGTATTATCTTAAAAAAAAAAAAAAAAGGTATACTGTGATGACCTATTTCAACAGATGAACTTGCAGATTTATACTCATACTAGGCAAGGAGCATAAATGAGCAAAGAATTCCAGGTTAAGAAAAATAATAGCATATACCTGATGCAGAATGGCAAGTGATACTAAGCCTCAAAATGGGGAAGGTGGTAGGGTGTGATTGGGAATGGCAAACTCATGCTTAGTCTAAATGGATCAGCCAGTAGTAAGGTTCTTATGATTTTCTTAATTTTTCAAGAGACTCTGAAAATTTAGATTTTATACAAAATCTGTATTCTAAAGATGACAACGTCATTTAAAAGGGATCAGAGGAACTTCCGTGGTAGTCCAATGGTTAAGAATCTGCCTGCCAATGCAGGGAACAGATTTGATCCCTAGTGTGTAAGGATCCCACATGCCACGGAGCAAAGTAAGCCCATGTACCACAACTACTGAATCCCACACATTCTAAAGCCTATGCTCAGCAACAAGAGACACCACCTCACTGCCACCACATTAAGAAGCTTGAGTATCACAACTAGAGAAAGCCTGCATGTACCAGGAAGAAAGGATTAGAAGGAATTCACTAGAGGTCCACTTGTTAAGATTCCACCTTCCACTGCAGAGGGTGCAGGTTTAATCCCTGGTTCAGTAACAAAGATCCCACATGCTACACAGCCAAAAGATAAAAATAAAATAAAAAAAGATCAAAGCTTCAGAAACGTGAGAAGCCCAGAACACCATAATGTTGTTAAGGCTGGAAAAATCTGATCAGTACATCCCACTGTTACATTGAAGGGCTTCCCACTTTCTTTAATTCCTTGCATTACTTGCTCCAGATTCAAAGTCTAGATGAACTCTGGCAACAATTCTATAATCTCAACCCTTTCCATTTACCTTAGAGAATGGAGTAAAAAAATGTTCTGATCTCTTTAGCTTCACTAGTAAGAATAAGCAGCTAAAGTTTTATTTACAAGCTCAAACACAAGGTTTGGCAAACTGTGACCCATGGCCAATCCAGACTGTTGCTTTTTTTTTTTTTTTTTTGGTGAATATTTTTTGGGGGCAGTCAGGGCAGGTGGCTTGCTGGGATCTTGGTTCCCTGACCAGGGATTGAACACAGGACCTCAGTAGTGAAAACAAAAAGCCTTCACCACTGAACCACCGGAATTGTAAATAAATTTTATTACAGCATAACTATCCCTGTTTGCGTATGAAACATTTATGGCTGCTCTTTTGCTCCAAGGGTAAAGTTGATAGTTAGGGCCTAAACCACTTGGCCTGCAAAGCTGAAAATATGTATTAACTTGCTTTTCATAGAAAAACTTCACAGATTTTTGTGAAAGAAAAAGAGGGAATTAATAATCAGTACCAAAAAATGAGAAAGAGCCATTACACACGCCATATATGATGCAGCTGTAAAATTTGCACCTGGGACTTCCCAGGCGGCTCAGTGGTAAAGAATCTGCCATTTCAGGGGCTGCAGGTCCGACCCCTATTCCAGGAAGACCCCATAGGCCGCAGAGCAACAAAGACTGCACCACAACTACTGAAGCCCACTACCCTTGAGCCTGTGCTCTGTAACAAGAGAAGTGGCCATAATGAGAAACCCACACACCACAACTAGAGGCAGCCCTTACTCGCAGCAACTAGAGAAAGCCCATGCAACAGTGAAGACTCAGTGCAGCCCCAATAATTAATTAATTAAAAAAAAAAGAAACCACTTTCCAATGCAGGGGACATAGCTTCGATTCCCCTATGGGGAATAAGTTCAGAGTTTCCCTAAGCTTGAGGAAATAAGTTTCCTTAGGGAAACTTCAGAGCCCAAGTGCCTTGGAGCACGCACAACACAAATACAGAGAGATCTGCACACCAAAAGTTAAGACCTGATGCAGTCAAAATTAAAACAAATAAATATTAAAGAAAAATGTTTATAAAATAGACTGCTAATACAGTCATGTAACATACAGCAAATAAACATATGATATATCTTTTCTTTGCAAAACTGTGCTAAGTACTAGGATTAAAACTAGGTGCTTATGTTCAAAGACCTTAGGAACTAGATTAAAACAACTGATTGTAAAACATGATATTTCAGGTATGTGGAAGAGGGTCGAAAAGGCACATCAAAGCTGGGAGGAGAACGCAAAACAGAATCTAGTCTGTCAGCAAACATGAACATATTGTGTCTTTACCAAAAATATCAGACATATTTGCCAATTATTAAAGCATGAATAACAAGAACAAAAAATAAACTATACCTTTTTATTAAGCTTTTTTCCTCAGGTTTTATCTTGTTCCTTCCTTTGGAACATATTCCTCCATTTCTTCATGTTATTTGACTCTCGGGGTTGGTTTCCATGCATTGGATGAAGTAGCCACCTTCCCACTCTGGAAGGAGAGCCTCATGCAGATGGACCTTATCGTGAAGTCCAACCCCGTCTCTTGGTCCGTCTCTCAGCCTTTGTGACTGGCCCACAGTCTGTTTTATTCTTCCCGGCTCCCAGTGGGTGAGGCTGAGATCAGACCTGTCAGCGTCCTGAAGGGGTATCTCGGTGGGCACCTGACTGGGGCTGACAGGAAGCCCGGCCTCAGGTGGCTGCCCTTCTAGAAGCACATAGACATGGTCCTGTGGGGCCAGCAGGGTACAGAGGCTGCCAGAGCGAGACCATCTAGAGGTGTTTCCTGTGCGGCAGCAGCAAATCTTGGGGCTCCAGACGAGCTTAGAAGCTCCCGTGTCGGGGCTGGTTGGCACCAAGATGGTGACACAGTTCCCTGAGAGGCGTCTGTGCACAGCCTCTGCACGGGGACCGAGCGTGAGCTGCCCTTCAGGGTGGAGCACCTCACAAGCCAAACAGGACTCTTTCTCAGAAAGACGGGTCACCTTTTATTTATTCAGCTTTCTGTGGCCAAGCCCTGGAATGGGGGAGCCTAATGAAAACTGTCTCCGTTGGTTACTGTCCCCTCGGACCCGGGAACACAAGCTTCTGGAAAAGACAGAGGTGCTCCAGTGCGCACCTGTGGCCGAGCCGAAGATAGCCTCTGAGGTCTCTGGAAAGGATCACAGTCATCCTTAAAACCTGTTTAATCAGAAGACGCCCCTCAGACTGCAGCTTTGAGGATAAACATACAGGCCTCTTTCACAGAAAGACGGGGAGGGTCTCAGTCCGCTGTCTTCACTGAGCTCCACGGGGTCAGCCTGCCCACAACCGTGTCTCAGGTTGTTACAGTCCCGCGAGACTTGGGAACATGCGTCCCCTCAGCCTCCAGGGCCCTGGGGTTCAAAGAGCATCTCCTGAGTGGCACGCGCTAAAACCAGACGCTAGTGCACAGTCAGAGGAGAGTGGGAAGATGGCGCCCAGGGGCGGACAGAGAGCAATTGCCTGGAAAAGAAAAGGAAGAAAAAAGGAAGATGGTGCCCGCCAGCCAGAGCACAAAGACGGCCTCTGCTGACTGGAAGGAAGCAGAAAACGGGTGTGTAGATTGTGCCCAGAAGGAAAAAAAAAAAAGGAATAGAAGATGGTGCCCACGGACAGAGATATGAAGATGGTGGCCACCAGCAGCAGGTTGGCTGTGGACTCCTGGGAGGCCTGAGCCTCTGGCTGGGCTTTAAGAGTGGATGAGCTTCCTTCACAGCAAGTTTGCCGCCTCTGGATGTGCAACCTCTTTCTGGGCCCGAAGGCAGGTGAATCCCATCATGCCAGCCGTTTGAGAGCCTTTCTCTGATGGTCATAGCCTTGTGGGTCTCACGTACCTAAGCCCGGTTAGTTTTCAGTTTTGGAGGGCTCATCTCTCAGGTGCAGGTCTTAAAAGTTGGGGTGTCCACTGTGGGATTCAAGCTGCTTCCTTATCAGGGAGAAGCTCAGATTTTGAGTTCCCTCCTATCTGAGTCACTGTGCAGCAGATGGAGTTTATGGTGGCAGCTGTGTCCCAGCCTCTTCTACTCGCTCTGATGTGGGCCTTCTCTTGTTTGCTAGAGACAGGGGAGTTGCTTGGTTTTTAGTTGTTTTTTTTTTTTTCCCCAGAGGAAGCTGTTCCATAAATTGCTACAGATTCACTGTGTCCATGGAGGGAGGTGAGCCCCGGATTCTTCTCTGTTGCTGTCTTGAACCAAAACCAGTTTGTCTTTGCACCTCACTTTGCTTTAAGTGTAAGCATTTTCCACCATTAGAGTCTCTCTTGGACTATGAGACTCTAAAATAGGGGTTAGTGGTTTGGGTTAAATTTACATGTGATCAGACTGTTAACTCGAAAATTGCTAAAAATTAGAAGAAAACTGTGTAATAGTGATAGGAACTGGATGTGAAAGCAGCCAAGAAAAATATGTGACAGGTAACATCAAAAAGGGTAGAGTTAATTTGTCTCAGGCAACAGGAAATCTGGATATCAGTGTCCAGAGTTGGCACAGCTGTTCAGTGTTATCATCAGAGATCAGAGACCCTGGGTACTTTATCTGTCTTTGCATATTGGTCTCTTTGGTTTACAGGTTTCACCTTCATGGTCTCTTTATGACTGTTACACATCCATAACTCACATTTGTATTTCAACTGGAAATAGGCTAATAGGACCAGAGGGAAAAAAGGACTCTGCCAGCCAAGGTCTCCTTCTCCCTCACTCTCAGCTCTTTCTGGCTTCCTCTCTTTTTCCTCCTCTTTCTCTGTTTCAGTAAACTTCAACCTCAAGTATAATGTATTGGGTTGGCCAAAAAGTTTGTTTGAGTTTTCCTATGATATGAAAAACCTAAAATAACATTTGGCAAAGCTAGTACATTTTAGATTTAAGTACTGACAGTTGTTCATAGATTGATTGCACCTGTGTAACCAAACCTCCAGGTTAAGAGTTAAAGCATTACCAGTCCCTACAAAGATCCCTATTTCCATTGCACACAATAGTGGTCACTGTCTTAACTTCTAACTGCATAGCATAGGTTTTCATAGTTTTGAACTTTATATAAATGGAATTATACAGTTATATTCTTTTATGGCTGATATCTTTTGCTAAATGTTATGGTTGTGATATGCATCCTCAGTGTTGGGTATAGCTGTAGTTTGTTCATTCTCACTGTAGTACAATATTCTATTTTATAATTATTCATTATTTATCTATTTCACTGTTAATGGACATTTGGGGTGTTTTCTGTATTGGACTACTATGAATTGTGCTATAAATAGTCTTTTGTATTTTTATTTGTTTTTGGAAATTAGACATATCCATTTCTGTTGGGGGTATACCTAGGAGTGGAAGGTCTAATTCATACTTAGTGCTAAACATTAGTAGATGCTACCTAAGAGTTTTTTTCTAGGAAGTTTTACTAATTTATACTTCCACTGAATCTCTGAGTTCCATAGCTCCACATCCTTGACAACAGTTGTTATGATCCACTTTTTAAATTTTAGACATTATAACTATTGTAAGATACATTTGTTAGAAACTTCATCCAGAAAATACTGTTTACAAATCATTACCTAGAATTATGTCATAAAATCAATCCTAGGTGCAAGGTATTAACATTTTTGCCTCTATTATTGGTGAGAACTGAAGAGGGTATGAATAACTTCTAGGAAGTCAATCCTCAGAGACTCTGAAGAGGGGAGAGTCTAGGAAATGAACCACAGGGTCACCATTGGTGTGTTCAGCAAGGAAGACATTAAGTTCTGTGATTCACTTAGCTTCTCCTTACTCAATCCTGGTGAGAGAGTGATCTCTCCTATGCAACAAGGATGTTGAGAAACTAATAGTTTAAGCAATACATGTTTGTAACAACAAAAGATCAGGTGCAGAGATGCTGTAATCATACTTAATTGTAAAGGAAAAAGAAGAAGAAGAAGAAGAAGAAAAGGAACCAAGAGAAGAGCAATTGAATATCCATAGGGGCCAAACTGGAAAATTCTTGTGTTATTGCTTTGGGATAACAGTGATTTTAAACTTCATTTAGTATAGCATAAAAGGTACTCTATCTAGTAAGAGTAGTTTAGATTCCACTCACAGAATAAATGTATTTAGTGAACAGACAACAGACACTGTATTGATTCAATCCTGAAGTACTTTAGAAGCAGGACCCTTACAAAATTCCTGCTGCTGCTGCTGCTGCTGCTGCTGCTGCTAGGTCGCTTCAGTCGTGTCCGACTCTGTCCGAGCCCAGAGATGGCAGCCCACCAGGCTCCCCCATCCCTGGGATTCTCCAGGCAAGAACACTGATAAAACCAGTTGGAGAGTGAGTTGGTCTGAATTATGCTATAAAGTTATGTATCCTTCTTAAGTTGATCTCCAGTTTAATATAGCAGAAAAGCCACCTGGAACAGTACACAAATTAAACACTCAAATGTCTGCCGTGGCTAGAGATGTGACGCACTGAATCAAATAAGACTGACAGGGACAGCCATGTACGTAGGAAGGCGTATCTCTCCCAAAGTTGGTAGGGGCTACTTAAATCAGAGATATCTTAAGAAACTTGGATCCACAGTTGCTAGATTTTCTCATTTTTTCCCAGATTTTCATTTTTAAATATCTAAATCTTATCATATAATTCAGTTTGTTAGGAAATACCACCAGTCAAAAAACCTATCTGGAAGTGAAATAGAAGGTGCAGTTTGTAACCTCCAGTGAAAGAAGAGTTTAGAATGAGAAGCTTGGATTATTCTCTCTACTCTACACCAGTTATGTGATACAATTTTTTTTTTCTAAATTTTTGCTGCGCTGGATCTTTGTTGCAGTGTGTGAGCTTTTCATTGTATGGCTTCTCTTGTTGGAAAGCATGGTTTCAGTGCACACAGGTTTCAGTGGTTGCAGCACACAGGATTTATATATGTATATGTATGTATATATATATATACACACACATACGTGTGTGTGTGTGTATAAAACACTTAAACATGTGGCTCAGTTCACTTCAGTCACTCAGTCGAGTCCGACTCCTGGCAACCCCATGGACTGCAGCATGCCAGCCTTCCTTGTCCATCACCAACTTCCGGTGGTGATGGCATCACCAACAAACTCATGTCCATTGAGTTGGTGATGCCATCCAACCATCTCATCCTCTGCCGTCCCCTTCTCCTCCTGCCTTCAATCTTTCCCAGCATCAGGGTCTTTTCAAATGAGTCAGTTCGTCACACCGAGTGGCCAAAGTATTCGAGTTTCAGCTTCAGCATCAGTTCTTCCAATGAACAATCAGGACTTCCTTTAGGATGGACTGGTTGGACCTCCTTGCAGTCCAAGGGACTCTCAAGAGTCTTCGCTAACACCACAGTTCAAATCATCTATTCTTTGGTGCTCATCTTTCCTTATAGTCAAACTCTCACATCCAAACATGACTACTGGAAAAACCATAGCTTTCACTAGATGAAACTTTGTTGGCAAAGTAATGTCCTTGCTTTTTAATATGCTGTCTAGGTTGGTCAGAACTTTTCTTCTAAGGAGCAAACGTCTTTTAATTTCATGGCTGCAGTCACCATCTGCAGTGATTTTGGAGCCCCCCACCCCAAAATAAAGTCTCTTGCAGTTTCCATTGTTTCCCCATCTATTTGCCATGAAGTGATGGGACCAGATACCATGATCTTAGTTTTCTGAATGCTGAGATTTAAACCAAAATTTCCACTCTCCTCTTTCACATTCATCACAAGGCCCTTTAGTTCTTCTTTGCTTTCTGCCATAAGGATGGTGTTATCTTCATATCTGAGATTACAGATATTTCTCCTGGCAATCTTGATTCCAGCTTGTGCTTCATCCAGCCCCGTGTTTCTCATGATGTACTGTGTTTTAGAAAACACAGAGGAACCAGAGATCAAATTGCCAACATCTGCTGGATCATGGAAAAAGGAAGAGAGTTCCAGAAAAACATCTGTTTCTGCTTTATTGACTATACCAAAACCTTTAACTGTGTGGATCACAATAAAATGCGGAAAATTCTGAAAGAGATGGGAATACCAGACCACCTGACCTGCCTCTTGAGAAATCTGTATGCAGGTCAGGAAGCAACAGTTAGAACTGGACATGGAACAATAGACTGGTTCCAAATAGGAAAAGGAATCCGTCAAGGCTGTATATTGTCACCCTGCTTATTTAACTTATATGCAGAGTACATCATGAGAAACGCTGGGCTGGAGGAAGCACAAGCTGGAATCAAGATTGCCAGGAGAAATATCAATAATCTCAGATATGCAGATGATACCACCCTTATGGAAGAAAGTGAAGAGGAGATAAAAAGGCCTCTTGATGCAAGTGAAAGAGGAGAGTGAAAAAGTTGGCTTAAAGCTCAACATTCAGAAAACTAAGATCCTGGCATCTGGTCCCATCACTTCATGGGAAATAGATGGGGAAATGGTGGAAACAGTGTCAAACTTTATTTTTGGGGGCCCAAAGTTACTGCAGATGGTGATTGCAGCCATGAAATTAAAGATTCTTACTCCTTGGAAGAAAAGTTATGACCAACCTAGATAGTATATTCAAAAGCAGAGATATTACTTTGCCAACAAAGGTCCGTCTAGTCAAGGCTATGGTTTTTCCAGTGGTCATGTATGGATGTGAGAGTTGGACTACGAAGAAAGCTGAGTGCCGAAGAATTGATGCTTCTGAACTGTGATATTGGAGAAGACTCTTCAGAGTCCGTTGGAGTGCAAGGAGATCCAGCCAGTCCATCCTAAAGGCAATCAGTCCTGGGTGTTCTTTGGAAGGACTGATGCTAAAGCTGAAACTCCAGTACTTTGGCCACCTCATGAGAAGTGTTGACTCATTGGAAGAGACTCTGATGCCTGGAGGGATTGGGGGCAGGAGGAGAATGGGAAGACAGAGGATGAGATGGCTGGATGGCATCACCGACTCGATAGACAAGAGTTTGAGTGAACTCCGGGAGTTGGTGATGGACAGGGAGGCCTGGCATGCTGCAACTCATGGGGTCACAAAGAGTTGGACATGACTGAGCAACTGAACTGAACTGAACTCTGCATGTAAGTTAAATTAGCAGGATGACAATATACAGCCTTGATGTACTCCTTTTCCTATTTGGAACCAGTTTGTTGTTCCATGTCCAGTTCTAACTGTTGCTTCCTGACCTGCATACAGATTTCTCAAGAGGTAGGTCAGGTAGTCTGGTATTCCCATCTCTTTCAGAATTTTCCACAGTTTATGGTCATCCACATAGTCAAAGGCTTTGGCATGGTCAATAAAGCTGAAATTGATGTTTTTCTGGAACTCTCTTACTTTTTGGATGATCCAGCGGATGTTGGCAATTTGATTTCTGGTTCCTCTGCCTTTTCTAAACTCAGCTGGAATTATGGAAGTTCACAGTTCACATATTGTTGAAGCCTGGCTTGAAGAATTTTGAGCATTACTTTACTAGTGTTGGGCTTCCCTTGTGGCTCAGCTGGTACGGAACCTCCCTGCAGTGTGGGAGACCTGGGTTCAATCCCTGGGTTGGGATAATCCCTGGAGAAGGGAAACGCTACCCACTCCAGTATTCTGGCCTGGAGAATTCCATGGACTGTAACGTCATGAGGTCGCAAAGAGTCCAGCATGGCTGAGCGACTTTCAATTTCACTTTACTAGCATGTGAGATGAGTGTAATTGTACAGTAGTCTAAGCATTCTTTGCATTACCTTTCTTTGCGATTGGAATGAAAACTGACCTTTCCAGTCCTGTGGCCACTGCTGAGTTTTCCAAACTTGCTGGTGTATTGAGTGCAGCACTTTAACAGCATCATCTTTTAGGATTTGAAATAGTTCAATTGGAATTCTGTCACCTCCACTAGCTTTGTTTGTAGTGATGCTTCCTAAGGCCCAAATGACTTCCCATTCCAGTATGTCTGGCTCTAGGTGAGTGATCACACCATCACGGTTATCTGGATCATGAAGATCTTTTTTGTATAGTTCTTCCATACATATATATAGGCACACATACACACATATGTATGTAAATATTTTTTGGATCTAGTTATTTTCGTTTTTCTCTTATGTGTATGTTTGTGTGTGATTTTTATATACTCTGGTTTGTTTAATGAGTGAATGTTGCTTTTAAAAATTAAGAATTACTATTCAGTATAAGATATACTTAAGTATGTTATCAGTATAAGTTATGCCACATAACATGTAATATCACATTTTTATTAAAGGTTGAGTTGAGAAAAAAATACCTGTGTTAATCATATTAATTCCACATGCATTTATTTACTGATGGCAAAACCAGCTATATACTTAACTATATTATTTTCATAAATATATTAATACTGCTTTAAATTACAAGCAAGAGTTAAAGTAGAGAATGCAAATTCAGATTCCACAAACATGTTGCTAACCGTATAGAGTGGCATTTGTTAAGCAGGATAGTTCAATGAGGAATAATGAAAGTATGTTAGATTTTCCTACAATGTCTAACCATCCAAAGGAGATAGAAGTGAAGAGAAAAGTGACTGTGGATAGCCAATTAAATGTGAATTGGAAGTCTGTACTGCCAGTTAAAAATTCCTGTGTGATTTGGAGTTGAAAAGGCATCGTGTCATGAACAAAAAGGAGAGTCAATTGTCTCCCTGTCTCCACTGTTGAACAGACTGTACCTAGAATATCATATGTATCTCATAAAAGCATAATAATAAAAACCTGAATTTATAGAATTTTTAGAAAAGAATATAAGAGTATGAGAGGAAATGAAGCCTTAACTGAAAATTAAAAACTAATTTAGTATGCCTAAATAAATTAGTAATAATTTAATTTTACCCATAAGAGCGAAGAACTGCTTATGATGAATAGAAAATTATGAAAAAAGAAAAACCTGATGGAAATGTTTACAAACATTCTGTGACAATTATAAAATTAGTGTTTGGAAATTTTAGAAAAGGTACTAATCCTGAGTGTTACTGGCCTGTATGCTGTTTTATATGTGTACTTTGTTTATTCATCTTTGATATATTTACTGAACGAATTGAAAAGCTTATATTCATTCATGTAGCATATTAATGGCAAAAATTAAAGATGCCTTTTTGTTCTCTCAGTATTTAGAAATAACATACAATTGAGGGTTTTCTACTATCCTATCAACATTTCCATCCAATAAAGTGATAAGAATAAGATTATTATTATTATTTTAAATTTGTAATAATAATGTATTTTTACAATAAAATGAATGGCTAAGAGCCTGCAGGTATTGTTCAAAATATATTGTCAATGCCTGCCATTCTGAAAGTTATATGCTCATAGCTCAGTCGGTAAAGAATCTGCCTGCAATGCAGGAGACCCAGGTTTGATTCCTGGGTAGGGAAGATCCCCTGGAGAAGGAAATGGCAACCCACTCCGCTATTCTTGTCTGGAGAATCCCATGGTCAGAGGAGCCTGGCAGGCTACAGTCCATAGGGTCACAACAGTAGGACATGACTTACCAACTAAACCACCACCACAAATAAGTAAAAACATACTTACAATAAAAGTTGGTAAAGTTCAAACAAAGTAACTCTCAATAAAGCATGGAAAAAGTACCTATCACCTTGGTGGCTATGGGAACATGCCTATCAGACCTCCAGTTACCAAGATTTTAGTCTATGGACTGAAGTATCTCCCAAATCCAAGCTCGTAATAAAGCTTGATGCCACATGGGCTACAGCCAGTCAGTGAGTGAGCACATGGGGGGACCAAAGCATATCCATTCTTAGGAGATACGGGGATCCTCTGATGGCTCCAGGACTCCCCAGAAGCCTTGCCAAGGTTTTTTTGAAATTGCACACAGTTAAGGATTCTTTTATTTAATTTTCCTTCTTTCTTTATTCAAGGTCATCCTTGCTTCACAGATTGTTGGCTCCTCCAGGCTTTTCCTCTCCATTTTCTCTCTTTAGTGCTGCCCTTACTCTTCCCATGTTTAATCTGCCTCATGGAGAAATAACACTTCTTAATTCTATACCTTGCAGTGGTTGTATTTAGATAGTTCCTAAATGTGGATATTCTTACCAATTGGTGTTTACTTTCTGTATTCAAAAATATTTTTGCAAACCTAAGAGAGATTAGATCAAGATAATGGACTGAGCAGAGAGCTACTTAACTCTAGCCAAAAAATGTAGAATTCAAGGAAAATAGATAAAATATATCTGCTATGATTCTGAAAGACACTAAGACTAGAAATTATGAGGAACTTGTTAGGGAGAGAAAGTAGGTAAGAGTAAACCAAAAAGTGCTGAAGAAAATGCAGCCCAAAATTGGGAAAAGGAAAACTATTTGACAGTGTGAACAAAAATGTGATGTTATGAATGTAAATAAACAGATATAAGAGAAGTTTGGAATGAACTTTTTAAGACAAAAATTTGTTTACAAAATGTATTAAAATTAAGTATATGTCTTAGGAGAAGGCCTGTATAATGTTCTTCACTTGTATAATGAAGAAAAAGTTAAACAAGAAAAACCAATATTTCTTTTTAATTAAAAAATGAAGGTAGCTGTAGTGCAACCTCTATAGAAAAAAAAATAATAATAATGACAAAGTTTAAGGATGTATGAGGGCCTGGGAGAAAATATCTCTAAAACACAGTAAGAAAATATAAAGAACACTTACTAATCAATAGAGATATACCAATAAAGAAAAAAAAAATGGATGAAGCTTATTAATAAGCTGTTTGGGAAAGAAATATATACTTATTGGATAAAAGCATATTATAATGTTTAACCTTACTTATTACAATTGACATGGAAATTAAAATAGCAGTTTCAGTTCAATTCAGTTCAGTTGCTCAGTCATGTCCTACTCTGGGACTCCATGAATCGCAGCACACCAGGCCTCCTTTAGGATGGACTGGTTGAATTTCCTTGCAGTCCAAGGGACTCTCAAGAGTCTTCTCCAACACCACAGTTCAAAAGCATCAATTCTTTGGCGCTCAGTTTTCTTCACAGTCCAACTCTCACATCCATACATGACTACTGGAAAAACCATAGGCTTGACTAGATGGACCTTTGTTGGCAAAGTAATATGTGCTTTTGAATATGCTGTCTAGGTTGGTTATAACTTATCTTCCAAGGAGTAAGCATCTTTTAATTTCATGGCTGCAATCACCATTGGCAGTGATTTTGGAGCCCCCCAAAATAAAGTCTGACACTGTTTCTACTGTTTCCCCATCTATTTTCCCAGTTTGGCAGTGTGTAAAAATTAGAATTTTGTAGATATTTTGATTATGCAGTTTAACTTCTATGACCTATTCTAGAAAAATATCTATCCATGATCCATCGGTTCGGTCGCTCAGTCGTGTCCAACTCTTTGCGACCCCATGAATCACAGCACGCCAGGCCTCCCTGTCCATCACCAACTCCCGGAGTTCACTCAGATTCACGTCCATCGAGTCCGTGATGCCATCCAGCCATCTCATCTTCAGTCGTCCCCTTCTCCTCCTGCCCACAATCCCTCCCAGCATCAGAGTCTTTTCCAATGAGTCAACTCTTTGCATGAGGTGGCCAAAGTACTGGAGTTTCAGCTTTAGCATCATTCCTTCCAAAGAACACCCAGGACTGATCTCCTTCAGAATGGACTGGTTGGATCTTGCAGTTCAAGGGATTCTCAAGAGTCTTCTCCAACACCACAGTTCAAAAGCATCAATTCTTCAGCACTCAGCCTTCTTCACAGTCCAACTCTCACATCCATACATGACCACAGGAAAAACCATAGCCTTGACTAGATGGACCTTAGTGGGCAACGTAATGTCTCTGCTTTTCAATATGCTTTCTAGGTTGGTCATAACTTTTCTTCCAAGGAGAAAGCGTCTTTTATTTTCATTGCTGCAGTCACCATGTGCAGTGATTTTGGAGCCCCCCAAAATAAAGTCTGACACTGTTTCCACTGTTTCCCCATCTATTTCCCATGAAGTAATGGGACCGGATGCCATGATCTTCGTTTTCTGAATGTTGAGCTTTAGGCCAACTTTTTCACTCTCCACTTTCATCAAGAGGCCTTTTAGTTCCTCTTCACTTTCTGCCATAAGGGTGGTGTCCTCTGCATATCTGAGGTTATTGATATTTCTCCCGCAATCCTGATTCCAGCTTGTGTCTTCCAGTCCAGCATTTCTCATGATGTACTCTGCATATAAGTTAAATAAGCAGAGTGACAATATACAGCCTTGACATACTCTTTCCTATTTGGAACCAGTCTGTTTTTCCATGTCCAGTTCTAACTGTTGCTTCCTGACCTGCATACAGATTTCTCAAGAGGCTGGTCAGGTGGTCTGGAGTTCCCATCTCTTTCAGAATTTTCCGCAGTTTATTGTGGTCCACACAGTCAAAGGCTTTGGCATAGTCAATAAAGCAAAAATAGATGTTTTTCTGGAACTCTCTTGCTTTTTCCATGATCCAGCGGATGTTGGCAATTTGATCTCTGGTTCCTATGCCTTTTCTAAAACCAGCTTGAACATCAGGAAGTTCACGGTTCACATATTGCTGAAGCCTGGCTTGGAGAATTTTCAGCATTACTTTACTAGCATGTGAGATGAGTTCATTTGTGCAGTAGTTTGAGCATTCTTTGGCATTGCCTTTCTTTGGGATTGGAATGAAAAGTGACCTTTTCCAGTCCTGTGGCCACTGCTGAGTTTTCCAAATTTGCTGGCATATTGAGTGCAGCACTTTCACAGCATCATCTTTCAGGATTTGAAAGAGCTCAACTGGAATTCCATCACCTCCACTAGCTTTGTTCGTAGCGATGCTTTCCAAGGCCCACTTGAGTTCACATCCATGATCCATATTGTAGGACTAATATTGAGCCAGTACACTTTGTTATAATACTTTATTTTATTTTAGCTGGATAGTTCTGAGTTGCAAAATATGTGTTCTTCTGAGATAGTACATAAATTATACTGACTATTAAATATTTTAAATATCATTCTTGGTACAAAGTTATTAATTTCATTACAGCATTGCTAATAATAATAATTATTACTATTTAAAAACAAACAAAAAACAACCTGAGTATCCCTCAGTAAAGGAATAAACTAATAGATTATGCCTATTTGTATGAGAAAGTGCTTTGTAATACGTCTTGTTTGCATAAAGATTTTGACACAGATTGTACCAATAATTTTTAAAGACTTGTTAAAAAGGTTTTTTTTCCTAATAGAATTTCTTAACACTGTCAAAACATGTATTTTTTAATTGAAGATGATTGTGAGAAACCAATTCAGAAATAATGGAGTGGTGGCTAATAAAGCTCTGGTCTGAGAAACATAAAAAGAGAAAATTATTGCATTCTTAAATTCATTTTTAAATTGAAAAAAATTCCTTATATTTTAAAAACTTTTGACAGAAGACATATTAACATACTCAAAACAAAATCAGGGATATATGTACATAAATCAAGTAAACATCTAAATTTGCTTATTAAACTTAAAAGAATACTTGATTTGGAGCAAGATAAAAAAAATTCTAAATGCCTAGATACAGATTGGAGCTATCCCTAGAAAATCGAATGAGTAATAATCTCTTAACTCAATTTTTGGTTTGTACTCTATTTATCTTTGTGTTGAATATATTCCTAACTTTGAACTGTTTCAAATGTTACTTTGGTATACAAAACTGGAGTGTATCTTCTCTACCGTTAATATCTTTATTGTAACTAATTTGGGCTTACTGCAGTCTTTGTTGCCCTAGATGTTGTTTTAGAAATAAGTTGTATCTCTAAGTTTACAAAGTCTCTTTCATGATTCAGTTTCAAAACTGGAATGTTTTTGTACTTCTGATATTCAAAAAAAAATTTTTTTTTAAATTTCTGCTGTTTTTCACCTATTTCAAATGAAAACACACACACACACACACACACACACACACACGCACCCAAGTCATGTTTTTATTTAGTCACTAAGTCATATCTGACTTGTTGAACCCAGCAGGCTCGTCTGTCCTAGGGATTTCACAGGCAAGAATGCTGGAGTGGGTTGCCTTTTCTGCCTCCAGGCAATCTTCCCTTCCCAGGAATCAAACCCATGTTTCCTGCATTGGTGGGCAAATTTTTTAGCACTGAGCCACCTGAGAGGCCAGGTTTGATGTATTTTCTATATAAAATTCTTAAGAATCATTAAGACATTAAGAAATCATATAGGTTTCTCAAGAGGCCGGTCAGGTGGTTAGCAGCATTACACATCTTAAATCAAAATGATTACCAATTTTACTTTCATAAAAAAGTTCCTGTTTCATACTTCCAAATGAGGTGTGCATATCACAAAGTCCTCATGTCTTTTGGTTCTCTGATTTGGCTCTTCAACTTCTGGTCTCAGCTGGAACGAAGAACTTCAAGTTTGTTCAAACATGAATAATGAAATTTTACGTTTCAGATTGACTGGGAATAATAGCTTGACTTGGTTCTCATATTATTTGGTCCAAATTTGTCTTCCATCATGCAGGATAGCCCCTATATTCCAGTTCAAAAACCAGCTTATGTATATAGGTTCATCACAGTGGTATATTGCTTGCTTGCTTGCTTTTTGTACTTTGCTTTCTGAGTAATTACTTGCTTTGGAAATAATAGCAGTTCAGTTCAGAAACAGCAATTGCCAAATGTCATGTTCTTATTCTCTGTTTTTATAAATCTTTAGGTGGGGGAGCTTGCTGAATTGTCAGATTGCTTCATTGTTTTCTTGTAATGTGGTTGCCACGTTTAAATATTCATAGCTAAGGAAGTGGGCTTTTGTGCAATGCCTATCTAGTATTCACTGACAAGCAACTGCTACTCCTTTCATTCAATTTCTGTTCTTTTTTTGCCTATTAAACTATTTGACCCTTTTTGGGAAAATCTCTTTGTCTTTCACCTAAAGATATTTATCATGATATTTGAGGAAGCTAATATCTAAAATAGGCTTCAAGCCCCAGTAAAGCTGAGAACAGCCCCCCTTTATCAATGCAGCAGGTTGGTTCTATTTCAGTCAGTTATTTACCTATTTTTCCTCCATTTGTAGCAGCATATTTGCTTTGCATTTTATATTTACTCACAGAGTGCAGCAAGATCAAGAAGATGGGACACTCTAAGATTCTATTCTCCTTGGGTATTTCCACTCCCACAAAGGAGGGTTGCTGATTTGCAGGATATTGCTGCTGTTCTTCTCCACTCCTCTACTTTAATTTCCCTCCCCTGCTGCTCTGCATATTGAACAATAATGAATGTTTTCTGAGCTCCCACTGTCCTCTCACCTACTCTCATTCCCAACAAAAAAGGAAAGTTTTTGAAGCCAGTTTCATTTTATATTAAATTCTACCAAAATGTGCTCAGTTGTATACAGATTTCCAATGATTATCTTTCCTTGAAAATGTGGGTTCAAAAGAGAATAATGACTTTAAATTAGTTTTGGCTGAAACATTGCAGAAAGGGTTCAGTACTGTTGTGTTGATTGGCTTTTGTTTATGTAAACTAAAATCTTATATAAATATTGCTACCTAGGTAACTCCTAGTTTGCTCATGAGGATTGACTGAAAAGAGGCTGGATGGAACTTTCCGGGGTTGAAGCTGTGTTGAACATTTTGATTAGGAAAGTGATTACATGATGTATGTATCATACATGTTTGTAAAAGTCATTGAAGTCTATATATAACATCTGCAAATCTACCATGTACCAAGTACTGTGTTCAAATGATTTTAAAAAGCAGGAGGAAGAGGCTGACATTAATCCTAAACAATTATATATGTAATTAATTCTCAATAAGTAGTTTGAAGGCATGATACAATATTATCAGAGAAGATAGGTTATAAGCCTTGTCTTAATATAATTAAACATGAATCACAGCCAAAATATGAAGCTATGATTCACAGCAGTTTTATCTAAGAATATGATAATGTGTATAGGTACATTGATGAGATTGATGGATGTATCACATTGAGGGAGACTATGAAATAAGATTATGTTCTTCCAAAATTCACTCAGTTGCATTTGGACCTCCAATAACACTTGTATTTTTTCCTTAAAAAAAAATCGAAAAACAGATTTTATTAGCATATGTACCAATTAAAGCATGAGAGTAAAGGGCCTGAGTGACTAACACTAACTAGAGAAGAAAAGAATGTTAATTCAAAATTCACACCAAAATAATACTAGTTGTTGTTCTTTAGTCAGTAAGTCATGTCTGATTCTTATGACCCCTTAGGCTGTAGCCTGCCAGACTCCTCTGTCCATGGGATTTCCCAGGCAAGAATACTGGAGTGGGTTGCCATTTTCTTCTCCAGAGGATCTTTCAAACCCAGAGACAGAGCCCGTGTCTCCTTTATAAAAAACTATATATACTCTTACTTTATAATCCAGCAATTGTACTCCTTGTTATTCAACATTTATCCATTTATCAATGAGTTGAAATCTTTTTGTCTACAAAAAAAAAAAATCTGCTTAAGGATGTTTATGGCAGCTTTAATCATAGTTACCAAATCTTACAAGCATCCAAAATGTACTTTAGTAAGTGAATATGTAAATAAACTGTGGTACATCCAGACAATGAAATATCATTCAGTGCTGAAAAGAAATGAACTATCAAGTGAAATGACATGGAGGAATCTTAAATGTATATTAAGTGGAAAAGGGAAGTTTGAATACTGTATTCAGTATTGAGTACTGAATCACTATGATTCCAACTGTATGACATCCTAGAAAACTCCAAACTATGGAGACACTAAAAGGATCAGTGGGTTGCCCTGGATTTAAGGCGGGTGGGGGATGAATAGACAGTACAGGGGCTTTTAATGGCAATGGAGCCACTCTGTATAATACTATAATCATGGATATATGTCATTATATATTTGTCAAAACCTATATAATACTATAACCATAGATATGTGTCATTACATGTTTGTCAAAGCCTATAGCATATACAACACAAAATGCAAATCCTAATGTAAACTGTGGACTTTGGGTATTGTGTCAGTGTATGAAAGAAAAAAAGAAAATGCCTGTCTTAATGGAAACTTCCTTGAAGCCAGAGCTCCCAAATTTTACATCTCTCAGTATCTAAGAGAAATTCCTAAAATTTGTTTATAAATGTCTTTTCTTTTCCTATACAATCTATACCCACTCTACTGAAAGTGAAAGTCACATCTGACTCTTTGCAACCCCATGGACTATATGGTCTATGGAATTCTCCAGGCCAGAATACTGGAGTGGGTAGCCTTTCCCTTCTCCAAGGGATCTTCCCAACCCAGAGATCAAACCCAGGTCTCCCGCATTGCAGACAGATTCTTAACCAGCTGAGCCACAAGGGAAGCCCAAGAATACTGGAGGGGGTAGCCTATCCCTTCTCCAGTGGATCTTACTCATCAAGGAATCCAACCAGTGTCTCCTGCGTTGCATGTGGATTCTTTACGAGTTGAGCTGCAGGAAAGCTCACTGATACTAAGTCCCCTTAAAAATTGGGCATAGTGATAAGAAGTTTGAAAATTTAGTTCAAATGACAGTCTCTCCAAGAGCATGCATGTTAAATAGGCATTCCTTCACCCACAGCCACTCCTACAAAGAGAAGGAAAGCAAAAAAAATCCAGAACAATATGCTCGTAAATAAAAATGGCTGTCAAAATGGTTACTTTGCAATGCAAGTGCTGATTGGGAATGCTGGTTTGTGTTAGGTGGAAATGTTGCCTTTCTTCTGTTTGTTTGTTGAAATCTGAGTAATCTTAATCATTATCTATTCATATTAGTGAGGAAGCAAGAAAAAAATGAAGAAGAAAATAACTTTGGAATAATAATCATTGGGTCACATTGTTATTTTATGAACATATGTCTCACAAAATTAGCAAAGATTATTGAAGCTACAGAATTTGCAACTTGCATAAAATAATGCACTTCATTATGTAATTTCCAATCATTAAAATATTTTAAACATGCCATTGTGTACATAAATCAGAACCATCCAAAATACAATTGACACTCAAGTCACCTGAATGAAAGTGATTAAAAATATAACAACTTATTATTGTTTCTAAGCAGAGAATAAAAATCTGCTTTATTATGACACTTTATTTGGCATAAAATCAGTATCTCTTTTCCATAATACAAAAGTAGAATTTTTACCAGATTATTTCTAAGATCATGCTATTACTTCTAGACTATCACAATCTCATATCCAAGTTGATTTAAAAGTATATGCAAATAAATCAACTTGCAGGCTACACGTCAGACCTTATAAGGACAATGATCCCTTTACCTTAGGGTCTAGTGGGGAAAACTTGCCAAAGAAATGAGCTACCAAAGAGGAAAGAAAGTTTCAAATTTATATTAAATTTACCAAAGTCTCAAATACCCATGATATCAATTAAATGACACCTTTTAGATGGTTTTATTTCATTTGTCATTCTTTTTTACAAAGCACTTGCCACCAGTAACAAATATTATAAATATAATTAAACAATAAAACAGCAAATGCTCTAGAGACCTTTGGTAAAAGTGACTACCACTTCCTTCCCTAAATGATTATACTTGGTAGCAGAAAAGGCTCACAAACTGATGAGAAAACTTGCCCTCTCAGTGAGACTGGCCAATGAAACTGGCCAGACGTCTGAAATAGAATCAGGTATCAAGCATGAAGACCAATGACAACAACATTTGCAGTCTGGATTGCCATTGGGATCTGATGATAGCGATAAGTGTATGACTCAGAAATATATGGTTGAAAAGAAATCTAACTGCAGTGGATGAGACTTTCAATAATTGGGAATCGGGAATAAAACCAGAACTGTATATCTATGCCTAGTAGCTTTTTGAGGGACCAATGAGAAATAAGTGGAAAACACTGAAGGATGTCTGTGTCTGTATTGGTTCTAATAAAGAAAGTTATTTTTTCAGTTATAGTTTATGCAGAGTGTAGCACAAAAGAAAAAAAACATGAGTGATTGATGGCTCACCACATTATGACAACCACTATAAGCTCTGGTGTCTTTTTTCTTTTCTTTAGCTCATAAGATAACACAGATATAACTTTAAAATATTTTCTACTTATTATCAATAAACATTTCTTTTGTTGTGAAAATACTTTGAAATTTTTTTCCGTGAGAACCTAGCCACTTATGCTTAAGGAGGGACATTTTCTCTGTCCCAATAAATTAGAGTTGGGGATAAAGGCAGACGAGAGAAGTAGAGTGGGTATAGATTGTATAGGAAAGGAAAAGACGTGTATCCTAGGGAAGAAATGAATTGTTCCATTCCTGCATTTTTTCATTCTGAAGTATAATTGATTTACAATGTTGTGCCTATCTCTGCTATACAGCAAAGTGACTCAGTTATACACATATATACATTCTTTTTTATATTCTTTTTCATTATGGTTTATCACGGGATATTGAATATAATTCCCTGTGCTATACCTTAGAACCTTTCCTGTATTTTTAAACTTACCTATTATTAATAATAGGTAATATTACTGCCTATTAATAGATAATAGGTATCTATTATTAATAATAGGTGACTTTTAAAATACAGGAAAGATACATGAGGTAAAGAAAGTAACTCACAAGGTGAAAGTAAACTTAACACTTGATGCTACAACTCTTAGAGTGAATCTGTTCCCCAGGATGATTATGCTGCTGCTGCTATGTCACTTCAGTCATGTCCGACTCTGTGCGACCCCATAGATGGCAGCCCACCAGGCTCCCCCATCCCTGCTAAACAAAGTGAAACGGTTCTCTTAAATAAAGTACACCCAGAATCCATATATATATATCTAAGTCACTTCAGTCATGTCTGACTCTGTGTGACCCCATAGACGGCAGCCCACCAGGCTCCCCCGTCCCTGGGATTCTCCAGGCAAGAACACTGGAGTGGGTTGCTTCTTACCCCTTTTCCACCTTGGTTCCACATCTACCTTGATCTTCTGTGGGACCTAAAGAACTCAGATCCACCCAGTTTTGAGGAGTAATATAACAATTGAGGATCCAATGAATTCTATGAATCAGCTCCTCAAGTAGAAACACAGATACAAATGACACAAAACTTTGCACATAATTCCATTTTAGCAGATGTCTAGTCATGGGCTTCCCTGGTGGCTCAGAGGTTAAAGCGTCTGCCTGCAATGCAGGAGACGTGGGTTCAATCCCTGGGTCGGGAAGATCCCCTGGAGAAGGAAATGTCAGCCCACTCCAGTATTCTTGCCTGGAGAATCCCATGGACGGAGGAGCCTGGTGGGCTACAGTCCACGGGGTCGCAAAGAGTCAGACACGACTGAGCGACTTTACTCACTCACTCACTCAGTCATGGGACCCAGTGACTCTAGCTTAGCTAAAACTGGGTTGATAACTATGCTTACCAATATCTATTTTACCTTTTTAGGAAATAGCTTCTGAGTTGTCTTCTGCAGAATGCCTTCTTTTCCACTCTTTAATCTGTAAGCTTTAGGAAAAACCGGTTCACTCTCTTGCTCTTTATGGCTAGTGTATTAGTTTGCTCAAACTACTATAACAAAACACTATAGCCTTGATTGGTTAAACAACAAAAATTTATTTCTCACACTTCTAGAGGCTGGAAAGTCCAAAATAAAGTTGCTGGTGGGTTCTATTCCTGAGGCCTTTTTTCTTGACTTGCAGATGGCTGTCTTGCTGTGTCCTTGCATGACAGAAAGGGGTGGAGGGGTGTCTATGATGTCTTTTCTAATAAGAGCATAAATCTTAATGGATTACCCATATGATCTCATTTAACCTTAATTACCTCCTAAAGACTCTAATGTCCAGTCACATTGGTCAGTGTTGTGAGGGGAACACAAGTGAGTCCAGATTATGATGTGATCCAGGCTAGTGGGCAGTAGATTAGTCCCTCTCTTGACCACATGATTAGTGTAGACACAGTCATGTGACCCAAACCGTGTAAATGAGCCCCAGTTTGGAGAATCGGGGGAAACTTCTGAGAAAAAGAAGACTTTAAGAAAATGGTATAGTCTGTTATTGGTATAAACAAGTTTGAACATGCTGGCAATTGCCTTGTAGGATCTAGGATTAAGGGAGGAGAGAGAAAATAAAGGAAAGAGAGAAACTGAGGTAGAATGACATTATTTAAGCCCCTGAATTGAGTAATACCCAGAATAAAATATCACTTATAATTTCCCAACTGTACAACCCAAGGGGCTTCCCAGGGTGGTGATAGTGGTAAAGAACCCATCTGCCAAGGCAGGAGACAGAAGAGACTCAGGTTCGATCCCTGGGTCAGTAAGATCCCCTGAAGGAGGGCATGGCATTATTGCCTGGAGAATCCCATGGACAGAGGTGCCTGGTGGGCTACAGTCCATAGGGTCGCGAAGAGTCAGACATGACTGAAGCATCTTAGCACCCATGTTTAAGCCAAGATTCCCTACTTGTGCTTAATCCAATCTAATTTGGATTTCTGTCCCTTGTAACCGACATTCCTGACTGATACTCTCGGATACTGGTGAAGAAGTATGATTGCATACCAGAGAAAAGGATCCAACTTCTTTGTCTTGGCAAGGAATCTCTCTTGGAAAAATCATTGGCTTTTCCTTTCCAAGTTGAAATGCAATGCAATTGTAAATGCAAAGGAAATACCTAAATGGAATATGGCTTTTGACTTTGTCACCTTGAAGGAGAACATGAATTTCAGTATGTATTAATTGATTTATATCAACCTATTTAAAAACATTGATCTTCAGATTTCAGAATCTATTTGAGTAAGTGAAAATGAAAAATGAAGGTTGTTTCATGGCTTTTATACTATTTTTCATTTTAAAAATATGAATACAATGATTTCTAACCAACTACTTAAAAAATATGAAAATGTCCAAAAATCAGTATGAGAGCTGATATAACGCATCCTTTTGAAAAGCTGAATAGTCATATAGTTTCAGACAATAGTTTTATGCCTAAAATATCACTGGAACAAGTATTCAAGAAGAGAGATGGCCAACCATCTTAACCAACTGTTTGATTATGGCACATCAAAACTGGGTGAGTGAAGAATCAAATACAAACATCAAGTTGGCAAGCAAAGAAAGGAACTCATGATTATGTTTCAGATACAAGATCGAAATCAAGATCTGAGTTGATACAAGTTTCAGTTAGAAGTCACAGCAAAGAGGAAAATGATTATTAGGAAACAGTAAACAAAGTAGATGGGAACGCAGACTTTCGCTTCAAATAACTTGGATTTGAGACCTGCTTTGCCTTTTATCAAATCCAAAGTTCATGACGACTTCAAGTTATTTTATATTTCTAAGCCTCAATTTCTTCATCTGTAAAGTGAGGATAACAGTACCTACTTGATAAAACTATGAGAATTAATTGAATTACTGCCCACTGCTTTATTATTATTTGAGCTTTAGGCCATGAGATAATGCGCCCAAAGTGCTTAGGAAAGCCATTAATCCAGACTTAGTACTCAGTGAACAGCAATTGCTCTTTTTATGATAATTATCATTATAATCATTGTAATAAACCCAATCAATTAGATCCTGGTTTGCATAATAACTCATTCATGACTAGCCCAATTCTTGCTCTAAAGGTCATTATGCTCTCAGCATATGCGTATTAGTTTTCATTGATACATTTGCAACCCTGACACATAGTTTATGAACAAAATAGCAAGCTTTTCAACAGTTATAATGATGCTTGTAAACAAGCTTTTTAGTAAAAACCTGAGTATTCATACTACCTTTCACACTGTATGTGATGTGAATTTCACCTGAAGCTGCTTTAAATGATAGTGATTTCCATCTGTCTACTGCCCAGGTTTCTCATTATATTTTAAGATTCTCCTTCTTTAAGACTTGGTGTGGCAAAGCAAAATTGAATTTAGCCAAAGATGGAGTTGAGAAAAATCATATTCCAGACCATCTGCTTTTAGATATGATTTTTAGAATGATGATTTCATATGAAGTTCTTTTCAGGTACCACTTTAAAATATGACATTTCATAATTCATTTCTAATAGCCCTAGAATTTAAAAATAATAGTTCTGATTCAAAATAGAGGAATTCAAAGTAATATTTAAAAGTTAAACACAATCGTTAGATTACTTACCATATTTTCAAACTTAAAATTGAACAAGTGAAATATTTCAGCAGGAGAAATGGAAATTCCATCTAGATAAAAGTGAAATATTTTGATCTATGATTTTAAAGGGATTTGAAAGAGACAATGGCTATTTTTTAAATAAATGAAGATCTTTATTGGTGAAAATAGATTTAAATGGTATATTAATATATATATTCAATATATCAGTGAGCTATACTATATTTATATTAATATATATCTCAATATATCAGTGAGTTCTGGGGAAGTTTACATCATATAGTATGTTAACTGAAGTTAGAATGATATTTTGAACTTGATACAAACTGATAGAAAAATGACACTAAAACTCACTTTGATTATTTGGAAATTTATTACTATTGGCATCTATACTTTGATAAATTCCTAAGGTTTCTTATTCTTGATTTTCAACATATGTTGTAACAAATTTAATTAAGTGACATAAATACTGATTTTTCAGTTATATTACCATGTCATAAAAGATAGGTTACATGTAAATGGAATTCCAGTTGAGCTATTTCAAATCCTGAAAGATGATGCTGTGAAAGTGCTGCACTCAATATGCCAGCAAATTTGGAAAACTCAGCAGTGGCAACAGGACTGGAAAAGGTCACTTTTCATTGCAATCCCAAAGAAAGGCAATGCCAAAGAATGCTCAAACTACCACACAATTGCACACATCTCACACGCTAGTAAAGTAATGCTCAAAATTCTCCAAGCCAGGCTTCAGCAATACATGAACCGTGAACTCCCAGATGTTCAAGCTGGTTTTAGAAAAGGCATAGGAACCAGAGATCAAATTACCAACATCCGCTGGATCATGGAAAAAGCAAGAGAGTTCCAGAAGAACATCCATTTCTGCTTTATTGACTATGCCAATGCCTTTGACTGTGTGGATCACAATAACTGTGAAAAATTCTGAAAGAAATGGGAACCCCAGACCACCTGACCTGCCTCTTGAGAAACCTGTATGCAGGTCAAGAAGCAACAGTTAGAACTGGACATGGAACAACAGACTGGTTCCAAATAGGAAAAGGAGTATGTCAAGGCTGTATATAGTCACCCTGCTTATTTAACTTATATGCAGAGTATATCATGGGAAACGCTGGGCTGGAAGAAGCACAAGCTGGAATCAAGATTGCTGGGAGAAATATCAATAACCTCAGATATGCAGATGACACCACCCTTATGGCAGAAAGTGAAGAGGAACTAAAAGGCCTCTTGATGAAGGTAAAAGAGGAGAGCGAACAAGTTGGCTTAAAGCTCAACATTCAGAAAATGAAGATCATGGCATCTGGTCTCATCACTCCCTGGGAAATAGATGGGGAAATGGTGGAAACAGTGTCAGACTTTATTTTTTTGGGCTCCAGAATCACTGCAGATGGTGACTGCAGTCATGAAATTAAAAGATGCTTACTCCTTGGAAGAAAAGTTATGACCAATCTAGATAGCATATTGAAAAGCAGAGACATTACTTTGCCAACAAAGGTCCATTTAGTCAAGGCTATGGTTTTTCCTGTGGTCATGTATGGATGTGAGAGTTGGACTGTGAAGAAAGCTGAAGGTGAAGGTGAAGTCGCTCAGTCATGTCCGACTCTTTGCAACCCCGTGGACGGTAACCTACTAGGCTTCTCCATCCATGGGATTCTCCAGGCAAGAATACTGGAGTGGATTGCCCTTTCCTTCTCCAGGGGATCGTCCCAACCCCGGGATCAAACCCAGGTCTCCCACGTTGGAGGCAGACGCTTTAACCTCTGAGCCACCAGGGAAGCCCCAGCACCTGGGGCTGAGCACTGAAGAATTGATGCTTTTGAACTGTGGTGTTGGAGAAGACTCTTGAAAGTTCCTTGGATTGCAAGGAAATCCAACCAGTCCATTCTAAAGGAGATCAGCTCTGGGTGTTCTTTGGGAGGAATGATGCTGAAGCTGAAACTCCAGTGCTTTGGCCACCTCATGCGAAGTGTTGACTCACTGGAAAGACTCTGATGCTGGGAGGGATTGGGGGCAGGAGGAGAAGGGGAGGACAGAGGATGAGATGGCTGGATGGCATCACAGACTCGATGGACCAGAGTCTGAGTGAACTCTGGGAGTTGGTGATGGACAGGGAGGCCTGGTGTGCTGCGATTCATGGGGTTGCAAAGAGTCGGACACGACTGAGTGACTGGACTGAACTGAACATGTAAAATGCTTTTGAATACTTTAATATTCTTATAGAACATTATTAGTGTTATTCAAAAGTATGATGAATTTGAATGGATGTTCCCAAAGTTATTTCATATAATTTTCTTAACATACTATCTAATGCTAAAACAGATTGTCCTTATCACAGGCTATAATGTTTTCAAAAGAAAACATTGGCTCAAGCATAACAGACATTATAATATTTGATTTGTTCAGCACAATTTTCACAGCAAGAAAATGACCAAAATAGATCTACTTAGTACTTCGAATTGTAGTACAAACAAAATCACAGTTTAGAAAAGAAACTTTCTAAAGAAAGTCTCCAAGAAACATAGAGAGATGATGATGATTTATTTGATTTTAGAACTTTCTTGTCAGTACCTTCTGTTTGTCTTCACCACTATATAATTCTCAAAGCACTTAATGATTTTTATTTTTCTCTCCCCTTGCTGGAATCAAGATTGCCGGGAGAAATATCAATAACCTCAGATATGCAGATGACACCACCCTTATGGCAGAGAGTGAAGAGGAACTAAAAAGCTTCTTGATGAAAGTGAAAGTGGAGAGTGAAAAAGTTGTCTTAAAGCTCAACATTCAGAAAACTAAGATCATGGCATCCGGTCCCATCACTTCATGGGAAATAGATGGGGAAACATGAAACAGTGTCAGACTTTATTTTTTGGGGGGGCTCCAAAATCACAGCAGATGGTGATTGCAGCCATGAAATTAAAAGACGCTTACTCCTTGGAAGAGAAGTTATGACCAACCTAGATAGCATATTCAAAAGCAGAGACATTACTTTGCCGACTAAGGTCCGTCTAGTCAAGGCTATGGTTTTTCCTGTGGTTATGTATGGATGTGAGAGTTGGACTGTGAAGAAGGCTGAGCACCGAAGAATTGATGCTTTTGAAATGTGGTGTTGGAGAAGACTTTTGAGAGTCCCTTGGACTGCAAGATCCAACCAGTCCATTCTGAAGGAGATCAACCCTGGGATTTCTTTGGAAGGAATGATGCTAAAGCTGAAACTCCAGTACTTTGGCCACCTCATGCGAAGTGTTGGCTCATTGGAAAAGACTCTGATGCTGGAGCGATTGGGGGCAGGAGGAGAAGGGGACGACCAAGGATGAGATGGCTGGATGGCCTCACGGATTCAATGGACGTGAGTCTGAGTGAACTCCGGGAGTTGGTGATGGACAGGGAGGCCTGGAGTGCTGCGATTCCTTGGGTCGCAAACAGTCGGACATGACTGAGCAACTGAACTGAACTGAACTGAACTTGCTAATGTAAGCTCCTCAGGGTAGACTTTTTTTTTTTTTAATTTCTTGGAATATCCTCAGTGTCTAGAACAGTGTCTGGGACACAGTATATGCTCAGTTAATAATTTTAGGTAAAGATGTTACAAATTAAGTCTTTCACTACAGCGGTGAAAACTCTGGATCTTCCAGTGAGTCTCTGGTAAATAAGTTAGTGATTTGTCTGCATGTAGATTTTTTTCTCTGTGAATAATAGTAAAAAAACAAGTAAATATGAATTTATAGCTTTTTTATATTCCAAAGAACAGTCAAATCCTGAAAGGCTTTTAGATCACCTGTCCTAAAGATTTAAAACTTAATTGTCACCATAATATTTTAAATGTTATAGAGATGGGCCCAATTTTGTCCTATCAGGTTAACATGGAGAAAAAATATATATTAGTTTATTTGCTAGAATCAAATTCATGTGATTAGAAAGTATGGGTATTTTGGGGTGGGGATAGTCTTCACTAATTAAAAACCTTCTAACATTCTTCTCCAGGGAAGATTCTGAATTTAGTACAGATGTTATGAAATCTTTGAACCACTCCCAGGTGGTTCAGTGATAAAAGAATCTGCCTGCCAATGCAAGAGATGCAGGAGACACCAGTTCAATCCCTGGGTCAGGAAGATCCTCTGGAGGAGGAAATGACAACCCACTCCAGTGTTCTTGCCTGGAGAATCCCATCAACAGAGAACCTTGGTGGGCTACAGTTCATAGGGTCGCAAAGAATTGGACATGACTGAGTGACTGAGCACATGAAATCTTAGATGCCAATGAAAACTTAGAAACAATTTGCATGTCTATAAAGCTAGCTACATTGTCCTAGGGCCATATTTCCAGTTCAAGGTTTAGGCATGTTTTCTCCCCCAAGAGACTGTGTGAAGCAGGAAGTATTTACAAAACTATTAGAAATTTTTTTTTAAAGTAAGTGAAAAATATCTTCTTGAGGAAGCATATGACGGTTAAGTTTGAAAGGTGCTTCAGAAAAATTGCATCTGCCCCAATGATACTGCAGTTCAGAAAATGAAGTAAAGATGGCTCTACCTTAGTCAGTTACTATTATTAAGTGAAGAAAAACACTATCAGTGCATTATTAATATCCCTTACTGGCAGAGCTGGACAGAAATAACCTCATTACTGCACAGTCCTAGGTTTCAAACAAGCAAGTAGTTCGTATTGCAGTAGCACATTGTGGTAACTATAGGAGCAATCTAGATCAAATAAGGATGAGAAGGGGGGCTCCTCCAATAAAAGGCCAACTTTTTAAAAGTTTAAATAAAATTAAATAGCAAAATAGTATAGTAGTAAATGATTAAATAGTAACTGATTGTTTTAAAAGTCATATTTATTTTAGAAGGTTGTTCTATGACAGCTTTATTCAATTTTGGCTTTGACTTGTTCTGAATATTGCTTTAAAAGTTTGACTGTAAGTAATTCAGCCAACAAATGCATTTGGTGCATTTCTAGTATATGAAAGTTTTCAGTTGGTATAATTACTACCAGGCTTCCCCAGTGGCTCAGTAGTAAAAGAATCTGCCTGCAATGCAGGAGATGCAGGTTCAATCCCTGGGTTGCAAAGATCCCGTGGAGCAGGGCATGGCAACTCACTTCAGTATTCCTGCATGGAGAATTCCATGGACTGAGGAGCCTGGTGGGCTACAGTCCACAGGGTTACACAGAGTCAGACATGACTGAAGTGACAGCACACACACATGCGTAATTACTACCTATTTTGTTTTAGCACTATTGATAATCAACATTTTTTTAAGGCTTTTGACAGGAAACCAATCTTCAATTAAACTCTGCATAAATCACCAATAAATAGAATAAATTTGTGATTTCTTTTTAAAAAGTTAGTGTAGTTGAGATACCAGTTTAAAGCCAAATTATAAGGACAGTTTAAACATTTCTTTGATAATTGATATGTTCCTGTTTTCCTTCTACTATTCAGACTTGCCCGTGTTATAGGACTGCATAAACTGTGTTGACCCTCTATTTTCCATTGTGAACCTATATTACTGCTCATCCTCAGGGTGACCTGCCTCAGCTGTGGTTCCTCTGAGTTAGAATTGAAGTCCTTCAGGGAAGATGTCAAATATAAATATTATTCTCTGTGTGTGTATGTTGACTGTCCACACTGATCAGAAGCTAACCTCTGTCTGATGATTTTTCTTCAGTTAATATAAGGGGTGCATAAGTACAGCTATTATCAGCCTCTTCTTATAACCATCTACTTCTTTTATTAGACAGAAAATGACATGTGTCTATCATACAAAAGACATCAAACGCATCCTCCTTTTTTTTGTCTAGATATTTTATCCATTTCTTCTCGGTGTTTTGTGTCATCTGCTTAACTGTGAAATTTGAGGAAATACATTGTTACTAATAAGCCAACTCCAAATGTAAAAATCTCAAGTTATACAGTGATTGAATAAGAAATAATCTTGTGCTCTATTGCCTTCATTGGTTATAGATTAGCTTGATGGTTCTGAATCTGTCCTCTTGCTATGACCCTGTTTGCCCTTGAATGCCAGCATCTATTCCTGTAACCAATGAACAGGCAGTATAAAGCAGAGTAGACTAAAAATAAAAGCTCTAGAAGCTAATAAAATGAGGCCATTCTACTGTGAATATTTAGAAAAGGAGAAAAGTAATGGTGTTGTATTGAAACTTTCCAACTTCCTTCAACTTTTAGGGTGTTTACTGGAATCTGAGGACAGAGTCTGACTGCCAGAGTTATTTTGGTCTCTATTGCTTCTGTTATTTCATGACTGGGCCTGGTAATTGCATATTTCCCCAAAGTTCTTAAATTTTAGAGAATAATGAAATACATGCACGTTTATTCCTCTCTTAACCACCATCTTCACTATGGGGTCTTCTGACTGGGTTATAGGAGATAGTGATGAAGGTGACAGTATACTAACACTGGTTCTTGTCCAGTTGCTCAGGGCCAGGCTACCAATTCCAGAAACAGAGCAATCCTGAAAAGACAGAGGTAGAATATGTGGTTTTTGTAGGGCTGGGTTGTAGAAGTGGGAAGACATAGGTGTGGGGTTTCCTTTCGGGGTCATGAATACAGGGTTTCTTTAGGGAGTAATGAAGACATTTAAAATGAGCTGTGGTGATAGCTGTAAACCTCTTTGAATATGGTAAGAACAGTGAATTGTATACTTAAAATGGAAGAATTATGTGATGTATGACTTATACCTCTATAAAGCCAGTAACTTTTTAAAGCAGGTTTTAAATAAATTTTTTTTTTAATTGTCAACTGTCCCTAAGAAATAGAATTCAAGTAATTATCACTCGATCAATTTACAGGTATTTCTGTTCCCTCCAAAAGGTGTTGGCATGCTTTTGTTTACTCTTGCTTTTGTAAAGTGGTATTGCTAATAGAAAAAGTCATTTTATTTTAGAAATTATGATAAAGTCCTTATATATATAAAGAATGAAATATTATTATGTTTGATAAACCAGCAACTGTATCATGAACACTTTTCATTATTATGAAAAATACATGTGAATTTTCGTATTCATGCTCTAATTCACAAGTTAAGGAAAAAATACTGTCTCAGTATTTCTGGCCTGGATTAATGAGGTACAAAAATATGTAAATGACACACTGAATTCCAGACTCTATAAGTCCATCTAAAGAACAGCATATTAAAATATTCAATCCAGCATAATCATGTTTTCTGCCATTGTGTTTAGGTATTGGGATTTATGTGGTAAAGAAAAATATAGTTGTGCTTAATGGATAGAAATGTTCATTATTTATCCAAATATTTACTGAACATCCATAAAATTTGTATTACAGTGAGGTTACATAGAAAGAATAAGAAAAACAAGGACTGTTTTTTTTTTTACAGACTGTTTAAATGGTAGGGGATATACAAGAACACACACACAAGCCTACACTCACGTAAGAACATACAGGAAAAGTACTACACAAGCTTTTAGGCAAATATATACCCACTAACATTAAATGCCCAAGTAGATAATACAAGCATCAAGATCAACCATACGTGCATGCATTCATGCACATACACAATAGAAAACAAACAAAAAGGGAGAGATTGAGATGATTTCGCTCTGAGGGAATCAGGGAAAGTGAGGAAGTGTCTTTGTTAGTCTAGAAGATTTGCTTAGAGACTAGGAAGAATACAGTTTAGGTCTGGAAAAAAATAAACATTGTTGAGAAATCAAAAAACTCTCAGGTAAAACTAAAACCAACACCAACTGTGTGTATGTTAAGGTTAGAAAGAGATTATTTTAACTATTAGTGAAAGCACTAATTTTGGTAGGTTTGAGAATGGATGTGATATTCTCAGGCAACAATTTCTGTGATGAGACTGGTTAATTCAGCAACAGTGATTATCTAGAATTTAAAATTGGCAAGAGAGTGGTAATGTTAAAATCAAGTGTTAAATTCTCCAAGACAGCCTTAATCACTGGATGTCCAGACTAGATAGGCTAAAAAAAGTAACAGGAGAAAATGGAAAGACTGCGTGGTAAGTGTAGAGAGAGATTGGGGGATTTATCTTCCTGATGCCATCTGTCAGTGTTGCTATTTTTGAGATCCATCTATTGGGGCACTGTGCTAGGCACTGTAAATACACCATCTTTTCTAGCAGTAGAGCCATATGTCACAGTTATTAATCAATTTTGGGGGATGAGAAGGTTGAAGTCTCAATAGACTAGGTAACAAGTGGCAGAGCAGAGATTCAGACCAGAATGATCTAATCTTAAAAGCTGCCCTATTTAGAAATTCCCATTGTTTGTTTGAATCTGCCTGCAATTCTGGAGACCTGGGTTCGATTCCTGGGTCAGGAAGATCCCCTGGAGAAAAAAATGGCAAACCACTCTAGTATTCTTGCTTGGAAAATACCAAGGACAGAGGAGGCTGGCAGGCTGGAGTCCATAGGATTGCAAGAATCACACATGACTTAGCACTATCTTTATTGTTTGTTTCTTGTTGCAAATGCCATGATAAACGTAAAAATCACTTTGATCTTACAGTGAATTATATTCATCTTGATTTTAATTTGACTCCAATCCCTTGTTGCATCTTGAAACTCTTATCATAAGACCTTTTATAGCTATGATTCTGTAATATTACTCTGTGTTTTTCTTTAATTTTCACATTTTCATCTGTAGGAATTTTTACCTTCTCTTGGTGAAATTTTCGGGTTGTTATGCAAATAAGCCCAATGAAAGATCCTGTTTCTGAAACTTGGAAAATATGATCTCCTTGATAATCTGCATTATATGTATGAACAATGACATTTAGCTGATTAAAGATTCTTCCCTACAACTTTATTGAGAAAGTATTGATATGAAAAAAAGAAGAAGTGAAGCATCAATAAGCACACGAAAAATAATAATAGCTGACTTCAGTACAATGCTTTGTATTTCCACAGTGTTTTCGCACAAGCTGGCTTCTCTGAACAGGTTGTATGATCACCATTTCACGGGTAAGTTAACTTGTCTGAAACTCAGATGAGTTATATAACTTTTTTTGTGTTACATAGCTGAGATTTCAGTGCTAACGCTCTGACAACAAGGACTGCACGCAATTAGATTCACTCAATTGTTTACCTGACTTTGTAAAACCAGCTTTGAAAAGCAGCACAGTGGGACAGTGAAAACTGATGACTAAAGTTTTGAGACTGAAAAGGAAGATTTTTTCTTACATAATTTTGTTATTAACTTCCTTATCTGTCAGAAGTGATTAAGGAAAATCTTGTGGAGTCAATAAATTATAAAATCTGAGCAAGCATGGAAAAGTAGAGCACTTAAGCCAGATCCAATTTTGTCAAATATTGGTAACCAAATGACCTTCAAAGGAGCTTGAAGTATATGTGGAATTGATGAATGATCAATATCAGTGAATCTCACCTAAGTTTTTATCTTCCTTGATTCAAAAGAAAGTATTATGTGTAGGCTTGATGCTATAAGACAAAAAGAACTGAAGCATTATGTATTTGACATACAATTATGAGTTTATAGGATGTCCTTAAAATATAAATCCAACGTATCTACCTCAACATAATTTATTTAATAAGTATTGATTACAGGCTAAGTATGTTTCAGTCACTGCGTTAGATATACAATATATGAGTAAAGCCCACGTTTTTTAAAAAATGATAATAGATATATAGTAACTTAAGCCATGTGGCAAATCCTTGCAATGTGTCCACTCACTTCATTTTCATTTTGTCCTGGGCCACAGATAGACTTCATTTCCCTATTATTGCCTCCCTATAGTTGCAGGTAGCTATGTGACGGAATTCTGGCCAATGAAAGGTTACCAGCCATGCTGCAGATCTACCATGTTGTACATCTGTCATGTACCATTTTTCTTGCTCTTTCCTCTTCTAGGGATGATGTTGGAAGCCAAGTATTAAAGATGGTTGAGTCACAGGAAGAATCCTGAGGTTCTGAGATAATATTCCCTTAAGTAATGTAATGTTATAACAGAATTATATACAAAAATTGATAGAAATCTCTATATTTTAAGTCAGGGAATAGTATGAAAATAGCTCTCAAACAGCTTAAATGTGTGACCTGGTCTTCTTTTACTTATTTAAAATATGCGTTAAGCTTATACTTGGCACTAGGCATTGTACTAAAGGCTGGAGATAGAAAATAACAGAAAATAATACAGATATATATAGATTCAGATAATACAGATAAATAATAGAAAATAAATGCAGATAAAATCTCCTAATATGTGGAGCTGACACTCTGTTATGGGAGAGAGACAGTAAAGAAAGAAACAGTATAATCACTGGTTACTAAAATGCTTTGAAGGAAATTAAAGGGGTAAAATGATAATAAGACAGAGTGGTCAAGGAAGACCACCTGAGAAGGTGACAGTGAAGCTAAGGACAGAAAAGTAACCAATAGAACCTGAACAGTAGATTTTCTTGAATATTAAATCAAAGTTCACATCTGATTATAGGAAACAGCACAACCCATTGAACTAATCAATCCCTGAATAAACTGCAAAACTTCATTTATTTAAACTTCACTTTGATCATCAATAACATGGCAGTATTGCCCTTTTCAATAATATCATGTAAAATGGAAAATTTATACCCATATATAAACACCCACAGGAATTTGAAGGTGTTTGACACCTAAAATGATTTTTCTAATTAGCATAGTTTACTATTTTTAAACTCCTTACATTTCACATGCTCAGTTATTCAACTGGGCTGAGACTGACAGCAAGATAAATCTTTTTAGTTTTTCATGATTAACTTGAATATCATCATAGTTAATATTCCTTAAAGCAGATTTAACTCTAGTGAAGCTGAATTGAACAGAACTCTGGAAGGTACTTTTTGGAGAGTATGATAGATACTCTTAAACTTAACCCTAGGTGTGTTTGACTTTTATTTTTTATTTTTTTTAATTATTATTTTTACTTTATTTTGCTTTACAATACTCTATTGGTTTTGCCATACATTGACATGAATCCGCCACAGTTGTACATGAGTTCCCAATCCTGAACCCCCCTCCCACCTCTCACCTCATATCTTCTCTCTGGATCATCCCCGTGCACCAGCCCCAAGTATCCTGTATCCTATATCGAACATAGACTGGCGATTCCTTTCTTACATGATAGTATACATGTTTCAATGCCATTCTCCCAAATCAGCCCATCCTCTCCCTCTCCCAGAGTCCAAAAGTCCATTCTATACATCTGTGTCTCTTTTTCTGTCTCGCATACAGGGTTATCATTACCATCTTTCTAAATTCCATATATATGTGTTAGTATACTGCATTGGTGTTTTTCTTTCTGGCTTACTTCACTCTGTATAATAGGCCCCAGTTTCATCCACCTCATTAGAACTGATTCAAATGCATTCTTTTTAAGGCTGAGTAATACTCCATTGTGTATATGTACCACAGCTTTCTTATCCATTCATCTGCTGATGGACATCTAGGTGGTTTCCATGCCCTGGCTATTATAAACAGTGCTGCGATGAACATTGGGGTACACGTGTCTCTTTCGATTCTGGTTTCCTCGGTGTGTATGCCTAGCAGTGGGATTGACACCACTTCTATGTGTATTAGAAAAACTACAGGAGCAAGTTCACAGTCTTTCCTAGAGGCACATGTAGGAAGGTATTTATCACTCCTAGCTGTGGCTGGTTTCAGAAGTTTATCTTAAACAACTCGATAAAGAAGAAGGTACTAAATAGAGAAAGTAATAAAAGAAAGTACTAGATAGAGAAACTACTAAAGAGAAAGTACTAGATAGGATATATATATATATATATATATATATATATATATGAAGTTATATTAAGAAATCTCACTTAGAATCACACTGGGTGAGGTTTCTAAGATATCAAAATAGATTTCTGATTTGCATGTCTTATCCAAGATGACACAAAAGGGAGTTTTTAACTTATGGATAAATGATTCTAGAATCTTTAATTTGTATGGGCATTTGAACAATTTGCAAATGAGGAGGTGATGCTCAGGTTGTGAGTGTGACTTAGGTGCCTTGGAGCAAAGAAGGAAGAGGGGAATCAGGTCTAGGTTGTCTAAGTATATGCTCCTGGCTTCTTTCCATCACACCATCCATGTCTTCCCAAGGCTTTATTTATTTACTTATTTCTTTTTTTCCCTGTATGGTACTCTCCCTAAGTACTCATAATGTTGATTTATTTCTGACTTACATTTTTGAAAAGTGTAATGTATCCAAATATTTTGAAAATATAACCTCTTTAAAAATTCATACAAAAACAAAGGAAATAAGGGGGCATTTCAGTGAACAGGTACAATATTAAAGTCTACTTGAGAAAGGTCAGTTGCATATGTTTAATAACTTAGACCCATAACATTCATGTCTTCTTATTTAATACTTCATATAGAAGTATTATAAAAATCTGTCTATAGAAAATCAATGTCACTTTTTGTGGTAGTAATTAATTGTTTTAGATCTATAAAAGACTATGGACAGCTTCAGATTCTATTCAGAGTGTTTTCTCATAGTGCCAGACACTCATAGCAATTACGTTATCTTATTGTGTCACGTATATAAGTTAATGCTCACAAAAATCCTGTAAGTAAAATTTAATCATTATTGTGCATATTTTAGATATTAGAAAACCAAGTCTCAGAGAGGGAAAACAAATATCCCACAACTATTAAAGCTGGAGTTCCTGTTAGATCTTTAGCATTCTGATTCTAGAGCTTATAGTCTCAACTATTAGGTGGTACAACTTCCAAACATGGTTTCTCTGTTGCCTCCATGGTTATTTATTAATTAAATACTAATTCTTTCAAGTTTGCCTCTCTCTTTTTGCTTTTTTTGCTTTCTTTCTTATGTATGAACACAAAAACAAATATGTAGAATAGCAGTAAAGAATCTAAATAACAATAAATAATAAGAATCTAAGAACTAAAATGAAAAAATATACCCAGGGATTACACAGAGATAATTAAGGGACACAATTAAATAAACATATAAAATAAACAAAAATCCAAAACCACTCCTACTGTTATTACCAGATAGATTCAGAGAGATATTTCATCTTTAAAAAGCCAAACAGAATGAAATAGAAATTATAGGGAAAAAAACAGCTCTTGGAACTTTAAAAAATATATGAGTCCAAAAAAATCTTAACATGGATTGAAATATAAAATTAAAGAAAACACTAAGAATTAGAAGAAAAGAACAAATAAATAAAAACAAAAACTAGAGAATGGAACCAGAAAATACATGTGACTGCTTGGATTTCCAAAGGGAAAACAGATTTATACAGAATTAGTGAGTGCCAATTAGAAATTTTAAAATCAGATTTTAAGTTAAAATGGGCCACAAAGTGCTTTGTCACAATAAATAAAGAGTTTTAAGTGACAAGGCAGCAGGAACTTTCAGGAACTAAAAATGAAGAGAGAGCTATTAAAAGCTTCAAGAGAAAAAGAAGAGACCACAATTAAAACAATGAATAATACCATGAGATTCACCAACATTACTATATGCAGACACACTCCTTCAAAATGTTGAGGGAATATTTTCAAACTTGAACTGTATACCTAGACAAACTTGTCATTCAAATGTGAGGACAAAAAAAAAAGCATTTCAGATATGCAAAGAGTCAGGAAACTTTGGAACTGAGAAAGCACAGAAAGGCAACCAAAAAGATTTTGCATGAAGACATCCTATATTACTGTGTAGGAAGAGTCAAGAAGCACAAAGACATCCAAGACAGCGACCCCCATGAGAAGCAAAAGAATTTACGGTGTTATGGAGAACTTAAAAATTCTTGAGGTGATTGATGGAGTGTAAAAACACTGCATACATTTGAACTGCACTCTATTAAGTAATTTAAAAATTAGGACATTATAAAAAGAGGGAAGAAAATGTATTCCAAGCATCCTAACTATGTTATTTTCCTGCTCATAGTGGTATAAGCAGTTTTAATAGTTTATAGCTTCTAGAATCAATGGTTATGGCTAAACAGAGAACATGTGGCTAAGTTTCAGAAAATATGAAAGTTAAATTCAGAAAACATAAAACTAAAAATACAGATGAAACTGAGAAATCAGAGTTTGTAGGCAGAGGTGGTGGGGATCATTAGGCTAGGGTAAGATTGCACATTTCCTCATGTTGTAAAGCAATGGAGCCAAAGAATACTCTGTGTAAGTTACTGAAATGAAAAATTGAGGTTCTAGTATTTTTGTTTGAAGTTCTAGGTTAGAACTAAAAAGTGATGTGTATATATATTGAGAGGTAAGGTGGAGATGGTGTTGAAATATTTGAACTAACTTTCAACTATCACAGCAGAAAGACTATAAATGATACCTTATAAATCTTCTATAGTCATATAAGACTTCTGTAGGCAACTATAGGAAGAATCTGAAACCAAAAAGAATAAAGTTAGGAATTTTATTCTAGTGGAGATGGTTGTACAGTGGGAGAAATATAGCAGGAGACTGTTTTCATTATAAGTTCTTCTGCAGTGTCGGAAATTTTTAGCCCTATGGATTCATAGCTTTGTTAGAAATAAATCTCTTTTTCATATGTTTCAAACCAAAAGAAATTTAAATTCTTACTGAATGTATCTGAAAGATGATTCACTACAAATTAATTTTAGTAAGTGATATTTTATACAATTTTCGTTTATTTGTATGTAAAAATAGTTATATTCTTATAAAAATGTTTCTGCTACCAGAAACATAGGCAGTCAAAAATTTCCATTTGTGATAGAATTTAATATGTTTTAAAACACTTAGCAGTATTTTGATGTCACCTTTGTCTTCAAGTTTGCTTTAAGGTATATAATTTAATATGTATGTTTCTGATACTGTATACAAAGATGAAAAATAAGGCCATTCCTGTTCTCCAGGCTGTACAGTCATTATATTGTGATGGTAACATTAACAAGAGTATACATAAAGCATTCAAAGTACTATGATCTCAGAGATATCTAGATTTTGTCATAAGGTCCAAAGTAGAATAAAAGAGCTAGAAAGGGTAGTAGAAGAAAAGTCTTTCTTGAATTGTGAACGAATACTGGCAATTATGAATGATGACTTGTCTCAGTTCTTCAAATGAGATGAGATTAACATAGAAGAGAAATGACAATGCAATGAAATAGGCAAAGTACCCATAATTTGATGTCTGCTCCTAATATTTCCCCGGCTCAATACCCTAAAGAAAAAACTAATTAATAAAATTTTTGTTAGTATTATTGACTGACATTAAGCTCTTCAAGAAACCATGTAGCAGTAAATAAATACCCTTTCTCAAAGTGATGTTTAGGCTGCACAAAATCTCCTTAAAAATTAATGTTGAATTTAATGTGTAGAGCTGTCCTCTGTTTCCATATCACTGATATGATTCTAAAATGGTAATTGTTTTATCAAACTATAGTTTTATTTGAAATATTTATTATTTGGTGGCATTTTGCCTGCAATGATAGAAATTTCATGTTTCAAACTAATGAATGAATCTCTTAAAAGTAATTATTATTTGAAATAATGTTGTTAAATGTCATTTAATTATAAGGGAAATGTGTTAACAAGGGGGACCCCAAGTAGAGAATTACAAAACACTTCCATCCATATTTTAATTTCAAGAGATTAAAAAATGTATCATTTTTAGATTTGATAAAACCTGTTTAGTTTGAGCTATAATTTAATAGAATTTATAATTTAGCAGAAAACTAGTATTTTGGGGGCTTCCAATTTGAAGGGAGAAAATACACAGACTCTTGGGCTAGAAATGAATTGTATTAAACCTGGGTTAATCTAATATTTGAAGCATAACGATTTTCAAGAGGAAAAGTTCAATAGAATGTGGAATTCAGTAGGAGAAATATACAGGAAGTTGGCTATCATTGCTTTCATTTTTTAAATTCATCTAGTTATATTTGTGTAGTCTAAATGTTTTCTGACAAGTACTCTTACTATGATGCTACTAATGATTGTTTAAAAACCAAACTCTTGGACCTGTAATGACCAATGTTATTTTTTTAATTTTGGAAACTGCTTCTAAAATATAGCTACTCTCAAACGTGCAGGTCAGATTGTATTCATAAGAGCACATACCTTGTGTGTTTGTGAAAGAGAGCGAGACAAAGGCAAAGACAGAAATACAGAGGAAGGGAAGGGTTTGTGGGCAAGAATGTGAATATCTTCCTGGGATCCATTACTTCTTCTCTGTTTATTTTTAGGGAAATATTCCTGTTCCACCCTTAGTCCAAATGGTTCTGACCAGTTTAGCTGGGGCTAATCTTACCCTACCCTGATTTTTAATCCTTAGGATGAGTAAATAAAAATGTCTGGCCAGTTAGCATATTTAGCTTCAGAAGCCATAGAAACAGTATATTTAAGACATGTACCTATAACCCAAACCAAGGAAATGAAACATTCCAGGAGTTTTAGTGGTACTAATTAAAGAGAAGTGTTCTGTTCAGTAGAATTGTTAAGTGAAAAGATAGGACAAGGCTAAAGCTGTCAGAAGTCAATATATGAAGAAAGGTACCCAAAAAGTAAAGCCAAAAATTGAGACAAGAGAAAGAGATAGAATGTTGGAACATTGTTTGAGCTTCTGGATGCAGCGGTGCCTGAAGCTATTGCTTCTCCAGACTTTGCATTCTATACCAAAATATTCTCTTTTTAGTTTTAGCATTATGATTATGAATAGATGAATAAGACATTACTATGAAGTTCAGAGTCTGGTGGGGGGAAACATACAAATAAAAGACTCTAATATAAATGGATGTAGAGAACCTGGGGCTCACTGTCACTCCAGTGTATCATTTAAAATTCTGAGACCCAGGGAGTTTAAGTTGCTATGACAAGAACTAAAGTTTCACATCATTTCATGGGTCTACCCTACTTTCCCAATAAAATGGGATTTCGTTTATTGGCAAGAGGTCATTCTGTCCTTCTAAAAATAGTCCTTTTTCTTCCAATTTTCACTGAGGTCCAAATTGAAAAGTCCAAAGGAATAATATAGTGCTGTCTTTGTGCTCTGAAAGGTCATACAGGGCAGTATAATGGTTGAAGTGATAATTAGGATGTGTAAATTCTGGTGTCCTAAATTGAATTAAGATTTGTAAGCCAAGTAGAATTCAATGAGTCACTCAATTATTGAACGTGATTTGCATGATTGCCAAAATTTTGTCTATTTGGTTGCTAATTCATTCTTTTTTAAAATATGTATTTATTGCTATACTGGGTCTTTGTTACTGCTCTTGTTGTGGAGCACGGGCATGGGCTTTAGGGTGCATGAACTTCAATAGCGGCAGCACACAGCACAGTGTTCTCAGTAGCTGTGGCACATGGGCTTAGATGTCCTATAGCATATGGGATCCTCCCCGACCGGGGATCGAACTCATATTCCCTGTATTGGCAGGCAGATTCTTAACCACTGAACAACCAGGGAAGTCTTGGTTGCTATTTCTTTATCTTTCTTCTCTAGAAGTCATATCATTCATCCAGCCAGTATTCCTTTGTTCATCAAAAAGTGAATTACTTACTTTCTCCTGGGGAACTCTGGAAATGCCATTAAATATGTCAGGATAATATGTATTTCATTGGAATACCAATAGCAAGAGAAAAGAAGTCACATTTATATCGAAAATCTTAAGACCTTAGACTTGGGAGAGTATCTTGTCCCAAGACCTTAGACTTGGGAGAGTATCTTGACCCACAGAAGGCCTTACTGGACTGTTTTCTGACAGTCCTCCTTGATTTCTGTATGAGTAAGCCAAAGCGCAAATTGCCCTGTCAAAAAATGCTGTGGTATACTGTGCTTAGTCTGTCAGTCATATCTGACTCTTTGAGACACTATGGACTGTAGCCCCCCAGGCTCCTCTGTCCATGGGGATTCTCCAGGCAAGAATACTGAAGTAGGTTGCCATACCCTCCTCCAGGAAATCTTCCCAACCCAGGGATCAAACTCAGGTCTCATGCATTGCAGGCAGATTCTTTACCACCTGAGCCACCAGAGAAGCCCTGTTAAATAGTAGATGCCCCATATATAAATGATAGAAATTTGCCACTTCACAAGGCTCATATGTTCCTTGTTGGTCCCTAAAAGGAGGCCTTATTTCAAAAAGCACCAGCCCCTACATCATAATTACACAGGGTCCACATGGTTAAGTGGTAAAGAATACACATGCAATGCAGGAAATCCCTGGATCAGGAGGAACCCCTGGAGAAGGAAATGGCAACCCACCCTGGTATATTCTTGCCTGGGAAATCCCATGGATAAAAGAGCCTGGTGGGCTACAGTCCATGGGGTCACAATGAGTTGGACACAACTTAATAACTACACAAGCGTCTTTGCATTTGACTCATTTCCTCCTTTCCAGATCTTGTGATCTTCTCTTCCTCTTTGGATTTGCCAAAAGGAAAACAAAAAACAAACAAACAAAAAACAAATCTAATCACTGGTCTCTTAAAAGGAAAGATAGTATTTGTTAATCAAATATGAAGAATTGGTGCTTTTGAACTGTGGTGTTGGAGAAGACTCTTGAGAATCCCTTGGACTGCAAGGAGATCCAGCCAGTCCATACTAAAGGAGATTGGTCCTGGATGTTCATTGGAAGGACTGATGCTGAAGCTGAAACTCCAATACTTTGGCCACCTCATGCGAAGAGTTGACTTATTGGAAAAGACTCTGATGCTGGGAGGGATTGGGGGCAGGAGGAGAAGGGATGACAGAGGAGGAGATGGCTGGATGGCATCACCGACTCAATGGACATGAGTTTGAGTGAATTCTGGGAGTTGGTGATGGACAGGGAGGCCTGGCGTGTTGAGGTTCATGGGGTCGCAAAGAGTCAGAGATGACTTAGCAACTGAACTGAACTGATCAAAGAAACACAAGGTTCCAGCTTGTGAGTTTGGGGATCTCACAGAGAACCTCCTCTTTACTTGTCATCATAGAGTATGCTGGCATCCAGGAAAAATATTGTCAGGAAGGGAAACTCAAAGATGATGTTGGCAAGGGGATCCTGCAACCAGCTTCTTTTGGGGTGGCCAGGTCTATAGATCTGTAGAACTTGAAGATCACCATCTGCAAGGGCTCTGGCCAGTATTCTTTTTTTAGCTCAAGTATGTGGTGTTGGAGAAGACTCTTGAGAGTACCTTGGACTGCAAGGAGATCTAACCAGTCCATTGTGAAGGAGATCAACCTTGGGATCTCTTTGGAAGGAATGATGCTAAAGCTGAAATTCCAGTACTTTGGCCACCTCATGCGAAGAGTTGACTCATTGGAAAAGACTCTGATGCTGGGAGGGATTGGGGGCAGGAGGAGAAGGGGACAACAGAGGATGAGAAGGCTGGATGGCATCACTGACTCGATGGACGTGAGTCTGAGTGAACTCTGGGAGTTGGTGATGGACAGGGAGGCCTGGCGTGCTGCGATTCATGGGGTCGCAAAGAGTCGGACATGACTGAGTGACTGAACTGAACTGAACTGAACTGATACAATTCCATTGTTCCTCTAACTCATAGAGATAGATACAGAGAAAAATGGGGAAAGCACCTTCATTGATTGGGCCAAAGAATTGAGGCGTTTGAACTGTGGTGTTGGAGGAGACTCTTGAGAGTCCTTTGGACAGCAAGGAGATCAAATCAGTCAATCCTAAAGAAAATCCACCCTGAATATTCATTGGAAGGACTGATGCTGAAGCTCCAATATTTTGGCTACCTGATGCGAAGAGCTGACTCATTAGAAAAGACCCTGATGCTGGGAAAGGTTGAAGGTGGGAGAAAAAGGGTATGACAGAGACCAGATGGTTGGATGACATCACCAACTCAGTGGACATGAGTTTGAGCAAACTCCAGGAGTTGGTGAAGGACAGGAAAGCCTGGCGTTTTGCAGGTCCAAAGAGTTGGACACATCTGAGCAACTGAACAGCCTCCATTGACTGACTTAAACCACAGTGAATTCTGAATTAGCTCTGCTCCCAGAGAGCAACTTTGACATTAGCAACAGAAAAAATAGGTGAATACAGAAAATTAAGCTTAAGGATAGATTTATAAAGATTGGAGAAGTAAGGGAAAAATGCATTCCCCTTCTACATTTATTGCTAAAATGTGTACTCATTATCTATTGGCTTAAGAACAAAGATCAGTTTTAAAAGGCTGACTCCTATATGCAGAGGGGCGAGGATGATATTGCATTTAAAGTGTATTAAGTGATAATGTAATCCTGTTGGGATGTAGCAACAATGTGTGTTTAGCTTTTCAAATCTGCCTTGGGAGATGTTACATTAGTCTGTTTCCTAACTGAACAATTCTTTTTAAAAATTATTTATATTAAGCTATCATTTACCTTTCATGTCTTCCAGCTTTTGAAACCACTCAAAGTAAGTCTTAATATTTAAACATGCTTATATCTGTTCGTTTGAAGACAGCTATCACTCTTGCAAACATTTCAAATGTATTTTTGCATCATTCCCATCAAATCATTTTCAAAATAAGAATTTATGTAACAATGTCTTTTATTTGGGCTTCCCAGTTGGCACTAGTGGTAAGCAACCTGCCTGCCAATGCAGGAGATGTAAGAAACACAAATTCCATCCTTGAGTCAGGAAGATCTGCTGCAGGAGGGCATGGCAACCCACTTCAGTATTTTTGCCTGGAGAATCCAATGGACAGAGGAGTCTGGCGGGCTACAGTCCAAAGGGTCTCAAAGAGTCGGACGTGACTGAAGCAACTTACATGCATGCATCTTTTATTTATTACATTTTATTCATATCAACAAAGCAATTATCAGTATATACACAGACACATACTCAGCACACAAATAAAAAATATTTTCTTTTATTCAAGGCAATCATAATAATAACATTAGTAGTAGGGTAACCAACTGTCCTGCTTTGCATATAACTGAGGGGGTTTTTGTGATGTGGAATTTTAAATTTTAAAACCAGGACAGTTCTAGGCAAACTATCCCAGGTTGCCTGGAGCTAAGGGTTCCTGAAACACAGGGTCCTCAGTGCTACAGCCAGGAAAATCTCAGGCAACCTTGGAGGAGTTAGTAATTAGCAGTTATCATTTATTGATTGCTCACTGTATAGCATATGTTTGGCTGGTCATCTCTGATCCTCTCATCAGCCATAAAAGATACAGACTGGGAGGTGGCTAGTTGTCTGCCACTGTTCATGTGCTCGAGTCCATCGTAGGGTCATCTACGATGAGTTCCCAGGCAAGGACCATCTTTCTCAGGTTTCCTTGCTCCTAGGTGTGACCACATGGCACTGTGTTATAAACAGAACCTGAGTGGAAATGGTATATGCCACTCTGCACCAAAGCCTTTAAGAATTGAGTGTTCCTTCTTCGGGATTTCTTTCCCCTCCCACTGATTGACTGCAAAGACCCTTGGTGTTAGTGGAACCACAGGATCTAAGGAGCCTAGATGCATGTACTGCCACAATGTAGGAAAGCTGCCTGCCCACTAGGAGCACCTGCCTAGAATGTAACATCAGAGCAAAATAAACTTCTGTTGCATTAAGATGTTGAGATATTGAGATTTATTTGTAACACCTTCTAGCATCGTGCTGATGAATCTAGTACTATTATTCACATTTCATTAGGAAACTGTCACTGAGAAAGATTAAATTACATATCCAGGGCCACTCACCTAATAAACAGTAGAGTCAGGTACAAATCCAGTAAACCTATGCTTTTATCAGACACGCAGTATTGCCTCACCGATTGAAAGTGATGAAGTGATTTATCCAGGAGAACTCAGGTCAGCTATAATTTGAATCTCCATATTTCCCTGAGTGTAAATTCTACATACTCTCCATTATAAGTAGAGACCACCTGAAGCGAATGGCTTCTTTATTGTTGTACTTTCCACTCCTAAATAAGGGCTTAAGTAAACAATATAATAAACTCTAAGGCTATATCTTCACTGAAGCTTATACAGTGTAGCATGTAGCTTTCACTAATTAGGCCACTTATGCTTGCCCTCTAAGGCGGCATCACAGCTAATTGCTCTACGTCCTGTATATTTCTGTTCTTATTTCATTTTCTTGTTCTCTCATATACAAAATGAGGAATCTAGAGAAATAAGTAACATAATTCAATACCAAGAAAGTAAAAACAAAAAAGAAATTGTACGTTTTATTTTTGTCAGAAATAAGAACACCAGCAAGTGTTTTACAACAGTTCCTCACTTGAAGCTTGTCTATATTCAATTATTTCTAAAGTATATGTCAAGTATATCATAAGCTTTTAAAACAAAATTTTGTAGGGGATATGCTGCAATAGTGAGTATATATGTGCATGTACACATATCTGTGTACATAGACAAACGTATCTGTGTCTATACATATATGCCTTTCTTTGCTTATTTATGCAATGCCCTTGCTTCCAGGTATGAGTGCCATTAAATAAAAAGAGGTTAACCCAATTGTTCAGTTCAGCTCATTTGTGTCTGACTATTTGCGACCCCATGGACTGCAGCATGCCTGGCCTCCCTGTCCATCACCAACTCCCGGAGCTTGCTCAGACTCTTGTCCATCGGCATGATGCCATCTAACCATCTAATCTGCTGTCATCCCCTTCTCCTCCTGCCTTCAATCTTTTCCAGCATCAGGGTCTTTTCTAATGAGTCAGCTCTTTGCATCAGGTGGCCAAAGTATTGGAGTTTCAGCTTCAACATCAGTCCTTCCAATGAATATTCAGGGTGGATTTCCTTTAGGATTGACCAGTTTGATCTCCTTGCAGTCCAAGGGACTCTCAAGAATCTTCTCCAACACCACAGTTCAAAAACATCCATTCTTTGGTGCTCAGCTTTCTTTATAGTCCAACTCTCACATTCATACATGACTAATGGAAAAACCATAATTTTTACTATACAGACCTTTGTTGGTAAAGTAATGTCTCTGCTTTTTAATATGCTGTCTAGGTTGGTCATGGCTTTTCTTCCAAGGAGCAAGCATCCTTTAATTTCATGGCTGAAGCCACAATCTGCAGTGATTTTGGAGCCGGAGAAAATAAAATCTCTCACTGTTTCCATTGTTTTCCCATCTATTTGCATGAAGTGATGGGACCAGACACCATACTCTTAGTTTTTTGAACGCTGAGTTTTAAGCCAGCTTTTTCACTCTCCTCTTTCACTTTCATCAAGAGGCTCTTTAGTTCTTCACTTTCTGCCATAAGTGTAGTGCCATCTCTGTATCTGAGGTTACTGATATTTTTCCTGGCAATCTTGGTTCTAGCTTGTGCTTCATGCAGCCTGGCATCTCACATAATATATTCTGTATATAAGTTGAATAAACATGGTGACAATATACAGCCTTGACATACTCCTTTCTCAATTTGGAACCAGTCTGTTGTCCCATGTCTGGTTCTAACTGTTGCTTGACCTGCATAAAGATTTCTCAGGAGGCAGGTAAAGTGGTCTGGTATTCCCATCTGTTGAAGAATTTTCTGCAGTTCGTTGTGATCCACACAGTAAAGGTTTTTGCATCGTCAATAAAGCAGAAGTAGATGTTTTTCTGGTTTCTCTTGCTTTTTTGATGGTCCAGTGGATGCTGGCAATCAATTTCTGGTTCCTCTGCCTTTTTTAAATCCAGCGTGAACATCTGGAAGTTTTTCGTTCATGTACTGTTGAAGCCTGACTTGGAGAATTTTGAGCATTACTTTGCTAGCATGTGAGACGAGTGCAATCGTGTGGTAGTTTGAACATTCTTAGGTATTGCCTTTCTTTGGGATTGGAATGAAAACTGACCTTTTCCAGTCCTGTGGCCACTGCTGAGTTTTCCAAATTTGCTGGCATATTGAGTGCAGTGTTTTCACAGCATCATCTTTCAGGATTTGAAATAGCTCAACTGGAAATCCATAACTTCCAGTAACTTTGTTCATCGTGATACTTCCTAAGGCCCACTTGACTTCCCTTTCCAGGATGTCTGTCTCTAGGTGAGTGATCATACCATTGTGGTTATCTGATCATGAAGATCTTTTTTGGATAATTCTTCTGTGTATTCTTGCCACCTCTTCTTAGTATCTTCTGCTTGTTAGGTCCATACCATTTCTGTCCTTTATCGAGCCCATCTTTGCATGAAATGTTCCTTGGTATCTCTAATTTTCTTGGAGAGATATCTAGTCTTTCCCATTCTATTGTTTTCCTCTATTTCTTTGCATTGATCACTGAGGAAGGCTTTCTTATCTCTCCACGCTATTCTTTGTAACTTTGCATTCAAATGGGTATATCTTTCCTTTTGTCCTTTGCCTTTTGCTTCTCTTCTTTTCTCAGCTATTTGTAAGGCCTCCCCAGACAACCATTTTGCCTTTTTGTGTTTCTTTTCCTTGGGAATGGTCTTGATCACTGCCTCCTGTTAATGTCACGAACCTCCATCCATTGTTCCTCTGGCACTCTATCAGATCTAATCTCTTGAGTCTATTTGTCACTTCCACTGTATAAAGTGAAAGTCGCTCAGTCGTGTTGACTCCTTGTGTGACCCCAGGGACTATATAGTCCATGGAATCCTCCAGGCGAGAATACTGGAGTGGGTAGCCTTTACCTTCTCCAGGGGATCTTCCCAACCCAGGGATCGAACCCAGGTCTCCCTCATTGCAGGCAGATTCTTTAGCAACTGAGTCGCAAGGGAAGCCAAGAATCCTGGAGTGGGTAGCCTATCCCTTCTCCAGTGGATCTCCCTGACCCAGGAATCAAACTGGGGTCTCCTGCATTGCAGGTGGATTCTTTACCAACTGAGCTATACAGGAAGCTGAATATAATCATATAATCATAAGGGATTTGATTTAGGTCATACCTGAATGTCCTAGTGGTTTTCCCTACTTTCTTCCATTTAAGTCTGAATTTGACAATAAGGAGTTCATGATCTGAGCCACAGTCGTACTTTCATACATTTCTTTCCAGGAAGAACCAATGGATCAAAATACTGACTTTCCTTAGTTTTTCCCAAGCATTTGACATGACATTTACGTCTTTCTTTGTTTTCCTTTTAACTTGTTGTACTCTGCTGATGTTTCTGAATGTTCCTTTCCATCAGTTATATTTGATGAGTCTTAGTTCTTATTTGTGTTTTTTTTTTTCCCCAATCTGTTGAATAATAATGATAGTTACCATTACTGAGGTCAACAAGTAGGTTGTATGATAATCTCATTTAAACATCCTACTACCATCAAATATAGATATTATAACCTCTGTTTTACAAATAAGTAAATTTTGGCAAGGGGAGATTAAGCAAAGTGCATGTAACCCATAGCTAATAGCAGAGATGGGATTTGAATATGCATCTTTATGACTCAAAGTCTTTACACTTAAGCAGTAAGGTATATCCTTTTACTAAACTGGCTGGCAAGCAATCAGTGCTACACTAGTCATGTTGGAGTCACCCTCAGCATTAACATGGGGGCTTATGTAAGTAGATAATCAGTAAAGATGAAAGGATGGATTGATGAATGGAGGGTGAAGGGATGAATACATTGTCAGTTATCTGGATGAAGCAATCAGTGATTGTAATTAACTAGTTAGGAAACGTTAGGAGGAATGACATATAAAACTATCAACATGGCAGATGAGGAATACTTTTATTGGAAAAAATATTTATAATTATTCAATATTATGGTTTATCATTCTGAGTTTCACATGACCCTTTGTTCTTTCTTTGTGATGTTTTCTTGATTTCCTACTTGTAGTTCAACCAAGGGTTAAATGAGATCCTTTTTAATATAATGATTTGCATAAGTATTCCATGAAATATTTATTTTTATGTATCTTTGCAAAAAGTGTGTTTTCCTGAAAACACCTAACTTCGTTATTGCTCTAAGGTTATTAAATAAATAGCATGGGAAGAAATCTTATGATCCGAGTCATGTAATAAAATATGTGGATGAACAGTGTCTTGGCTAAAGTAGTTACTAGAATTAGAATCAGAATTGAGGGTTTGGCTTACACTAATAAAAGTATGTTTTCTTAAACTATTACTTCACATAGATATGGTTAGACAGCATCACCAACTCAGTGGATATGAGTTTTATAAAACTCTGAGAGACAGCAAAGGATCAGGAAGCCTAGTGTGCTGCAGTCCATGGGGGTCACAAAGAGTTGGACACAGCTTAGTGACTGAACAACAAAATTTAGAGAAGTTCACAAGCTTTTCACAGGGTCACTATAAAGCAAATCAATAAGATAACATTAGATAATGAATCATTAAAAACAACAAAGGTTTAAAATAGTATAAAGATCTAAGAACATCTCTAAATATGGAATATCATATGACATCCAGTCTGCTATGTCATTAATTTGATATTCGATAATAGCAACATTCATATACCAGAAATCTAACTTATTTCTGGTCACCTAATTATTTTAAAAAGTTGAAATGAAATTCAATTGAGTTTAGAAGGTTTTTTTTTTTTTTTTTTTTTTTTTGAAACCTCAGGGCACTATTGTTTTTATCACAATTGTAAAGCTCTTATTTCATGCATTCTTTATCTTGTTAGGTATGGTGGTGGTGGGTGCTGAGTCAGTTCAATCATGTCCAACTCTTTGCTACCCTATGGACTGTAGCCCACCAGGCTCCTCTGTCTATAGGATTCTCCAGGCAAGAATACTGGAGTGGGCTGCCAAGCCCTCTTCCAGGGGATCAGGGATTGAACCTGCATCTCTTATGTGCTGCATTGGCAAGTGGGTTCTCCACCAGTAGCACCACCTGGCAAGCACAATTGTTAAGTATAACACAGAAATATGTTGCAAGGTGGTTAAGGCTTCTTATCTTGGCTGTGACAAGAATTTGCAGCTAGATTTGACACTGACTCTTGAACTTGATTTTCTCAAGCTCTGTGCTATTAAAAGTGAAGATGGTGATGGTAGTGGTGATGATGACGATAGAAGTAACAGAGATTAAGGCATTTTGCATGCATTGTTTATTACAGTCCTAAGAGAAAGATATTTTTAATTCTCATCTTTAGGTGAAAATACTGTAGATCATATCAGTTCAGTGATTTACAGAAGTTTGCTCTCCGAATAAAGGCATGATTGGAATTAGATCCCAACTGTTGTTAACTGAAAAAAGTCAGTGCATTCTGTTCACTACACAAGCATGTCATGCCAAAGAATTTGCTAAAGGACTTCAAAATTTCACCAAAATAACTACAAGCACATGATCAGAGTGGATGGTTTTCTGGGTATCCATTGACAGGTAAAACTCATTAGGCCACTAATTTCCATGCTATTTGTAAATAATCTTGAAATATTTTAACATAGTCTTTTATTGAAAAGTCTCTTTCATTATTCCTGAAATAACCTATGGTTAACTGATGGGGTTGAATTTCAGATTAGGACCAAATCTGTCTGATTTCAAAATCTGTTCTCTTATCTCCAGATTATAATGTATTTATAGTTAAATTTATGAACTATGAAGCCCAATATCAAGGGTTACTGTTATTAAACTGTGATGTGAGATTCTCAATGAGGCTTTCTACCCCTAGTTGAAAAATGATAAATGAAAGCAGACAATTCTTTGTTCTGTTTTCTATTTAGATGCAGCATCCATAGCTTTATTTCTTCATGATTATACAGCTACATTTCATTTCAGGATGTTTTCATTAATTTTATAATTTCTTTCATGAGGTTTATGGAATTTTGGTGATGAATTTAAGTGAAGTATAGCAAACCATAGATTGGCTTTAATTATAAATGAGGTATGCAGTTTTTTGAGTGTATTCTTATTGCTTCTCTTATGATTATAATTCTGTATTATTTTATAGGAACTATAAATAAATATAAAGTTTTCAGTGTACACAAGTTGGTTATGTTTCAAGGGTTCATAATCATTAGAAATAATATAGATTTTATTTTATAGAAGATATTCAGTAGCTAATTATCTTATATGATGGGCAGTAAACTTCCTTTTAAAGTAAAATGAAAAGTGCCCATTTTAGACAGTAACAGTAAATAAATTTCTGTCCTAATATGTAGGGAATTGGAAGGAACATCATTCTCACTCTTAAAATTAAAAGCAACGTAGATTAAGTTTATGATTTTTTTTGAACCAACTGGCCGAATACCTAACTAAGGGAAAGTCTAAGGAGAGAGAAGTGAGTACAGAAAGGAAATTGAGCACTTGTTCATCTGAGCAGACACAACCAAACTGGTTAGAAGATTTCAGCAAGAGAAGATGAGAAATTAATGAAGGCACAGTATGGGAAATTCTTGTGAAAGGACAGTGGGAGACACTTGTGGGCTATAGATATTGGCTGAATTTGTATCTTCTTTGCTTTCAAGATTTTTCTTCATAGTCCTCTCCAGGCTCACACACAAAAGATTGGAAAGAGCCCTCAGACTTCATTGTGAGGTAGACCTGGGAGATGAAACAGAATATATTGTTCTCTTAAATAGATGATTAAATAGAAAAATTCACCAACATAGGCCATAAACTGGACCAAAAAAAAAAAAAAAAAATCACAGCCAACTTTAAGGAATAGAAACCATAACAAAAATGTTCTTAGACCAGTCTAATTGGAACTCAGTTAGAAATGAGTAAGAAAAAGATATCAGAAAAATTCACAGCTATGTGGAAATTTAACACACTTCAAAGAGAAGGTCTAAGTGAAAATGAAAGTCGCTCAGTTGTGTCTGACTTTTTGCAACCCCATGGGCTATACAGTCCTTGGAATTCTCCGGGCCAGAATACTGAAGTGGGTAGCTTTGCCCTTCTCCAGGAAGTATCGAACCCAGGTCTCCTGCATTGCAGGCAGATTCTTTACCAACTGAGCAACAACGGAAGCCCAAGAACACTGGAGTGGGTAGCCTATCCCTTTTCCAAGGGATCTTCCTGACACAGGAACAGAACCAGGGTCTCCAGCATTGCAGGAGGATTCTTTACCAAGTGAGAAAGTCTAAAGAGAAATTTTAAAATATTTTGAGATGAAACAGAAATTTAAAAACAACAAATCAAAATGTGTGGGATATAACTAAAGCAGTGCCTAGAGGGACATTTGTATCATTGAAAGCTTAACTTAGAAAATAATAAAAATCTCAAACCACTTATCTATGTTTCACTTGTAAGAAATTAGAAAAGGAAAGAATACTAAACTCAAAGCCATCAGAAGATAGGAAAATGATCAAGAAATTTAATGAAACCAAAACGAGGTCTTCATGAGTGTGAACATAATTGATGAACATCTAATCAGAATGATCAAGATGAAACAGGGTAACACAAATTACTGATGTCATGAAAGACAACTGATGCATCACCATAACCTCACAAAAATGAAAAGGATAATAAAAGAATACTGAACAATTCCACGTCCATAAGTGTGAAAATATGGATGAAATGAACACATTCTTTGGAAAAAAAAAAAAAGAAACACTTTTAAAACAATCTAGGAGAAAAGGCTATATAAATGGTCTTATACCATGTGATCACATGGACCACATCCTTGTCTAACTCAATGAAACTATAAGCCATGCCATGTAAGGACACCCAAGATGGACGTGTCATGGTGGAGAGTTCTGACAAAACATGCCCCACTGGAGAACAGAATGGCAAACCACTTCAGTATCCTTGGCTTGAGAACCCCATGAACAGTATGAAAAGGCGAAAAGAAAGGACACTGAAAGATGAACTCCCCAGGTTGGTAGGTGCTCATTATGCTACTGGAGAACAGTGGAGAAATAACTCGAGAAAGAATGAAGAATTGGAGCCAAAGCAAAACAACACCCAGTTGTGGATGGGACTGGTGATGGAAGTAAAGTCTGATGATATAAAGAGCAATATTGCATAGGAACCTGGAATGTTAGGTCCATAAATCAAGGCAAATTGGAAGTGGTGAAACAGGAGATGGCAAGAGTGAACATTGACATTTTAGGAATCAGTGAACTAAAATGGACAAGAATGGGTGAATTTAACTCAGATGACCATTATATCTACTATTGTGGGCTAGATTCCCTTAGAAGTGGAGTAGCCATCATAGTCAACAAAAGAGTCTGAAATGCAGTACTTGGATGTAATCTCAAAAATGACAGAATGATCTCTGTTCATTTCCAAGGTAAACCTTTCAATATCACAGTAATCCGAGCCTATGCCCCGACAAGTAATACTGAAGAAGCTGAAGTTGAACGGTTCTATGAAGACCTACAAGACCTTCTAGGACTATTACCCCTAAAAGATGTCCTTTTCATTATAGGGGACTGAAGTGCAAAAGTAGGAAGTCAAGAAATACCTAGAGTAATACGCAAATTTGGCCTTGGAGTACAGAATGAAGGAAGGCAAGGCTAATAGAGTTTTGCCAAGAGAACATACTGGTCATAACAAACACCCTCTTCCAACAACATAAACAATTCTACACATCAACATCACCAGAAGGTCAACACTGAAATCAGATTGATTGTATTCTTTGCAGCCAAAGATGGAGAAGCTCCATAAAGTCAGCAAAAACAAGACTAGGAGCTCAGATCATGAACTCCTTTTTGCGAATTTCAGACTTAAATTGAAAAAAGTAGGGAAAACCACTAGACCATTCAGGTATGACTTAAATCCTTTATGATAATACAGTGGAAGTGAAAAATAGAGACAAGAGATTAGATCTGATAGACAGAGTGCCTGAATAAATATGGATGGAGGTACATGACATTGTATAGGAGGCAGGGATCAAGAACATCCCCAAGAAAAAAGAAATGCGAAAAAAAAAGGGTTGTCTGAGGAAGCCTAACAAATAGCTGAGAAAAGAAGAGAAGCGAAAGGCAAAGGAGAAAAGGAAAGATATATCCATTTGAATGCAGAGTTCTGAAGAATAGAAAAGAGAGATTAAAAAAAAAAAAGCCTTCCTCAGTGATCAGTGCTAAGCAATAGAGGAAAAAAATAGAATGGGAAAGACTAGAGATCTCTACAAGAAAATTAAAGATACCAAGAGAACTTTTCATGCAAAGATGGGCACAATAAAGGACAGAAATGGTATGGACCTAACAGAAGCAGAAGATATTAAGAAGAGGAGACAAAAAAAAACAGAAGATACAAAAAAGATCATCATGATCCAGATAACCAATATGGTGTGATCACTCACCTAGAAACAGACATTCTGGAATGAGTGGGCCTTAGGAAGAAACACTATGAACAAAGCTACTGGAGGTGATGGAATTCCAATTGAGCTATTTCAAACCCTAAAAGATGATGCTGTGAAAACACTGCACTCAATATGCCAGCAAATTTGGAAGACTCAGCAGTGGCCACAGGACTGGAAAAGGGGGCTTCAAAATCACTGCAGATGTTGACTTCAGCCATGAAATTAAGAGATGTTTGCTCCTTGGAAGAAAAGTTCTGACCAACTTAGACAGCATTTTAAAAAGCAGAGACATTACTTTGCCAATAAAGGTCCATCTAGTCAAAGTTATGAGTTTTCCAGTAGTAATATATGGATGTGCTGCTGCTGCTGCTAAATCGCTTCAGTTGTGTCCAACTCTGTGCAACCCCGTAGACAGCAGCCCACCAGGCTCTTCTGTCCCTGGGATTCTCCAGGCAAGAACACTGGAGTGGATTGCCATTTCCTTCTCCAATGCATGAAAGTGAAAAGTGAAAGTGAAGGCGCTCAGTCGTTCTGACTTCTAGTGACCCCATGGACTACAGCCTACCAGGCTCCTCCATGGGATTTTCCAGGCAAGAGTACTGTAGTGGGTTGCCATTGACTTCTCCATATGGATGTAAGAGTTGGACTATAAAGAAAGCTGAGCAGCAAGGAATTGGTGCTTTTGAATTGTATTGTTGGAGAAGACTCTTGAGAATCCCTTGGACTTCAAGGAGATCCAACCAATCCATCTTGAAGGAAATCAGTCCTGAATATTCATTGGAAGGACTGATGCTGAAGCTGAAACTCCAATACTTTGGCCACCTGATATGAAGAACTGATTCATTTGAAAAGACCCTGATGCTGGGAAAGATTGAAGGCAGGTGGAGAAGTAGAGGACAGAGGACCAGATGGTTGAATGGCATCACCGACTCAATGAACATGAATTTGAGTAAACTCCGGGAGTTGGTGATGGACAGAGAGGCCTGGCGTGCTACAGTCCATGGGGTCGCAAAGAGTTGGACACAACTGAGCGACTGAACTTAACTGATACCTATAAATGAAATTGGATTCTTAATTATAAATCTGAAAAAAGGAAAATAGGCCCAGATGTTTTTAATGCTGAATTCTACCAAATAGTTTAGGAATACATAATATCAGCTCTACACTATTTCAAAAACAGAAGAGAAAAGAAAAATTTTCCTATTTTATCTCATGACACTAGCATTTAGGTAATACCAAAATCACTACCAGTTATATGACTAATATATTGCTAGAAAAGAAAGCCTACATATCAATATCTCACATGAATGTAGCTGCAGAAATTGTCTACCAAATATTTGAAAATAGAATCTATCAGTATATTAAAATCATACTATATCTTGCCCCAGGGAAATTTATCTAGGGCCTATAAACCTGGCTTAACATTAGAAAATCAATCCATGTTATTTTTTATAATAAATTCAACAAAATGAAAAATTTCAGCTCACGATGAATAGAAGATAACGCCATCAAATATTCAGCTGAAACTTCTTGCACCAGAAAACCTAAGGTAATCTCATACTCCGTGATGAAAGACTGAATTCTTTTCCCTTTAAGATCAGACAAAACTCAACAACATCTTGTCTCATCATTCCTATTTAAAATCACTTCAAATAAAGTTTTAGCCATTATAAAATAAAGAAAAAACAGACATACAGTTTGAGAAAGGATAAACAAAATCATTTCCCTTTGCAGTTGACATGATTATCTATGTCAAACATAACAAAAAAGATCTTTAAAAAAAATCTCAGTGAGTGAGTTTTATGATCTTTTGGGTAACAAAAATGTATGCTTCTGTATAATAGCAATGAGCTACAAAAATAGGAAATTTGAAAGTCAATATATTTCTTAAAGCACCAGAAAATGAAATAAATATACATCTAATAGAATATGTAGTCTGTATTAAAGCCACAAACATTTATTAAATATTTTTTAAAAGAGGTAGATAAATGCAGGGTTCAACCATGTTCATGAATTGGAGGACTCAGCATTAAGATGTCAGTTCTGCCTAATTTGATCTATAGATTCAATACAACCTCAATCAAAATCCTAACAGACTTTTTTTTTTTTGCTGTTGGTAGATATTTCCAAGTCAATTCTATGGAAAAACAAAAAGACTGGAATAGCCAAAATGATTTCAAAAGTTATGTGAAACCAAGCCTGGCTTATTTTTTCAGAAATGCAAAGAACTATTTTAACTGTGATGGAAGTTTGTGGGCATTCAGCCATGATGTATGTTGTAATAGCCAATTTTCATAATTTATAGAACTGCAGTAATCATACTGATAGCTTACTGTGAACGATGCCGGCTTCATGATTTCTGAAAAGGAAGAATTAACTTCAGAACCACGGGCCATGCTTCAGTCTCTCAGAACTTACTTACTGTGGCAGAAGTTCATAACAGTGAAGAAGGACAGAGAACGCTTCTGACATAGACATCAGAAGGGGGCGGAGAGCGCTCCACCACTAGTCTTAGCAAGGCAGCTATATATTCTTCAACTGCTTATTAACAAGAAATCAAAAGAATGTCTCAAGGTTGTAAAGGTCTTACTAGACCCACTCTCACAATACACATTTTAAGATAATAGGATTAGAATTAGCAATAGAAAGATCTTACCAGATCTCCCACAGCACACACTGTAAGATGACAGGATTAGTCAGAAGGTTTTCAAGAAGGAGAAACATATCCTCTGTCCTGAGCAAGATACATTTGTTGTTATATAATCACTGGTACGAAGTTTAAGGAAAAACATACCCTTGAGCAAGATGAGTTGTTTTGTTGTATAATCATTTCCTCTTGGCTTAAAGAAAAAAAAAGTTTTATGTGACTTAAATGCAGGAATGGAGAGAAAAAAAATGTTTCTCCTTTTCTCCTCCTTGAGAGTCCCAGATCCCTTCCTTCTCCTCCTCCTCTCCCTTGGGGACCCTGTACTTCTTATCAACCTACCTGAGAGTTAACTCTCTCAGTAATTGCATGGTGGTGTTAAAAGAATAGATGCAGAAATTAATGGAAAAGAATAGAGATATCAGAAATAAATTCATGCACATATACTCATTTTTTATTTTTGACAAAGGTTGAATGCAATGAAAAAGACATTTTAGCAAAACTGTTAAACAAAGTAAAATATATTTTATGCCAGATTTATCTCAGATAGTTTTAGTTTTAGAATCACTGACCTGAATTTAAGATACTGTGTTAAGAAAGCTTTGGTCTGTGCTAATTTGAAACAGAAGGAAAAAGAATTTGTAGACGTTAAGTTTCCTTAGGAAAAAGATGAATGTATGTAATAAGAGCTTCCATGGAAAATATTCAAAATCTTAAAATTGAATTACTAATCAAGTTCCAAGATATATAAAATACTATATGTACAGAAGTGAGAAAGGTTTGGGGCTGGTGTGTCTTACTGCACAGGTACACAGAGAGAAACTCTTGAAAAAATTTAAGGTGGCTGTAGCATATAGTTATATGCACAATCCCTCTAATTTCAGTGCCTCTTCCAGAGTAAGGGAGAAGGGGGCAGACAGAGAGAGAGAGAGAGAGAGAGAGAGAGAGAGAGAGAGAGAGAGAGAGGGGAGTGGTGAGGAGGGAAGCAGAAGGGAATAAAGAAATTCCTAACAAAGAAACTGATCACAAAATAAAACAGTCCCTGCCTTTACTTCTTCCTAGGCCAAATGTCACATTACTTTTAAAAGCTGTAGGCTGCTAAGGAATAGGGAAAATATATATATATGTATCTACTATATATCTAATATATACATATATACACATAATATTTGATTTTCAAAAAGATTTCAAAAGTATCATAGATTACAGTGATGAGATGTTTGAATGATCAATTAAATTGATATAAACTAGTATTGCATGGATACATTAAATCATTATGATTTCTTATTAATTCAACTGTATTCTGGAACAGAAGGCATGAAAGCCAAATCCTTTAACTGTGTGGATCACAACAAACTTTGTAAAATTCTTCAAGAGATGGAAATACCAGACCACCTAATCTGCCTCCTGAGAAATCTGTATGCAGGTCAAGAAGGAACAGTTAGAACAGGACATGGAACAACAGGGAAAGATTGAAGGTGGGAGGAGAAGGGGATGACAGAGGATGAGATGGTTGGATGGCGTCACTGACTCAATGGACCTGAGTTTGAGTACACTCTGAATTGGTGATGGACAGGGATGCCTGGGGTGCTGTCCATGGGGTTGCAAAGAGTCAAACATGACTGAGCAACTGAACTGAACTGAATTGAAATAATTGATTTACAGTGTTATGTTAATTTCTGCTGTTCAGCCAAGTGATTCAGTTATACATATACATATATACACATTATTTTTTCATATTCTTTTACAGTGTTTCCTATTACAGGATATCAAATATAGTTTCTTTTGCTACACAGTAGGACCTTGTTTATCAGTTCTATATATAATAGCTTGCATCTGCTAACCCCAATCTCCCATTCCATCCCTCCCCTACCACATTATATTTTTTTAAAATAGGGGGAAGGGATGGCTCTGTGGCTAAAGAGTATAAAATTATAGGTTTTGGTACCTGTGAAGTTTCATACTTGCAGCTTAATAACATATATCAAGACCAAAAGCCTATAATTCCCCTTAGAGTTAACATAATTCTGTATATAATCTCAATTTGGTTTTAGCCACATAATGCTGAATTAAAAAATTCAAAATTGCTTTTAAAGGTGGTCAACAGCAGCAGAATTAGATCTCGGATTTAACATTGAGTTAGTGACTGGTTTATTGTAACATTAACTCATAAATGAGAGACATTATGCATGAATAAATAATCATTGCTAGACATATTAATGGCTACATTGTTGTCTTGGGATTATTTAAACAATGTTTAATAACAAATTATTTCAAACTTCAAGGTAAAATTACCTAATAGGCAGAGACATTAACTGAAAGTCCTACTCAGCACACACATGTGTAATAATTTAAAAATGCAATTAGAATAGCATTTCCTCCAGGATATTGCAGAAGTACACTTTTAAGGATGCTTGGAAAACAGAAAGTTAAAATGGTTATTGAGATTTCCCTGGTGGTCCTGTGGTTAAGACTGTGCTTCCACTGCAGAGGGTATGGGTTTGATCCCTGATTGGGGAACTAAGATCCTGTATGCCATGAGGTGTGCCCCCCACCCCCCCCCCCACACACAAAAAGTTATATATACAGAAAGATGAAACTTTAGTCAGAGCAAATCTAATGAAGGGATGACAAGAAAATAATCTTATAGAGATGTAATTTTTAAAAAATGTATTTTCCCTCTAATTACAATACAAGAGAGACTAATAATAATCTATGGAGTTTAAATATTTTTCAAACTAAGAATGATATTTATTGTGCTATGGGCATTTAATAAAGGATCTCAGGACTTATCATAAAAAATACCACATTCCCCTGCCAGCAATTTTGGCTTAATATATCCTGTAGGGAAAAACAGAGTAAAAGCAAGTCCTATTTTGGCATTTTTCCATATTTTTATTTAATGATTATTATGTTTTGACTCTTAAGGAGCTGCCCTGATTCTGTCAGACATGCAAAACTGGCAAGGTGCAGATTTTGTTTGATCCCTGTGACAGTTATTGGGGTTTAGCTTACCCAAGTTAGAGTTGCTAGCATGGCCATTATAAAGGACTATGAAAGGGCAACTCTTGTAGGAATTTCTCGGGCCTCCTCCTTTGCTCACATACACAGTTTGTTCTGAAGAGCACTGATTCATACCCTCATTCAGGAAATGAATGAGACACCTACTGTTTTCCAGGAAATAAGCTAAGGATGTTTTTGTGACAGTCATAGAAATTTACATATCAAATACTTTATATGTTGGAGCCCTTTTAATTTTTTATGTTGTTTATTCTCTGAACTTTAACCAAGAACATTACTAAATCTGGTAGTATAGCACTCTTAGTGTTATTTGCTAGCATTTATTGAACAATTATTTTGTGCCCAACGCTGTGGTAAGCCCTATGGTCATTATTGCTTTCCTGTTGTTTGTTGCCTTCTGAGTTCTTTCTTAGGAGGATGACAGTCCTACTCTTGGACATTTGAATTGTTAATGGGGAGAACTTGAACAGAATAAGTTGGCATTGATCCCTTGTGCAACTTTCCAAGCATTGTAATTAGATGGCATTGACTTTTGAGTAAAAGTCACTGACCATGACCACATGGTCCATTGTTTTTGTATTGTAAATTAGGCTTTTATTCTCAACCCTGTCAGAGATTTGTTCTGGAAAAGAGCATTAATTAGTCACTGAATAAAACCATAAGATGTAATTTGAGTCTGATGGAGAAACAATGAGATTGCTTTAGGGAAAAGAGTGAATCACTTAAATTCAAAGTTCCTAGAAACTAATACTAATGCCTTAGTAACCCTCACCTTTACCCTGAATATGATCAGTGCTGGTGCTGTAATTAGTAGAATAATAAAATATATGATAAATGAGCAATACAGGATAGCATTTACATATCAATACAGGATAGCAATTACATATCTGTAATTCAATTTGGTCTTTCTATAACAGTGGTAAAATATTATGCATTGAATGAAATAATTAGCAGTATAGTGTGCCAGTGAGCAAAATTAATGTCGAAGTGGTGGTTTTAAAATTATTATAAAAAATAGGCAATGGTCTATTGGTTTAATAATTAAAAGAATGAATTGAAAAAATAGTATTGGACATGACAAAGGTCAATTTTTATCATAAGAGACAAATTATCAAAAAATATATTCACTTTTCAACATCACTTTTATCATTTCCCACAGTATGTCATTACATCCCTATTATAAATCTTCATATTTTTAATGTAGCATATTAAGAATATATACTTTTATTTCTAATATATGAGATAACTCCTGACTCTCCCTCCTTCCCTCTCTGGCTCCCTTCCTAGTTCCTTCTCCCTTTCTCTTTCTCTTTCCCTCTCTACACAAGGACATAAAGAGATATTATAAGCATAGGCTGAATTGGTGGCAACCTATAAGCCAAGAGGCCTCAGAGCAAAACCTATTGTGATTGCCCTTGATCTTGGGTTTCCATAACAATGAGAATAAATGTTGTTTAAGCCACTCACTTCTTATTTATAGCAGCCCATGCAAACTGAAGTGGAAGTGACAGATCGATTCGATGGATTAGATCTGATAGACACAGTGCCTGAAGATCTATGGACAGAGGTTCCTGACATTGTACAGGAGGAAGAGATCAAGACCATCCCCAAGAAAAAGAAATGCAAAAAGGCAAAAGGGTTGTCTGAGGAAGCCTTACAAATAGCTGAGAAAAGAAGAGGAGCGAAAGGCAAAGGAGAAAAGGAAAGATATACCATTTGAATGCCGAGTTCCAAAGAATAGCAAGGAGAGATAAGAAAGCCTTCCTCAGTGATCAATGAAAAGAAATAAAGGAAAACAATAGAATAGGAAAGACTAGAGATCTCTTCAAGAAAAGTAGAGATACCAAGGGATCATTTCATGCAAAGATGGGCAGAATGAAGGACAGAAATGGTATGGACCTAACAGAAGCAGAAAATATTAAAGAGAGGTCACAAGAATACTCAGAAGGACTGTACAAAAAAGATCTTCATGACCCAGATAACCACGATGGTGTGATCACTCACCTAGAGCCAGACATTGTGGAATGGGAAATCAAGTGGGCCTTAGGAAGCATCATTAGGAAGAAAGCTAGTGGAGGTGATGGAATTCCAGCTTAGCTATTTCAAGTTGTAAAGGATGATGTTGTTAAAGTGCTGCACTCAACATGCCAGGAAATTTGGAAAACTCAGCAGTGGCCACAGGACTGGAAAAGGTCAGTTTTCTTTCCAATCCCAAGTAAAGGCAAAGCCAAAGAATGTTCAAACTACCGTACAATTACACTCATCTCTCATGCTAGAAAAGTAATGCTCAAAATTCTCCAAGCCAGGCTTGAACAGTACGTGAACCATGAACTTCCAGGTGTTCAAGCTGGATTTAGAAAAGGCAGAGGAACCAGAGATCAAATTGCCAACATCCACTGGGTCATAGAAGAAGCAAGAGAATTCCAGAAAAGCATCTACTTCTCCTTTATTGATTACACCAAAGCCTTTGACTGTGTGGATCACAGCAAACTGTGGAAAATTCTTAAAGTGTTGGGAATACCAGACCACCTGACTTGCTTCCTGAGATATCTGTATGCAGGTCGAGAAGGAACAGCTAGAAATAAACATGGAACAACAGACTGGTTCCAAATAGGGAAAGGAGTACGTTAAGGCTGTAGGTTGTCACTCTTCTTATTTAACTTATATGCAGAGTACATCATGTGAAATACCAAGCTGGATGCACAAACTGGAATCAAGATTGCTGGAAGAAGTAACAATAATCTCAGATATGCAGATGACACCACCCTTATGGCAGAAAGTGAAGAGAAACTAAAGAGTCTCTTGATGAAAGTGAAAGAGAAGAGTGAAAAATCTAGCTTAAAACTCAACATTCAAAAAACAAAGATAATGGCATCTGGTCCCATAGCTTCATGGCAAATAGGTGGATAAACAATGAAAACAGTGAGAGATTTTATTTTCTTGGGCTGCAAAATCACTGCAGATGGTGACTGTAGCCATGAAATTAAAAGATGCTTGCTCCTTGGAAGAAAAGCTATGACCAACCTAGAAGGCATATTAAAAAGCAGAGACATTATTTTGCCAACAAAGGTCCATCTAGTCAAAGCTGTGGTTTTTCCAATAGTCATGTATGGATGTGAGAACTGAACTATAAAGAAAGCTGAACGCCAAAGAATTGATGTTTATGAACTTTGGTTCTTGGAGAAGACTCTTGAGAGTCCCTTGGACTGCAAGGAGATCCAACCAGTCAATTCTAAAGGAAATCAGTCTTGAATATTCATTGGAAGAAATGATGCTGAAGCTGAAATTCCAATACTTTGGCCACCTGATGTGAAGAACTGACTCATTGGAAAATACCCTGATGCTGGGAAAGATTGAAGGCAGGAGGAGAAGGGGATGACAGAGAAGGAGATGGTTGAATGGTATCACCAGCTCGATGTACATGAGTTTGAGCAGGCCCCTGGAGTTGGTGATGGACAGGGAAGCCTGGCCTGCTTAGGTTAATGGGGGTCACAAAAAGTCAGACACGACTGAGCGACTGAACTGATGCAAACTGAGATATGCCTAGAGGGCATTTGTGTGGATGTGTGTGAGATGAAACATAAAGAGATACGTAGGCCAGTAGAAGCATACTGGTTTTCAGAGAGAATTCCTCAGGGCCTTTGTGGAATCCATTCTTACTTTCCTGTTTCTTTCCCACTGGTTGCAAATTATGAGTGGTTTCTGTTGAGTACAGTGTTCCTCTGCAGCCTTCCGCCTTCATCACTGGCATTATCCTGCATGTTTTCCCTGCACCCTTAATGCCTACTTCCTGTGAATCAGTTAAAAATATCTCAGTGTCCCATATAGTCTCCTGCCCATAAACCCTAAACTCTAAAGGTTTTGTTTGTCTGTTTGTTTGTTTTACCCTCTCACATTGCTTTCTACTGTATGATTTCATTTGGATCTGGGATGAATATTTCTTTCTTTAATTGAAATATAGTGATTTATAATGGCCTGTTAATTTCTGCTATCCAGCAAGGTGATTTAGTTATAGACATATGTAGTCTTTTGCACTACGGTTTATCATGAAATACTGAATACAGTTCTCTGTGCTATATAGTAGGACTTCGTTGTTTATCCATGCTATATATGTTAGCTTACATCTGCCAACCCTAAATTCCCACTCCATCCCTCCCCCCATGTCCCCTTGGCAATCACTTCTCTATGTCTGTCTCTGTTTTATAGATAGGTCCTTTTGTGTCATATTTTAGATTGAACATATACATGATATCATATGGTATTTGTCGTTCTCTTTATGGCTTACTTCACTTAATATGATAATCTCTAAGTTCATACATTCATCTGCTGATGGACATTGAGGTTGCTTCCATGGTTGATCTGTTGGGAATAGTGCTGCTCTGAACATAGAGGTGTGTGCAATTTTTTGAATTATAGTTTGGTCTGTATATTTACCCAGCAGTGGGATTGCTAGATCACATGACAACTCTATTTTTAGTTTTTGGAGGAAACCCCCATACTGTTTTCCATAATGGCCGTCCCAGCTTACATTTCCAGCAACAGTGTACAAAGGTTCCCTTTTCTCCACACTCTGTCCAGCATTTATCATTTGTGGACATTTTAACAATAGCTATTCTGACTTTTTATCATTTTGACTTATACTTCTCTAATAATTAGTGACATTGAATATTTTTTCATGTGGCTATTGGCCATCTATATGTCTTCTTTGGAGAAATGTTCTATTTCAGTCTTCTGCCCACTTTTCAAGTGTTGTATTTTTGTTGTTGAGTTGTATGAGCTCTTTGTATATTTTGAAAAAACTTTAAGTTCTATGTCTGTGATCACATTCTTTGTCCAAACTTCTCCTATCCTTTTTTTTTTTTCCTGTTTGTCATTAATATCTCTATTCTTGAAGTAACTCAAGCTGAGTCACTGTCATACCTTTTCTCTTTCCATTGCCCCCAATTCATTTTTTTGTCTCTATCTGTTCTTAGGTTCGGAGAAGGCAATGGCACCCTACTCCAGTACTCTTGCCTGGAAAATCCCATGGGCAGAGGAGCTTGGTAGGCTGCAGTCCATGGGGTCGCTAAGAGTCAGACACGACTGAGCGACTTCACTTTCACTTTCCACTCTCATGCATTGGAGAAGGCAATGGCAATCCACTCCAGTGTTCTTGCCTGGAGAATCCCAGGGACGGGGGAGCCTGGTGGGCTGCCGTCTATGGTGTCGCACAGAGTCGGACACAACTGAAGCGACTTAGCAGAAGCAGCAGCAGTTCTTAGGTCTCTAACACAACAACAATTATATTGAGTATTGTAACAGAAAAACTCCTACATTTCTAGAACCTTTACTATGTATAAGATTCTGTATTGAGTAGTTTTGAATATATTATCTCAACTTTAGTATATATTATCTCAACTGATACCACCAACAAACCTATTTAACAGTACTGTATTTACAAATATTATTATTTATGAGGAGATTAAGATTGAAAATATTTAAGAAGTGTGCCTTATGGTTACATACATAGCTAGAAAATATCAGAACCGAAATTTGAACCCACTCATTTTAATTCCCAAACCATAACATTTGATACATATTTTCTATCCCTTTCCTTGCCTCTCTACATCTCTTCTCATTCTCATCAATCTTCCAGAAGCACAGAAGTGAGTAGGTCACTGTCTTAGGGAAAAAAATAATGTTGATTTTCATATCCAAACCCCTTAGAAGTCTAATCTCATCTTAGTGTTCTTGCTTCATTTCCAGTCTGTTTAACGTAAACCTGTTCTCAAGTCACCCCAGATTCTATTCCAGTCCCAGCAAGGACTCTTCTTCACATATGACTGTCATCAATCTACCTCTTTTCTTTCTTTGCAATATTTTTGATTCTTTGTCTTCCTTGTGCAATTCTACTTCTTTAAGACATGTCAAAAATTATAAACTAAGCAAACAGATAAATCAGCTAAATAAGTAAGTAAAACACTGAATGTTCTGTGTATCAGTCACATTAGAGCTCTGTGTGTTACCTCATGTCATGGATATCATATAACCACTGGCTAAGGCTCCCACCCAAAGCATTAATTATTCTTTTATTTATGTTCTTCTTGTTCTTTATGCATTGCTTTATTATAACATTTTTAAATTAAAATAGGCTTTATTTCTTAGAGTATTTTAAGTTTTATAGAAAAATAGAATATAAAATGCTGATGCTAGGAAAGATTGAAGGTGGGAGAAGGGGACAACAGAGGATGAGATGGTTGGATGGCATCACCGATGTGATGGACATGAGTTTGAGCAGGCTCCAGGAGTTGGTGATAGACAGGAAAGCCAGTGCTGCAGTGGCAAAGGGTTGGATATGACTGAGCAACTGTACAGAGAACATAAAATAGAGAATTTCCATATATTTCCTACTCCTTTCCACAACATCTCCACACAGTTTCTTCTATTAATATCTTGCTGTGATGTGGTGAATTGGTTAAAACTGAAATACCCAGTATGGATGCATAGTTACTAACTAAAGTCCATTGGAAAAAGTTGGGTTCACTGTTTGGCTTGAATAACTCTTTTAATTTTACCAAATGCATAATATTATGTATCCAACATTCTAATTCATACAGAATAGTTTCACTGCCCTAAAAATTCCGTATGCTCTGCTTCTTCATCCCTCTTTCCTTCCCTCTAAAAGCTTGACAGCCATTTTTAGCTCATTTTTGTGTGCTATAGCACTACTTTGTGTCCACCTCTGAATTTTTTATAACTACGAAGATTTGGCTTCTCTTAAACAGAATGTTGCATAATTTCTCCTGGAAGAAACCATTTCACTCATTAAAAATTTTTTAATCACTTTATGTGATTTTGTTTGTGGTATTGATCACATTAATATAAACCTATATCTGTATCTCTCTGTTTACATTCTTTGATAAACAGTAAACATATTCTCATTATAAAATATGAACTACAATTTTTATGACCATCCCTTCTAGTTCCAGTAAAACTATAACTTTTATGACCATCTCCTCTAGTTCCAGTACTTTACCTAGAGGGAACCACTGTTTTCATTTCATTGATGTCTTTTAAGAACTTTCCCCTAACCATTCCTATACATGTTATATACCCTAAATATATAGTAATTATGTGGCCATGTTTATTCAGCAACTTGCTTTACTCACTCAGATTCTGAATCTTGGGATTGTTTTGTGAGGTACTTGCTGCTGATATGTTATTACACATAGTGATGTTCCCTGCATTTTTTTTTTTAATGTGAAACAGCAATGAGCATTTTTTTAAATCCAATTTTCTGCGCATATGTGTGGGATTATCTTTTTAAATATCTGATTCTCTAGTGCATGACTTCCTTAAAATCATAGTCTTTATCTTTAATCCTCCATAACACTGAGCTTGGTACTTTCCGCATAGTACGTGCATACTGATATATGAATGAGTGATGGGCTAATAGACTTGCAAATAAACAAATATCTTGTGGCAGCCTTTCAATTTAGCTTTATGTGCGCTTCAGGCTCATTTAAGATTTTTCTAAACATATGACTATCAGTTCAGTTCAGTCGTTTAGTTGTGTCTGACTCTTTGAGACCCCATGAACCTAGCATGTCAGGCCTCCCTGTCCCTCACCAACTCCCAGAGTTTACCCAAACTCATGTCCATTGAGTAGGTGATGCCATCCAACCATCTCATCCTCCGTCCTCCCCTTCTCCTCCTGCCCTTAATCTTTCCCAGCATCAGGGTCTTTTCAAATGAGTCAGCACTTCTCATCAGGTGGCCAAAGTATTGGAGTTTCAGCTTCAACATCAGTCCTTCCAATGAACACCCAGGACTGATCTCCTTTAGAATGGACTGGTTGGCTCTCCTTGCAGTTCAAGAGACTCGCAAGAGTCTTCTCCAACACCACAGTTCAAAAGCATCAGTTCTTTGGCCCCCAGCTTTCTTTATAGTCCAACTCTCACATCCATACATGACCACAGGAAAAACCATTGCCTTGACTAGACGGACCTTTGTTGATGAAGTATGTCTCTGCTTTTTAATATGCTGTCCAGATTGGTCACAACTTTCCTCCCAAAGAGTGTCTTTTAATTTCATGGCTGCAATCACCATCTGCAGTGATTTTGGAGCCCACCTGACCTGCCTCTTGAGAAACCTGTATGCAGGTCAGGAAGCAACAGTTAGAGCTGGACATGGAACAACAGACTGGTTTTAAATCAGAAAAGGAGTACGTCAAGGCTGTATATTGTCACTCTGCTTATTTAACTTATATGCAGAGTACATCATGAGAAATGCTGGGCTGGAAGAAGCACAAGTTTGAATCAAGATTTCCGGGAGAAATATCAATAACCTCAGATATGCAGATGACACCACCCTTATGCCAGAAAGTGAAGAAGAACTAAAGAACCTCTTGTTGAAAGTGAAAGAGGAGAGTGATAAAGTTGACTTAATGCTCAACATTCAGAAAACTAATATCATGGCATCTGGTCCCATCACTTCATGGCAAATAGATGGGGAAACAGTGGAAACATATGACTATAACTGGATATTAAAATCATTAGTCTCATGTCTAGAAATGAACTAATTCAAAGCTAATTTTATCTTCTTTTGTGGTTACAATGCCCTTTTAGGTTTGCCTACCTTTAAATTGGAAATGGCAACCCACTCCAGTATTCTTGCCTGGAAAATCCCATGGACAGAGGATCCTGGTAGGTTACAGTCCATGGGGTTGCAAAGAGTTGGACCCGACTGAGCAAAAAAAAAAATATTTTTAAATGGTACCTGAACTGAATAGACTTTTTTCTAAAAAGGAAATGTACATGGTCAAAAGGTATATGAAAATAACATGTTTCTTAAAAATAATGCGTGAAAATGTTAGTCGCTCAGTCATGTCTGACCCTTTGTGACCCCATGGACTGTTGTAGCTCATCAGCTCCTCTGTCCATGGGATTCTCCAGGCAAGAATACTGGAGTGGGTTGCCATTTCCTCCTCCAAGGAAATTGGTAACATATCCCAGTGTTAAATGTTGCTTCCTAGTAACAATTGCCTTCATTAATACACATTTTGTTACTCAAAGGTCATTGGAGACATTTCAGTATTCACTTACATGATATATCCCTGGCCACAGGTGTTGGTTTCTGCAAAAATCCCCTGGCCAATAATGTGTTAAGACAATTCTCTACAATATTGGTCTCTGTGTTAGTGGAGAACTGACAAGGGTCTTTAGTAAGCTTAGGGAATTCATCATTAAAGATGATCTTTCATCTCTTTTAGGCTATGTTCTACTTAGTTTTGTTTTTTGAGAATTATGAATGTAGTCAACAGCAAGTTGACTAGACTCCATGACCACAAGAAATAAAAATAAAACAGAAATGAAACTACTGAAGTGTTTAATTCCAGTTAGTTTAATCAGATAGTCATGAAAAGTTCATTGCTCATTATTCTGTTCCTTCTTGTAGCTCCACTGAGAAATTTTCCCTAGCAAAATCATTGGCCTTTTGCATAAAATCAAATGAATGTAAGTCAATATGCTGAAATATAAAGTAAGTCCAGCTTGCCTCTACACATTCGCTTAATGCGCAGAAGCAAGAAAAAAAAAATCGAGTACTGCTATTTTTTTTCCCTTATTCTGTGGTTTCTCTTAGACGCTTTCCTAAAGAATGTGATTTTTTTTTTCCTTTCATCTGTCAGTTTTGCTTTCTCTCTTGTTGTTGCTGCTACTTGTTACTAATTCAAAGAAATGATAAATGACAATTTGACTAGCATAGTGCCTTCAACAGACTAAGGGGTTTTTAGTATTTATTATTTTTAATTGAAATATAGTAGCCATACATTATTATATGTTCAGTTCAGTTCAGTCGCTCAGTCATGTCCAACTGTTTGTGACCCCATGAATTGCAGCACGCCAGGCCTCTCTGTCCAACACCAACTCCCAGAGTTCACTCAAACTCACGTCCATCGAGTCAGTGATGCCATCCAGCCGTCTCATCCTTCGTTGTCCCATTTGCCTCCTGCCCCCAATCCCTCACAGCATCAGAGTCTTTTCCAATGGGTCAACATTTGGCATGAGGTGGCCAAAGTATTGGAGTTTCAGCTTCAGCATCAGCCCTTCCAAAGAACACCCAGGCTAATATCCTTTAGAATGGACCAGTTGGATCTCCTTGCAGTTCAAGGGACTCTCAAGAGTCTTCTCCAACACCACAGTTCAAAAGCATCAATTCTTCGGCACTCAGTTTTCTTCACAGTCCAACTCTCACATCCATACATGACCACTGGGAAAACCATGGCCTTGACTAGACGGAACATTGTTGGCAAAGTAATGTCTCTGCTTTTGAATATGCTGTCTAGGTTGGTCATAACTTTTCTTCCAAGGAGTAAGTGTTTTTTAATTTCATGGCTGCATCACCATCTGCAGTGATTTTGGAGCCCAGAAAAATAAAGTCTGACACTGTTTCCACTGTTTCCCCATCTATTTCCCATGACGTCATGGGACCAGATGCCATGATCTTCATTTTCTGAATGTTGAGCTTTAAGCCAACTTTTTCACTCTCCTCTTTCACTTTCAAGAGGCTTTTTAGTTCCTCTTCACTTTCTGCCATAAGGGTGGTATCATCTGCGTATCTGAGGTTATTGCTGTTTCTCCCGGCAATTTGGATTTCAGCTTGTGCTTCTTCCAGCCCACCGTTTCTTATGATGTACTCTGCATATAAGTTAAATAAGCAGGGTGACAATATACACCCTTGACGTACTCCTTTTCCTATTTGGAACCAGTCTGTTGTTCCATGTCCAGTTCTAACTGTTGCTTCCTGACCTGCATACAGTTTTCTCAAGAGGCAGGTCAGGTGGTCTGGTATTCCCATCTCTTTCAGAATTTTCCACAGTTTATTGTGATCCACACAGTCAAAGGCTCTGGCATAGTCAATAAAGCAAAAATAGATGTTTTTCTTTCTGGAACTCTCTTGCTTTTTCCATGATCCAGCAGATGTTGGCAATTTGATCTCTGGTTCCTATGCCTTTTCTAAAACCAGCTTGAACATCTGTAATTTCACGGTTCACGTATTGCTGATGCCTGACTTGGAGAATATTGAGCATTACCTAAAAGCATGTGAGATTAGTGCAATTGCATGGTAGTTTGAGCTATCTTTGGCATTGCTTTTCTTCGGGATTGGAATGAAAACTGACCTTTTCCAGTCCTGTTGCCACTGCTGAGTTTTCCAAATATGCTGGCATATTGAGTGCAGCACTTTCACAGCATCATCTTTCAGGATTTGAAACAGCTCAACTGGAATTCTATCACCTCCACTAGGTTTGTTCATAGTGATGCTTTCTAAGGCCCACTTGACTTCACATTCCAGGATGTCTGGCTCTATGTGAGTGATCACATCACCATGATTATCTTGGTCATGAAGCTCTTTTTTGTACAGTTATTCTGTGTATTCTTGCCACCTCTTCTTACTCTCTTCTGCTTCTGTTAGGTCCATAACATTTCTGTCCTTTATTGAGTCCATCTTTGCATGAAATGTTCCCTTGGTATCTCTGATTTTCTTGAATAGATCTCTAGTCTTTTCCATTCTCTTGTTTTCCTCTATTTCTTTACATTGATCGCTGAGGAAGGCTTTCTTATCTCTCCTTGCTATTCTTTGGAACTCTGCATTCAGATGCTTATATCTTTCCTGTTTTCCTTTGCCTTTTGCTTCTCTTCTTTTCACAGCTATTTGTAAGGCCTCCTCAGACAGCCATTTTGCTTTTTGCATTTCTTTTCCATGGGGATGGTCTTGATCCCTGTCTCCTGTACAGTGTCACAAACCTCCATCCATAGTTCATCAGGCACTCTATTAGATCTAGGCCCTTAAATATATTTCTCACTTCCACTGTATAATTATAAGGGATTTGATTTAGGTCATACCTGAATGGTCTAGTGGTTTTCCCTACTTTCTTCGATTTAAGTCTGAATTTGGCAAAAAGGAGTTCGTGATCTGAGCCATAGTAAGCACCTGGTCTTGTTTTTTCTGACTGTATGGAGCTTCTGCATCTTTGGCTGCAAAGAATACAATCAATCTGATCTCGATGTTGACCTTCTGGTGATGTCGATGTGTAGAATCATTTGTGTTGTTGGAAGAGGGTGTTTGTTATGACCAGTGCGTTCTCTTGGCACAACTCTATTAGACTTTGCCCTGCTTCATTCTGTATTCCAGGGCCAAATTTGCCTGTTACCCCCGGGGGGTTCTTGACTTCCTCCTTTTGCATTCCAGTCCCTTATAATGTAAAAGACATCTTTTTTGAATGTTAGTTCTAAAAGGTCTTATGTTACAGATGTACAATATAGTGATTCTCATATTTTGAAGGTTAGACTCCATTTATAATTATTATGAAATGTTGGTTACATTCCCTGTGTTGTACAATATATTATTGTAGCTTTTTTTATACATAATAGTTTGTATCTCTTACTCCTTTACACTTATATTGCCCTCCTCTTTTCCTTCTTCCCATAGGTAACCAACTATAGACTATAGACAACTCTATATTTGTGAGTCTGCTTTTTTGGGTTATATCCACTAGTTTATTGTATTTTTAGACTCCCTATTTAATAATAACATATAAGATTTGTCTTTCTCTGCCAGACTTATTTCACTTAGCATAATACCTTCCATGGCCATTCATTTTGCTGCCAATGGAAAAAATTTGTTCTTTTTTATGTCTTAGTAGTATTCCATTGTGTGTGTATGTGTGTTTATCATCCTATTTATCCATTTACCTGTTGATGGACACTTAGACTGCTTCCATATGTTGGCAATTGTAAATAAAATTGCTACAGATATTAGTCTGCATGTATTGTTCTAATTACTGTTTTGGGGATATAGATCCAGGACAAAACCTCTATACTGTTTTCCACAGTGACTACATTAGTTTATATTCACACCAACAATATACAAGGATTCCCTTTTCTCTACATTCTCACCAACATTTATTATTTGTGTTCTTTTTGATGACTGTGATTCTGACAAGTATAAAGTGATATCTCATTGTGGTTCTCATTTGCAAAACACTGATGAAAGAAATTGAAGACAACACAAACAGATGGAAAGATATACTGTGTTCTTAGACTGGGAAAGTTAATATTGCTAAAATGTTCATACTACCCAAGGCAATCTACAGATTAAGGGCAATCCCTATCAAAATACCAATTGCATTTTCCACAGAACTATAACAAATAATTTAAAAATTTGCATTGAAACTCAAAAGATGCAAATAGACAGATAGTCTTGAAAAAGATTGCAATCTTCTAAAAAAAAAAAAGAGAACAGAGCAGGAGTAATTATGCTCCATTACTTCCAAAACTGCATTAATCAAAACAGTATGGTATTGGCACCAAAAAAAATAAATAAATAAATAAAATAAAAATTAAAAAAAACAGATACATAGAGCAATGGAACAGAATAAAGAGCCCAGAAGTAAACCCATGCACTTAAGGGTAGTTAATCTATAATAAAGGAAGTAAGAATATACAGTGGAGAGAAGACAGTCTCTTCAATACGTGGTACAGGGAAAACTGGACACCTACATATAAAAGAATAAAATTATAACTCTCTCTAGCACCATATATAAAAAGAAACTCAAAGTGGATTATAGACCTAAATGTAAGACCAGATACTATAAAATACAGAGGAAAACATAGAACAGTCTTCGATATAATTTACAGCAGTTTTCTTTTTTTTGGATTTGTCTCCTAAAGCAAAGGAAATAAAAACAAAAATAAATAAATGGGGTCTAATTAAACTTAAAAACTTTTGCATAGCAAAGGAAATCATTAACAAAAGGAAAAGATAACCAACTGAATGAGGGAAAATATTTACAAATGATATGATCAATAAAGGATTAATATACAACATATATAAATAGCTCATACAGCTTAACATCAAAAACAAAAACAAAAATTTTAATGGTACCTAAACTGAATAGACTTTTTATAAAAAAAAAGAAATGTACATGGTCAAAAGGCATATGAAAATAACATGTTTCTTAAAAATAATGTGTGAAAATGCTAGTCGCTCAGTCGTGTCTGACTCTTTGCCACCCCGTAGACTGTAGCCCACCAGGCTCCTCTGTCCATGGAATTCTCCAGGCAAGAATACTGGAGTGGGTAGCCATTCCCTTCTCCAGGAGACTTTTCTGACCCAGAGATTGAACCTGGGTCTCCTACATTGCAGGCAGATTCTTTATTGTCTGAAGCAGCAGGAACACTTCCACTGTAAGTTAGCCTCTTACTCTTTTTTCTCTGTAAAATGGGGCATCCATTAATACAACAAAAAATAAGTGGCTCCAGTGAGCCATAGCTTGTTTTCAATGTTGGGGTAACAAGACCCTAACCTCATGGTGAACTAGTGGTTTATATTCAAGAAGTGGAAGTAGTGATGATGAGAGGAAAGATGATGATGAAGATGAAGAAGGGAAGAAAAGAAGTGGAAAAAATAACTTGATCTGAGTTGTGAGAATGAAACAGGATCATGAATTTGAAAATACTCTGTGTAGTGAAAGTATTAGTTGCTTAGTCGTGTCTGACTCTTTGCAACACTATGGACTGTTGCCCTCCAGTATCCTCTGTCCATAGAATTCTCTAGGCAAGAATACTAGAGTGGATAGCCAGTCCCTTCATGGATCTTCCCAACCCAGGAACTAAACCTGAGTCTCCTGCATTGCAAGTGGATTCTTTGCCTGCTGAGCCACCAGGGAAAGCCCCCTCTGTGTAAAGTAATGTTTAGTCCAAGCACTATGTACTATGGTTCCATTATATAATTAAATCATATTTTAAAACCGCTGTCTAAAGAAACATTGTATAGTGGAGGAAAGAATGGACTGTGTGAGGTAGTCTTTGATGTGATCCTTTCTTTGTCTCTAACTTGGTCAGTAATCCTGGACAAATAACCCCAGCTTTTGTACCATACTTCTTTATTTATAGGAACATGCTGGTTGGACTAGATCATTTGTTTAAGCCATATTAATAAATATTACAGAAGTAAAATATTTCATGGTCCAAAGAGTTTAAATAAATATATATTTTTACTATAGTCACCTTTGAAGAGCCATGGTGCCTCTGAGCAGTCAAGGCTCTTAGAATGGTCATGTGTAATCAAAGCATATTTCACTCTGTTTAAACCAACATTTCTTTGTGTCATTCGACCTGGATGCCTATAAGACATAACATGGGATATGTCTTACAGAACTAATTGTTTAAGGAACAGAGTTTGTAAAGCCTGGACTAGAAAAGTCCCTTCAAGCTATAAAATTTCTAAGAATTTTCATTTTCCTTTCTCCTGATTGTTGGTACTTCTTTTAAAACATTTATTTATTTGTCTGCATTGGGTGTTAGTTGCAGCATGTGGGATCTTTAGTTGTGGCATGCAAACTGTTAGTTGTGGCTTGTGTGTTCTAGTTCCCTGACCAGGGACCAAACCCCAGCCCTTGCACTGGGAACACAGAGTCTTTGCCACTGGACCACCAGGAAGTGCCTGTTGGTTCTTGTTATCCTGGTCAAAATGCATAGCAATGAACGAATTCATAAATATCGCCGATACAGAAGTATAGTACCAAGTCAGTTCCCATGCATTTAAAAGTGCTTGTTCCCTAGTAAGCATTACTGTTTGTATCCTAAATGGCAGTAAAGAAGGGAAAATATCATTTATAGCTTTTAATTTGGTTTGGAATATCTTGAACAGGACTCTAAACCTCAGCAGTACTGAAATTATGTGCAGTATAATTCTTTGTCATGGAAGACTTTCAGGTGCATTGTGGGATTTTTAGCTGTGTCTCTGGCCTTCCACCCATGTTGTGGGCATCAGTCCTCAATTGGGATCATTGAGACAGACACTGCTAAATGTCCTGTGGGAAGCAAAATCACGCCCAGTTAAGAACCACCATGTTGAAGTCACCCATGTTATAAACCAGCATCCAGTACAGATGGAACATCCTACTTTAGAAATGGGCCTAGCACTGTAACTAAAGCCCCCAGATGGTAGCCGATGATGGGAAATTTTCACTTTGTGGTGGCATTAATGACTGTTTTGCCACCCTGTGTATTCTTGCTTGGAGTCATGCTTTTGTTTCCAGGTTGAACTACAGCTCTGATATTGCTGCCAGTCAGATTTAACGGGAAATGAAAACCAGCTGCAATATTTCAAAGCACCAGACAGATTGGGCAGAAGGTATGTGGACAAATCCTAGTAACAAATAACAAGGAGTTGTGCACACACAGGGCCCCCCACACTGTGCTTTGGAAACCTACACCAAGCTGTTTCCATCACTGTTGTGCATAAATAACAGAAATTATAATAAAGTGAGGGAAATGTTCTCTCACACACATGAAGGCTCAAACTACATTCTGGTGATGACTAAAGACATCTTGGATCATTTTATTTTAAAAAGACATGTGACAAAACAAACCTTTTATCCAGCTTCATTTTTAAGCAGCCAGCTCTCAATTTCTAGTCTTAAGCTTAAAAATAATATTAAACTCATTAATGAGAATCATTATAGGAAAGAAAAGTAGTAAGTAAAATTCTCTGAGTGGGACAGACGTCATGAAAGATTTGGGGAGAATAACCTTGAAGTTTACCTCCAAACCTGAACAACTATTAATTTCCCATCTGGATTCCTAGAAGACCAAATTGTTTCAAACTATTACTATATTGAAAAAAAAAGCTATTAATATTATCTTCCCTTCCATTATTGAGGTACTCTATGCTTCCAGTTATGTTTAAAGTGATAAATGTACTGTGTGAGACTGGTACATTTCCTTTAATGCTTTGCTATCACTGTAGACATTGCTTAGTGGAGGGCCCAGTATCAGAACTGTGTCTGTTAGTAATGGATAAACTATGTGACGGGTGACTTGTGATGAAGTTAGCATGGTTAAATTTTATGAATGCTTTAGTTCTGAGTCTGGAGCAGGAAATGGTAACCCACTCCAGTGTTCTTGCCTAGAGAATCCCATGGACGGAGAAGCCTGGTAGGCTTCAGTCCAAGGGGTTCACAAAGAGTCGGACACGACTGAGTGACTTCACTCACTTAGTTCTGGGTATTTGGGAAAATAACTCTAGGTATTTGGTCTTTTAGATTTAGTATAATGAGTGAACACTTTAGAGATGAAGTGTGCCTATAAACTGAGTGATAACTGATATTTGATTAAGAATACAGGTTAAACAAACGGCAGTTTACTCAGAGAGCTTCAAAACTCCTCATTACATCATAATAGTATGTATATGCGTAGGTACACATGCATTCTTCTTTCCTTCTTTCCCTCCTTTCTTCTTTCCTTCCTCCATTCTCCTCCCTTTTCTTTCACTCCATTTCATTAGTCCTTTATTCATTTGATCATTCATTTGAAAGGCAACATAATGCCCTATAATGTAAAAGATAAGAGCAGGGATTACTTAGATTAAAATCTCAGATCTTCCTACTAGTTGTCTGAATGTCAATTTGTTTAACTTCAGTGGAATGAGTAGTACTAGCATATAGTTCACTGATTGCTATGGAAAATATTAATAAATAAAGTTATGCATAAAGCATTTGGAATAGTCGGTTCTATAGAAGTGACAGCTGTTTTCATTCATTCATTCATCAAGGAATCTATGTGTACCACCCTTGTATACCAAGAGGGATAATATTGGTGACCAAAATAGTCCTTGTTCTCATGGAGCTTTCAGCTTGGTTGAACAGACAATATTAAGCACATAAAGTAAGAAATAAAATCTCTGGAGTTGAGTAACACCATTCTGAGAGAGTATGTAAAGAAAGGAAAATGCCTTAGATAGTAGTGGGGATTATACAGTGGAAGTGAGAAATAGATTTAAGGGTCTAGATCTGATAGATAGAGTGCCTGATGAACTATGGAATGAGGTTCGTGACATTGTACAGGAGACAGGGATCAAGACCATCCCCATGGAAAAGAAATGCAAAAAAGCAAAATGGCTGTCTGAGAAGGCCTTACAAATAGCTGTGAAAAGAGGAGAAGGGAAAAGCAAAGGAGAAATAAGCATCTGAATGCAGAGTTCTAGAGAATAGCAAGAAGAGATAAGAAAGCCTTCTTCAGCGATCAGTGCAAAGAAACAGAGGAAAACAACAGAATGGGAAAAACTAGAGATCTCTTTAAGAAAATTAGAGATACCAAGGGAACATTTCATGCAAAGATGGGCACAATAAAGGACAGAAATGTTATGGACCTAACCGAAGCAGAAGATAGTAAGAAGAGGTGGCAAGAATACATGGAAGAACTGTACAAAAAAGATCTTCACGACCCAGATAATCATGATGATGTGAGCACTAATCTAGAGCCAGACATCTTGGAATGTGAAGTCAAGTGGGCCTTAGAAAGCATCAGTATGGACAAAGCTAGTGGAGGTGATAGAATTCCAGTTGAGCTCTTTCAAATCCTGAAAGGTGATGCTGTAAAAGAGCTGCACTCAATATGCCAGCAAATTTGGAAAACTCAGCAGTGACCACAGGACTGGAAAATGTCAGTTTTCATTCCAATCCCAAAGAAAGGCAATGCCAAAGAATGTTCAAATTACTGCACAATTGCACTCATCTCACACGCTAGTAAGTAATGCTGAAAATTCTCCAAGCCAGGCTTCAGCAATATGTGAACCGTGAACTCCCTGATGTTCAAGCTGGTTTTAGAAAAGGCATAGGAACCAGAGATCAAATTGCCAACATCTGCTGGATCATGGAAAAAGCAAGAGAGTTCCAGAAAAACATCTATTTTTGCTTTATTGACTATGCCAAAGCCTTTGACTGTGTGGATCACAATAAACTTTGGAAAATTCTGAAAGAGATGGGAATACCAGACCACCTGACCTGCCTCTTGAGAAATCTGTATGCAGGCCAGGAAGCAACAGTTAGAACTGGACATGGAACAACAGACTGGTTCCAAAGAGGAAGAGGAGTACGTCAAGGCTGTATATTGTCACCCTGCTTATTTAACTTATATGCAGAGTACATCATGAGAAACGCTGGACTGGAAGAAACACAAGCTGGAATCAAGATTGCCGGGAGAAATATCAATAACCTCAGATATGCAGAGGACACCACCCTTATGGCAGAAAGTGAAGAGGAGCTAAAAAGCCTCTTGGTGAAAGTGAAAGAGGAGAATGAAAAAGTTGGCTTAAAGCTCAACATTCAGAAAACGAAGATCCTGGCATCTGGTCCCATCACTTCATGGGAAATAAATGGGGAAACAGTAGAAACAGTGTCAGACTTTATTTTTTTGGGCTCCCAAATCACTGCAGATGGTGACTGCAGCCATGAAATTAAAAGACGCTTACTCCTTGGAAGAAAAGTTATGACCAACCTAGATAGCATATTCAAAAGCAGAGGCATTACTTTGCCGACTAAGGTCCATCTAGTCAAGGCTATGGTTTTTCCTGTGGTCATGTATGGATATGAGAGTTGGACTGTGAAGAAGGCTGAGCACTGAAGAATTGATGCTTTTGAACTGTGGTGTTGGAGAAGACTCTTGAGAGTCCCTTGGACTGCAAGGAGATCCAACCAGTCCATTCTGAAGGAGATCAACCCTGGGATTTCTTTGGAAGGGATGATGCAAAAGCTGAAACTCCAGTACTTTGGCCACCTCATGAGAAGAGTTGACTCATTGGAAAAGACTCTGATGCTGGGAGGGATTGGGGGCAGGAGGAGAAGGGGACGACCAAGGATGAGATGGCTGGATGGCATCACGGACTCGATGGACGTGAGTCTGAGTGAACTCTGGGAGATGGTGATAGACAGGGAGGCCTGGCGTGCTGCGATTCATGGGGTCGCAAAGAGTCGGACAAGACTGAGTGACTGAACTGAACTGAGTAGTGGGGATTCAACTAGGTTGATAGGTAGGAGGACGATAGAAAATGTTTAACTAATTATAGTAGTCTGAGTCTTCAGTGATACCAGCTTTGGATTGTGCATGCATCCATGCTAAGTAACTTCAGTCATGTCTGACACTTTGCGACCCCATGTGTACCTTGTGTACACCAGGACCCAGGAGAAAGGAGCAGTGACCCCACAAGCGATTGAGCCTGGCTTGCCCATGAGTGTGCAGGAGTCTCTGGTGGAGGCGTGGGTTGCCTGTGGCTGGCTGCAGGGTTGGGGACATTGAGTGGAGCAGTGCTTGCATGGGACCTTTTAAAGGAGGTCACCATTATCTTCATTACCTTCACCATAGTTTGGCCCCAGGTACATAACAGGGAGGGAATACAGTTCCACCCATCAACAGAAAATTGGATTAAAGATTTACTGAACATGGCTCTGCCCATCAGAACAAGACCCACTTTCCCCCTCAGTCAGTCTCTCCCATCAGGAAGCTTCCATAAGCCTCTTATCCTTCTCCATCAGAGGACAGATAGACTGAAAACCACAATCACAGAAAACTAACCAATCTGATCACATGGACCACAACCGTGTCTAACTCAGTGAAACTATGAGCCATGCCATATAGGGCTACCCAAGACAGATGGGTCATGGTGTAGAGTTCTGACAAAACATGGTCCACTGGAGAAGGGAATGGCAAACCACTTCAATATTCTTGCCTTGAGAACCCCATGAACAGTATGAAAAGGCAAAAAGATAGGATGCTGAAAGATGAATTCCCCAGGTTGGTAGGTGCCCAGTATGCCACTTAAGAAGACTGGAGAAATAACTCCAGAAAGACTGAAGAGACAGAGCCAAAGCAAAAACAGCACCCAGTTGTAGATGTGACTGGTGATGGAAGTTAAGTCCGATGATGTAAAGAGCAATATTGCATAGGAACCTGGACTGTTAGGTCCATGAATCAAGGCAAATTGGAAGTGGTCAAATAGGAGATGGCAAGAGTGAATATCAACATTTTAAGAATCAGCAAACTAAAATGGACTGGAATGGGTGACTTTAACTCAGATGACCATTATATCTACTACTGTGGGCAAGAATCCCTTAGAAGAAATGGAGTACCCATCATAGTCAACAAAAGAGTCTGAAACGCAGTACTTGGATGCAAGCTCAAAAATGACAGAATGATTTCTGTTTGTTTCCAAGGTAAAACTTTCAGTATCACGGTCATCCAAGTCTATGCCCGACCAGTAATGCTGAAGAAGCTGAAGTTGAATGGTTGTATGAAGACTTACAAGACCTTCTAGAACTAACACCCCCAAAAGATATCCTTTTCATTATAGGGAGTTCAAAAGTAGGAAGTCAGGAAAAACCTGGAGTAACAGGCAAATTTAGCTTTGGAGTACAGAATGAATCAGGGCAAAGGGTAATAAGTTTTGCCAAGAGAATGCACTGTTTATAGCAAATACCCTCTTCCAACAGCACAAGAGAAGACTCTACACATGGACATGACCAGGTGGTCAATACTGAAACCGGACTGATAATATTCTTCACAGCCAAAGATAGAAAAGTTCTACACAGTCAGCAAAAACAAGACCAGGAGCTGACTGTGGCTCAGATCATGAACTCCTTATTGCCAAATTCAGACTTAAATTGAAGAAAGTAGGGAAAACCACTATACCATTCAGATATGACCTAAATCAAATCTCTTACAGATACAGTGGAAGTGAGAAATAGATTCAAGAGATTAGATCTGATAGACAGAGTGCTTGATGAACTAAGGATGGAAGTTCATGACTTTGTACAGGAGGCAGGGATCAAGACTATCCCCAAGAAAAAGAAATGGAAAAAGGCAAAGGGTTGTCTGAGTAGGCCTTTCATATAGCTGAGAAAAGAAGAAGTGAAAAGCAAAGGAGAAAAGGAAAGATATAAGCATCTGAATGCAGAGTTCCAAAGAATAGCAAGGAGAGATAAGAAAGCCTTCCTCATTTATCAGTGCAAAGAAATAGAGGAAAACAGTAGAATGGGAAAGACTAGAGGTATCTTCAAGAAAAGTAGAGATATCAAAAGAACACTTCATGCAAAGATGGGCACAATAAAGGACAGAAATGGTATGGACCTAACAGAAGCAGAAGATATTAAGAAGAGGGAGGCAAGAACACACAGAAGAACTGTACAAGAAAGATCTTCAGGACCCAGATAACCACGATGGTGTGATCACTCACCCAGAGCCGAACATCTTGGAGTGGGAAGTCAAGTGGGCCTTAGGAAGCATCACTACAAACAAAGCTAGTGGAGGTGATGGAATTCCATTTGAGCTATTTCAAATCATGAAAGTACTGCACTCTATATGCCAGCAAGCTTGGAAAACTCAGCAGTGACCACAGGACTGGAAAAGGTCAGTTTTAATTCCAATCCCAAAGAAACGCAATGCCAAAGAATGCTCAAACTACTGCACAATTGCACTCATCTCACAGGCTAGCAAAGTAATGCTCAAAATTCTCCAAGCTAGACTTGAACAGTACGTGAACTGTGAACTTCCTGATTTTCAAGCTGGATTTAGAAAAGGCAGAGGAACCAGAGATCAAATTGCCAACATCTGCTGGATCATCAAAAAAGCAAGAGAGTTCCATAAAATCATCTACTTCTGCTTTATTGACTATGCCAAAGCCTTTGACTGTGTGGATCACAACAAACTGTGGAAAATTCTTAAAGAGATGGGAATACTAGACCACCTGACCTGCCTCTTGAGAAATCTGTATGCAGGCCAGGAAGCAACAGTTAGAACTTGACTTGGAACAACAGACAGTTTCCAAATCGGGAAAGGAGTACGTCAAGGCTGTATATTGTCACCCTGCTTATTTAACTTTTATGCAGAGTACATTATGAGAAACACTGGGCTGGATGGAGCAGAAGCTGGAATCAAGATTGCCGGGAGACATATCAATAACCTCAGATACGCAGATAACACCACACTTATTGCCCAAAGGAAAGAAGAACTAAAGAGCCTCTTGATGAAAGTGAAAGAGGAGAGCAAAAAAGTTGGCTTAAAGCTCAACATTCAGAAAACGAAGATCATGGAATCCAGTCCCATCACTTCATGGCAGATAGATGGGGAAACAGTGGAAACAGTGACAGACTTTATTTTGGAGCTTCAAAATCACTGCAGATGGTGACTGCAGCCATGAAATTAAAAGACACTTGCTCCTTGGAAGAAAAGTTCTAGACAGCATATTAAAAAGCAGAGATATTATTTTGCCATTAAAAGTCCATCTAGTCAAGGCTATGGTTTTTCCAGTAGTCATGTATGGATGTGAGAGTTGGACTATAAAGAAAGCTGAGCACCGAAGAATAGATGCTTTTGAACTGTGGTGTTGGAGAAGACTCTTGAGAGTCCCTTGGACTGCAAGGAGATCCAGCCAGTCCATCCTAAAGGAGATCAGTCCTGGGTGTTCATTGGAAGGGCTGATGCTGAAGCTGAAACTCCAATGCCTTGGGTACTTGATACAAAGAACTGACTCATTTGAAAAGACTCTGATGCTGGGAAAGATTGAAGGTGGGAGGAGAAGGGAACGACATAGAATGAGATGGTTGGATGGTATCACCAACTCTATGGATATGAGTTTGCATAAACTCTGGGAGTTGGTGATGGACAGGGAGGCCTGGCATGCTGCAGTCCATTGGGTTGCAAAGAGTCAGACATGACTGAGTGAGTGAACTGAACTGAATTATAGTAGAGATTGCAAAAATGAATGGCATTGATGATAATGATTCTCCCACTCAAATCTCGTGTACTCCACAGTGAATTCATCACCCAGATGCTGTTAAGGTCAGCTGCAAGCAAGTCATATAGTCTTCTGAGAATTGCCCTTGGTTATATGTAAACATCTTGCCTGGAAATTCCTAGGAACTTTTTCCCTACCTCCAGGAAATGAAGGGCCAATGACTGAATTGGATGACAAGGGGCCTATATTGATACAAAAGCCTGAATTTCTTGTCTCTGCCTCAAGTAGTCCAACTCTGTAGTGCCATTTGTGTTCCAGACTTCTTGTGGTTTGAGCCTGAGGCTGGAATTCAGCAGAACCCAGGCCTTTTGCCTCACTTCTCATCCTTTCCTATCCTGCTTTCATCACTCCTCTATGAATCACTTGCTTAGAATTCTTTTCTCAAACAGTATCACTAGTGCACTTGACCTGAGAGCAGATATACTGGAAAATTTTTGGTGAATTGAATTGCCTGACAGGGATGATGGCCTATTGGAAATCATTAATCATGTGTACATCTGATTCAAAGCTGTCTAGTATGGTTGTATATCCAGTAAAGCTTGGATTTTAAAATGCAGACATAGAGAAAACATAGGTCAGGATTAATTTAGGATGACATTTTGCCAGATTGCTGTGATGAAAAAAATAGAAGTGCTGTGGAGTTTGGGTACTGACATAAGTATAGATATAGTGGTCTGTGGTATCAATGAGTAAGGGAAAACATTAATAAATATAAATGTTGCGGCAGAAGGTAGAAGATGAAAAGATTCTACAGGGTCAAGAATTAAGATCAAAAGAGTAAATAATTCAACTGGAAGGGCTGATGGCAGTAGCAAAAATATAACAAATATAAATTTATGATTAAGTGGTTCCATTTCTGGTAATAACAAATTCCTAGATATAAGCTTTGCAGAATGTGGCTGAATTGATATCAGAGACTTAGAGGTCAAGGATGTGAGAGACCAGGTGGTGAAAGGATGGGTTTATGTATGGATGTTGAAGGTGCTGTGATATTAAAGATGCTTTGGCCTGGTTCCAAAGAATCAGGTCAAGAAATGGAGAATGAGCCAGAGGCTTCAAAAATGATCACAGATGAGAAGGGGGATGAGCAGTGTAATGAATAGTTTGGTAGTCAAGGAAGTAGGAGTTACTTGGCAAGAAGCTGAAAGAAATGTTCTAGAAGTAGAAATGAGAAGCACAAAGTAAATAGATCCTCCTAACCCTCACGCACATAGTGGGGAGATGGTAAATGAAACACTGGCCATCATGTGAGAGGCAACCTTCCAAAAGACTGATGTTTTCTACTGAGAACCAGATTTCAGTTAAGATAAGGACAAGTAAGAACCTGAGCAGCGGGTAAGGATAAAGCAGTTTGCTGGACTTTCTCTGAACTAGGTGGTAAAATATAGGCCATGTAGCATCCAGGTTAATTGTATGCTCAGGACCAGCTATATAAGCTGAAGTGCAACATGAAAATGCATAGCTCCTTATCCAAAAATTATTAATAACCTCAAGACAATTAGAAAAGAACCTTAACTTAAGTATGGGGCCTTTTTATATGTGGAACCCTGCATAAGAAGAAAACTTGCAATTGGCCTCTGGACTCAGACTGCCCGCACTCAAATCCAGACTCTGCCTAGTACTAGCTTCATCTGGTCATTTATGTTCTCAGTTTCCTCCTCTTCAAAATGATCATCTTGGTATTCAAATAAGAGGATTTTGATGAAAATTAAATGGGTTCATATGTGTGCAATGCTTGATATGTACTATGCACTCAATACATTTTCTGAATTTTTTATTATTGGTAATAGAATACACGTCAGCTAGTATAAGTCTCTCACCAATGATATTAGTTGTAAAATTTTGAAATTCAAGGGAGTTAAACTGCAAAAGAAAATCAGTTCTCATTCACCATTGACTATAAACCACCATGAGGACAAGTTTAAATTCATGTTATCTTTGCATTTTCTTGCAATAGTTTGATCTTTCAAGTGGTCATTACTTGAAAGAAGCTGCCATATTCAATCTGTCCTCAAGAGAAAAACTTAAAATGTGGTTCAGTCAGTTCTGAGTCTTCTATTTGTGAGAATAATTGGGATTCTGCCACTTTCACAGAAGCAAAAGTTTGGGTATTATGGGAGAGTTTTGCTATTGTCATGGAGCTGATGGCAGAAGGTGACTACCATCCTACAAATTGGCAGCCAGCACTGCCACTGAAGACTGACCCACTAATGTTAAAGAATGAGCTGCCCACTGATTTGTGTCCCTTCCCAGATCCCCCTGAAAACCTACAGATTTTATTTTTTTCTAAGTGTAAAACTCCTTAGCTTCTCAAGCGATAGAACTGTTAGGACTGTGAATGGAGAGTTCTGTGTGGTCCTTAATTGGGAGAGGAACATGTCAAAAATAATATATTCACATATACTCTGAGCTGTTATGGGCCTGGCAACACTATAGAAACTGTCACACAGCTGGTGGCAGGTGGGTTGATTTTTCAACAACACTAAGAGCTGACAGGAATGTCTTTCAGAAATCTACTGCCTTGAAGATTTCTAGTTAAAGTATTAGGAGAGGTGTGGAGGGTATAACGGGAGACAGGATGCGAATTAGATGGCTGGGTACCTGCTGTGAAATATTGGAACTGTGACAGCTGATTTCCGTTTAATTTGGGGAAGCAACTAATCTGCTTTGAAATCAGAAATGTAGTAAGTCCGCTTATTGCGTTGCTAGATTTAGACTATGGATCATTTGGGGAACACTAATGAGAGAAGAAGCCGGGTAATCTAAGGGAGGATAGAATGGAAGAGAGAGGGGATGCGCCACTTGTGTTTTTGTGAAAAAGCTGCTACTATTTATACACAGGATAGTGGCTGTTTTGTGTGTCATTTTCGTTTCTGTTCTCGTGGAAATCAATGTCTCATCTCCCTTTCCTTCCTGTTCCTCCTCCTAAGTTTTGGCCACGGAGACTGCTCACTGTCTCCTGCAAAACTGCAGGTCATTTCAAGTGAAATAGGGACCAAAACTCAGCTGAATAAATATTTGCTGCCATTGCTCCTCCTCCTTCTCCCTAGTTTTAAGGGTTTTAAAACTTGTTTTGTGCCACAAACTTCTTTGGCAATCTGAAGAAACCTGTGGATTACTTCTCAGAATGCTGTTTCTAAATGCATAAAATAAATGCATAGCATATAAAGAGAAACCCAATTATGCTGAAATGCAGTTTTCTCCTTGAATCTCTTGGAAAAGAGCCCTTGCCCTAGTTCTTGGACCTTTTTATGCAGATCATACTAATCAGTGGAGGGAAAATCAGAATAGGGAATTTGAAGTGTGTCAAGAGTAACTTCTACAAGGGGCAAGAATAAAGAGAAATACAGCAAAGGAAATGAAAAAGGAAAGACCTCTTGGGATGAAGTATATTTTGATGCTGTATAGAGAAGGAGAAACATGAAGGGATGCTTCAGGGGAAGCAGAAGGGGGTAAAACATAAAGAAATGAAAAGGATGGCAGAAGAAGGTTTTAAATTGAATCCCTTTGATGTTCTTTGAGAGACAATTAGAGAACTGGAATTATTTTCTCATTATAACTAGAGTCTATTTGCTTGAAGACTGGCTCACATGAGGCTCAGAACTTTGTTTGAGTTGTACATGGAATTTACTCTAGTTTCCACCATCTATTTCTCTCTAAAACCTTTTGAAATTTTAGGAACCATATATATCTTCTATGATCAATAAAATTCTGTCGCTTTAGTGATACTTATTTTAACACTCTCCTTTTCTCACACTGTTGCAACTATCTCTTCATCAGTAATTGATCTCTTGCTTTGCACTGTGGTCACACGTGCTGATTTTCTTCATATTGTTGGCTTGAGTGCCTCAAACATTGTGATGAATGAATTAATGAATACGTTTATTGAATGCATAATGGACACACATCAAAACGTCTGCCTACATTTTTGGTAGGAATGCTCATAAAAGCAGAAGACATTGTCATCCTAGGAACTGTAATCATGGACTGAGGGCTTTTTAGGTACCAAACTGCATGTTAACCTCTTCATCTATATGTCTCACATCACAACAACTCTGAAAGAGAAATTTTATTAATTTTGTATTAATGATGAGGTGTGGCTATTTTCTGTTAATCAGTGGAGATTTAGACTTGAATGATACATTCTTCCTTCTTATTTACAAACTCAATTATCCACTGTATCAAACTGTCTCCTTTATGATAAAAGAGACAATAATCTCTCAATATTTTTTCATTAGTATTCTTATTGATGCTTACTCTTAATATTAACAAGAAACATTATATTTTCATAACTAGAAATACAGTCTTTCATCCTGAAAAATCTCATAATCTTTTCCTGGTCTTTATAAAAAAACTCTGTATCCATCTTGATTTGCTGTATTTCAGTAAACCTTCAGAAAAGCAATCTGTCACTTTGGATAACACTGATAGGCTATCCAACTGGTCCTCACTTAATCATGGGTCTAGATTTATCTTTTTTTCACCATTGTTAGTAAAACACCATTAACTTATATGGCAGACTTGTAATATTTACAGTATCTTTTATTAATCAGTTACTGTTCCTGATGTTTGTGGCTGCCACAGGATTTTTAAAATGAAGACCAGAATCAAATCCCCTAATAACATTCAGTGCTAGTCACTCAGTTGTGTCTGACTCATTGTGAACCCATGGACTATAGACTGCCAAGCTCCTCTGTCCATGGAATTCTCCAGGCAAGAATAATGAACTGGATGGTCATTCCCTTCTCCAGGAGATCTTCCCAACAAAGGGATCGAATCCAGGTCTCCCATACTGCAGACAGATTTTTTACCATATGAGCATCAGAGAAGCCAAATAACATTAAAATAACACTGATTATTATGCCGATTTTATACTCCCTACCTATAAGTTAGATATGAGGATCCTTATATAGATATATATATATAAGTTAAATGAAGGTTCATAGAGGTTAGATAATCCAGTTAAGGGAGCACAGTTAGAGCTGAAACATGGATTTGAAACTATTTTTAAGTAGGGATTTCAGTTTTTCTTAATTGACTTTGTTATTTAGACAATCAAAATAATATCTGTCTTCAAGTATTAGCATGATAAAGGTCTACCTGTCATTGAAACACATGAGATTTGTAATTACAAATAGTCCCTGACTTACAGTGTTTCAACTTAACGATATTTCAACTTTACAGGTGATGTGATTTTGTTATTCAGTCTCTGAGTGGTGTCTGGTGTCTGACTCTTTGCAATCCCATGAACTGCAGTATGCCAGGCTCCTCTGTCCTTCACCATCTCCTGGAGTTTGCTCAGATTCATGTCCATTGAATCGAAGATGCTATCTAACGATCTAATCCTCTGCCTCCCCTTTCTCCTTTTGCCTTCACTATTTCCCAGCATCAAGGTCTTTTCCAATGAGCCAGCTCTTTACAGCAGGTGGCCAAAGTATTGGAGCTTCAGCTTCAACATCAGTCCTCCCAATGTATATTTAGGGTTGATTTCCTTGAGGATTGACTGGTTTGATCTCCTTGCAGTCCAAGAGACTCCCCAGAGTCTGCTCTAGCACCACAATTTGAAAGCCTCAATTCTTTAGCACTCAGCCTTCTTTATGGTACAGCTCTCACATCCATCCATGACTACTGGAGAAACCATAGCTTTGACTATACAAATATTTATTGGCAAAGTGATGTCTCTGCATTTTAATACGCTGTCTAGATTTATCATAGCCTTCCTTCCAAGGAGCAAGCATCTTTTAATTTTATGGCTGTAGTCACTGTCTGCAGTTTTTGAGCTCAAGAAAATAAAATCTGTCACTGCTTCCACTTTCACCCCTTCTATTTGCCATGAAGTGATGGGATTGGATGGCATGATATTAGTCTTTTGAATGTTGAGTTTTAAGCCACCTTTTTCACTCTCCTCTTTTATCCTCATTAGGAGGATAATTAGCCTCATTAGCCTCTTTAGTTTCTCTTCACTTTCTGCCATTAGGGTGGTATCATCTGCCTATCTGAGGTTGTTGATATTTTCACCAGCAGTCTTGATTCTAGTTTGGAATTCATTCAGCCAGGCACTTCTTATGATGTACTCTGCATTGAAGTTAAATAAGCAGGGTGACAATATACAGCCTTGTTGTACTACTTTCCCAGTTTGGAACCAGTCTATTGTTCCATGTCTAGTTCTTACTCTTGCTTCTTGACCTGCATACAGGTTTCTCAGGTAAGATGGTTTGGAACTCCCATCTCTTTAAGAATATTCCACAGTTTGTTGTGATTTACACAGTCAAGGGTTTTAGCATAGTCAGTGAAGCAAAAGTAGATGTTTTTCTGGAATCCCCTTTCTTTCTCTATGATTCAATGAATGTTGGCAAATTGATTTCTGGTTCTTCCTTTTCTAAATCCAGCTTGTACATCAGGAAGTTCTCAGTTCACATACTGCTGAAGCCTAGCTTGAAGAATTTTGAGTATAATGTTACTAGCATGTGAAATAAGCACAATTATACAGTGGAGTTGGATTACTGTTAGGTTGAATGGTTTGGCTTGGAAAAGAAATGAAATCATTCCATCATTTTTGAGATTGCACCTAAGTACTACATTTTGGACTCTTGTTGACTACTGGGGCTACTCCATTCCTTCTAACGATTCTTGCCCACAGTAGCAGACATAATGGTCATGTGAATTAAATTCGCCCATTCTCGTCAATTTAGTTCACTGATTCTTAAGATGTTGGTGTTCACTCTTGCCATCTCCTGGTTGATCACATCCAGTTTACCTTGATTCATGGACCTAACATTCCAGGTTCCTATGCAATATTGTTCTTTACAGCATTGAACTTTATTTCCACTACCAGACACATCCACAACTGAATATCATTTTCATTTTGGCCCAGCTACTTCATTGTTTCTGGAGCAAATAGTAACTGCCCTTTGCTCTTCCTCAGTAGTATATTGGATACCTTCTGACCTTGGGGAGCTCATTTTCGGGTGTCATATCTTTTTGCCTTTTCATACTGATCATGGGATTTTTACAGCAAGAATACTAGAGCGGTTTGCATTTTCTCTTCCAGTGGACCATGTTGTGTCAGAACTCTTCACTATGACCCATTTGTCTCAGGTGGCCCTGCACAGTATGGTTCATAGTTTCATTGAGTTATGCAAACCTCTTCTCCACAACAAGGCTATAATTCATGAAGGGGGTGTTATAGTGATATGCAATAAGTAGAAACCCTACTTCAAATTTTGAATTTGAATCTTTTCCCAGGCTCATGAAATATAGTATGGTACTCTCTCATGATCCTGAGTGGCAAGCCGCTGCTCCCAATCAGCCATATGATCACAAGGGTATTAGCAACAAATACACTTACAAACTTTCTGGGCCCAGATAGCCATTCTATTTTTCACTTTCAGTTTAGTCTTCAATAAATTACAGTAGATATTCTGTACTTTATTATAATATAGTCTTTGTGGGAGAGGCTAGTGTCCAACTTTAGGCTACTGTACATGTTCTGAGCACGTGTAAGGTAGGCTAGTCTAAGCCATGATATTCGTGAGTTTGATGTATTAAATGCATGTTGATTTACAGAAGAAGTATGCCTTTGTTTTACTGTTCTTTGCTTCATTGTGCTCCCCAGGTAACTTGTGCTTTTTCCAAACTGACAATTTGTGGCAACCCTTCATCCAGCAAGTTGATTAGTGCCATTTTCCCAATGGTATTTGCTCACTTCATGTCTCTGTGTCACATTTTGGTAATTCTCACAAAATTTAAACATTTTATTACTGAGTTTGTTATGATACTATGGCTTTCCTAGTGGCTCAACTGGGAAAGAACCTTCCTGCATTGCAGGACACACAGGTTCGATCCCTCGATCCCTGGGTAAGGAAGATCTCCTGGAGAAAAAAATGGCAACCCACTCCAATACTCTACCCTTGAGAATTCCATGGACAGAGGAACTGGGCAGGCTAAAGTCCATGGGATCACAGAGTCAGACACGACTGTGCAACTAACTTTCACTTTTGTTTTTTCATGGTGATATGTGATCTTTGAGGTTGCTACTGAAATTGTTTGGGGCATCATGAGACATACCCGTACAAGATGGGGAACTTAATCTATAAGTGTTATATGTGTTCTGAAGCCTTCATGAATGAGCTGTTCCCCCTCATTCTGTCCTCTGCTTGAACCTCCCTATTCATGGAGATACAATTATTTTGAAATAGACCGATTAGTACCCCTATGCTCCTGCTGCTGCTAAGTCGCTTCAGTCATGTCCAACTCTGTGCGAGTCCATAGACGGCAGCCCACCAGGCTCCCCTGTCCCTGGGATTCTCCAGGCAAAAATGCTGGAGTGGGTTACCATTTCCTTTTCCATAATACCCCTATATTGGCCTCTAAATGTTCAAGAGAAAGGAAGAATCAATTGATGTTGCATACTTCATTGTTGTCTTATTTCAAGAAATTGCCACAGACACCTCGACCTTTAGCAACCGCCACCCTCATCACTCAGCAGCCTTCAACATGGAGGCAAGATCCTCCACCAGCAAAAAGATAATGACTCACTGAAGGTGCAAATGATAGTTTTTTTAGCGATAAAGCATTTTATTTAATGTATGCACATTTTTGACATAATGCTGTTGCACACAGCATTGGTTGAAACACAGCAATAGGCTACACAGTAATAGGCTACCTTATATAGTCTATGTTACACAATAGTGTAAACATAACTTTCATATGTTTTGGGAAACAAAATTGTGTGACTCAGTTTATTAAGATATTTGCTTTATTGGGGTCATCTAGAATTGAGCCTGGACTACTTCTAAGATATGCCTATATTTTCAGTTTGCATGAATTTATATGGATATAACCCCATTGTTAGTTGAGAGAGATCTGTATTTGAATGAGGGGTTGGGGAAGAATGACGGGTAAAAAGAATAACATATAACATGGGTATTATATTCATATAATACTTTCATAAAGAATTTGTTAATGTCATAATATATCTGTTCAGTTCAGTTCAGTTCAGTCACTCAGTCGTGTCCGACTCTTTGCGACCCCATGAATCACAGCACGCCAGGCCTCCCTGTCCATCACCAACTCCCGGAGTTCACTCAGACTCACGTCCATCAAGTCAGTGATGCCATCCAGCCATCTCATCCTCTGTCATCCCCTTCTCCTCCTGCCCCCAATCCCTCCCAGCGTCAAAGTCTTTTCCAATGAGTCAACTCTTCACATGAGGTGGCCAAAGTACTGGAGTTAAGTAGTTTTAATTAAAATAGTTTACATAAATAGATTGTTTCCCTATTTTACCAAAACAAAGCATACTTTTTTGTAATATTAATGATGTAAATTTTCCATATCCTTATTAATAAGCTAAATGGATTATGTGCCAATAGAAAGAAGTATTTTTGTTACCTCACCAGCTTTGCTTTTCCAAAATAGTCTTTTTCTTGATATTCCAACTGAATTATAAGAAGAACATTGAATTCACTTGTTAACAGTAGTACAGTAAATATTAATAATATGAGGAATTATTTGTGGGTATTCATTTTTAAATGTTTCCATGAATATTCTTATTTAATATTTGCATATTCTAGGAGGAATGACAAAAGTCATAAATTCTTTTTAAGGTTGCTAAACACCTCCAAGTGCTACTAATTATTTTAAGAGATAAAACTTTTTAAAAAACCTTGCTATAGCCTTGTCGAAGTTAAAATCTTTATAATTCCTAATCGTTGTTTAGTCACTAAGTTGTGTCTGACTCTTCTGCAAGCCCGCAGACTGTAGACCATCAGGCTTCTCTGTCCATGGGATTCTCCAGGCAAAAATACTGGAGTGAGTTGCCATTTCCTTCTCCAAGGTATCTTCCTGACCCAGGGATTGAACCCCAGGTCTCCTACATCACAGGCAGATACTGTCTGAACCACCAAAGTACTTATTCTCATTTGGCTGGTTTCATTTATTTCCACAGCAGTAACATCACAGTAGCAGTGAACACACCCTGGGATCAGATCTTGGTCTCTAGAAATTATCCTGCAATAAAAGAAATCAGGGTTCCTTGCAGAGATTGTTGATTTCAGCACTTGAGCAGGGAAAATATGATATGAACTTCATGTGTCTTGTGATGCCGTAGATGGAGGAGGTGTTAAAAATGAGGAAGAAGAAGAAGGGACAAAAGAGCATGGGAGCATGTCAAATGGGCACAGGAGCAACCTGAAAACTCTCCCATAGCCAAAGCTGGAGTGATAAAAGCAACCAATTAAATAATTATAGTACTGGAATATAATCCAAAGAATAAAACGAATATTCACAAATCTGTACTAATTACGTGATTGACTGAATAAACAAATAAATGTGTTAAACCTTCCATATAGAATTATTCTAGTTAGTGAATATAGACAGAATGAGGGAAATGGGAAGGCTACCTTTAAACCGAGATAGTAATCATTGCTGCAGGCAAGGTCCACTGGTGAAAGCTAAAATTAGTGGTAAAAATTTCAAGGACAATCAGCATAGTTATATAGTCTTAAAGTGTGTTATACTCAAAGAATTTATTAACACTGTGATACTGTTCACATATGTCCACAGATTTATTGAAATTCTCTCATGGGAAATGTTACCTAATTTTCCTCCCCTTAAGTATGAGATGGACTTAATGTATCAATTCTAAAAGGGAGAATATAGGAAAAGAAAAATAGTAACTTTATATTGAAAACTCTGGGAGAAACTATCTTAACCAAAGGATCAAGGTTAACATTCCTAGTCATAAAGGAGCCTGGTAGGCTACAGTCCATGGGGTTGCAAAGAGTTGGCCAGGACTGAGCAACTTCACTTGATACTATGCCCCCTCTGATATGACGTCATTAGAAGAGCACTGGACAGTACTGTTTCCAAAATTACATAACCTCAGTTTAACCATGAGAAAGTATTAGATCCAAATTTAAGGCTATTCTACAAAATGTCCAATTAGTATTCTTTTAAAGTGTCAAATTTATGAAAACACAAGGAAAGATGAAAGAAATTTCAGGTTAGAGGAAAGAGACCAAGGCAATATAAGGGGCTTACCTGGTCACTCAGACTGATGCTGAAGCTCCAATAGTTTGGCCACCTGATGCAAAGAACCAGCTCTTTGGAAAAGACCCTGATGCTGGGAAAGATTGAAGGCAAAATGAGCAGAGGGTGTCAGAGAATGGGATGGTTAGGTAGCATCACCGAATCAATGGATAAAAATTTGAGCAAACTCTGGGAGATAGTGAAGGAAACCTGCTGCAGTCTATAGCATTGCAAAGAGTCTGACATGACTTAACAACTGAACAACAACAACAAAGGGAATATAATGAGTAAATGAATATGATAACCTGGATTGGATCCTGGAACAAGAAAAGAAGGCATTAGTGGAAAATGTGGGGAAATCCAAATAATGATTATAGTTTAGTTCATAAAATTGTACCTTCTTAATTTCGCAATGTTGATAGTGGTACCATGGCTGAAGAACATAAGGAAACTCTCTGTACTATCTCTGCAACATTGCTATAAGCAGAAAATTACTTCAAAATCACAAGTTTTAAACAGTTCAAGCCTAGAAACAATTAAATGTTTACCTTTTAAGTAAGCGAAAACAAATGAGTGATATAATGGCAAAAATAGATTATGTGTAATGCTGAGAAGAAGAGCTTTAAATGAGTGTGACCTATCTTTGTTTTAGTATCATTCCGAAATGATAACATTATAAGTAACTATTGTTGGCTGAAGCATTAATGTTTTATTTGTGTGAAGTAAAGTTATGAATAGAGATGAAGCATGTCCAGGAAACACCAGTGTATGTTTTCAAAACAAAATAAAACAAACAAAAAATATATATATACACTTTGAAAGATTTGGTAAGAACAAATCTAATCTTTAAAAGAGCTGCTATTAAAATTACAGAGAAGAAAATAATCCTTCTATCAGATACTAAGAGTTTTAAAATACTTTAATGAATTTCATTTGTGTATGTAAAGATGTAATAGACTATTAAGTTATCGAAGTTGATGTTTTCCCCGTATCATTTAACAGTAAGCATAAGTTTGTTGTATTCTCATTGCATGATTGTGGAACCTAGGCTTCCAATAAATTTTATTCTCCTTCCTTGAAACATGTTCCCAGCAAAATAATTTCCCATGCACTCCTCACTATCCACATCATATCCCAACTCCTCCTTGGAGCCTTTGATAATTACTGTAGTCCTTATTTTTTGTCAAAACTTTATATATCATTTTTTCTCCTGTTAGTTAACATGAGTGCCTTAGCCAATATTTCATACTTAAGCACAGGCACTACCTTGTACTTATTTTTTTTCTCCAAAGCACCCAGCGCAGTGCTGAACCTAAATAGGGCCTTAATGAATAATTGATTGTTTAATTAAACTCAATGCTTGTACAACAAGGATAATCCATTTTCTGACTCTGCAAGACAACACAAAAACTACTGTTTATCAGAGACTGCCCTTATTGCTGAACATGTATTGTAGGTAAAATACTAAAGCTGCAAGTACAAAAATCGTGCCAGATTAATGATCATCCCTGTGTTACCCATTAGAAATTATTTGAACCAGCTTCAGTGCAATGATTTTTGACCTACTTTCCATTTTTTAAATTAAATTAGGAGCTAAACTCTGTATTTCTTCCCATCTTTGAATAGCCAAACAAACATCAGCACTTCCAAAAATAAGTAAATAAATAAAATAGAAAAATTTCATTAGTTAAAAGACTATAAAGTACAGGATTTTTTCTTTTAAAAATGTGTTCTCTTATCTCTGGAAAAACTCTCAATGCAGTGTATTTTCATAAAAAAAATTAGACAAAAACAGTTATGAGTTGAAAGTTGAATGGACTTTTCAAAAGACCAGAAAGGGGGGTGGGAATAAAATTTTGAACTGAATAAAGAAGAAATGGCAAACAGATGAAATCAATTGTATGTTCCTGATACTTTTTCTTTTTGAAAACTACAAAATCCTAAATCATTTTCTAATTTCCCTTAAATGGATATGAACCTCACAATCTTTTAAAACATAAGGAATATGTCCTACAACATTAAAATGGATATCACTGACATATTTAAGAATTTCAGCAAACGTGTATTCTTGAACCTTGAGGTATCAACATGTTTTTGTTTGAGTTGAGTGAGAACTCTGTAAAGGTCAGAATCCCACTTCAGATGTGATTTTGCTCTAGGGTACAAACCCTTATAACAAGCTCACTCTAATTTTAATTAATGGTTGACATAGAAACCCTGTGAAATAAATAAAAATGATTCATTTGACAACATATGGCAAATGCAAGCTGGGTTTTTCATCCTTTTTTGTAACATCCATATTGTTATCACAAGGTAGCTATGGAATTTGGCTGCCTAAGAGACAATAACATAAAGGCTGCCCCTTTCGAATATCTGTGTTTCTCCCAGAAAGATAAATACTACAGAAGTATGCAAAATAAAGAGGAAAACAAAGATGTTCTTATACAATTTATTTGAGCTTATATCTTGAGCTTTTATTGAAGTTCATTTACAATTCTAAAGTCTCTGACTCATTGACTTCTTTAATTTATAAAGACTACTACTGCAAGCTATTAGCTTCCCTGGTGGCCCAGATGGTAAAGAATCTGCCTGGAATGTGGGAAACCTGGGTTTAATACCTGAGTTGCCTGGAGAAGGGCATGGCAATCCACTCCAGTATTCATGCTTGGAGAATCCCATGGACAGAGGAACCCAGTACATTTGCTTGAGGACACTATTTTTAAAGCAATGCTTGGAAATCATCATTTCAAGTATTCAGCTATATATTTTCAGAATAAAATAAAATGGAAAAATTGTTTTTCTTTTATTTCTGTAGAGTCCCCATAATTTTTAACCAATTCCTTTGACCCAGAAGCTATACTGCTCCTCCTGGAAACGGATGAGATTTTTTCCTTAGCCCAAAGGTAAAGTATCAGAAATACAACCATTAATAAGACATGTGGGGCCTCACTGATGGTTCACTAGTTAAACAAAAACAAATTCTGTGCTTCTACTGCAGGAGGCACAGATTCAATGCCTGGTCTGCAAACTAGGATCCCACATGCTGTGCAGAAAAGACAGGTAGCAAGCATATAATTTACTTGAAACTATTAGTAGAGAAATAGTCCAAAACTATTTAGATTTCACAGCAGATTTTAAGTGTTATGCTTCCAAGTATTTTACCATTAGCCAGTGGTAATGATAAATGGTACCAATAGAGTTCTATCTGCTTCCTTTATTTGACTGTGAATGTGATACCTGGGTTACTTTATAAAAATGTTGGAGGACTTTACTCTTCCTAGAATTTTTCTTTTGCTGTTCATTATTCATTAATTTAGTCACTCATATATTCAACAAACATTTATGAATTGCTAAATGTGAGAGCTGCTGTATCAGTCTCTGGGGAACCCATGATGAGGAAAAATAGAGCTTGGCTGCTCTTCTCACGAAGGTAAGAGTTTAGTAAAGTAAGTAGGTACTAATCAAACTATTACAGAAATAAATGTGGAATTACAACTTTTGATCAGTGCCATGAAGAAATGGATGTGGTACCCTTGGATGGTAGACTAAGAGAAGGCTTCCCTAAGTTAAAAATGCAAGGGGACATTTAGGTTGCTTCCATGCCCTGGCTATTGTAAATAGTTCTGCAGTGAACACTGGGGTGCATGTGTCTTTTAGAATTGTGGTTTTCTCAGGGTATATGTCCAGTAGTGGGATTGCTGCATCATATGGTAGTTTTATTCCTGGTTTGTTAAGGAATATCTGTACTATTCTCCATAGTGGCTGTACCAATTTACATTCCCACCAACAGTGCAGTAGGGTTCCCTTTTCTCCACACCCTCTCCAGCATTAATTGTTTATAGTTTTCTTGTTGATGACCATTCTCATTGGTGTGATGTGATACCTCATTGTAGTTTTGATTTGCATTTCTCTAATAATGAGCTAGGTTGAGCATCTTTAATGTGGTTGTTGGCCATCTGTGAGTCTTCTTTGGAGAAATGTCTGTTTAGGTCTTTTGCCCATTTTTTAAATTGGGTCATTTTTCTGATATTGAGTTGTATGAGCTCCTTACATATTTTGGCGATTAATCCTTTGTCAGTTGCTTCATTTGCAATCATTTTCTCTCATTCTAAGGGTTGTTTTTAACCTTTTTTAATTTTTTCCTTTGCTGTGCAAAAACTTTTAAGTTTAATTAAGTCTCATTTCTTTATTTTTGTTTGTATTCCCTTCACCCTAGGAGGTGGGTCATTGCAACACTATTTACAATAGCTAGGACATGGAAGAAACTTAGATGTCCATCAGCAGATGAATGGATAAAAAGTTATGGTATACACACACACACACACACACAATGGAATATTTCTCAGCCATAAAAAGGAATACATTTGAGTCAGTTGTAGTGAGGTGGGTGAACCCAGAGCCTGTTATATAGGGTAAAGTAAGTCAGGAAGAGAAAAACAAATATCATATATTAATGCATCTATATGGGGTATAGAAAAATAGTACTGATGTGTCTAATTACAGAGAAGAAATGAAGATGCAGACATAGAGAATGGTCCAGTGGACACAGCAGGGGAAGGAGAAGGTAGGACAGGTTGAGAAAATAGCATTAACATATATCCATGATCATGTGTAAAATAGATAACTAGTGGGAAGCTGCTGTATAACACAGGGACCCTAACCTGGTGCTCTGTGATGACCTAGAGGGGTGGAATAGGGTGGAGATGGAGGTGCAAATATATATAATTATGACTGATTCACACTGATGTACAGCAGAGTCCACCACAGCCTTGTAAGGCAATTATCTTCCAGTTGAAAAAAGAATGGAAGGGGAGAGAACATAGCAGAAAAAGGAGGTAGCATGCACTCAGTCATCATATTTTCAACTAGGTACTGAGGTAACAGCTGTAATGAGACTTGCTGAATGGCCTTAAGTAGAAGAAAGCACATGTTTTTTTAGCAACTGAAAAAAGATTCAAGGGCTTGGAGTGTGAGGTGGAGGAGTTATGAACTGGAACCTCATGGTTGTCTGGAGAAGGGATATACAGAGTCTCATAAGCATTGTTTCCATTCTAAAAGCAACAGGAAGCCACTGAGAGTCAAGTGGGTAGTGATATAGTGGAGTATGTTTCCAAAAGTACCCCCTGGGGTGCCTATTTGGAGATGTGCATGAAGGCAAATTATACAGCCTTTCCCAGGTTGATTGCTCTTTGAGAAAGTTCCACCTTCTCTTTATTTTCAGGGATATTTGCATTAATTAGGTTGGCTTAAAGCTCAACATTCAGAAAACGAAGATCATGGCATCTGGTCCCATCACTTCATGGGAAATAGATGGGGAAACAGTGGAAACAGTGGCAGACTTTATTTTATTGGGCTCCATAATCACTGCAGATGGTGACTGCAGCCATGAAATTAAAAGACACTTACTCCTTGGAAGGAAAGTTATGACCAACCTAGAAAGCATATTGAAAAGCAGAGATATTACTTTGCCAACAAAGGTCCATCTAGTCAAGGCTATGGTTTTTCCAGTAGTCATGTATGGATGTGAGAATTGGACTGTGAAGAAAGCTGAGCACTGAAGAATTGATGCTTTTGAACTGTGGTGTTGGAGAAGACTCTTGAGGGTCCCTTGGACTGCAAGGAGATCCAACCAGTCCATTCTAAATGAGATCAGCCCTGGGTGTTCTTTGGAAGGAATGATGCTAAAGCTGAAACTCCAGTACTTTGGCCACCTCATGCTAAGAGTTGACTCATTGGAAAAGGCTCTGATGCTGGGAGGGATTGGGGACAGGAGGAGAAGGGGACAACAGAGGATGAGATGGCGAGATGGCATCACGGACTCAATGGACGTGAGTCTGAGTGAACTCTGGGAGTTGGTGATGGACAGGGGGGCCTGGCATGCTGCGATTCATGAGGTCGCAAAGAGTCGGACACGACTGAGTGACTGAACTGAACTGAACTGAAATGTACACAACACTACTCTATTACTGTAAAATACTCCATTCTTTGGAGATACACATCATCCTTCCTTTATAATAACTCTCAAGCAGTCCACTTGGATAAACTGAGGAATGAATTTGCATTGGAAACTAGACGATAAAGTCAGTTCAGTTCAGTTTAGTTCAGTTCAGTCACTCAGTCGTGTCCGACTCTTTGCGACCCCATGGACTAGTAGCCTACCAGGCTCCTCCCTCCATGGGATTCTCCAGGCAAGAGTACTGGAGTGGGTTGCCAGTCAGTGTGCTCTTTATCTAATGTCTGTGTATGTGTGTGAACGTGCACATGTAATTCTTTTTTCCTATGATGAAAAATGTCTCCCTGTTCCTTTCATTTACATTCAAGTCCTCTTTCCATAAAGATTTTGAGAGACTGAAAAATCTATTTACCATCTTGATTATATTGGTATATGTTCATTCTGCATCTAGAATGGTATTTTAAATGGGTTTTCCCATTTACATTCAATTGCACTTTTTAAAATCTGGACTTGGTGGTGGTGGCACTATTTGGCTGTCAAAATGGGCTATGATGATGTGTGTTCGTTAAAACAACAAGGGATTTTTAAGAAGCTCTGCATGCCCTCTGCTAGGTGCTTGTGTGGCTCTTGTAGCTTTTTATCAGATGCAGCATTTATCTTGTAATCCAGCTAGTTTCACACACACACACACACACACACACACACACACACACACAGCAGCCAGTATTTTTCCATGCACAGTATTTTTCCTCTTCTACCTTGAAAACAGTTCACTCTGTCTCACGCAGGTGTGAAGACACTGAAATAGATTTTTTTTGTGAGAAAATCAAATGTGTTACTGTGTCATTTCTCTGGATATAACTGAAGTCTGCAGTGTGAATGTGGGCTCACCAACATGTTGTCTATAGCCTATATATATAGTAATTTCAGCCCATAATTTGTAGAACTGAGAAATGGAATCACAGATGACACATAAAAAACAATTAGCTTTGTGGAAATAAAGTGTTATAAAACAGTTCTCAACTAAGGAAGGAAAAATTTCTCTCTACCCAGGGGCATGAACGTGGATCTATGTGCAGGAGAGGCAGAGTAATGCAGGGGTTAGGTGTGTGCTACATAGAGGCAGGCTGGGTGGGCTGTAATCCTATCTCCACCATTTATCACCTGCATGCCATTGGCCAAAGTCCTTATTCTCTCTGTGTCTCAGTTATCTGAGCTCTGAAATTGGTACAATCACAGAGTTCACCTCATCTGATTCTGATGAGGATTAGATGAGAGGGAAACTGTAAAGGTATTAGAAGAGTGTCTGGCACAAAGTAAGGGATAAAAATAACATTAATTGACGGTAATCACATCACATCGATTCAATAAACTGTGTGATTAAGACTCAGACCTTGCAGAGGACTTTGCTTAGAATCACATCACATCGATTCAATAAACTGTGTGATTAAGACTCAGACCTTGCAGAGGACTTTGCTTAGTTTCCAACTGTTTGCCTGAAATTCTCTGAGTGACAGCACAGGGAGGAAAAAAAGGTATTGGGAAAGAATGACTATGAAATTCAGATAAGTGACATTTCAAGCTGCTGTTTAGTTCTTCATCACCGAGAAACAGCTTTTTTTTGCATATTTTAAAGATGAAAGAAAATGTATGCATATTGATTTTAAATTAGGCTTTCGAATGGGGTAGAATTTTTCAAGGGATTTCCATTGGTGGGAAGGTGAAACATTCACATCCAGGTGCACATTTTACTGTTTTAGGCTAAAATAAATCATTACAACTGAAGGTATCCTCAAAGCTCCTCACATTGCGGAGAAAAGATTGGGGATATGCATATATATACATACATTCTCAAATACCGGATTCAAAATAGGTATCATGACCATACTTTCATTCAATGGTTTACCAGCAGTGAGGATTGTTAGATTTTTTGGTAGCATTGAAATTATTATTATATTATCCAAAGTGAAAATGTGATAAAAGGTGATATCTAAGGATTTTACTTAGCTGTAGTCTTACTAATACAGTTCAAAATTTGTGTTTTCCTAAGTAGCAGCTCAGATAACCTTCTGCAGTGGAATAATTGTATTAATAATTAAATCATTAGACAATGCTTTTATCTGAATTCAACAAACTTCTGTCTCCCAAGTGCTTTAAATCCTTTTGTGATGAACCAATGAAAAGTTTGATCACTACAGATTAATCTTGTACTGGTCTTCATGTATTGTTATGCTCATCTGGGGAGTCCCTTTCCTTTCTAGCTTTGTAAATTCAATGTGACCAACCTGGTCTTTCTCCAGTACTTCCTATTCTATGAAGCTTCTCGAACATTCTCTGCTACTAATTATAATAATCACAAATGTTTCTATAATTGTAATACTACTACTAATATCATTACTTCTGCTGTTACCCATTAATATCACTGTCATCATCATTAGTACTTATTGTGTGCTAAGGGTGAGCAAGTTTTATGTCCATCATTATAGTTAATCATCTCAATAGCACTCTGAAAGATACATGCTAATATTATTCTCTATTTATGTGTAAGAAACTGAGACTTGGAAAGTTTAAATAGTTATCCAAGTTCATTAATGCAAATAAAGATGGACCCAAACTTTAAATTCAGATGATCTAACTACAAGGCTTTAATCTCTTATCTACTCTGATTTACTACCCAAAATAATAATTGAGATATTAGATATTTAACTGGTACTTTCTGTATGTTTTAATCTTTATAGCTGAAACTTCTATTTCCCCCTAAATATCTTCTCTCTCTTTCTTCCTTAAAACTAGAATCTAAAATTAGCTAGGCACATGAATATGACCCTATGTCCTAAATTTCCTGTGCATCTGTGTGAATTGTCTATGTAATGAGTTGTTAGTGTAAGTTCTCCTTAAAAAGGAGAAGTTAAATAAAAAGGAGAAGTTCATCATCCTTTAATCCTTTCTTCACTCTCCCAGTTGTATTGGGGAGCTGGCAATGGACTAGCCATCAGAATATGATATGGAAGCCACATGCTAAGGATGGTGGAGAAGCATTGCAGAAGAACCCTAGGTGCTTGACGCTGTGCCACACTGAGCAACCCCATACTAACCCATAAGTTTCTACTCTGTTTATATCTGTTATTTTGAGGTTTTGTTCTCTTAAATATAACCTGATATTGCCTAACACACTCTCAGAGAGAAGAGAGTCTTTTATAAAAGTATGAATACTCCTAATGTTTAAAAGGTACTTGATAAATACCAGATTGCTTTATGATAATTATATATTTCCAAATATCTTTGAAGTACAAAGTAGTGAAAATCTAGGTCTATTATGCATAAATTTACAAGTGTAGTATATTTGAAGCTCTTAATTTTGGATCATGTATTAGGCTAATGTTTATTTTGCAGGGACTCTAGTCACTTGTTTCATATTAACACATGGCAAAGTTGATAAAGAGCTACTATACATACTTGGGCACACTCACAGGGCTGACAGAATAAGGAAAATACATTGAGGGAAAGATGCCCTTTCTGAATTAATGTCATCTCTATTACAGTGGCTTCCCAGGAGGCTCAGTGGTAAATCTTTTCTACCTGGCAGTGCAGGTGATGCAAGGTTTGATCCTTGGGTCATTAAGATCTCCTGGAAGAGGAAATGGCAACCCACCTCAGTATTCTCTCCTGAAAAATCTTTCGGACAGAGGCGCCTAGCGGGCTACAATCCATGGGATTGCAAAAGGAGTTGGACATGACTGAGCAACTGAGCACTGAGCACGTATTACAGTAGTCTACACTGTTGTTATTAAAGAACCTGTCAGCAACTACTGTATAAAATCTTCATTTTAATAGTTATGTATACTTTTCTTCACTAATCGAGTTTATTGTGATATAGCATTAGAAAACTTCTGGAAGTTAGCACAAACCAAGTCAAGAAGGAAGGCAGTCTAAAAAGTGCCTTCCAACAAGAGCTGTCAATGGTACAGAGCTGAGATTCTAAATAAGAAAATTCACCATAGAATTATTAAAGAATCAACTCTATGCAGTTCAGTGTTGCTTTTATCTTGGGAATGTTGTCTAATACTTTACCTTATCAGAATAGAAAAAATTCTGGCATTAAAATAGAATGAGGAAAGTATTCATATTCAGTTCTTTGTTCTTTTATTTATTATCTCAACTCTTATTAATAAGTATTTTCCTAGCCCTTGGGTCTCACCTCTGGTGATGTAGGAATAACCAATATTGACATAAGTCATGCCTGCCTGGAGCTTACTTTCTGATGGATGAAGGCAGACAATAATCATAAATAATTGAAAGACTAAGATATTTAAAAATAGTGGTTGAGGTTAACAAGATAATGAGATTGAAAGCGATCAGAGACAAAGGAACATCAGGTCAGATCTTTCTGAGGATGTGATTTGAGCTGAGGCCTAGATGACAAGATATGCCAATCTTATGAAAATTTGGGGAAGAGCCATTTAGACAAGGGAAATAAGTGCAAGCCTTGAGGCTGGAACAAGCTTCAGTGACTCAGGAGATTGGAGATAAATTCAGAGCTTCAGGAGCAAAGTAGAAATGAGAAGAGTGGTGGGTGCTAACATCAGAGAGGTAGGCAGGACTGGATTTTGAAGGACTTGGAAATCATGGGAAGAGGTTTGAATTTAATTTTCAGTTCTTTCAACATGAGAGGCAGTGAAACTAGCAGTTTTATGTTAAAGACCTAAGTTCTTTGGCTCTTTATAGCTTCCAACTTAAACTTGGATTTTGGGGATGTGAACTTCTAAGTTCTCATCTCATATCTATATCTATATTCTTTAATTGACCATCAGTGCTGAAACTGTCTGATATTTCACAAATGCTCATGTTAATGGGAATATGAAAGCTGGAACAAGTTATGGATTCTTGTGGCCTATGATAAATCATGAATCTGACTCAATTATGAGCTTCTTTTTATTCATGATGAAAGCATACAGAAATAGTACACTCAGCCTTACCTGTCGATAATACATTAAGTTGATTAAATATTGATTTTTAATTTTAGATCTGTCATTTCTTATTTGATAATATTTTAGATTTGCCTTTTCCTATTTATTGCTCTATATATCCATTTTTAAAAACATAGGAAAAGCTGTAGTAAGTTGTTAAATATATGGATAAGAGTAGACAAATGGAGACAAAGTAATATCAAATTGTATGTTTATAAAGATGTTCTTATATTGTTTACAAAATCTGGGAGGTATATTCTGCTCATTGGATTTATGTTACGGAATTAAGCATTAGAGGCAGATACACTGCATTTTTGCAGTATCTAAGTCAGAGAAAATAGTATGCACTCACGTCACCTACTCCTCCCAGGAACACAGACATCACCAGTCAGCTTCCTCCAGTAGAACTCAGCCTCAGCCTGAGAAATCTTTTATCATCATGTCCTAAGTAGCTACTACTCATCAGTGGGTTGTCAAGAGAAACGAGCTGATCAGTTGCCCTTGCCTTAAACTGACAAAGATCAAAGAAAATATGAGTCTTTTCCAGGTGTGAAAATTCTTGTTTGCATCTCACAATAGGGGATAACTTATAAAGAATATGGGCTCCAAGGGACTTAGGGTAAGATTAATAAAATGATTGACATATGTGTGCTCAGTTGCTTATGCATGTCAGACTCTTTGCGCCCCCATAGACTGTAGTCCACCAGGCTCCACTGTCAATGGAAATTTCCAGGCAAGAAAACTGGGGTGTATTGCCACTTCCTACTCTAGGGATCTTTCCACCCTAGGGATCAAACCTGCATCTCTTTTATCTCCTGCCTTGGCAGGCATATTCTTTACCACTAGCACCACCTGGAGGTATTTAATAAATATTAGATTCTGTATTTTTCCTGGAAACTCAAATGATACTACTTTGGCCTCAGTCATATCAGAGTACTATAGAGGTCCAAAAAGGTTTTTACTCTCAAATAAGACCTTTTCCTCTCTATTATCAATATTATCTAGACTCTAATTTAGAGGAACATCCAGAGGAAAATACACATCCACACCCCAGATTTACCTGTTTTTATTTCAAGTCAGAAATTTATTGCTTGTCCAAATACATTTACAAGACTTACAGATACTAAACACTGTGGTCTTCAAATAAGTTATAAAGAAAAAGGGAAGAGGAAGAAGGGAAGAGATCATTCGAAAGGCCATTGATTTAGGTGAAAAATGCAAAAAAATTAAGGTTTTAAGTTTAACAATATTTGGGCAAAATGTCTAAGTTACTTTTATATTAATTATGATATTGAACCTAATATACTATAAATATGTTAATATATATTTATATATATTAAAATATATATGAAATATATTTTATTAAACACAACATTCTAGCATAAATTATTGTTAAACATAATATTCCAACATAAATTATTCAACATAAAATATCATCTACTCCTTGTGTGGTTTGTATTAAAGAGGGAATAAAAATTTGGGTGAATTCCCATTCATTGTTAAGATGATTTCTTATAATGGGATATATTTCTACATATTTTATATAACTTTTTGAAAGTATCTTTTATAGTAAATGCTAAATTAAAAGCCATCATTTTTTCTCAGTTTTACTGAGAAATAATTAACATTTAACCATATAAGTTTAAGGCATATAGCATAATGGTTGGATTAACATAGACTGTAAAATGATTCTCACAACTCGCTTACCCGAACCTCTATCTTCTTATATAGATACAATAAAAAGAAAATAAGCGGGGCGGGGGGGGGGGGGGCATCAATCCTTCTTATCTGTGTTTCCTGTTCCTGCTGCTGCTAAGTCGCTTCAGTCTTGTCCAACCCTGTGTGACCCCATAGACGGCAGCCCACCAGGCTCCCCCGTCCCTGGGATTCTCCAGGCAAGAACACTGGAGTGGGTTGCCATTTCCTTCTCCAATGCATGGAAAGTGAAAAATGAAAGTGAAGTCGCTCAGTCGTGTCCGACTCTTAGCGACCCCATGGACTGCAGCCTACCAGGCTCCTCCGTCCATGGGATTTTCCAGGCAAGAGTACGGGAGTGGGGTGCCATTGCCTTCTCCTTCCTGTTCCTAGGAGGTTATTTTACTTTATTAGAAACTGTTGAACTTTTTAGTTTATAACTTCTGGAAAATATACAGGACTTTTAGCCCCATAGCAAGAAATGTTAATTAAGAGAGTCTGTGATGGAGTGAGTTAGAGGATGACTCAAGCTCATGTTAGAATTTTCTAGTGCTTGTGAGGTACATGAGTGAGTGAGTGAAGTCGCTCAGTCATGTCAGACTCTTTGCGACCCCATGGACTGTAACCTACCAGGCTCCTCCCTCCATGGGATTCTCCAGGCAAGAGTACTGGAGTGGGTTGCCATTTCCGTCTCCAGGGGATCTTCCCGACCCAGGGATCGAACCCGGGTCTCCCGCATTCCAGGCAGACGCTTGAGGCATGTGGGTAATTAAAATATATTGTTATCTTTTGTTAACATTGTTTCATTTGCTTTAGAATTTAAATAGGTTTAAATAATTGTATAGGAACCCTCTTTTATAAAAATGAGGTATGGGCTAAAAATAAATTGATTCAGAAATGCAGCATGTTAAGAGGAGACAACTTTTTTTTAAATTTTGAGCCCTCAGATTCATGCTGGACACTCAATAAATGCTTGTTGAGTAAATGAATAATCTGAATGAAGCTAGAACTCTTAAAACATGAGATGACTGTTCCCCAAATGAAATATAAATGCAAAAATGTACTTCTGTAGATTTTTATTTCCCTATATACTTCCAAACTGCAACAGCTGTTTTATGAAGTATAGGACTATTGCTCTTACTCATTCTCACCATGAAAATGTCTGTTACAAATAACTGAGCTCTCTAATAGTTCATAATGACCTGTCCCTTCAAGCAGAACTAATCAGTGATTTGGAATCAACCTGCCAATTCTAAAAATGAGACATTGCTCATATTGATTTCTTATGTGGCTATCTTTGTATTGAAGAAGAAAATTGCAATAAGTTAACATTGATGAATGTTAGGAATAAACTTTCAAACCATAGGTTTTGTTGAATATTACCTACCATAAGGTTCATTTCTTAACCCCTAGTGATGATTGTTTGCAATGAGAAAGCTAATATTACATTAGAAAACTCATGTGTGTGTGTTAATAATATAATGTATTAATATTCAGTTAAGTTCAGTTCAGTTGCTCAGTTGTGTCCGACTCTTTGTGACCCCATGAATCGCAGCACGCCAGGCCTCCCTGTCCATCACCAACTCCCAGAGTTCACTCAAACTTACATCCATCCAGTCGGTGATGCCATCAAGCCATCTCATCCTCGGTTGTCCTCTTCTCCTGCCCCCAATCCCTCCCAGCATCAGAATCTTTTCCAATGACAACTCTTCACATGAGGTGGCCAAAGTACTGAAGTTTCAGCTTCAGCATCATTCCCTCGAAAGAACACCCAGGGCTGATCTCATTTAGAATGGACTGGTTGGATTTCCTTGCAGTCCAAGGGACTCTCAAGAGTCTTCTCCAACACCACAGTTCAAAAGCATCAATTCTTCAGCGCTCAGCTTTCTTCACAGTCCAACTCTCACATCCATACATGATCCATAGCCTTGACTAGACGGACCTTTGTTGGCAAAGTAATGTCTCGCTTTTGAAGATGCTATCTAGCTTGGTCATAGCTTTCCTTCCAAGGATTAAGCGTCTTTTAATTTCATGGCTCCAATCACCATCTGCAGTGATTTTGGAGCCCAGAAAAATAAAGTCTGCCACTGTTTCCACTGTTTCCCCATCTATTTCTCATGAAGTGATGAGACCAGATGCCATGATCTTCGTTTTCTGAATGTTGAGCTTTAAGCCAACTTTTTCACTCTCCTCTCTCACTTTCATCAAGAGGCTTTTTAGTCCCTCTTCACTTTCTGCCATAAGGGTGGTGTCATCTGCATATCTGAGGTTATTGCTATTTCTCCCGACAATCTTGATTCCAGCCTGTGCTTCTTCCAGTCCAGCGTTTCTCATGATGTACTCTGCATATAAGTTAAATAAGCAGGGTGATCCACACATCAAAGGCTTTGGCATAGTCAGTAAAGCAGAAATAGATGTTTTTCTGGAACTCTCTTGCTTTTTCCATGATCCAGCAGATGTTGGCAATTTGATCTCTGGTTCCTCTGCCTTTTCTAAAACCAGCTTGAACATCAGGAAGTTCACGGTTCAGGTATTGCTGAAGCCTGGTTTGGAGAATTTATTATACCACATGAAATACGTCAGGTGAACGACAAATGCCGTGTGTGTGTGTGTGTGTGTGTGTGCACGCACATGCATGCATGCACACGCTCAGTCACTTCAATTATGTCTGTTTGTATCCCCATGAATTGTAGCCCACCAGGCTACTCTTTCCATGGGGGTCTCCAGGCAAGAACACTGGAGTGAGTTGCAATGTACTCCTCCAGGGGATCTTCCCAACCCAGGGATCGAACCCGTGTCTCCTTCATCTCCTGCATTGCAGGCAAATTCTTTACTGCTGAGCCACCAGAAAAGCCCAGAAAAAAGTCATAATTCCATTAAAATTGGTATATTTAAGTATTATTTTGGGCTTCCCTGGTGGCTCAGCAGTAAAGAATCCACTTGCAATGCAGGAAGTGTGTGATCCATCCCTGGGTTGGGAAGATCCCCTGGAGACGGAAATGGCAACCTACTCCTGTAATTCTGCCTGGAGATTCCCCATGGGCAGAGGAGCCTGGTGGCCCTCAGTCCATGGGGTCACAAAGCATCAGACATTGCTAAGTGACTAAGTACAGCACACAGCACATCATGGCTTAAAATGTTATGTAAATAGTAATTATAAAATTTACCATGCTTATTGTGTTGACTTGAGGGTATATACAAGTGTCTTGAAAAGGTACTTTTAAGAGATTTGGAGATTCATCAAACAATTAAGAGTAGAACTATTCCATTTCTGAGTATTTATCAAAAAAACATAAAAACACTAATTTGAGAAGATGTATGCACCACGTCATGGGCTTCCCTGGAGGTTCATTGGTAAAGAATCTGCCTGCAGTGCAGGAGATGCAGGTTCAATCCCTGGGTCATGAAGGTCCCCTGGAGAAGGAAATGGCAACCCACTCCAGTATTCTTGCCTGGAGAGTCCCGTGGATAGAGAGGCCTGGTGGGCTACACTCCATGGGTTCGCAAGAGTCAGACATGACTTAACCACTAAACCACCACCATGCACTGCTATGTCCGTTACTGCAAGATATGGAAACAGCTTGTTGATGGGTGAATAAGTAAAGATGATGTGGGGGGTGTGTGTGTGTTTATGTGGAATGTTACTGAGCCATAAGAAAAATACAATCCTGTGAACTGCAACAACAAAGACCTTGAATGTATTAATATTATACTACATGAAATATGTCAGGTGAAGAAGGACAAATACCATATGATTTCACTCATATGTGGAATTAAAAAAACAAACAAACAAGGGAACAAAAGAAATAAAGCAGAACCAAACTCGTAGACACAGAAAGAAGATTTGTGATTACCAAAAAATAAGAGGGTTAGGGGTGCATGTAATGGGTGAAGGGGGTCAACTGTATGGTGGCTGATGGCAGCTAGGCTTGTGGTAGTGATCACTTAGTAGTATATGCAGATGTCAAATTATAATCATCTATCCTTTCAATTTGCAAAATAAAACATGCTGATAGCTATTTTTGTAAGGAAGAATTTATATTGTTCTGTAAATTGTTTGTACAGAATACCTGAACCTATTAGTTTTCTTACACAGAGCAGAGATCAATGCCAGTAAAGTCATTCTCATGGGGACAGTTAGTATCACATGGAGAAAATCTCTTGACCAGTTTGCAACTCAAATCCTAAACCACTAACTCAAAAGATTGAGGCTGCAATGCAGAGAGATAGTAAAGAACTAACTGGCTTAATGCAAAGTCATCAACATAAATTATAAAAAATAATAAAACATAATACTTCGAGTTGGATCAGAAAAGTGTTACCTTCACATTTGATAAACATTCTAAAAATGGTATATATTATAAATGATTACAAACTCCAAATCCCAGACAGCACTGGTACTAAAGTTAATGCACTCTTTTATAGTGAATAAATTTATCTATGGGAAATCAATCTAGAGATGTGCTACTAAACTCTGCGTACCTATCTCCCTCAGGCAAATTTTGATCTCAAATGCAAAACAATTAATCTTCTTTATTTTTCTTTCTGACATCCATGTGACTTTGAGCTAATGATCTATAACTTGATATAAGAAACAGAGTAATTGTCAGGTTTATTTTTGATTCAACTCAAAAAAAAAGATTTTTCAATGAATTATTATAGTACATCTAGATAAGAGCTAAATCCATATGTATTATTCACTATCATTAAAAATATCAAAGTTTAAGAGCATATACTACTCATTATAAAGATATGTTTTCTATTATCTTTTAAAAATTTAAAATTTGGAACATATCTATAAATTTAACATAGTATCTACTACTTTTTATATTTAGGTACATGTCTATGTTTTTTTAATGTTACTTTTTAAAGAAGTTTATTGAACTACAATTGATTTACAGTGTTGTGTTAATTTCTACTTTATAGCAAAGTGACTCAGTTATACACACACACATGCATATATTTACACACATATTCTATTTCATATTTTCTCCATTATGGCTTATCACAGGATATTAAATATAGTTCCCTGTGCTATACAGTAGGACATTGTTTGTCAAAGATGAATTGTTTATAGGTGTGTGGCTTTATTTCTGGGCTCTCTGTTCTGTTCCATTGGAGAAGAAAACGGCAACCCACTCCAGTATCCTTGCCGAGAAAGTCCTCTGGACAGTTGAGCTGGGTGGCCTACAGTCCACAGGGTTGCAAAGAATTTGACACAATTTAGGACTTAGTGACTGAACAAGAAACAGTTCTGTCCCATCGGTCCATATGTATATTCTGTGCCAATACCGCACTATTTTAATTACTATAGCTTTGTAGTGTTGTCTAAAGTCTGGGAAGGGTATGCCTCCTCCTTTCTTCTTTATCCTCAGAATTGCTATGGCAGTTATAGTCCTTTTATTGTTCCATTTTAGGATTATTTGCTCTAGTTCTTTGAAAAATGTTATGGGGAATTTGATAAACATCTCACTAAATCTGTAGATTACTTTGGGTAGTATGTGTCTAATTATATCTTTTTAACAATGAAAATAATTCCATATAATTTGATTATTTGTTTAGCTGCTCATGTTTCATTGTCAATGTACTCTTATTATATTTTCATTAATTATTCCCAAAGAATATTTGAATAACTGCATGGAACCAACTTAGAATACTAATATACTGCCTTAGAGGATTTTGAGGGTTTGTCAAAATCAGACTTGAAAGAAGCAGTGGTTTAGACTGAACTTTTTGCCAGTTACCACAGGTCACTATGCCAAAGCCCTTGACTATGTGGGTCACAACAAACTGTAGAAAATTCTTAAAGAGTTGGGAATACTAGACCACCTGACCTGCCTCTTGAGAAACCTGTATACAGGTCAGGAAGCAACAGTTAGAACTGGACATGGAACAACAGACTGGTTCAGGAAAGGAGTACGTCAAGGCTGTATATTTGTCACCCTGCTTATTTAACTTATATGCAGAGTACGTCATGAGAAACGCTGGGCTGGACGAAGCACAAGCTGGAATCAAGATTGCCGGGAGAAATATCAATAACCTCAGATATGCAGATGACACCATCCTTATGGCAGAAAGTGAAGAGGGACTAAAAAGCCTCTTGATGAAAGAGAGAGGAGAGTGAAAAAGGTGGCTTAAAGTTTAACATTCAGAAAATGAAGATCATGGCATCTGGTCCCACACTTCATGGCAAATAGATGGGGAAACAGTGACAGACTTTATTTTTTGGGGCTTCAAAATCACTGCAGATGATGACTGCAGCCATGAAATTAAAAGACACTTACTCCTTGGAAGGAAAGTTATGACCAACCTAGACAGCATATTAAAAAGCAGAGACATCACTTTGCTAACAAAGGTCCATCTAGTGAAAGCTGTGATTTTTCCAGTAGTCATGTATGGATGTGAGAGTTGGACTATAAAGAAAGCTGAGTGCTGAAGAACTGATGTTTTTGAACAGTGGTGTTGGAGAAGACTCTTGAGAGTCCCTTGGACTGCAAGGAGATCCAACCAGTCCTTCCTAAAGGAAATTAGTCCTGAATATTCATTGGAAGGAGTGAATATTCCTTCCAATGCTGAAGCTGAAGGTGAAACTGCAATACTTTGGCCACCTGATGTGAAGAACTGACTCATTTGAGAAGACCCTGATGCTTGGAAAGATTGAAGGCAGAAGGAGAAGGGGATGACAGAGGATGAAATGGTTGGATGTCATCATTAATTCAATGGACATGAGTTTGAGTAAACTCCAGGAGTTGGTGATGGACAGGGAGGCCTGGCATGCTGCAGTCCATGGGGTTGCAAACAGTCGGACATGACTGAGCGACTGAACTGAACTGACAGGTCATATCCTATAGATCTTCCAAAGTAGACAGGAGAGACACAGGTATGATGCATATCTTATGTCACAATCATAACCATTTTATGAAAGTGTTCTCCTCACTAAAGTATTAATGATTTACCAGGAAAGATCCATCAATACACTTACTTTTGTTGATGAAAAAAAAAAGATGTCAGTTGATTCATAAATTAGTTGTCTTCAGTTGAACATCACATGCAAATCCATTGACAGTGTTTGAACCAAGTTTTAGAAATACATACTGTGTTGTGCTTGGCATTGCTCTCTGAATGCTTTTTTAGCATTCGGAATTGTGTGTGGCAGAAACTGCCTTGATTATGTTCCATAATGAGGATATATCAGAGATGTTACCACTACTTGTGAATCACTAGGTTGGAATAACTAGTTCCTGAAATTGGCCATCTTTATTTCAAAAAGTATCTACAAATTTTATGGATAACTGGTGTTTCAGAAATTGTTATTAAACAACCAGGATTTTTTAGTACCAAGTTTCTCATTTAGAGTTATTATGATCCACTGCAATTCAAAGTTATTGAACAGATTAATTAAAACCATCATGATTCCTCCAAAGGCCAAGTTTCTGGTCCCACTTTCAGGTTAACCATACTGTCAACCTAGTCACTTATGAACATTGTAAAGATTATGATAGAGATGTGGTAATTACATAATGTTTAATAAAGAACCCTTAAGATATAATGTTCAATATAGAACCCTTAAAAGAACAGTACTTGTCAAAAATGGAAGGATATTTGGTACTAGTAGGAATGAGCAGCTGTTGAATCAAGGAAAATGATGTCAATGAAAATGCAATATTTCAAGTTTATAGTGCTGAAATTGATTCATAAAGTAATTTATTTTTTTAATCAAGTATCAATAGTGTCAGATTCAGTTAGTAATATGTACAAGGGTTTCTTTGTGAATTGAGAAATATCTTTATTCAATTTGACATATTCCAGCCATTCTTAGTCAATAGCACCCTCTTTAGACATATGGGAGTTATCGACATTTATTTATGCTTTGGAAAATCAAATTTACAGGGACTTTTGTGTAAGTACCTTTTGAAATCTAATCACTATATTAACTTTGAAACGAAAAAATATACTTATGGAACACATAAAATCTATGGGAATAAAGGGTTGAAAATGAATGATAGTAATAAAGTACTGAAATCAGAGTAAAAGTCATGCTTAAATAGATTAGTTCCATACTTTATATAGTGATTCCAATGGCAATAAACCCTAAACATTTCAAAAGCTGTAGTCTAGTTTCAATCCACCTGATAAGTAAATATTTCAAAATCTAAACTTGGGGGCTTATTTTTAAATTTGGCAATGGTTACTCTCTAACTTGTCAGCTTTCATTCTTATATGAGATGGGGTTGCCTTCTTTTAGTTTCAATGATTGTAAGTTTCTGTCATCAACTGGAATAGTCTTTATTACAATCTGAAGCCATCATTATGCTCAATTAATGTTGCTTCTCTCTTTCTTTCTCTTTAAGTAATATGTTTATTTCTCTGAATTAGAAATCCAATAGAGTTCACGGCTTTTTTAAAATTTAAAAATTGCCACAAAAGTTCTAAAAGGAGCTGAATTAAATATCATTATTAATTATACTATTGTACAGCTATAACGTCACATTACTGAATGAATTTCCTTTGGTCTGTTTGTCTATAGAAGTATATTTTTGTATAAAATTGGAATGAAGCTTAACATATGGTTTTACATCTTTTCAAAAAAATTAATATTATAACAACAGCCATTAGTTATATGTTATATGCATTCCCCCATGTAATTAGCTATCTTTTAGAAGTACCAGTGGAAGTTTCTGGATGTTTCATCAAATGAAAATACCAAATTGATTTAGACATTGTCACACATTTAGAATGTTACTGAGATGAATGTCTTTACACCTATATCTTTGAATGGCTTTCTGATTATTTTCTTAAATAGTTTCCTGGAAGTCAAGTGTTTGAGTAGAAGGACAAGACACCTTTGATATATTGCCAAGTAGCTTTTCAGAGTGACTGTACAAAGAATTACTCCTAAAAATAGATTCTGATTTGAATGATTTGATTGATTATTTTAAGTAAGAATTTAATTCACCAAGCCCTCCTCTTCACATCCTCACACCTCCAAAATAGTCCCCCACCATAGTAACCATCTTATTGACTGTTTATGAATACACTGCTTTAAAAGAAAGAGAAAATACAGATTTCTACTGGAAGTATGTAATAGATATCCTGGTGGCATTTAACTGAGGTTTTCCAGTTATTATTTAATTTGCATTTTAAAAGCATTTATTATGAGTTAATGAATCAATTGATACTCCAGGGAACATTTAATAAGATTTATTGCCTTATAAAATTTATATGCCTCTCAGCTAAATAACCAAGATTATAATTATTAGCAGTTGCATAATTACATTTGTGGTAATTCTAGAGATGACCAAAGGTAGAAAATATCTATAACATTTTATATTTAATGTAGACATGGATGGCTTTAACATGCGATTTAAAACATATTCATAATTTCAGAGTACTTGTATTCATTTTTTAAATTTGAAAGGTATTTTAAAAATCTATTAACAAAAAATGTAAGTCCTTCGTGATAGCAATAGAGCAGAACTGAAAAGGCAATTAATTAGAACATGTTAAAATTCAAAGAGTTTGAGATGCCACCTTGTGCAAGTAATCTATTGTTTCCTTTGACTAAAAGGCAGAAGGCTCCTAACCTTCTACAATGTACCTTCTGAGTGTTTTATAAGCTGTTCTTGGGCCAGTCCTTCTCATTCATTCTGTACTGCACCGTGCATGACTTCAGGAACTGAAAGCAGCCTTACGACATAACCAAAGGAGTTTTTCTCTTAGCTACCCACCCTCTTTCCTCCTCTCCTCTTCCCCTGTTCAACCGCTGCTGTGAGACGCACTGGACTCACTTTCTTCCTGAAACCTTCAGCGTCATTGTCTCCTCATAACGTTGCCTTCCTGATCTTTCACTGTATTCAATCTTATCAAACACCTTCCTGTCCTTATTCCTTATGCCTAGTCATCTATTCTTCTTGTATATGATATGGTGCAGAAGACTTGGCCACCTGACTTGCTTTGGACCATGGGCATAAGCAAATGTGATACAAGCAGAAGCTTGAAAAGCACTTGCTTGCCACTCCTCTATTGCTGCTGGAGACTTCTACTGCCAGTCACTCTGTTTACCTGTAAGGTTGAGTGACCCATGCCTCCTAGATGGGCCATCCTGGTTAATGCCTCCCATACCAATCACTACTCAAACTACCTGCTACCTAACTGCAGCCACATGAGAGACCCTCAAGAGAGAAAAGATAAAGATTTTATCCCCTGCTGTGTAGGTCCAAAATGCAGGTGTAAAGAATCGTGAGTAAGTAAAATGATAAGTCAGTAAGTTTTGAAATACTATTTTAATGTAGCAAATGATTACAATTATTTTCCAAGCATCTCAGATCTATTTCCTCATCTATACAATGAGGAATCTAACCCTTTGTTGACTGGACCAAATGACATACCACAATAACATAGCCCATAGAGTATAGCATCTGGACTCATGCTGTCTAATTTCAACCTTGGTTCCATTCAGTACTGTTTCATTTATTCCTGTTTTCTTAAAATAGCAAACTATTTTGAATCTCTGTAGCTCAGTTTTCTCATTTAAATATGTGTATAATAAGAGTGCCTTTATATCAGGAGTACCTTTATAGCTTTCACTTCAAGTGACAGAAAACCTGATTTAGATTGGCTTACGGAAAATAGGAAGATGGCTTAATTAACTAAAAAAGGAAAGAATAGCCTGTCACCAGGTCCTTTCTGCTTTCAGGAGTTTGAACAACACCATTAGAATGTTGTCTCTTTCAAGGTACAAACCCCACTCTCCATGTTACTATCATTGTCAGTTTCCATGAAGTATTGAGATGGCTGCCAGTATCTCCACATCTACAACATTTTAGGTTAAGTCCTGTGAAAAAGTAAAGACTTTCATAAATACCTACGAAAGTCTTATTAAGTCCAATTAAGTTGTGTGCCTATCACATGGTCAGGACAAACAAATCTGACTTTTGTGTTCAACCTTGAACCTACAGTTAGGAGTTGGTAGAGGCCACAAAGACTAACAGTGGACAAGAGTGGTTATCTAGAGAACTATCAGAGTAACCTGAAAAGGCCGATTTATAAAAACAATGGATGTCTTTGCCATTTACTCCAAATGAAACAGTTAAATGATCAATGAATGCAAGCACCTAGTGCTGAGGATGGTACATGGTAAGAACTCAATTAATATCATCTGTAAATATTAATGTGAACATGCACCAAAAAATGCATATTTTATATCTTGATGGTGATGGTCACATAAATTTACCCATGTTATAAAGTTACATGGGAGAGAGCAATGGCACCCCACTCCAGTATTCTTGCCTGGAAAATCCCATGGATGGATGAGCCTGGTGGGCTGCAGTCCACGGTGTTGTGAAGAGTTGGACACGACTGAGCGACTTCACTTTCACTTTTCACTTTCATGCATTGGAGAAGGAGATGGCAACCCATCCCAGTGTTCTTGCCTGGAGAATCCCAGGGACGGGGGAGGCTGGTGTGCTGCCGTCTATGGGGTCGCACAGAGTTGGACACGACTGAAGCAACTTAGCAGCAGCATAAAGTTACATGGAACTAAATACATACACATACACACGAGTGCATGTATAGCTGGTGAATTAAGGTCTGAAGTAAGGTCAGTGTTGATTTTTTGCCTCAGTACTATGCTATAGTTATGCAATATGTTACCATTATGATAACTGAGTGAAGGGTACCCAGTGTCTCCATGTTATTTCTTATAATTGTTTGTTAATCTGCAATTATGATGGTGTGGGGGGCAAGGTGGGGGGTTTCAGATTTGGGAACACGTGTACACCCATGGCAGATTCATGTTGATGTGTGGCAAAACCAATACAATATTGTAAAGTAAGAAAAAAATAATAATAATATAAAGAAAAAAAAAAAAAAGTAAAGCACCAAGCATAGGATCAGACACATGGTTGACATGAAAGGCAGGTATTAACAATCATCTTCTGAATTCTAGAGTAATGAATACCTTGCCTTAAAAATAGAAACTTAGTTCTAACCTCTTCCAAGAAATCTTTCTGGTTTCTGCAGCTGGAACCCCTTTTTCTATTGTGCTATTTTTAAAATAGTGTTTCTGTAGCACCAACCAGGGACAGCTGAGTATCAGAGTTCTTCATTTATGTCTTTGTCTCAATAGATTATGAGTTCCTGGAAGGCAAGGAATATGTTATTTTTGCATATTTATCCATTCATGTGTTCATTTGCATTTTGTATCTTCTCAAATCTCTCAGCACAGGTTTCTTCCAATGTTGCACTTTCAGAAAAAATGTTAAGACTTGATAATCACAGGCAGGAATATATATATTTCATAGTTATAATGATTATCAACAAAAGACACTATGTATGGTTTTTAATTACACTTTTATCAGAACTGTTTTTCAGTGGCTAATATCTTTTTTTCTGAACCAGTTGTCTTTGTGTGTTTTTTAAAAATCAATGTTCAAAGAGATTCTGAAGCTAGGAGATATCTACTGAGAAAGGGTTTTATTTTACAAGAGCCTGGGGATCTGAGATTAGCTTTTGAATGATCATCACAGTGGAGCTTCAGTTCCCTTTTTATTTAGGTGTTGTGGGTTTCTGTCATAGAGATTTTAAGTAGAAAGGAGTTCATGATCTCCTCCTAAGGAGTTTGAGATTCAAGTGAATTTTTAGAACCAATAGAAAAAAAAGGGCCAAGTGAGTTTTTTAATAGAGGATTACTCTTCCAGAAGTCGACTATAATTCTCATATATATATAGGTTCTCTGACCATGGCTGAGTGAACAGATAATAGCCTGTTTAGAAGCATTCGCCTTTGTTCAGTGAAGGGCATTCTGTCCTCCCACCAACCACACATTTTTTGTTCATCACGCCCACCAAATAAGAATGATGCCAAGTTCACAAGTAGAAAGCGAGACCATTAACATATCAAGCACTTCCAAGATCAAAATACTACATACAGCATGTGTGTTTTAATGAAAATCTAGACACAGCAGCAGCTGAAGTCTGCGTTGTGTGAGGTTCCAAGTTAAAAGGGCTATTTCAAAGAGAAAAAAAAAAAGCTCTTGTAAAATAAAAATAAGAAGTAAAAATTGCCAATTAGTTTCCTATGTTACAACGTATACATCAATGTGAAACTACTTTTCAGAAGAAGATGGAGTATGCATTCCTCGGCCTGAACTTCCTTTTGCCTCTTTGCCAGGGGTATTTACCTGCTGTGTTCTGTTTCTGCTATAACTGTCCTGAAAGATGGTCATTCCATTTATTTGGAACCCTTTTGGTGGGGAGGAACTGGTGTTTCTGATGGTCTTGTCTGTTACCCCATAGTTTTGCATTTCTTCAGTTGATGGCTTTGAAGCTAATGTTATCGATCACCATGGTAGTAGGGCTCATCATCCTGGGGAAAATGAAGTTACTGACTCCATTTCCGTTTGTCTAGCATATGCTTTGATGAGTTCATATATTTTTTTCCCCTTTCTTTAGCTTACCTTTTTCTATTCACCTTCCCAACACCTTACTTATAGAGGCAGAGAAATATAACCTCAGGCATGAAAGGTTAGGGAATTACAAAAGAAAGGGAGAATATTTTGAGGCTGAAGAATTTCATCATTTGTCCTACAAAAAACCTGTATTTGTTTTCTATTGCTGTGTAATAAATAGCTCTAAACTTGGTGGTTTAAACCAACATACATTTATTATTGTGATGTTCCCATGGGTGAGGGGTCCAGATACGGATTAGGTGGATATTCTCTTCATGGTCTCAGAAGCCTACAAATCAAGGTGCTGGCGGCAGCAGGTAGGTCACTCTAAGCTGAGGCTCAGGGTGGTCTTCCATACTTGTTGAAGATATTGACAAACATCAATTCTTTGTTGCTATTGTACTGAGGTCCTCAGCTCTCAAAGGTTGCCCTCTCGCTAGGTACATGGGAGCTATTTGCCTTCTTCCTTCTGGCTAGCAGAAAGTCTTTCTACAGCTTTGCCTTCTTTTAAGGACTCAAAAAATTAAGTCAGATCAGCCAGTATTTTCTCCCTTTTGATTAACTCAAAAGTCAACTGATTATTAGTCTAATGACAGGGATGATATCGTCACATATTTCCAGGTCTCACCTACTATTAGAAGGACATTCATACAAGTGCATGAGTCGTCAGGGACCAGGGATCATCTTAGAATTCTCCCTACCACAATACCTGCCTTGTTCATCTTTCCCTAATTCTTAGAACTGAACCTGACACTTTATATGCAAACCAAAAAAATTTACTAAAAACTGAATTAATTACTTTTCCCATTTTTTCAGTTATTATAAGGGATAGAATTTCAAGTTCCTTATTATTGATTATTTATCTTACAGATGAATCACTCCGTTTAGACTGACAAGCCTCCCAGATTTTTCAGGGATGGCTTATATAAATATTTGCCACTCTACACAGAGCATTGCAAGGTAGGCAATGTCTGGACTGATTAGTGATAGATTTTTAAGAGTTATTCTGTTACGAGGAGAGAGCTCATGGTTGCTTTCATTGATGAAAATCAGTGCCCATCTCCAGGCACAGATTTCTCTGTTCAATCACTAGAGAAATACGAGTGGCTATATGTTTATTTCTCTGTTTTTACATGTTTGCTTGCTCGTAGCTAACAGATATGCCATGTTTTTGAAGGATAATTTGCTGTGTGCTATTTTCAGTCGCTCAGTCATGTCAGACTCTTCGTGACCCTGTGGATTGCAGCCCGCCAGTCTCCTCTGTCCATGCAATTTTTCAGGCAAGAATACTGGAGTCGGTAGCCATTCCCTTCTTCAGGGGATCTTCCCAACCCAGGGATCGAACCAGTGTCTCTTGCGTCTCCTGCATTGACAGGTGGGTTCTTTACCAGTATACCTCCTGGGAAGCCTAATATTTGCTAGTCCCTCATTTTTTATTGTGGCTTATGGCTCAGCATGTAGGGAATAGGTTTCCACTTTTATAAATTGCAAAAGGAGACAGTCCTAAGGTTTCCTTTGGGTTTTGCATAGTGCTATGAATTGCAGACTTGGTTATAGAATAATAGCTAGGGACACTGGTCACATTAGGAAACAGTATTTTTTTTCTGAGAGGTGCTTAGGGACCATATATATACATTTATATGTCCAATTTCAAATATATATTTCATATTCACTTATGTTTAACATGGAACATTGCATATTCCTATATATTTCCACAGAGATAATACACATGTATGTATGCATGTGAAAGTGTATGTGAATGCATTTTATACAGCTTAGTAAAGTGTGAGTCCCTTTAGGAATGAGGCTTTGACTATAAATGCAGACAATCTGGGTAATTCAAGGGCACTGAAGGAAGAGTTCATGTGTCTTTAAAGACTTTTCTCAACTTTTTCAGACCAGATTCCACACTTGGCTTGGGCAATTGTAGTGTTAGGAACAAACCCAGGCCTAGAAGCTACTAGTAACCACCAGGCTTCTTAAGCCTGAGAGTCCCCATCTGTAAAATAGAAGACAAAATAGCATTATTTTCTTAAGAAGACATCTGAGAGAGTAAGTCAGAACACACACATCTCTGAAGTTCTTAGGACCTAACATCTTCAAGCTAGAGAATCCCCACCTCTAATACATAGTGAGTACTCAATACAACGGTTCTAATTGCTCATAATCGTGGTTGAGAAGAATGTGCTTTGTAAATTGAAAGCCCCTTTACAGATGTCAGAACATATTTCTAAATAGTTAAGGAAAAGCCTGTTACAAGAAATAGCCACCAATTAGGCTTGTTTTACATTAACATGCTCACCTTAAAGTGATAAAAGCACTAAGTGGGGTCAAGTTCCAAAGTGTGTATCTCAAATTTACTCACGTCCTCTGCCTCCATGACCAGTACCCCTAGTCCAAGTCACCTACTTAAAACAAGCATCTCTAAGTCACTTGCTAAGAGTTAATTAACATTTCTCTTCTTTACTTTCCTAATGGGAATAGTAATAGCACCTACCTTGTAGGATTTGTTATGAGCAGTTTATAAGTTATGAGTTAAGTAACTTTGACAAGTACCTAGCACATAGTACATCATGCGAAATGCTGGGGTGGATGAAGCACAAGGTGGAATCAAGACTGCCAAGAGAAATATTAATAACCTCAGATATGCAGATGACACCACCCTTATGGCAGAAGACAAAGAGAAACTGAAGAGCTTCTTGATGAAAGTGACAGGGGAGAGTGAAAAAGCTGGCTTAAAACTCAACATTCAAAAAACAAAGATCATGGCATCTGACCCCATCACTTAATGGCAAGTAGATGGGAAAACAATGAAAAACAGTGACAGATTTTATTTTCTTGGTTCCAAAATCACTGCTGATTGTGACTGCAGCCATGAAATTAAAAGATGCTTGCTCTTGGAAGAAAAGCTATGACCATCCTAGACAGCATATTAAAATGCAGAGACATTACTTTGCCGTCAAAGGTCTGTCTAGTCAAAGCTATGGCATTTCCAGTAGTCATGTGTGGATGTGTGAGTTAGACTATAACGAAAGCTGAGCACCAAAGAACTGATGCTTTTGAACTGTGGTGTTGGAGAAGACTCTTGAGAGTCCTTTGGACTGTAAGGAGATCCAACTAGTCTGTTCTAAAGGAAATCAGTCCTGAATATTCATTGGCGGGACTGATGCTGAAGCTGAAACTCCATACTTTGGCCACCTGATGTGAAGAACTGACTCATTGGAAAAGACCCTGATTCTGGGAAAGATTGAAAGCAGGAGGGGAAGGGAATGGGATTACCAACTCGATGGACATGAGTTTGAGCAAGCTCTTGGAGTTGGTGATGGACAGGGAAGCCTGGTGTGCTGCAGTCCATGGGCTCACAAAGAGTCAGACATGCCTGAGTGACTGAACTGAACTAGCATGTAGTAAGTCTTTATTTAATCTTAGCATAAAATGAGGATTTTAAAAGCTAAGTCTATAGTCATTATAGTCCAACTCACACATAAACAGGATCCAGGAACATGTATTCCAAGAATAGTTGTGAATACTTTTATTTCCAAAATTTCATTTTCAGTTATTTCACTTAATCTTCTGATTTGTGTCTGATTTTCACCTACTGTGGATGTTAAATTGTAAACTAAACAGAAAACTAAATTTGTGACCCTCCTCTCAGCCCAATCCAGACCTCTCTGGGGCAGGAGGGCTTCTCATGCCCATGCATTGGCCAAAAAACCTTCCTTTCATCTGTAAGTTAAAGGTTACATGGCAGAGTACCCAGTCCCTGTCCCCAGGGCCCTTGCATTTTACCTTGACTCCATCTCTAATAACTGTGTACCCCTGGACAAGTCACTTAAGACTATCTCTGCTTCAGTCTTCTCCTTTGAAAAAGTTGGTTTGGTAATAATATTATCTATCAGGTAGAATTAATATAAGGTTGTTTTGGGTATTTGTAAAAGTTGGAATAGTACTTGGTACTTACATGGTATATGAGTGTGTGTTTTCAGTTGCTCAGTCGTGTCCTTTGTGACCCCCCTAGACTATAGCCCACCAGGCTCCTCTGTCCATGGGATTTCCCAGGCAAGAATACCGAAGCGAGTTGCCATGCCCTCCTCCAGGGGATCTTCCGGATCCAGGCATTGAACCTACATCTCTTGCATCTCCTGCATTGGCAAGAAGACTCTTTACCACAGCTCTACCTGTGCAGCCCTATATGCTATATTAGTATTTGTTAATCAATCATAATGAAAATATCTTTTTAAGATAAACATTCCTATAGATATTGGCCTCAGTTATATCTCACTTTAAACAACTCTCTTAGTGGCAAAAAAAGTATAATTTATGCTTCAATTTCTGGCACATAAAATCTAAATTTTAGAGATTTGGGAGTTTGTCAAGACTTCTTATAGTGAACCCTTTTGTATATCAAAGTACACAACAAGACTGTCCAGGAAAGAAGATTAAGATGGAAGACTCAAGTTGTCTCTCCTAAAAGGGGCATTTCACCTTCTCCATTACCCCCAGGAAGGAGGTCAGTGACTGAAGATTGAAGATGATGAATTTCTTGGCAGGGACTTGGGAATTGCTGTACTGTTAGAACTTATACAACCTGAATAAATGCTTTTCTCTGAATTAGGATGGGACTGAACTTTACCTGATTCTCATGGTGTGATTACTCCACAGTCACAAAACCTCATGTCATCCTAATAATGTGTTTAAATTTGCAACACCCAAAATTCCAGTGGGCATAACCAAGAAGTGAGATCCTGGGAATTGTGACAGTCAGTATTTTCCTTCCTTTCCATTCCTTCCTAAGCACATCTTCCTTTTGTTTTTTCCAAATTCCATGTTCCCTCACTTTTGCTCCTCTTTGTGCTCCAGCTAATGTATTCTGAATTCTCCTCTATCCTTAGATCCCTGTGAAAACAAAAAAATGAGGAGTGTGGTAGAAAAGACATAATGCAATAATTTCTTTTAAGCTTGCCTAATTTATTTTACTAGGCTTTCCCTAAGTTAATTTAAGCTCTAGACACATTTGCCAATACTTTCTTTCAAAATGCATCCTTTTCCACAAATAATACAAACAGAAGCATAGTCATAATTACTTTTCTTTCATTTGATTCTCAAAATAACTTTGCTTAATTTGAAGGAAAAAAATTAAGAGTATTGTTGAAAAATAACTAATGAAAGAGTTCAGGTTATTGAAGGGATATTATTCCAGTTCAAACACATTTCATTTTTGAGAAATTGCATAGCATTTAAATGCCTGGGAATTGCTATATTAAGTAGGTGCACATTTGCTGAGTTTAGAATATCATACTTTTTTTAAAAAAGGGAAGATTTAGCTGAGCGTCAACACCTGGTCTGGGTTGCTACAGAAGCAATCACTCATAAATTTTAGAGCGTTAACCATTGCCAACATTTACCACTGTCTACAAGCTATTCAGGGCTTCTCCAACGCTCAGCAGTAAAGAATCTGCCTGTGATACAGAGTCCCCAGGAGACACAGGTTCAATCCCTGGATCGGGAAGATTCCTTGGAGGAGGGCATGACAATCCACTCCAGTATTCTTGCCTGGTGAATCCTTGGAGAAAGGAGTCTGGAGGGCTACAGTTCATAGGGTCACAAAGAGCTGGATACAACTAAAGTGACTTAACACTCATGCACAAGATATTCAGGCCCTCTTTCAGTTTAATGACCAACTGAAGTAGACAAGAGACAATATTTCTTAGGCAGGCAGTTGGTCTTATTAGGAGAAAAAAGAATAGGATTTCTAAGCTAAGAATTAATGCCAAAAATGTATAAATGAAAAGGCTTTTTTTCCAATCAAACAAAGGTATACTTCCATGGACACACATATATATAAAGACATTCTGAGTTTCCATGTCCTCAGTTTGATCACTGGTTCCTCTCAAATTGCCTCTCAAAGGGACAAGAGATCAAATTTCCAACAATCATTGGATCACAGAAAAAACAAGAGAATTCCAGAAAAACATCTGCTTCTTTAACTACACTAAAGCCTTTGACTATGTGAATCACAACCAACAGTGGAAAATTCTTAAACAGATGAGAATATCAGATCGCCTCACCTGCCTCCTGAGAAATCTGTATGCAGGTCAACAAGCAACAGTTAGAACCAGACATGGAGCAATGGAGTGGTTCCAAATTGGGAAAGGAGTATATCAAGGCTGTATATTGTCACCCTCTTTATTTAACTTATATGCAGAGTACATCATGTGAAATACCGGGCTGGATGAAGCACAAACTATAATCAAGATTGCCAGGAGAAATATCAATGACCTCAGATATGCAGATGATACCACCCTTATGGCAGAAAGTGAAGAAGAACTAAAGAGCCTCTTGATGAAAGTGAAAGAGGAGAGTGAAAAAGCTGGCTTAAAACTCAACATTCAAAAAACAAAGATCATGGCATCCAGTCCCATCACTTCATGGCAAATAGATGGGAAAACCATACAAACAGTAACATATTTTATTTTCTTGGGTTCCAAAATCACTGCAGATGGTGACTGCAGCCATGAAATTAAAAGAGGCTTGCTCCTTGGAAGAAAAGCTATGACAAACCTAGACAGTGTGTTAAAAAGCAGAGACATTACTTCTCTGACAAAGGTCCATCTAGTCAAAGTTGTGGTTTTTCCAATAGTCATGAATGGATGTGAGCTTTGGACCATGAAGAAGACTGAGCACTGAAGAATGGATGCTTTTGACCTGTGGTGTTGGAGAAGACCCTTGAGAGTCCCTTGGGCTGCAAGGAGATCCAACCAGTCAATCCTAAAGGAAACTAACCCTGAATATTCATTGGAAAGACTGATGCTGAAGCTGAAGCTCCAATTCTTTGGCCATCTGATGCAAAGAGCCGACTCACTGGTAAAGACCCTGATGCTGGGAAAGATTGAAGGCAGGAGGAGAAACTGGGGACAGAGGACGAGATGGTTGAATGGCATCACCGACTTAACGGACATGAGTTTGAACAAGCTCTGGGAGACAGTAAAGGACAGGGAATCCTGGTGTGCTGCATTCCATGGAGTTGCAAAGAGTCAGACACAACTGAGCCATTGAACGGTAACAACAATTGTCCTTAATAGAAACAACATGCGATAAACTGGTGACATTAGCCAGGATAAAACAAGTCACTAGCTAATGAAATGAACTTCTTTAAAGTCTGAAGCAACGTTCCTATGAACTTCACTTGGAGCAATTTAAATGATTTAGGGAATAGATCTGAAGGAGGAAGTGGCAACCCATTCCAGTATTCTTGCCTGGAGAATCCCATGGACAGAGGAGCTTGGTGGGCAATAGTCCACAGGGCACCAAGAGTCGGACACAAAAGCACAAATAATATAAAGAATTGGATGACCAAGAGTAGATGACATGAGTGAGATCTGTTGGGTAAGGGTTTGGGAGAGGGGAGGGGAATAACGTAGCTTTAATAAAACTGTGTGCTTACGGGGGTGTTGTGCATAGTATTTGCCCGTCCTCTCTCCTAATACTACTGTAGTAAACAATGAAATATCAGTAGTTCATCGTTGCTCTTTGCCTTACATCTCCTGCATGTTAACATATCTGTGGCATGAAAAGCCTAGAGTAAGAAATGGTTCATTTTCTTGCTAACTTTTTTGATGAATTTATTTGGATTGATGGCAATAGCATCTTTTAACTTCATTTGATAGGTGTCCCTGATACTGCTAAGGAGGCTCAGATTTACCCTAATGGAATAGAATGGAAAAGAGTTCTCAGAAGAATATGCAGCAGTCTCTGGTATTTGCAGGGAATTGGTTACAGACCCTGGTGAACACCAAAATCTGCCCCTATATAAATGGTGTAGTACTTGCATATAACCTAAGCACATTGTCCCATGTGCTTTAAATAATCTCCAGATTGCTTATAATACCTAATACAATGTAAATGCTATGTAAATACTTGTAAATACTATGTAAATGCTATGTAACTCATTGCCAGCATGTGTCAAATTGAAGTGCTGCATTTTTTTAACTTTCTGACATTTTTTAAGAATATTTTTGATCCCACGTTAGTTAAATCAAGCAATGTAGAACCCAAGAAAATGGAGGACTGACTATATTGAGATTGTCCTTACTTTTCAGTTCAGTTCAGTTGCTCAGTTGTGTCCGACTCTTTGCAACCCCATGGACTGCAGCACGCCAGGCTTCCCTGTCCATCACCAACTCCCAGAGCTTGCTCAGACTCATGTCCATCAAGTCGGAGATGCCATCCAACCAAATCCATCCAATCTCCTCCTCCCTTCAGTCTTTCCCAGCATCAGGGTCTTTTCCAGTGAGTCACCTCTTCACATCAGGTGGCCAAAGTATTGGAGTTTCAGCTTCAGCATCAGTCCTTCCAGTGAATATTCAGGACTGATTTCCTTTAGGATGGACTGGTTGGATCTCCTTGCAGTCCAAGAGACTTTCAAAAGTCTTCTCCAGCACCACAGTTCAAAACCATCAATTCTTCAGTGCTCAGCTTTCTTTATAGTCCAAATCTCACATCCATACATGACTACTGGAAAACCATAGCTTTGGCTAGATGGACCTTTGTTGGCAAAGTAATGTTTCTGCATTTTAATATGCTGTCTAGGATGGTCATAGCTTTTCTTCCGAGCAGCAAGCCTCTTTTAATTTCATGGCTGCAGTCACCATCCACAGTGATTTTTGGAGCCCAAGAAAATAAAGTCTTTACTTTAAGAAGATCAAAACTTGAAGCTTTTGGCCTTAGCCTCACACTGGAATCACCAGGGTGGGGAGGAGGGAACGAGCTTTACAAAATACCATTTTGTATACCTATACCTATGGTTGACTCATGTTGATGTATGGCAGAAACGAACACAATATTGTAAAGCAATTATCTTCCAATTAAAAATAAATACATTAAAATGCTTTAAAAAAAAGAAACAAACCTGCTGGCTGGTTGTCTTTATTCTCATCTTAGACTAAGAACCATTCCCTAAACAGGATCTGCCTGAAGTCTTTCCAGGAAACCTGATGGCAAACAATGGAAGATGCAGGTGGTAACAGGAGCTGCTGCTGCTGGTGCTAAGTCGCATCAGTCGTGTCTGACTCTGTGCGACCCCATAGATGGCAGCCCACCAGCCTCCGCCGTCCCAGGGATTCTCCAGGCAAGAACACTGGAGTGGGTTGCCATTTCCTTCTCCGATGCATGCAAGTGAAAAGTGAAAATGAAGTTGCTCAGTCATGTCCGACTCTTAGTGACCCCATGGACTGCAGCCTACCAGGTTCCTCTGTCCATGGGATTTTCCAGGCAAGAGTACTGGAGTGGGTTGCCATTGCCTTCTCCAGTAACAAGAGACTAGATGTCAACTTTATCTCAGACAGTTCTTGATGGCAGGAGAATATTGTTAGAAAAGTCCTGAAATTATAACTTTAGGATTTGACTAGAAATGATAAATTTTCTCATAAGGATGTGTGCCAATTAAATACCAAACAGAGGTTAATGTGTGTAGTAGAGAGGAACAGTTAGCATATTCATTAATCAAGGTCCTGTTTACACATCTGCTCTGAAGGATATTTACTCATTAATTTAAGTGAGACCCTATGTTAGGCAACAGCTGTCATTTTGTGACAGTGTTGACTCAACCTGAATCTACACACCTCAAAATCTGAGACACATGAAATGTACACATTAAAAATTAGTCTCCTTTTTTGTAACAAAATTAACATTCTAATTGCAAAAGTTATGCAGGAAAGAAGAAAACTAAAATATACCTTCTAACAACTAAATGATCATCTCTGTTCATTATTTTTGGTTTATTTTCCCTTATATTTTACCATATTTGTCTATGTGTGTGTTAACGTATGTGTATAATTACACAGTTTGTAAAATCAGAATTCATATTTATAGTTTTTAAAGGTTTTAAAATACTATTTTTATGTGAGCAACTAGAAAACAATTTATTTTAAAATTCTTTTCAGTGTATAAAATGATTCAGCATGGTTAAACATATTTTACTTTCTAGTATTTACTTTTTTTTCTTTGTTGATGTAATTGACATAGGGCACTATATCAGTTTCAGGTGTATAGCATGATGATTTGACATTTGCATGTATTCTGAAATGATCACCATAATAAATCTATTTATTATGTGTCACTATATAGAGTTATAACTTTTTACTTATAAGAATTTCAACATTTTCTCTCTTAGCAACTTTGAAATTGGCCTAATATTATTGACTATAATCCCCATGCTATATAATACATCCCCATGACTTATTTATTTATACCTGGAAGTCTGTACCACATGATCCCTTTGCCCCATTTCACCTACCCCCAGACTGCTTCTCCTCTGGCAAACAACCATTTGTTCTCTGTATCTGTAAATCTGTTTCATTTTGTTTGTTGTGTTTTCATATTCTGCAAATAAGTGAGATCATGTGGTATTAGTCTTTCTCTGAATTATTTTGCTCAGCATAATCCACTCAAGGTGCATCCATGTTGTTGCAAATGACAAAGTTTCGTTTTGTTTTATGACTGAATATAATTGCACTGTGTATGTATATACCACATCTTCTTTATCCATTTATCTGTCTCTGGACAATTAGAGTTTTTGCATTTCACAGCTATCATAAATAATGCTTCAGTGAACATATGAGTGCATTTACTTTTTCAGTTTTCATTTTCTTCGGGTGAATAATGAGAAGTAGAATAGCTGGATCATATGGTAGTGCTACTTTTAATTTTTGGAAGTACCTCTGTACTGTTCTCAATTCTCACCAACGTTGCATGAACATTTCCTTTCACTACATCCTCACCAACACATTATTTCTTGTTCTTTTGATAGTGTCCTTTCTGACAAGCGTGATAAGGTAATATGTCCTTATCATGCTTTTCCCTGATGAGTAGTGTTGTTGAGCATCTTTCCATGTGCCTGTTGGACATCTTTATATTTTGAAAAAATGTCTATTCAGATACACAGCCCATTTTTTAATTGGACTATCTTGCCATTAAGTTGTATGAGTTCTTTATATATTTTAGATATTAATCCCTTATCAAATATATACTTTGCAAATATCTTCTATTCACTAGCTGCCTTTTGATTTTGTTGATGGTTTCCTTTCTTCCCCTGGTGGCTCAGATGGTAAAGAATCTGCCTGCAGTGCAGGAGACCTAGGTTCGATCTGAGTCAGGAAGATACCCTGGAGAAGGAAATGGCAACCCACTCCAGTACTCTTGGCTGGAAAATCCCATGGGCAGAGGAGCCTGGTGGGCTACTGTCCATGGTGTTGCAGAGTCGGACATGACTAAGCAACAAACACTTGCTTTCTACACTTTGCTGTGCAGAGGTTTTTTGTTGTTTTTTTTTGTTGTTGTTGTTTTGTTTGGTTGGTTGGTTTTAGTATAGTCCCATTGGTTTATTTTTGTTTTTGTTGTTATTGCCTTTGGTTGTGTGTTAGTTACAAAGAGTCTGACCATTTGTGATCCCATGGACTGTAGCCCACCAGGCTCCTCTGTCCACAGAATTCTCCAGACAACCATACTGGAGTGGGTTGCCATTTCCTACCCCAGGGGATCTTCCTGACCCACAGATTGAACCCTGATCTCCTTCATTGCAGGCAGATTCTTTACCATCTAAGCCACCAGGGAAGCCCTATTGCCTTTGGAGCAAAAAAAAAAAAAAAAAAAAATCGCTTAAAATGATGTTAAGGAGCTTACCACTTATGGTTTCTTCTAGAAGTTTTATGCTTCTGGTCTTACATTCAACTCTTTAATCCATTTTGAGTTAATTTTTTGTATGGTGTAAGATAGTGACCCAAAGTCAGTCTTCCACATACACTGTCCAGTTTTTGCAAGGTCATTTGTTGAAGAGATTGTCCTTTCTCTTTTCTTTATTTTTGCCTCCTTTGTTGTAAATTAATTGACTGTATATGCATGAGTTTATTTCTGGGATCTCTATTCTGTTCCACTGATTTCTGTATCTACTTTTATTATAGTATCATGTTAGTTTGTAATATAATTTGAAATCAAGAAGCACGATATCTCCAGTTTTCTTTTTCAATATTTTTTTGGCTAACTGTGTTATTTTGTGATTCCACACAAATTTCAGAATTGTTTTTTTTTCTATTTTTGTGAAAAACATTATTAAATTTTTGATAGGGACTGTGTTGAATTTATGGAATGCTTTGGAGTAGGGAATTTTAATAATATTAATTTTTATATCCATGAACACAATAAATCCTCCCACTTGTTTCTGTCCTCCTCAATTTGTTGTACCAAACTTTTATAGTTTTCAGTGTACAATCCATTCACCCCCTCCTTGGCTAAATTTATTCCTAAATATTTAATTATTTTTGGTGCTGTTGTAAATGGAAATTTTTTCCTAAATTTCTCCAAATGCTTTTTCTTGTGTCTATTGAGATGATCATATGATTTCTAGCCTTCATTTTGTTAATCTGGTGCACCACATTGATTGACTCAAATTCACTAAACCATTCTTGATTTCCTATAGTGTATCACACTTGATCAAGGTATAAGATTCTTTTAATACATTGTTGCACTTGATTTGCTAATATTTTGTTGATGGATTTTTGCATCTAGGTTCATCAGAGATATTGACCTTTAGTTTTCTTTTTTGTGTTCCCCTTGCAACCCCATGGATTGTAGCCTGCCAGGCTCCACTGTCTATGGAATTTTCCAGACAAGAATACTGGAGTGGGTAACCTTTCCCTTCCCTGGGGGATCTGCCCGATCCAGGGATTGAACCTGGGCCTTATATATTGCAGGCAGATTCTTTACCACTGAGCCACCAGGGAAGCCATATATATATGAGACAATGTTATATTTATATAATATTATATATAAAATGTTAAATAAATATATATGTATATAACATTGTATAAATACAGCATTGTTTCTTAAAAAGTTTCAGACCCATAGAGCCAGGTGCTCTAGTGGTGTCTGCTGTGTGAGCTGTGCATGCCCAGCTGATTTTGGTGGGATGGCAGCAGCAAAATGGGGGATGGATGTGTCCGCTAGCAATAGAAATTGCAAAAATGGTACTCACCAGTGCAATACTAGCAAGGTAGATGGAAAATGCAAAAATGGTACCTGCCAGTGCTTCTGTCTGTGGAAAGAATCCCAACAAATTCATGCTCCTCCAACAGCTGCTCTACAATGAATGAATGAACCTCTTTCACATATGTTCTAGGTGCTATTCAGACTGTTGCTTTTGCAGTGGTTACTGAGGCAAGCCTTTGACTGTGTGGATTACAATAAGCTGTGGAAAATTCTTAAAGAGATGGGAATACCAGACCACCTGACCTGCCTCTTGAGAAACCTATATGCAGGTCAGGAAGCAACAGTTAGAACTGGACATGGAACAACAAACTGGTTCCAAAGAGGAAAAGGAGTACATCAAGGCTGTATATAGTCACCCTGCTTATTCAACTTATATGCAGAGTACATCATGAGAAACGCTGGGCTGGAGGAAGCACAGGCTGGAATCAAGATTGCCGGGAGAAATATCAATAACAGATTATGCAGATGACACCACCCTTATGGCAGAAAGTGAAGAGGAACTAAAGAGCCTCTTGATGAAAGTGAAAGAGGAGAGTGAAAAAGTTGGCTTAAAATTCAACATTCAGAAAACTAAGATCATGGCATCTGGTCCCATCACTTCATGGCAAATAGATGGGCAAACAGTGGAAACAGTGGCTGACTTTATTTTTCTGGGCTCCAAAATCACTGCACATGCTGATTGCAGCCATGAAATTAAAAGACACTTACTCTTTTAAGTGTCTTAAAAAGAAGGAAAGTTATGACCAACCTAGAAAGCATATTGAAAAGCAGAGACATTACTTTGTCAACAAAGGTCCGTCTAGTCAAGGCTATGGTTTTTCCAGTAGTCATGTATGAATGTGAGAGCTGGAGTATAAAGAAAGCTGAGCACCGAAGAATTGATGGTTTTGAACTGTGGTGTTGGAGAAGACTCTTGAGAGTCCCTTGGATTGCAAGGAGATCCAACTAGTCCATCCTAAAGGAAATCAGTCCTGAATATTCATTGGAAGGACTGATGATGAGCCTGAAACTGCAATACTTTGGCCACCTGATACGAAGAGCTGACTCATTTGTAAAGACCCTGATGCTGGGAAAGATTGAGGGCAGGAGGAGAAGGGGATGACAGAGGATGCGATGCTTGAATGGCATCACCAAGTCAATGAACATGGGTTTGGGTGGACTCTGGGAGTGGGTGATGGAGAGGGAGGCCTGGCGTGGTGCGGTTCATGGAAACGACTGAGCGACTGAACTGAACTAGGGCAAGTGAGTCTGTGTGAGCCTTTTAAGAGCAGACTCTCCATACACTAGAGCCCATGGTTCTCCTGGACACAAGCCCCTTTGGTTTTCAAACCCAGACATTGCAGGGGCTCATCAAGAGTTGGAGTGCCTATTATAGAGTAAAACCCCCCTCCTCCTGAAGAAGCTTCATATCTTTTAAATCCATCTCAGTAGTGGGTGCCACACCAGGGATGGAATTTTTGGCAAGACCATGTCTCTGCCTCTCCTACGCATATTGATGTGGTCCCTTTATTCTTCGTTGTGGAGGAGATGTTCAATTAGTTTTCAGACCCTTCCCACAGGGAATTGCTCCTTACATAACTAGATTTGTAGTGTCAGTGAGAGGATATGAGTTCAGAATCTCCCAGTGCTACCATTTTGAAACACCTCCATGGAATACTGTTTTTATATCATTATATCATGGCATTTCTCCACCTTATTATATCCTTAGGATAGTTATTTAAATTAGGATTTAAAATAGCATTTTACTTTCTGGCTGTATCATATTGTTTGTAACCAAACACCTTTTGCGAAATATCTGGTTATAAAATTGTGCTCTCTTTGTAACACTCCTGTGAACTTCCTTGAACATCACTGATCTCTGACTTTTTTCCTTCAGTAAAAACTTGTAGAGGTGGAACATTTTAAAGATTTAATGGATTTTAAAGCTTTTCATTTTTGCTGAGAAGTTGCTCTCTAGGAAGTTTGTACCAAGTTAACCTTGTGATATCTGGAAGCATGCCATTCTGCTGTAGCATTTCCAGCACTGAGTTCTGCTGTGTATTAGATATTTGTCAGTTTGATTCAGAATCTACTGCCAGGGACAAATGCATAGCCTTTGTTTGTCTCAATGTTATCATTTATAAAAATTATTATAATAGTATAATAGTAACCACACAAATAAGATGGTTTTATTAATTATATTAATATATGTAGAGTTTTGCATAGCATGTTCTTATAGATTACATATTTAATAAACATTAGCATAGATTCATATTGAAAAAATGGCATCTAGTTATAGTTTTTATCCTTTGTGTTTGTTAATAAACTTGAGATTTTTAATATGTTTACTAGCTACATATATCTCTTATTTCTTAAACTACCTGTTAAATTCACATGCCTGCCCCTTTTCTGTTATAGTGTTCCCTCTCTTCTGTCCACTAATATGGTGGCTAAGACTGTAAAGAATCTGCCTGCAAATAGGATGACCTGTGTTTGATCCCTGGGTTGGGAAGATACCCTAAAGGAGGACATGGCAACCAATTTTAGTATTCTTGCCTGGAGAATCCCCATGGACAGAGGTGCCTGGCAGGCTATCATCCATGGGGTTATAATGAGTGAATTACTAAGCACACACAAACACATATGAAATATAATTATTTTATGTCATGTTTTAAAATGATCCCCTCAAGTTCTACTTTTGTTAAGTTTCCTATTAAATATTAGGATATTTCAACATTGTAAGAATATAGGGAAGGGGGCTTCCCTGATAGCTCAGGGGTAAAGAATCTACCTACCAACACAGGAGACCTGGGTTTGATCCCTAGGCTGGGAACATACCACATACCAAAAAGCAACTACGCCGTTGCACCACTACTATTGAGCCTGTGCTCCAGAGCCTGGGAGCCACAGCTACTGAACCCAGGCGCCCCAGAGCCCATGCTCCACAACAAGAGGGGCCATTGCAATGAGAAGCCCTCCCACCACAAGTGGAGAGTAGCCACCCCTCACCACATCTAGGCTAAAGCCTGCACGGGAACGAAGACCCAAAACAGCCAAACATAAAATAAATGGATAAGTAAAATCATTTTGAAAAATACAAGGAAGGGATCAATGCTATGACTCAGCAGAAATCAGTGAGAAAGTCTGCATATTCAAAGCTACTTCCCATAGCATATGTATACCGATATGGTGAATTTGCCTCTAAAAAATGTTTTAAAAAATGTTTGACCTGTCAAGAGTGCTGAGTTTAAGACTGCACAGTCATTGCTGATGTCGACATGGACTACCAGCCTTCCAAATATCCCCCCTCAATCTCTGTCAAAAAGTCTAACTCTCACTTCAGACCACATGTGGTCTGGATAGGGCTCCATTGCCAGCCTTTGGATAGCAGCCAGAAACCCAAACTTTTATGCCATACACAATTCCTGCTCTTTCTCTTCACTTTGCCTTTTTCTTGCTTTTACTTTTACCTAGAATTTTGGACCAGCTCTCCCAGGTCTACTATTGCTTAGCTGACTGACTTAAATTTGATCTTTTATTATTTAAATCAGTTGTCAACTTCTCAGAGAAGGTTTTCCTAATGCTCTAGGCTGGATAGAGTCATAAACTAAAACACCCTTTATTTTCTTTTTTTCTGCTTCCACATTGTTCTATCATTGTAGGTTTATGTGTCTGTACTCTGAATGTACCATGATTCTATCATCTAATACATTCTGTTATATTCAGTGAATAGGCAGTCAGTGTTTGCTGAAGGACTTTTTTTTTTTTTTTTTTAAGAGAATTAAGATGGTGAAGAAAGAAAAGGAAAGAAAATAGAGATTGGTAAGAGTGGACATGTAAACAGAGATAGATGTGTGCTGAGCTACTTGAGAATACTACTCTTTATGCATCAATATGTCTCCTCCTACTGACAAAGTTCCTGGCACATGCAGGAATTCCATAAATATTTATAGAAAGAAAAAGCTAGTCTACAGACATCTAAGTAAAACCTGTCTCTTAGTGGGGGAGGACTTGCATAGCTTCCTTGACTTTCTTCCAAGTCTGCTTTGATGATCTAATAAAGATGTCTGTCTCCTTGTTTGCAGAATTGTGTGTGTGTGTGTGTGTTTGTGTGTGTGTGTGTTTTCCCCCAGTGGAATTCATCTTGATATGCTAAGTGCTTAGAATTACAAATTTGTTTCCATTGCTGCTTTACCATCATGATTCTAGCAAAACCAGAGAAGATATTCTTAACTTCTGGTTTTGCTTTCTATTGCATACAAATCTTTATCTTCATCCAAATTTCAGTCTTAATTTTATGTCAGTTCTATACATGTAATGTCTTATATAAAATATCATATGCTCTGAGCAGGAAATGTACACAATCAACAGGTTGTACTTTGAAAGGTGAAGAATGCACACAATCTTTGTACCTCCACAAAATGAACTGTAATGTATAAACTCAGAAGCTAAGAGCTAATGTGAAATGGTTGAACATAGATGTCAGTGCTTTTAAATAGATTGCCTTTTTTTTTTTTTTACTGTATGCTGCACATTTTTGTCAAGGGAATTTGAGAATTATAAACTGCAACAATAATGAGGTTTTGAATATTCATAGGCAATTAAAATGCCTCAGTGCATTTTAGCAGTGCCCTGTGGAAGTGTTACTCATCTTTAGAAATAACTGGGCTGTAATAATCTAATTCCCAAATATTCTGTTAAAAATAGAGAGGGGAAAAGCCTAATTTATTAATGTTTTTATGTACTAGAAAGGTTGATACTTGACTTAATCAAGGTTGCTGTTATCATGCTAAATTCATGGCATTTGGGGTCATTTTGACATAACATAATGCCTATATCTTTTTACATTCTGGAAGAATACAGACATGTCTTGGGTATGTTAAAATAAATACCCGTCCACTGTTTTATAAACCTGCTCAGCTTTGGAGTGGTATGAGGATAGAGAACACATTTAATTTTTGGCATGTCATGGCAGAGACTGGCTAAACTCTCACCCACATCAACTCCCTCTTCTTTCTGCGGATACAGCTAGACAGTATTTCCAGCATATTTTCTGCTGAGGTGTACCAGTGTTGAAGTTGCTACTCACAGAATGGTAGAAGGAGTGAGGCGCTCCATTTCCAGTATGGTCCATAAGAACTTCTCACTCATAGTCCCCCTTGTTCTTTCCTCTCCTGGGATAGGATGGCAGAGTCATAGATGAGAAGAGACTGGAATTCCTGAATCTCTGCCTACGAAAATGCCACTTAACTAAAACACCCATATTAGGTTGTTACAACTCAAAGTAAACATTCATTGTACCTATGAAATTTGGGATTCTGTTTATTATAATAGCTAAATCTAGCCAGATAACACATGAGGGGTGGAGAAATAAACTGCCAACTCTGTCTTTTTTCCAGCCAACCCTGAAATAATGAATATAGTTACAGCTAAAGTGACTCTTTGAATTCTTCTGTAATGTGATATTTTGAAAAATTAAATACCTTTGACACAATTTATTTCACCGAATTTAAATGCATATGTTTCCATTTAATTCACTGTTTGACCCTCTTCATTTTTTATTTTATGTTTGTAGCAAGAAAATGTAAGGGCCATTGCTTTCATTCTTTCTCAATGAATGCTTTTCTTATAATCATCTCTCTCTCTATATATATATATATTTATCACTTACAAATAGTTTTGAACGGGTCTTATGTGTCAAACCTTATACTGGAATTAGGGAAACAGTAATAAATAAGGCAGATAGGGTCTTTGCCCTCATGAACCTTGTGATTTTAGAAGAAGAGGCAGACTTTACACAACTAATCATAAATCATATAAATGGTTTTTACTTGGCATTATAACAAGTGCCATGAAAGGAAAGTCTAATGAATTGCGGCTCGATGTAACAAGAAGTCTTAATCTAGGGACAGTGGTGGGTGGTGTCAGGAAAGACTTTCAAAATAAATGTATTTAAACTAAAACCTGAAGGCTGAGTCAGCTACTTAGCTGGGAAAAAAAAGAGAAAGCTGTAAGAAAAGTGGAGTGAAAGAACATTTGAAAAGGTCTTAGTAAAATTATTAAGAGCTGGCATTCATCATTTGCTTTTTAGAAGCTAAAAATTGCTCTGATTTAATTTAACATATTATCTCATTTGGGCTTCCCTGGCGGTTCAGATGGTAAAGAATCTACCTGCAATTTGGAAGACCTGGGTTCAATCCCTGGGTTGAGAAGATCCTCTGGAGAAGGAAATGGCAACCCATTCCAGAATTCTTGCCAGGAAAATCTCCTGGACTAAGTAGCCTGGGCGGGCTGCAGTCCTTGTGGTCACAAAGAGTCAGACATGACTGAGTAAGCACACATGCATAATATCATTCAATTTCTCATGAAAGGGCTATTGCATGAATAATAATACTCTTTCTATTAGAAAAAAAAAAGCTCATCACTGGAATGAAATGTAGTGTGGTTGGAGCATGCGAAAAAAGAATAAGAGGGTAGAAAAAATTGATGAAGGAATCAAAAGCAAATCATGCAAGGCCTGTGACACAATTTAAAGTAGCAGGGTGTACTTCAAGCAAGAGAGTTTGACAATATTTTTAGTAGTGTTCGACCCTCTCTTTTGAGGTACGGAAAATTAAAGAAAATAAAAATGATTTACTATAAATTAATAAATTAATTTTATCTAGCTAGCTAGTTATCATTTATTTACTTACTCATTTGCTTATTTATCTTATTAATTTATTTTAGAAAACTGTCTACTGACCCAGCATTGTGATAGATACTTTGGTGTATACCAATAAGAATAAGACCTTATCTTTGCTCTCAAGGATATAACTCTGATACACTTACTAGCAGGAACTGAATATTACCCAAATTTAGAAATGAGTAGATAAAGCTTGCTGTATTAGTTTTATTTTCAGTTCAGTTCACTTCAGTTCAGTTGCTCAGTCATGTCCGACTCTTTGCGACCCCATGAATCACAGCACGCCAGACCTCCCTGTCCATCACCAACTCCCAGAGTTCACTCAGACTCGTGTCCATTGAGTCCGTGATGCCATCCAGCCATCTCATCCTCTGTCGTCCCCTTCTCCTCCTGCCCCCAATCCCTCCCAGCATCAAAGTCTTTTCCAATGAGTCAACTCTTCGCATGAGGTGGCCAAAGTACTGGAGTTTCAGCTTTAGTATCATTCCTTCCAAAGAAATCCCAGGGTTGATCTCCTTCAGAATGCACTGGTTGGATCTCCTTGCAGTCCAAGGGACTCTCAAGAGTCTTCTCCAACACCACAGTTCAAAAGCATCAATTCTTCGGCACTCAGCCTTCTTCACAGTCCAACTCTCACATCCATTCATGACTACTGGAAAAACCATAGACTTGATTAGATGGACATTAGTCAGCAAAGTAATGTCTCTGCTTTTGAATATGCTCTCTAGGTTGGTCATAACTTTTCTTCCAAGGAGTAAGCATCTTTTAATTTCATGGCTGCAGTCACCATCTGCAGTGATTTTGGAGCCCCCCAAAATAAAGTCTGACACTTTTATTTTACTGAGCAACAAAGTACCACCAGTGTAATGGTAATTAAAACAAGACACTATACTAACTCACCATTTCTATGGATATGGAGTCTGGGCACAGCAAGGCTTAGGTGTATCCTCTGCTCAGGTTCTTATAGACTGCAATCAACATATTAGCCAGGGCTGTTGTCTCATTCGAGGCTTGGGGTCTTCAGCTCACTGGTTGCTGCAAAAGTCAGTTCCTGTAGTTGTGTGTGTGCAGTCGCTCAGTCATGTCCAGCTCTTTGTGACTCCATGAGCTGTAGCCTGTCAGGCTCCCTTGTCCATGGAATTTTCCAGGCAAGAATACTGGAATGAGTAGCCATTCACTTCTCCAGGGGATCTTCCTGACCAAGGGTTGAATCCAGGTCTCCTGCATTGGAGGTGGATTCTTCACCATCTGAGCCACCAGGGAAGCCCTGGTGTATGTATACAGTTCCTTAGCTTCTAGAAGCATTTCTTCTGTGGCATGTAACCTGATATACAACATGACAGCTTACTTCCTCAAGACCAGTAGGGAAAACTATCTCTAGCATGCTATGAAAGAGTTTAATATAAAGGAACATAATCACAAAAGCAACTATCCCATAAATATAACCTAATCAAAAGAATGACTTTCCCATCATAGTCTCATGAAAGTTTCAGGTTATATACCCCAGGGTATGTGACTAGATGAGGAAAAATCTCATGGGTCATCTTGGAGGTCTGACTACTACACCTCTTAAACAAGAAGATGGCTTGCTAAAATATGGAGGCACAGAAAAATGAGAAGCAATTAGAGGTGTCTTTTTGAACCTTCTTTAGGAAAGAGTGGATACCACCTTCTTCCTGGTATTTAATATCCCTAACAATCATATGTCCAAGTTTGCCTAAAAATGGCACCCCACTCCAGTACTCTTGCCTGGAAAATCCCATGGACAGAGGAGCCTGGTAGGCTACAGTCCATGGGGTCACAAAGAGTCAGACACAACTGAACGACTTCACTTCACTTCACTTCAATCTTCATACCAATTGTCCCAGCATAATTTTAACAGTGTCCTTTTAAAGACTCAAGAATGTTTCTGTTTTTTTATTGCCAGGTGTTTATAGCCCTGAGGTAGGAGGTAAATAACACCATCAAAGCCTGATGCCATTCAGTATTTGTTATTCCCTTGCTCTGATTCCTGGGCTTACTGAGCAAACTTCTAACAATTTTTATATCTACAGAAAAAAAAAAACAACACTTGGTTGGACTTACATCACAGGCAGGTTCACTCCATGCTTGTCCTTCTCATTATAAATTAATGAACAGACTTACTGATTTATAAACTTCAATCCCTTACTGGTAAGACATTTCCTAATACCTATTTCAGAATCCTGAGCAGACAGAATTGCAATACAATCACCTTGTAGTTGTAGACCAAGATGAACTCATCAAGCAAATGATTCCCTAGAATGCCCCACATGCAGACCACTGACGACAGATTCACCTTGATTACTCTTTTGGGGCCTTTATTATAAACCCTTCTAGTAACTTTGTTGTTCAGTCACTAAATCGTGTCTGACTCTTTGCAACTCCATGCACTGCAGCACACCAGGCTTCCCTGTCCTTCACTATCTACAAAAATTTACATAGATTCGTGTCCATTGAGTCCATTGATGCTATCTAGCCATCTTATCCTCTGTTGTTCCTTTCTCCTTTTACATTCCATTTTTCCCCAGCATCAGGGTCTTTTCCAATGAGGCAGCTCTTCACATCAGGTGGCCAAAGTATTGGAAATTCCGCTGCGGCATCAGTCCTGCCAATGCATATTTAGAGTGGTTTCCACTAGGATTGACTGGTTTGATCTCCTTGCAGTCAAAAGGACTCTCAAGAGTCTCCTCCAGCACAAAACTCAAAACCCCCAGTTCTTCAGCACTCAGCCTTCTTTATGGTCCAACTCTCACATCGTTACTTGACTACTAGAGAAACTATAGCTTTTACTATGTAGACCTTTGTCAGAAAAGTGATGTCTTTGCTTTTTAATATGCTGCCTGTGTTAGTCACTCAGTTGTGTCTGACTCTTTACCACCCCATGGACTGTATATAGCCTGCCAGGCTCCACTTGCCTATGGGATTCTCCGGGCAAGAATACTAGAGTGGGTAGCCATTTCTTTCTCCAGGGATCTCCCCGACCCAGGCATCAAACCCGGGTCTTTTGCATTGAAGGCAGATTCTTTACTATCTGAGCCACCAGATAAGCCCAATATGCTGTTGAGATTTGTCATAGTTTTCCTTCCAAGGAGCAAGCATCTTTTATTAATGATTACATGACTGCAGTCACCATTTGCAGGGATTTTGGAGCCCAAGAAAATAAAATCTGTCATTGCTTCCACATTTTCCCCTTCTAATTGCCATGAATTAATGGGGCCAGATGCCATGATCTTAGTTTTTTGAATATTGAGTTTTAAGCCAGCCTTTACACTCTCTTCTTTCACCCTCATTAAGAGGCTCTTTAGTTCCTCTTTGCTTTCTGCCATTAGAATGTTATCATCTGCATATCTGAAGTTGTTGAACTTTTTCCTGGCAATCTTAATTCCAGCTTGTGATTCATCCAGTCTGGAATTTTACATGATATATTCTGTATATAAGCTGAGTAACCAGGTGACGATATACAGCTTTGTCTTTCTTCTTTCCCAATTTTGAACCAGTCTGTTGTTTCATGTCTGGTTCTAACTGTTGCTTTTTGATCTGCATTACAGGTTTCTCATAAGACAGGTAAGGTGGTCTGGAATCCTCAGTCTTTAAGAATTTTCCACAGTGTGTTGTGATCCACACAGTCAAAGGCTTTAGCATAGTCAATGAAATAGAAGTAGATATTTTTCTGGAATTTCCTTACTTTCTCTATGATTCATTTAATGTTGGCAATTTGATCTCTGGTTCCTCTGCCTTTTCTAAACCCAGCTTGAACATCTAGTAACTTAGACAGTAAAGTCAAAGAGATAAGTGAAGACTGAGTTGGTAGAGATTTGAGGCAAGCCTCCTAAGTGAGAGGTATATATGAACTAAGTCTCCAAGATGGAGTGGGTTAGATGAACAGGCAGAAAAAATCCATTAAGGTCACTTACATTCTTCATTAGTTTGCCATTATTTGTTAGGTGAGAGTTTCCAGTTAGCTAGAGCATGGACTGATTATTCCATGAATAATGGTTTCCTTTCCAACTGTACCACCATGTTCAAGAAAAAGACAATCTCCTTGACTTAGCCACAGATAAATGTCAAACCTTGGACGTAAGTCATATTCTATTAGGTTGATGAAAAAGTAATTGCAATTTCGGACTGTGATTTTAAATCATAACTAGGTTCAAACAAATCTCTATTAATCAAAATAGGAGCAATTACAATCAACACATTTTTGGCAATGGAAAATAAGTGTGTCTATTACTTTAGCATAAAAATTCATGATCTGGGATGAACAAACCCTTGCAAAACATTTTCTGCTTCCTGCTGATTGTGGAAGCTTTTTCCCTGTAAAAAGTTGTAGAAATGCTTGAAGAAGTGGTAGTCAGTTGGCAAGAGGTCAGGTGAATATGGAGGATGAGGCAAAACGCCATAGCTCAATTCGTTCAACATTTGAAGCACTGGTTGTGCAATATGTGGTCAGATGTTCTCATGGAGAAGAATTGGGCCCACTCTGTTGATCAGTGCTGGCTGCAGGCCTTACAGTTTTTGGTGCATCTTGTCAATTTGCAGAACATACTGCTCAGATGTAATGGTTTCGCTGGGATTCAGAAAGCTGTAGTGGATCAGATAGGCAGAAGACCACCAAACAGTGACCTTGACCTTTTTTTGGTGCAAGTTTGACTTTGGGAAGTGCTTTGGAGTTTTGTTTTTTTTTGGTCCAGCCACTGAGCTGGTCATTGCCAGTTGTATAAAATCCGATTTTTATCACACGTCACAAGGTGATTCAGAAATGGTTCATTGTTGTTGCACAGAATAAGAGGACACTTTAAAACAACTTTTTTTTTGTGTGTGTGACCAGCTCAGGAGACATCCACTTATCAAGCTTTTTCACCTTTCCATTTTGCCTCAAATTAACAGAGGAGCCTGGCAGGCTACAGTCCTTAGGGTCGCAAAGAGTAGGACCTGACTGAGGTGACTTAGCACACATGCATGCATGCCAAATGACAGTAGAATGGTCGATGATGAGTTCTTGGGCAACTTCTCACGTAGTTGTAAGCTTTGATGATGGCTCTCAATTGGTCGTTGTCAACTTCCAATGGTGGCCGCTGCACTCGTCATCTTCAAGGCTCTCATCTCTTTTGCTCTCATCTCTCTTGAACCACCACTGCACTGAGGGTTTGTTAGCAGTTCTTGGGCCAAATGTGTTGATATTTATTGCAAGTTGTTTCTACTGCTTTATGACCCATTTTGAACTCGAATAACAAAATCACTTGAATTTTCTTTTTGTCTAACATCATTTCCATAATCTAAAACAAATACAAAATACAAAGCAAGTAATGTCATTAGCAAAAAAACATAAAGCAAGAAACTTGCATTGAAATGATATATAACTTAATCACATTTATTTAAGAATGTATTCCAATATCAAACAGCAAAGCTCAACAATGCTAAACTACCGTTATTTTTGCACCAACCTGATAGGATTCTGGGATAATGAATGGATTTAGTTATTCATTACATATTTATTGAGTACCACTGTGAAGCAGGTGTTCAGCCAAGGTGCCGGGAACCCAGTGGTGCAGAAGACAGTTGCATGTCCAGCCCTTACAGCCTGCAGAGAAAAGTCTTACTTCATTTGGGTGACTATGCAAAACTGGACAGAGTGGCTTACAAACAAGATACATTCTTAGCAGTTATACGACTGGGAGGTTGATAGTATGCTATGAAAGTTTAAAAGTGGAGGGCTTCAGAGAAATCTAGCCAGAGGGACTGACACCATCATGGAAATGTGACCAAGATTAAGCAAAGAAAAAGGAAGTAAGGAGTGTTCAAACAAACAAACAAACAAAAATAACAAAAGCCCCAAAGTCAGGAACAAAACAGAAATTTTAGGAGAGTATTTAATTTGCTCAAATCAGTGAGAACCAAGATTAGGGAAGTAAAGTGAGAGTCAAGGGCATTTTAGGCCCATTCTGGTGTTTCATTCCTTACCCTGAGAATAATGAAGGACAGCTGAAGGGATCTAGCAGCAGATGCATGGCACCAGACCCCTAAGACTTGCAATGCCCTTGAATTTGGATGACGGGCAGGTAGTGGTCAGGCCAGTTCATACCTACATACATTATTATGAATTCTGTGAGTATTCCCTTCTGGCACTTGCTAATATATTTATGTTTTTCAGAAATTAATTCACATAGTGCTTTTTGCTTTGTGACAAGATAGATGCAACAGGATTTGGCAGAATTTTTTCTTTTTTATTAAAAATTTTTTTTTTACTTTACAATACTGTATGAAACAGGTTTCTTGGACATAGTCCCATTTTCTACACCTTCTAGTAATGATTTAAGTTTGGGAAACTGTAGCCCCTACCCCTATCTTCTAGGAGAGTTTAGCACTATTCAGTTCAGTTCAGTTCAGTTCAGTTGCTCAGTCTTGTCTGACTCTTTGCGACCCCATGAACCACAGTACCCCAGGCCTCCCTGTCCATCACCAACTCCCAGAGTCCACCCACAACCATCTCCATTGATTCAGTGATGCTATTTAAGCATCTCATCCTCTGTCATCCCCTTCTCCTCCTGCCCTCAATCTTTCCCAGCATCAGGGTCTTTTCCAATGAGTCAGCTCTTTGCATCAGGTGGCCAAAGTATTCGAGTTTCAGCTTCAGCATCAGTCCTTCCAATGAATATTCAGAACTGATTTCCTTTAGGATGGACTGGTTGGATCTCCTTGCAATCCAAGGGACTCTCAAGAATCTTCTCCAGCACCACAGTTCAAAAGCATCAATTCTTCTGTGCTCAGCTTTCTTTATAGTCCAACTCTCACATCCATACATGACTACTGGAAAAAACCATAGCCTTGACTAGATGGACCTTTGTTGACAAAATAATGTCTCTGTTTTTCAATATGCTATCTAGGTTGATCATAACTTTCCTTCCAAGAAGTAAACGTCTTTTAATTTCATGGCTGCAATCACCATCTACAGTGATTTTGGAGCCCAGAAAAATAAAGTCAGCCACTGTTACCACTATTTCCCCATCTATTTGTCGTGAAGTGATGGGACCTGATGCCATGATCTTAGTTTTTTGAATGTTGAGCTTTAAGCCAACCTTTTCACTCTCCTCTTTCACCCTCATCAAGAGGCTCTTTAGTTCTTCTTCACTTTCTGCCATAAGAGTGGTGTCACCTGCATCAGTTCAGTTCAGCTCAGTCACTCAGTCACATCTGACTCTTTGCGACCTCATGAATCACAGCACGCCAGGCCTCCCTGTCCATCACCATCTCCCGGAGTTCACTCAGACTCACGTCCATCAAATCCATGATGCCTTCCAGCCATCTCATCCTCGGTTGTCCCCTTCTCCTCCTGCCCACAATCCCTCCCAGCATCAGAGTCTTTTCCAATGAGTCAACTCTTCTCATGAGGTGGCCAAAGTACTGGAGCTTCAGCTTTAGCATCATTCCTTCCAATGAATATTCAGGACTGATTTCCTTCAGAATGGACTGGTTGGGTCTCCTTGCAGTCCAAGGGACTCTCAAGAGTCTTCTCCAACACCACTGTTCAAAAGCATCAATTCTTCGGCGCTCTGCCTTCTTCACAGTCCAACTCTCACATCCATACATGACCACAGGAAAAACCATAGCCTTGACTAGATGGACCTTAGTTGGCAAAATAATGTCTCTGCTTTTGAATATACTGTCTAGGTTGGTCATAACTTTTCTTCCAAGGAGTAAGCGTCTTTTAATTTCATGGCTGCAGTCACCATCTGCAGTGATTTTGGAGCCCCCCAAAATAAAGTCAGACACTGTTTCCACTGTTTCCCCATCTATTTCCCATGAAGTGATGGGACCGGATGCCATGATCTTCATTTTCTGAATGTTGAGCTTTAAGCCAACTTTTTCGCTCTCCTCTCTCACGTTCATCAAGAGGCTTTTTAGTTCCTCTTCACTTTCTGCCATAAGGGTGGTGTCATCTGCCTATCTGAGGTTATTGGTATTGCTCCCAGCAATCTTGATTCCAGCCTGTGTTTCTTCCAGTCCAGCGTTTCTCATGATGTACTCTGCATAGAAGTTAAATAAGTAGGGTGACAATATACAGCCTTGACATACTCCTTTTCCTCTTTGGAACCAGTCTGTTGTTCCGTGTCCAGTTCTAACTGTTGCTTCCTGACCTGCATACAGATTTCTCAAGAGGCAGGTCAGGTGGTCTGGTATTCCCATCTCTTTCAGAATTTTTCACAGTTTATCGTGATCCACACAGTCAAATAGTCATAGGCATAGGCATAGTCAATAAAGCAGAATAGGTGCACTACCCATTAATTTTAAAAGTAATAGATTTCTTGGCATTATATTTTATATTTTTAGAAGAATTTACATTCTTTGTTGTTTCCCGCATTGTAAAGTTTGAAATTAGTGTTACACACATTCCATTAGACAATGAATGAGGGAAGAGTACTTTCCCGCTTGACCATGACTGTTCTATACTTTCTTCTCTTATGAATTTGTCTTGGATATTTCTTATTCTTTCACTCATAAAGTTAAACACACAAAAACTATGTTCATCTGTTGTGTGCTTTCTTTTCAAACTCATCATTATTTTGCATTAAAGAAAGATCTTTGTGTTAATAGCCCCTTCCCTGTTTGCTACTGGTAGTGTTTCGCTACATAATTTATCCAGAAACAAAAATAGCTTCTCAATTTAAATTCACTCACAATCTGGTTAGCATTCAGGGGAAATAACAACTGACAGAGAATTGGGCCCAGAAAACTCAAAAGCATGCAAACTCTTTAAAGTTTTTCTGCAGATTTAGCCTGGGAATAGGTGAAATCATTCTCACAATTTGTTTATACTTCCTAAGGAAGTGTTGCCTTGCCTCAAAGCATCGAAAGCATGAACATAATGAGGAGAACAGAGGGCCTTGTGTTTCTGTTTGCAGGTTTTTTATGTAGGACTGACAGCTTACTCTACCACAGTGTAACCTTCTAATCCTTTCTTGCTGTCATCATAACTAGCATAAATGATATTTTTATAAGAACTGAACCACTGAAATTTTCATGAAGATAAGTAAAAAGAAGACAAGTTTTGTAAGGAAATAAATCTACAAATGATAAATTCTTCAGTAGTCCTTCCCTGGAAACATTAGAGATGTGATATACCAACTGTACTTTAATAATTTAAAAAGTGTCTACCGTCTCTTCACTAACTAATTCTTACACTAGCAATTCAGGATCCCACTGCCAGAATACATTCCTACAAAGGGATATTTTTCTTTTTTGAAGAGGCACACAACCAGTCCCAAAATCTCTACTTGCAAATCAATGATGCTGATGTCAGAGAAAGGGGAGATCTCTAATGTTACCTTAAAAAAAATTCAAGAAAAATATATTAAGAGGAAGTGACCTTTGCCCTGTTACCTCAATAAAAATTTTACCATTTTGCACTTCAGTACTTCAATGATACCCAGAACAGACCAATAACCAAAAAACACCAGGCAATGATAAGTTGCCTTTGGTCCCAATATAAGGAAATGAGATGAGGAAAAAAGGAAATTATGAGTTGTTTTCAAGGTGTAAGACCTTAACAACTGGGAAAGATACTTTAGTGCATAGGCTCATTCATATTATTTGTTCCAAGATTTACTCTGTTCTACAATTTTCCCATGAACTGATGATATTTTCATATATAAATAATTATTCTGTATTTTTACCTTGGACATATATTTTCTCAGTTCATCTCAAGAACAGAATACATTTGTCTCGAGAATATAATACATTTATTTCTTCCCACAATTATTTTTGATCTTACATAAGCTTCTATCAAAAGAGGGGGAAACGATATTGTTTGATGATATGATTATGTCTTTGGCTTAACCTTACAGTGACTCAGATATCTGTAAACTAATAATAATAATAATAATAATAATAATAATAATGGCTTCATCAGGAATTAGATGAGTTAATATTCATAAAGTATTTAAAAGATGGCATGGGATATAATAGGTACTCCACCACAGACTGCTCAATAATTATTAGCTATTATTATCTGTGGATAGTCCCATGGATACCACCTAATTGTCATGTAATTGTTATGCATTATAGAACTAATAAACCTTGCTTTCTCTGATAGTGAAATTTAGCATAAAGTGAAATCTGACTTGTTTTTTCCTGTTGTTACTTCTCAAAATTGCCTTGTAAATTAGGCAGGGTGTAAAGTGTAAAGGTGGAGAAGGCAATGGCACCGCACTCCAGTACTCTTGCCTGGAAAATCCCATGGACGGAGGAGCCTGGTAGGCTGCAGTCCATGGGGTCACTGAGAGTTGGACACAACTCAGTGACTTCCCTTTCACTTTTCACTTTCATGCATTGGAGAAGGAAATGGCAACCCACTCCAGTGTTCCTGCCTGAGAATCCCAGGAACGGCGGAGCCTTATGGGGTCGCAGAGAGTCGGACACAACTGAAGTGACTTAGCAGCAGCAGCAGCAGCAGGAAAGTGTAAAGGATAAAGGACGGATAATTACAAAGCCTGGATTCTCACTTAACGTTCTGCTACTCAGTTTTGTTATGTAACTGCTTAGGTCTCAGTTTCCTTGTAGCCAAAATAAGACCTACATGGTTATAATTCTGTAGAGATCTTAACTGCTCATGATGTGCATGCATGTGTGCCTGCTAAGTTGCTTCAGTCATGCCCAACTCTTTGCAACCCAATGGATTATAGCTGACCATGGAATTCTCCAGGCAAGAATACTGAATTGAGTTGCCATGCTTTCCTCCAGGGGATCTTACTGACCCAGGGGTCGAATCATAATCTCTTATGCCTCCTGCACTGGCAGCCAAGTTCTTTACCTCTACTGCCACCTGGGAAGCCCATGATGTAACACATGCTAAAAGGATGACATATTGGAGACTCTTATTTGATATATCCCCTCCCCCAAATCTGTTTTCACCTAATTTTTAAACCCACAATTAGGGAAAACTCAAAATAGACACTTAGCAAGTCACCAGGGATTAATTTCTTCTACATATTATGATGCATTTTTTATATGACACAATGTTACACTGTTCCTGGATGCCCCAGCATGTGGCAAATGATTATAACTTCATTGCTGATGTTTGAAAGATTATGACTGATAAGGTAAGCCTTATGCTTTCATATTTCTTTTGTTTCTACTTCATTCTCCTTATAAATAATTCATAGAATAAAATTACTGTCCCAGAAAAATACAGTCTGTTTCATCAGCCCCTTCAGACTTTATTGATCAGTGCATATGATTTTTAATACATATCCATGGAATTTAGAAATCTCATTTTTCCCTTTGCTCTGAAGGACTTTAAAAGCATATAGTTGTACAAAATATTTATATTTATAAACTCTATATTGTGGAAGCATTATGCCTAATTCCTTCTATTTATGTCCTAAATCTCTTTGCTACAAGGACAACTTTCACTCATTTGCTATACTAATAAAAAATAGCTATCGTTTATTAGTTATTTATGAAATCACTCATTATCTCATTTTTCCCTCTTTATAATAATACTGTGAGGTATTTTACTAGTTGAGAAACTGAGCTCACTGAAATTAAATAATTTTCCCAAGTTACCTAAAGAGTTAATGCTGAAATCAGGATTTGAATTCTGAAAGTTCAGACATCTGAGCTCATGTTATTAACCATTAGACACAGTGCCCTTTTTAAATGAAGCCGGCCTGAAGGAATGGAGTGAAGATTCCAGGCCAGGCTGCTGAAATCTGCATTTCCATTATGCTGTTCCCCAGTAACTGTTGTTATTTAGGTTTAAACCTATCCTTCCAACATGATCCACTTGAAAGGTTCTATCAGGTTAGAGAAACCATTTTGTATTGCCTGACAAAAACTGTCTGTCTAGACTCTCTATTTATTTGGACTGAAGGTAACTTTTCAGGCAAAGGCTGAGGGTGGTGGTGGTAATCTGCACAGAGACAACCAGGCCAGCCAACCAACACAGCCAATCAGGGGGCAGATCAACGCTCCAGGGGAAGAATCACATCCTTGAAATAAGAAATGTCAGGATATTGAAAAGCAGTGGGGCAGATGTTATGACAGTAGGAATGATGGAACTGAACAATTTGGGAGGGGAAAAAGGCAAAGAAATATGAAACTAAACAAAGAAGTTTGGAGCCATGAACAACCACAACAAAATCAAAACCCTTTCTCTCCGTTGCATCTTATTACCTCTTTAATATTTCCACAGATGGGCTTTAAAGACACATACGTTTGTTATTGAGGGTGGATTAGAGATCCTCATAAAAATATTTTGAGTGTGGAAAGAAGATTTTAGAACAAAGGATGATTTTATGGAAAAGTTACTTGTGACTATCCTCACATGTTTTTAAGCTCTATTTCCTTCAAATTTCCCTGATGGCTCAGAGGTCAAAGCATCTGCCTCCAATGCAGGAGACCTGGGTTCAATCCCTGGGTCGGGAAGACCCCCTGGAGAAGGAAATGGTAACCCACTCCAGTATTCTTGCCTGGAGAATCCCATGGACAGAGGAGCCTTGTAGGCTACAGTCCACAGTTTCGCAGAGAGGAGGACATGACTGAGCGACTTCAATTCACTTCACTTCACTTCACTTCCTACAAATTTAAGTCTAGACTCCATTTTCTGAGTAAACATTTACATACAGTCAGTAAAAACTACCTTTGAACATAACATTGGTTAAAAATATTTCAAATTAAATGAAGTTCTGGAAGATGTTACGGACACCCCCTATTATTTATTATTTTCTTTATTTAAAGTAGATGTATAGTTCATTTACAATGTAGTGTTAGCTTCTGGTATACAGCAAAATGATTCAGATATGTATTACATATATATTATATATGCTTATATATTCTTTTTTAGATTCTTTTTCATTATAGTTTATTATAAGATATTGAATATAGCTTCCTGTGCTATACACTAGGCCCTTTTTGTTCTTCTGTTTTATATATACTAGTGTATATCTACTATGTGGAGAAGGCAATGGCACCCCACTCCAGTACTCTTGCCTGGAAAATCCCGTGAATGGAGGAGCCTGGTGGGCTGCAGTCCATGGGGTCGCTAAGAGTCGGACACAACTAAGCGACTTCACTTTCACTTTTCACTTCCATGCATTAGAGAAGGAAATGGCAACCCACTTCAGTGTTCTTGCCTGGAGAATCCCAGGGATGGGGGAGCCTGGTGGGCTCCTGTCTATGGGGTCGCACAGAGTCGGACACGACTGAAGCGACTTAGCAGCAGCAGCAGCATACCTACTATGAAGAACTACAGGGCCTTCTAGAACAGACACACAAAAAAGATGTCCTTTACATCATAGGGGAATGGAATGCAAAAGTAGGAAGTCAAGAGATACCTGAAGTAACAGGCAAATTTGGCCTTGGAGTACAAAATGAAGCAGGGTAAAGGCTAACAGAGTTTTGCCAAAAGAATACACTGGTCCTAGCAAAAACCCACTTCCAACAACAAAAGAGAAGACTCTACACATGGACATCACCAGATGATCAATACCAAAATCAAATTGATAATGTTCTTTGCAGTCAAGGATGGAGAAGCTCTGTAAAGTCAGCAAAAAATAAAATAAAATAAAATTAAAAAGACTGGTAGCTGACTGTGGCTCAGATCATCAACTCCTTATTGCCAAATTCAGACTTAAATTGAAGAAAGCAGGGAAAACCACTAGACCACTCAGGTATGACATAAAACAAATCCCTTATGATTATACAGTAACAAATAGATTCAAGGAATTAGATATGATAGAGTCCCTGAAGAACTATGGACAGAGGTTCATGACATTGTACAGGAGGCAGTGATCAAGACCATCCCCAAGAAAAATAGATGCAAAAAGGCAAAAGGGTTGTCTGAGGAGGCCTTTAAAAAGCTGAGAAAAGAAGAGAAGTGAAAGGCAAAGGAGAAAAGGAAAGATAAACCCATTTGAATGCAGAGTTCCAAAGAATAGCAAGGAGAGATAAGACAGCCTTCCTCAGCGATCAATGCAAAGAAATAGAGGAAAACAATAGAATGGGAAAGATTAGAGATCCCTTCAAGAAGATCAGAGACACAAAGGGAACATTTCATGCAAAGATGAGCTCAATAAAGGACAGAAATGGTATGGACCTATCAGAAGCAAAAGATATTAAGAAGAGGAGGCAAGACTACATAAAAGAACTATACAAAAAAGACCTTCATGACCTAGATAACCATGATGATGTGATCACTCACCTAGAGCCAGATATCCTGGAATGGGAAGTCAAGTGGGCCTTAGGAAGCATCACTATGAACAAAACTACTGGAAGTGATCAAATTCCAGCTGAGCTATTTCAAATCCTAAAGGATGATGCTGTTAAAGTGCTGCACTCAATATGCCAGCAAAGTTGGAAAACTCAGCAGTGGCCACAGGACTGGAAAAGGTCAGTTTTCATTTCAATCCCAAAGAAAGGCAATGCCAAAGAATGTTCAAACTACCGCATAATTGCACTCATCTCACACACTAGCAAAGTAATGCACAAAATTCTCCAAGCCAGGCTTCAGTAGTATGTGAACCATGAACTTCCAGATGTCCAAGCTCGACTTAGAAAAGGCAGAGGAGCCAGAGATCAAATTGCCAACATCCACTGGGTCATCAAAAAAGCAAGAGAGTTCCAGAAAAACATCTACTTCTGCTTTATTTACTAATCCAATGCCTTTGACTGTGTGGATCACAACAAACAGGAAAATTCTTCAAGTGATGCAAATACCAGACCACTTTATCTGCCTCCTGAGAAATCTTTATGTAGGTCAAGAAGCAACAGTTAGAATTGGACATGGAACAACAGACTGGTTCCAAATAGGAAAAGGAGTTCATCAAGGTTGTATATTGGCATCCTGCTTATTTAACTTATATGCAGAGTCTATCATGTGAAATGCCGAGCTGGATGAAGCACAAGCTGGAATCAAGATTGCTGGAAGAAATATCAATAACCTCAGATAAGCAGATGACATCACCCCTGTAGCAGAAAGTGAAGAAGAACTAAAGAGCCTCTTGATGAAAGTGAAAGAGGAGAGTAAAAATTTGGCTTAAAACTCAACATTCAGAAAACTCAGATCATGGCATCCGGTCCCATCACCTCATGGCAAATAGATGGGGAGACAATGGAAATAGTGAGATACTTTTGTGACTGCAGCCATGAAATTAAAAGATGCTTTCTCCTTGGAAGAAAAGTTCTGACCAACCTAGACAGCATACTAAAAAGCAGAGACATTATTTTCTGACAAAAGTCCGTCTAGTCAAAGCTTTGGTGTTTTCAGTAGTCATGTATGGACATGAGTTGGGCTATGAAAAAGCTAAGTGCTGAAGAATTGGTGCTTTTGAACTGTGGTGCTGGAGAAGACTCTTGAGAGTCTCTTGGACTGCAAGGAGATCCAACCAGTCCATCCTAAAGGAAATCAATCCTGAATGTTCATTGGAAGGACTGATGCTCAAGCTGAAACTCCAATACTTTGGCCACCTGATGTGAAGAACTGACTCATTTGAAAAGACCCTGAGGCTGAGAAAGATTGAAGACAGAAGGAGAAGGGGATGACAGAGGATGAGATGGTTGGATGGCATCATCGACTCGATGGACATGAGTTTGAGCAAGCTGTGGGAGTTGGTGATGGACAGGGTAGCCTGGTGTGCTGCAGTCCATGGGGTCACAAAGAGTAGGACACGACTGAGTAACTGAACTGAACTGAGTGTATATCTGCTAATCCCAATTCCTAATCTATCCATCCCCATTTATTTCCTCTTTGGTAAACCTAAATTTGTTCTCTATGTGTGTGAGTCTATTTCTCTTTTGTAAGTAAGTTCATTTGTATAATTTTTTACACTCCACATGTAGGTGATATCATATATTCGTCTTTCTTAGCTTACTTCACTTAGTTTGATAATCTCTAGGTCATCCATATTGCTGCAAATGTAAAAAATAGACATACCCTCATCAGTTCAGTTCAGTCACTCAGTCGTGTCTGACTTTTGCGACCCCATGAATTGCAGTACGCCAGGCCTCCCTGTCCATCACCAACTCCCAGAGTTCACTCAAACTCACGTCCATAGAGTTTTCTGAATACAGCATATTCCAATTTTCCCGTTATCAAGAGACAATAAGCCATGAATATTTATTTACAAGATTAATATTTTGTTAGAAATAAATAAATTTAAAAAACATTTAATAATTGTGTAAACATTTTTTTTAGGAAAATGTAAATGGAGTTTTAATTGTTATATAGCTGTTTATTACCAATGCTATCCTCAGGCTAGCTAATTTAAAAGTAAAACTTCCTATACTAGGAAACTCATATACTTGTTAAATCAATGAATTGATTAAATAAAATATAGATCTTTTTTGTCTAAATAGTCCCTGTAATTATAGCTTGCATATTCTCTAAAAAAATGATTCATAGAATTAGTCACTACTCTTAGTATTTCATTTTAATGTGAACAATAACAATTAAGATTGTATCATACTTTTTCTCCAATTTAGCTGTTTTTAAACATTTGCTCTCTTTTTAATATTTGATTAGTTTTTCAGATGTGCCTGTTTATAAGTTTTTAAAACATTAGATATGATACAGAGTCTGAAATCCAAGAGCATGAAATAAATGAAGATTTTATTTGTGTATTAGGATCAATAGATTACTGTGTTTTTCACAAGTACCAGGAAAAATAAATCTTGCATTAGTTGTTACATGTGATACATGTTCCAGATAATGAAACAGTAGCTTTCTTATGTTCCAGTCACATTTTAATTCTTGAAAATAAAATTTTAATTCTTAAAGTCAACTATATTTAAAAAATCCTCCCAACTTTTACAGAAGCATAACAATATGAAAGACAGCTTTAAATCAGGTTAATCTTTTATGGAGTCAGGTTATTGTTCTATGTGCATTTCTTTCAGAACCTTTTCCTGCTAGAGTGGAATTTTCCCATTCTCTCATGGAATCCTTACACTACTGTACTTTCTAGTTGCTCTATGATACAGAAGCTCAAAAGATCCAAATCCAAGTGAAGGTTAATAGCATTGTACTGAGGTTCAAAGCATGCCTATCTTTTTCTCCTTCCCTTCCTTTACCCCAGTGATAGGGATAGAATCTAAAGAAGAGATTCCAAAGCCAAAGACCGGAGAAAGTATCTCAAGGAACTAAATGTCAAATACCATCTACCAACCCACATATCATCATTCTCTGTTTGTGAGGAGATTATTACTGATTCTAACCGGAGTTATTGAAGTCACTGACAACCATGGCTTCATTCGGTCCATATAGAATGTTGTGATCATGATCACTGACTTTATAATAGCAATTTTCTATGATCTATCTATTAATATCTACCTATCTATCTATCCAATGTGTATGTTCAATAGCATTATTTGGTAAACCAGAACACAATCGCTAACAAGTTTATTCAGACCCCTTTTCACCAACTAATCCAATTATTTTAGTATTATTTTAGCCCAGGGGACCATACTTACTTGCTTCTTGTGTGATTTGATTGTTTGAAAGTAAGAATCAGGTTATATCAGCCTTGTTGCCCTTGCTACTCAAATTGTGGTCCATGGACCTACAGACATTGTCAGAATTGCAGAAGCTTCCGCTATGCCCCAGATAAATGAAACTAAATTCCTTAGCTTAACAAGACCTCCTGATGATAGTTACACACTTCAAAGTTTGAGAAGTACTAAACTAGAGCAGTGAGTCTTACAGCCAGCTATAAATTATAGTCATCTGGGGAAATTTTAACAACTATTTTGTCTAGGCTTCATCTCTGAGACAGTTCCTGAGCATCAGATTTAAAAAAAAAAACAAAAACAAAAAAAAAAGCATCTCTCCAGGTGATTCTGTTGTGCAGCCAGGGCTGAAAATCACTGCACGTAAACAAATGACTTCATTCGTGAAGTATTTATTATGCATGGGGAATGTATACAATGAGGCTGGACAGATGTTACAAAGCCTCAGTGCCTTGCTAAGGATCCTTGGGAATCCAATTGTATAATTTATGGGAAGATGGGGTCCATAATGTACGTTACCCCTAAAAGCACATGAAATACACAGGAATCCATTCCAGGGGACTTTATTACTCCTAACTATGATTTCTCATGTCGTAACATTAAGTGTCCAATTAAATAGTATTGTGTTGGTACAAAGACTGTAATGAATCTTTGGCCAGTCCAATACTTTCTGAGGAGATGTAAAGGAATGTATTATCTTTTTCCTCCCAAGGGTCCTCATTCTCCTTTTAACTATCTTCTAATTTAAAATAAAATTAACTAATTAAAAATAAAATTTGATTTTACCTACTAAGGACTCTGCTTTTCAAACATTAAACAGAACAAGTATATAAAATTCAGTCATGACTGAGCATTTTTCTGTCATTTATACATTTCTTTGTTCTAGAAAATCTGGCTGGAAATTTATTCCCCATTTAATATTTTCTTGCTTGACAATCTTTTGAAAAGTGATTTAGCTTTTATTATAAAAAGCATAGTTACTGTGAAAATAAGAAACTTTAGAAAATATCCATTGGAATATTTACTTAGGAAATATTTACTTAGGAATAATACTTTAGGAAATAGCCAATAATACTGTGGTTTTAACCATAGTATTCGCTACCATTAAAGTTCTATATTAAAAATCAGTATTTATACATGAAATTAAAAACTGTGGGATTATTCTGCTGGAAAAGTGAACAGATGATTGTTCAAGTAAAACTGAAGCATGAAGTGTGGATGATATATTTTCAAGTGGATATAAAAAGACCAGTTGGCAGTTGCTTTGAAAGGACAGATATAGAGGAGAATAAAGCATTATCTGTCAGAGCATATTGTCGAATTTTAAACAGGCCTCTCCATTTGGTTTTCTCTTTTCTTCACCTCCAATTTGGTTTATAGACTCTTAAGCCTCATAAGTGAGAACCTAGATATCTGAAGATGAGTGAAATATTTGAAATTGAGTTTCAAATACACTGTGAATGAAAAGAATGGGGGCTTTCTAGTTTCAAGTTGAGACAATATAACAAACAATCGTCTCTCCACAACAGGTAGTGTAATATAGGGTTAGATTATCTAAAGAGATTTATATCCTGGATGTGCTCAGAAGAGAAATTGTAACTGGTGATTTGTTACAATTGTTGTTTTCATTTTTTTTTTAACAATAATACAGTAGCCCTGAGTGTAGTGATCTTTGTTTCTATCAAAACTTATCCTGTGAAGGAAAAAAGTCAGGGAGGTGGGTGGAGATTGGTACATAAACGTAGAACACTCTGGTTAAAGAATATCTTAACTAACTTTGGTTGATGCAATTTTAAGAATCATATGTATAACATTCTGTGTGTATTTATAGCAGGGAAAACAGGCTTAAGGATCTTAGATCTACCATTTTTTATTCAAATGATCTTGGGCATGTCACTTAATTTCACTTTACTCTAACTACCTCCTTGGTTCAATAAGGGTAATATGGTCATTAGAATGGTTAAATTACATAATATATGACTATTTACCCCATAGGTATATGCTTAAAAAATTTAGGAGGTAGATAAATAAACTGTGGGACATGCATACTATGGACTGTTAGTGCTAAGAAGAAACAAGCTATTAGTACATGAAAAAACAGAGAGGAAACTTGAACATATATTACTAAGTGAAAGAAGCTTTTCTGAAAAGTCTACATACTGTAAGATTACAACTATTTGCCATTCTGGAAAAGGCTACACTAAGGAGCCAGTAAAAGGATCATTGGTTCCTAAGGGTAAAAAAGGAAGGAGAGATGAATAGGTGGAACACAGAGGATTTTTAGGGTGGTGGAACTATTCGATATGATATTATAATGTAAATATATGTCAACTTTCATTGTGTGAAAATCCATAGAAGATACAACACAAAGAGTGAACCCTAATGTGAACTATGGACTTGGGGAGATAATAATGTATCAATGTTAGGTTCATCAGTTGTAACACCTACACCACTGGACTGTGGGTATCAGGAGTGATGGAGGTGGTGCATGTATGTAGACAAGGTGTATATGGGAATGCTTTGTGCTTTTCACTCAGTTTTTCTATGAATCTAAAACCTCTCTAGAAAATGCAGTTCATTAATTTAAAAGAGAAAGATATTAGCTATTATTGTTATCATAGACTTAAAACGAATTTTAAATTTATTTCTTTGTTTTTGGTTTGTGCTAGGTCTTCATGGCTGTGTGCATGCCTTCTCTGGTTGCAGTGAGGCAGGGCCACTCCTCATAGCGGTGCATGGGCTTCTCACTGGAAGAGCGTCTCTTCTTGCAGTGCACAGGCATGAGGTGCACAGGCTTCACTAGTTGCAGCACACATGCTCAGTAGTTGTGGCCCACAGGCTTAGTTGCCCTGCAGCACGTAGAACCTTCCCAGACCAGGAATCAAACCCTTGTTCCCTGCATTGGCAAGTGGATTTTTATCCACTGTACCTCCAGGGAAGTCCTATCATAGGCTTTTAAAATTAGTGAAAAATTTCCCTATTAAAGAATATAGTGAATAATGAAAAGATTATTTGTATCATTCATATATATTTGACAAGGCAAGCAGGGAATGGAAAATGAGCTATAAGAGAGGGAGAGAGAAATCACACAGAACTGATTTACCATATGTTTCACTTTCCTGAATTTAATAAACATCTCTACTTGGAATCCTTTATGCTGGTGGCAATGTAGGTAAGAGTTGAACAACTAGCCTTTTTTGTGGGGCAGGGCCCATTTACTTTCTAAAACTAGGACACAAATTGATAGTCTGGAGTCTCTGTCTCCCTCTTTCTTGGTTTTGTTGCTGCCAGTGATTTTGTCTTCATTGTTTAAGTGTAGTTTCTGTATATTTCTTTCTGAATTCCATGGACCACTCTAAACTGCCTAGTCCTCCAATGTTGACTTACACCTTTGGAGTAAATCTTTCAAATGTTAACTTCCTTGAAAAGGTCAGCTGAAAACTTGTACATAATTGGTCCTTTGGGCATATGTATTCTGTCAGAATAAAGGGAATGGTGGAAGGAAAATTCTCTCACTGAGTTAAATGAACAAAATGGGGGCAAGAGATGAAAGAGATTTCTTCTTATTATTTATATAATTTTGAGGGAAACTAGAAATTATCTTAAAGTTGATTGAACTACTCTCATTAATGTTAAAAACCGTTGACTCCCAAAGATGCCTTGGAACTGGAATATAGTTTTATGGTCTAAATGTTTTTTGTTTTTTTTTTTCTCTTTTACCTTAGATTTTTAAATGTATTTTTTCATTTAATGAAAAAATTAAATGTAAATTTTCCATTCTATTTGAAAAGACAGTTCCAGTTAGAAGAAATATTTATGGAACAATTACTGTACTCAAGGGTTTGTGCATTGTTCTATTCTCCTAAGAAACATAGGAAGTAGCTGTGAAAATACTGTTTAATAATCCCCATTTTACAGATGTGGAAACGAGTCATAGATATTCCATAACTTGCCTGAAGTCATTCAATTATATGGTGATATTAGGATATAGAACCTAACTTTGCCTAACCTAATTATGCTGTCATACATCCCCTACCAAAGACTTTGGAGAAGTAGTTCTTAATTCTATAAGACAGAAGTAAGAAGGACTTAATGACAAATTGATTTCTCAAATGAAGAGTGACTTTAGCTAGCAACATTTACTTCTATGAACCACCAGAAAATTTAAAAAACACAAATTCAATATCTTATTAATAGTTCCCATTTAATATCGCTGCTTGACATGATATTTATTGCTTTTTATCATATTTGAGCTCCAGTTGAGAGTTTTGAAATGTTGAAATAATATCACCATATGGATAATTTACTAGATGTACTATTTTTGCAACTGTTTTGAAGGGAAATAATTAGATGCAATGTACCACTTGCTTGTTTTTTTGTCTTTGATCTTATCCTTAGGTCTTATAAAAGAATTAAATGAAAATTCACCACTAAAAAAACACAGAATAGATCATTGGTTTTTACAAGTAAAACCTTGGTGAAGTGCCATTGAACTATATTCCTAAATTAGGGGAAATAATCATTGCATTTAATATAGTGTTAGCAATGACTTAAAGCCGATTGCCTCCTCCTTTATCAGTGTCCTTTGCAAGTTCATCTATCACGGCTTCTTCTGTCAGGAAGTGGAATCTATTTCTTCTTCCACTGAACTTGGTTAGCCTTGTGATTGCTTTGGCCAATAGAATGTGACAGAAGCAAAGATATGACACTAGTTTCGCACGTGCCTTGTGCTTCTTTCAGTATTCTGGCATAATAGCCATGAGAACAAGCCTGGGTTGTTAAAGGATGAGATACCATGTGGAACAGAGATGAGCAGTCCTAATTGAACCACCTTAGACAGCTCCCAGCAGATATGCCTGCTGACTATAAACACATGAGTGATCCTTGCCCAATTAACCAAGCCTAATGGAAAGAATCATTCACATGAGCCTGGTCAAGATGGTCAACACACAGACTCATAAACCAAATGAATTGTTATTTTAAGCCAGTAAGTTTTATTTGGTGGGAAATGGTTGTTAGTTAGCAAAATTGATGTATCTGAGTTTAAATCCCAGTTCCAATACAATACAAGTGTGACGATGGGTAGATTAATTCACCGTCATCCAGTGACATATTTATTATCTGTAAAAGGGGGATAATGTAGTGATGATTAATGTTGTGTAGATACTTGTAGTCCTCTTTCCTCAGCACGGTACCGCCACAGCATGTGTCTGGTCCCTTGGAGTTAGATGTGGGCATGTGACTTGCTTTGCCCAGTGATATGTGAGTGATTATCTTGAAAAGTGTTTATAAAATTCAGAATCTTTCTTACTCTTGTAATCACAATGCTCCAAATAAAGAAGTTCTGTCATTTTGAGTCCTGAAATAAGAAGCCATCTCTGGAGCCCCATTCTGACTCACAATGGACCTTGAAAACTTAAGATTGTTTGTTACCACTGTAAATCCCAGCCCATTGTGGTTGGTACAGAAATCAATAATACTCTTATAAGATTGTTTTATGACAATATAAACCTCTAAGTACAAACCATTGAACATCTAAAGTATTCTATAGTAACTAATATTAATGCTGCCTTAACCAGATAATAAGATGAAACAAAACTAAAAAATCCTTGGGAGATAGGATGTAAAGGTTTCTTTTAAAAATAATTGTCTTCTTAATTGATATTCAAATACCCTTTTAATATCATTCTATGATAAATTAGGGCTTAAAACTTTGTTTATCTGTTCACTGTACCAAAAAATGCAATATAATTGGAGCTTAATACTGTTGGCTTCATCTTCAACTTTATAAACTTAATGTAATATTATTTCTTCAACTTTTAAAATCCACACTTATGTTAAAATTATCTCAGAAAGTTAAGGATTATGATTAACATATATTTGTAAATACTTTTCCAATGTTTTAGATTATTTTTTAATTTATCACTGTCACTTTGCTGTAGCACTCCAGAAAGATTTGGGTATGAAAAAGAATATTTATTACACATTGTTATGTGACTTTGGGTGGAGTAGGAAATGATCACTCACTCCAGTATTCTTGCCTGGAAAATTCAGTGGACACAGATACCCAGCAGGCTACAGTCCATGGGGCAGCAAAGAGACACAACTGAGCACATAGGTGACTCATTGGAAAAGACTTGGATGCTGGGAAAGATTGAGGGCAGGAGGAGAAAGAGGCAACAGGGAGCAAAATGGTTGAATGGCATGAGACTCAATGGACATGAGTCCGAGCAAACTCTGGGAGATAGTGAAGGACGGGGAAGCCTGGCATGCTGCAGTCCATGGGGTCACAAAGAGTTGGACAGAACCTAGCAACTGAACAGCAGCAACAGCCTATCCATTGAGTCAGTATGCTACCTGAACATTTCATCCTCTGCTGCCTCCTTTTCCTTTTGCTTTCCATCTCTCCCAAGACCCCAAATTGGGGTATTTTCCAATTAGTCGAATTTTTGCATCAGGTAGCCAAAGTATTTGATATTAGAACATAGTTATCTAGGTGAAGTTAGTTCTAAAAGTCCTTGTAGGTCTTCATAGAACCGTTCAACTTCAGCTTCTTCAGCGTTACTGGTTGGGACATAGGCTTGGATTACCATAATATTGAATGGTTTACCTTGGAAACGAACAAAGATATTTCTGTCATTTTTGAGATTACATCCAAGTACTTGCATTTCAGACTCCTTTGTTGACCACGAAGGCTACTCCATTTCTTCTAAGGGATTCCTGCCCGCAGTAGTAGATATAATGGTCATCTGAGTTAAATTCACCCATTCCAGTCCATTTTAGTTCGCTGATTCCTAGAATGTCAATGTTCACTCTTGCCATCTCCTGTTTGACCACTTCCAATTTGCCTTGATTCACGGACCTGATATTCCAGGTTCCTATGCAATATTGCTCTTTCCAGCATCGGACCTTGCTTCTATCACCAGTCACATCCACAACTGGTATTGTTTTTGCTTTGGCTCCATCCCTTCATTCTTTCTGAAGTTATTTCTCCACTGATCTCCAGCAGCATATGGGGCACCTACCGACCCGGGGATTTCCTCTTTTAGTATCCTATCATTTTGCCTTTTCATACTGTTCAAGGGGTTCTCAAGGCAAGAATACTGAAGTAGTTTTCCATTCCCTTCCCCAGTGGACCACATTCTGTCAGACCTCTCCGCCATGACCCTCCCATCTTAGGTGGCACCACAGGGCATGGCAGTTTCACTGAGTTAGACAAGGCTGTGGTCCATGTGACCAGATTGGCTAGTTTTCTGTGATTATAGTTCCAGTGTGTCTGCCCTCTGATGCCCTCTTGCAACACCTACCACCTTACTTGAATTTCTCTTACCTTGTACATGGGGTATCTCTTCACGGCTGCTCCAGCAAAGTGCAACCACTACTCCTTACCTTGGAGGAAGGGTATCTCCTCATGGATGCCCCTCCTGACCTTGGACTTTTGAAGCAGGGCAAAGGCTGATAGAGTTTTACCAACAGAATGCACTGATCATAACAAACACTCTCTTCCAACAGCACAAAAGAAGACTCTACACATGGACATCACCAGATAGTCAACATCGAAATCAGATTGATTATATTCTTTGCAGCCAAAGATGGAGAAGCTCTATACAGTTAGCAAAAACAAGATCGGGACCTGACTGTGGCTCAGATCATGAACTCCTTATTACCAAATTCAGACTTAAATTGAAGAAAGTGGGGAAAACCACTACACCATTCAGGTATGACCTAAATCAAATCCCTTATGACTATACAGTGAAACTGAAAAATAGATTTAAGGGCCTAGATCTGATACATAGAGTGCCTGATGAACTATGAACAGAGGTTCGTGACATTGTACAGGAGACAGGGATCAGGACCATCCCCATGGAAAAGAAATGCAAAAAAGCAAAATGGCTGTCTGAGGAGGCCTTACAAATAGCTGTGAAAAGAGAAGTGAAAAGCAAAGGAGAAATGGAGAGATATAAGCATCTGAATGCAGAGTTCCAAAGAATAGCAAGGAGAGATAAGAAAGCCTTCTTCAGCGATCAATGCAAAGAAATAGAGGAAAAGATAGAATGTGAAAGACTAGAGATCTCTTCAAGAAAATAAGAGATACCAAGGGAACATTTCATGCAAAAAATGGGCTCAATAAAGGACAGAAATGATATGAACCTAACAGAAGCAGAAGATATTAAGAAAAGGTGGCAAGAATACACAGAAGAACTGTACAAAAAAGAGCTTCACTACTCAGATAATCACGATGGTGTGATCACTTACCTAGAGCCAGACATCCTGGAATGTGAACTCAAGTGGGCCTTAGAAAGCATCACTATGAACAAAGTTAATGGAGGTGATGGAATTCCAGTTGAGCTATTTCCAATCCTGAAAGATGATGCTGTGAAAGTGCTGCACTCAATATGCCAGCAAATTTGGAAAACTCAGCAGTGGCCACAGGACTGGAAAAGGTCAGTTTTCATTCCAATTCCAAAGAAAAGCAATGCCAAAGAATGCTCAAACTACCACACAATTGCACTCATTTCACACGCTAGGAAAGTAATGCTCAAAATTCTCCAAGCCAGGCTTCAGCAATACGTGAACCGTGAACTTCCAGATATTCAAGCTGATTTTAGAAAAGGCAGAGGAACCAGAGATCAAATTGCCAACCTCCGCTGGATCATGGAAAAAGCAAGAGAGTTCCAGAAAAACATCTATTTCTGCTTTCTTGACTATGCCAAAGCCTTTGACTGTGTGGATCACAATAAACTTTGGAAAATTCTGCAAGAGATGGGAATCCCAGACCACCTGACCTGTCTCTTGAGAAACCTGTATGCAGATCAGGAAGCAACAGTTAGAACTGGATATGGAACAACAGACTGGTTCCAAAGAGGAAAAGGAGTGCATCAAGGCTGTATATTGGCATCCTGCTTATTTAACTTCTATGCAGAGTACATCATGAGAAACGCTGGGCTGGAAGAAACACAAGCTGGAATCAAGATTGCCGGGAGAAATATCAATAACCTCAGATATGCAGATGACACCACCCTTATGGCAGAAAGTGAAGAGGAACTAAAAAGCCTCTTGATGAAGGTGAAAGAGGAGAGTGAAAAAGCTGTCTAAAAGCTCAACATTCAGAAAACGAAGATAATGGCATCCGTTCCCATCATTCCATACTAAATAGATGGGGAAACACTGGAAACAGTGTCAGACTTTATTTTAGGAAGCTCCAAAATCACTGCAGATGGTGGCTGCAGCCATGAAATTAAAAGACGCTTACTCCTTGGAACGAAAGTTATGAACAACATAGATGGTATCTTGAAAAGCAGAGATATTACTTTTCCAACAAAGGTCTGACTAGTCAAGGCTATGGTTTTTCCAGTGCTCATGTATGGATGTAAGAGTTGAACTGTGAAGAAAGCTGAGTGCCGAAGAATTGATGCTTTTGAACTGCGGTTTTGGAGAAGACTCTTGAGAGTCCCTTGGACTGCAAGAAGATCCAACCAGTCCATCTGAAAGGAGACCAGTCCTGGGTGTTCATTGGAAGAACTGATGTTGAAGCTGAAACTCCAGTACTTTGGCCACCTCATGCTAAGAGTTGACTCATTGGAAAAGACCCTGATGCTGGGAGGGATTGGGGGCAGGAGGAGAAGAGGAAGACAGAGGATGAGATGGCTGGATGGCATCACCGACTCGATGGGCTTGAGTTTGGGTAAACTGCGGGAGTTGGTGATGGACAGGGTGGTCTGGCATGTTGCTATTCATGGGGTGGCAAAGAATTGGACACGACTGAGTGACTGAACTAAACTGAAAGAGACAAAGACCTGTATGCAGATAACTGTAAGACTCTGATGAAAAAATTAATTATTACACACACGGATGGAGAGATATACCATGTTCTTAGATTGGAAGAATCAATATTGTCAAAATGACTATACTACCCAAAGCAATCTACAGATTCAGTGCTGTTGCTGCTAAGTCCCTTCAGTCGTGTCCGACTCTGTGCAACCCCATAGATGGCAGCCCACCAGGCTCCCCCGTCCCTGGGATTCTCCAGGCAAGAACACTGGAGGGGTTGCCATTTCCTTCTCCAATGCATGAAAGTGAAAAGTGAAAGTGAAGTTGCTCAGTCGTGTCCGACTCTTAGCGACCCCATGGACCACAGCCTACCAGCCTCCTCTGTCCATAGAATTTTCCAGGCAAGAGTACTGGAGTGGAGTGTCATTGCCTTCTCTGACAGATTCAATGCAATCTCTATCAAATTATCAATGGTTTTTTTCACAGAATTAGAAAGAAAAATCACAATTTGTATGGAAATACAAAAGACCTCGAATAGCCAAAGCCATCTTGAGAATGAAAAATAGAGCTGAAGGAGTCATCCTTCCTGACTTCAAATTATACTACAAAGATACAGTCTTCAAGACAATATGTTACTGGCACAAAAACGGAAATATAGACCAATAGGACAAGTTAGAAAGCCCAGAGCTAAACCCACACACCTATGGACACCTTATCTTTGACAAAGCAAGCAGGAATATATAACGGAGAAACAACAGCCTTTTTAATCAATGGTGCTAAGAAAGCTGGACAGCTACTTGTATAACAATGAAATTAGAACACTTCCTAACACCATACAGAAAAATAAACTCAAAATGGATTAAAAATTTATACATAAGGCCAGAAATTAAGCTCTTAGAGGAAAATATAGGCAGTACACTCTTTGACACAAATTGCAGCAAGATTCTCTGACCCACCTCCAAGATAAACGTAAGTAAAAAAAATAAATAAATAAACAAATGGGACCTAATAAAAATTAAGTTTTTGCACAGCAAAGCAAAGGGAACTATAAACAAGATGAAAGACTCTTCAGAATGGGAAAAAATATTTGCAAGTGAAGCAAATGACAAAGGATTCATCTCCAAAATATATAAGCAGTTCATACAGTTCAATATCAGAAAAACAACCCAATAAAAAAAGGGGGGGGGGAGGGGGCAGAAGACCTAAACAGACCGTTCTACAAAGAAGACATACAGATGACCAATACACACATGGAAGGGTGGTCAACACTGCTCATTATTAGAGAAATGCAAATCAAAACTACAATTAGGTATCACACCAGTCAGAATACTCATCACTGAAAAATCTACAAACAATAAATGCTGCAGAGCATGTGGAAAAAAAGGAACCCTCCAGTACACCTGGTGGGAGTGTAAACTGATGCAGCCATTATGGAAAACAGAATGGAGATTGCTTTAAAAACTAGAAACAAATCTACCATATGCTCCAGCAATCCTACCACTGGACCTATACCCTGAGAAAACCACAATTGTAAAAACCACATGTGTGCATGCTAAGCCGCTTCAGTCGTGCCCTACTCTTTGCAACTCTATGGACTGTAGCCTGACAGCTTCTTTGTCCATGGGATTGTCCGGGCAAGGATACTGGACTGGGTTGTCATTCCCTCCTCCAGGAGATCTTCCTGGCCCAGAGATTGAACCCACATCTCTGATGTCTCCTGCATTGGCACGTAGGTTCTTTACCATTAGCACAATCTGGGAAGCCCGTAGGTTCTTTACCATTAGCACAATCTGGGAAGCCCCTAAGAGACACATGTACTCCAAAGTTCATACCAGCAATATTTACAATAGCCAGGACCTGAAAGCAACCTAGATGTATGGATAAAGATGAATGGATAAAGAAGTTGTGGTACATTTATGTGATGAAATATTACTCAGCCATAAAGAAGAATGAAGTTGAGTCAGTTGTAGTGAGGTAGATGAAGTGAGAGCCTCTTAAGCAGAGTGAGGTAAGTCAGGAAAAGAAAAACAAGTGTCATGTATTAACATGTTTAAATGGAATCTAGAAAAATGGTACTGATGAACCTCATAGAGAAAGGAATTGTGGGAAGAACTGAGAAAGCAGCATTAATATATATAAACTATCATGTGTAAAATAGTTACTGGGAAGTTGCTAAATAACAGGGAGCCCAGCCTGGTGCTCTATGATGACCTAGAGGGGTGGGATAGGGAGAAGGGACAGAGAAGAAAGAGGGAAAAGAATTTTATGTAGATATATTTTAGAAAATGTTTATAATAAACATATTATGTTTTATATTTTATTTCTTTATTCTACTTTATTGACCAGAGTCTTTGAAATACTATTAAATCATATTAGTGATAGAGTTTTCTTTTCTTTACCCTCCCTAAAATAGTAATACCAAAAAGTATTTTATTGGTAAGGGTGATGTCAAGTGTGGGCTAAGAGATGTAAACAATTAGTAAAACTTCCTGGTACTAGCTTAAACATTACCTAGGAAAACCAGGCATAATTCAAGGTAAACTGAAAGGTCTTAATCATTGCAGTTCATCTGGTAAAGAATCTTCCTGCAATGCAGGAGACCCCAGTACAATTCGTTGGTCGGGAAGTTCCTCTGAAGAAGGGATAAGCTACCCACTCCAGTATTCTTGGGCTTCCCTGGTGGTTCCGATGGTAAAAAAAATCTGCCTACAATGCAGGGGACCTGGGTTTGATCCCTGGGTTGAGAAGATCCCCTAGAGGAGGACATCGCAATCCACTCCAGTGTTCTTGCCTGGAGAATCCCTTGGGACAGAGGAGCCTGGTGGGCTACAGTCCATAGGGTTGCAAAGTGTTGGACACAACTGAGCGACTCAGCACAGCACAGCATAAATATATATATATGATTGATTCATGTTGTTGTATTGCAGAAACCAAAACAAATTTTTAAAGCAATTTTCTACCAATTAAAAAAATAAATAAAATCAATTAAAAAATGGAAGTTGGAAGATGGGAGAAATTATAAACAGAGACTAAGGCCAAATTTTTGCTATATGATTAGATAAGATAGATAGAATATATAAATGGATGGATAACAGATCAATTGATTGGGTTAACTGTGGTACATTCAGTCATAATAGAGGGACTGGTGAGGTGACTGAGCTAGGAAGCCACACACTGGGGTTCATAATTATGGTCCAATAATTGAGGACTGGATTGAAGCAGGGTTATAAATAACAGAAAGAGACAAGATTTCTAGTAATATCCAGGAACTAAAATTGATTGCTTGTCCTGATTATCTGTGCAGATGGAACATACCTGAATTTTTTCTCTTTATTTCTTTCTGCTGTCTACCATTTTTTCTCTTTACTATTTATTTCATATTTTAAAGCAAAATAAGTTGAGAACATTATAAAATATCCAAAGTACTCTCACACCACTGACAACTCTACTCAGATATATATGTATTTTGCACACTTCTGAACTTTTGGACAAAGAATACAAATGCACAGATATTCCAATAAAATCACAAGGCAGTAGCCACTATTTTTATAGATAGTAATGTTCAATATGCCTTTAAATTAATAAATCCACATCTGTGATATTAATATTCCACATCAGAGTTCCTGACATTAAAAAAAAAACAAGTCAACAATGAGAGGGTTTCACCTAGAGTGTATGTGGTATATTCAATTTTTGTTGAACATAAATCTTGTGGGAAATCAGAAATCTCAGAAAATTTTCCTGTAGATAATGAAAATAAAACTAGTCATTATTTTAAAACACATCATATATTAATATATACAAAGAAGGAAACTTCAGTTAAGTTCAGTCGCTCAGTCACGTCCGACTCTGCCACCCCATGCACCACAGAATGCCAGGCCTCCCTGTCCAATGCCAACTCCCGGAGTTCAATCAAACTCGTGTCTATTCTGTCGGTGATGCCATCCAACCATCTCATCCTCTGTCATCCCCTTCTCCTCCTGCCCCCAATCCCTCCCAGCATCAGGGTGTTTTTCAATGAGTCAGCTCTCTGCATCAGGTGACCAAACATCAGTCCCTCCAATGAACACCCAGGACAGATCTCCTTTAAGATGAACTGGTTGGATCTGCTTGCAGTCCAAGGGACTCTCAAGAGTCTTCTCCAACACCACAGTTCAAAAGCATCAATTCTTCGGTGCTCAGCTTTCTTTATAGTCCAACTCTTATATCCATACATGACTACTAGAAAAACCATAGCCTTGACTAGATGGACCTTTGTTGGCAAAGTAATGTCTCTGCTTTTTACTATGCTGTCTAGATTAGGTTGGTCATAACTTTCCTTCCAAGGAGCAAGCGCCTTTTAGTTTCATGGCTGCAGTCACCATCTGCAGTGATTTTGGAGCCCAGAAAAATAAAGTCAGCCACTGTATCCACTGTTTCCCCATCTATTTGCCATGAACTGATGGGACCAGATGTCATGATCTTCGTTTTCTGAATGTTGAGCTTTTAGACAGCTTTTTCACTCTCCTCTTTCACTTTCATCAAGAGGCTTTTTAGTTATTCTTCACTTTCTGCCATAAAGGTGGTATCATCTGCATATCTGAGGTTATTGATATTTCTCTTGGCAACCTTGATTCTAGCTTGTGCTTCTTCCAGCCCAGCGTTTCTCATGATGTACTCTGCATAGAAGTTAAATAAGCAGGATGCCAATATACAGCCTTGACGAACTCCTTTTCCTATTTGGAACCAATCTGTTTTTCCATGTCCAGTTCTAACTGTTGCTTCCTGACCTGCATACAGGTTTCTCAAGAGGCAGGTCAGGTGATTTGGTATTCCCATCTCTTTCATAATTTTCCACAGTTTATTGTGATCCACACAGTCAAAGGCTTTGGCATAGTCAATAAAGCAGAAATAGATGCTTTTCTGGAATTCTCTTGCTTTTTCGATGATCCAGAGGATGTTGGCAATTTGATCTCTGGTTCCTCTGCCTTTTCTAAAACCAGCTTGAGTATCTGGAAATTCATGGTTCACATATTGCTGAAGCCTGGCTTGGAGAATTTTGAGCATTACTTTCCTAGCATGTGAAATGAGTGCAATTGTGCGGTAGTTTGAGCATTCGTTGGCATTGCTTTTCTTTGGGATTGGAATGAAAACTGACCTTTTCCAGTCCTGTGGCCACTGCTGAGTTTTCCCAGTTTGCTGGCATATTGAGTGCAATGCTTTCACAGCATCATCTTTCAGGGTTTGAAACAGCTCCACTGGAATTCCATAACCTCTACTAACTTTGTTCATAGAGATGCTTCCTAAGGCCCACTTGACTTCACGTTCCAGGATGTCCGGCTCTAGGTGAGTGTGAGTGATCACACCTTCATGATTGTCTGGGTCGTGAAGCTCTTTTTTGTACAGTTCTTCTGTGTATCCTTGCCACCTCTTCTTAATATCTTCTGGTTCTGTTAGGTCCATATCATTTCTGTCCTTTATTGAGCCCATCTTTGCATGAAATGTTCCATTGGTATCTCTGATTTTCTTGAAGAGATCTCTAGTCTTTCCCATTGTATTGTTTTTGTCTATTCTTTGCATTGATCGCTGAGGAAGGCTTTCTTATCTCTCCTAGCTAATCTTTGGAACTCTGCATTTAAATGGATATATCTTTCCTTTTCTCCTTTGCTTTTCACATCTCTTCTTTTCACAGCTATTTGTAAGGTCTCTTCAGACAACAACTTTGCTGTTTTGCATTGCTTTTCTTGGGGATGATCTTGCTCCCTGTCTCCTGTACAATGTCACGAACCTCCATCCATAGTTCATCAGGCACTCTGTCTATCAGATCTAGTCCCTTAAATCTATTTCTCATTTCCACTGTATAGTCATAAGGAATGTGGTTTAGGTCATACCTGAATGGTCTAGTTGTTTTCCCTACTTTCTTCAATTTAAGTCTGAATTTGGCAATAAAGAGTTCATGATGTAGCCATCATAGTCAACAAAAGAGTCCGAAATGCAGTTCTTGGATGCAACCTCAAAAATGACAGAGTGATCTCTGTTCATTTCCAAGGCAAACCACTCAATATCAAGGTAATCCAAGTCTATGCCCAGACCAGTAATGCTGAAAAAGCTGAAGTTGAACTGTTCTATGAAGACCTACAAGACCTGCTAGAGCTAACACCCCAAAGATATGTCCTTTTCATTATAGGGGACTGGAATGCAAAAGTAGGAAGTCAAGAAACACCTGGAGTAACAGGCAAATTTGGCCTTGGAGTACAGAATGAAGCAGGGCAAAGGCTAACAGAGTTCTGCCAAGAGAACCCATAGTGAACACCCTCTTCCAACAATACAGGAGAAGAAAGAAAGGAGTGGGCATAAAAAAACAGCACATATTAACCCATCAAACACTGCCTGTAATAATTAGGTAAATTTATGATTGATAAGTCTTTGGAAACGTTAAGGGTTAAACTGAGCCCAGTTGGAGCTGGACTATTTATGACATTTAGTAAATAGTTTTACTTTCAGCCCATTTTAAAAATTGTAAATATTCTCTGAAGTATAAAATGGCTACAATTAAGACACATGCTATTTTAAATTTTTCAGAGATACCTAAGCCTGTAATAACTGGGGACTTATCCCAGATACTACAAAGTTAATTTTTATGCACTGAACAGGGAAAAAGTTGAAAAGATCAAAAGAATTTCTGAGACCCTTTTTATTTTTACTTTTCTAGTTATTCAGAGCAGCTTTAAGAATGTCTATGAGTATTATGAGGCTTCCCTGGTGGTTCAGATGGTAAATAATCTGCCTAGAATGCAGGAGACCTGGGTTCCATTCCTGGGTCAGAAGGATTCCCTGGAGAAAGGAATGACTACCCACTTCAGTATCCTTGCCTGAAAAATTCCATGGACAGAAGAGCCTGGCAGACTAGAGTCCTTGGGGTCACAGAATCAGACTTGACTGGGTGAGTAACACTCTCACTTTCTTCATGAGTACTACAGAAAGTATATAACATAAGGCTATATATAGGCACACTATATGTGCTTTCTTTCTTCAGCATTTTAAATGCATCAAAGTCAGTTTTTCCTGTTTCTTTTACTTGTGATATATGTTTCTTTCTTATGACTATTATTTCAGATCTATACTTCCACGACAGAGCATTTTATTTAGATCCAGTATAATATGGTTCTGATTCTAATTACCAGATCCTAACTGTTTGGCCAGTTCCAAACATTAACTAGGCAGTGACTTAGTATCCTATTAGTAAGGCTATGAAAATAGCTTTTGAAATTTAAAGAAACCGCTGTAACACTTCTGTCTCATAACTCATAAATCTGCTTAATCTGGTGAATATCACTCATCCAGTTATATTTATTGAGCATCTATAATATGCCATTCCTATACATTTTTCTTATTATTGATATGCAATAGGTGTAGAAATGTTGTGATTTTATCCAAGGTTATATTTGTGGTTACCTTATATTTAAGCCAATACAAAAATAAGCAGCTAATAAATCCAAATGTCACATTGATTTTCATGGATCTAGCACTGTACCACACACCAAGAGAGATTAAAAACACATATGAACGGCTTCCCTTGTGGGTCAGTGGTAAAGAATCCTCCTCCCAATGCAGGAGTTAAGGGTTCAATCCCAATCCAAGAAGATCCCACATGCTGTGGAGCAACTAAGACCATGTGCCACAGCTACTGAGCCCATGTTCTGCAGCTAGTGAAACCCACATGCTCCTAGAGCCCTTACTCTGCAATAAGAAAAACCACAACAATGAGAAGCCCACACATGGCAACTAGAGAGTACCCCCTACTTGCCAAAAATAGAGATAGACATATGCAATGATGAAGACCCAGCACAGCCAAAAATAAATAAATAAATATTATATATATATATATATGTATATATACACACACACACATCATGAACTGATTTTTCAAGGACCTTAGGATCTATTTGGGAAAGGTGATCCAATATATGTAGTAAGTAGATTATAATGTCAAATAGTATTAAGTAGTATTTAAATGCATCCTGACTACTGAATATCAAGAGAGAAGGCAATTAGTGTAAGAAGATTACCTCTCACATATAGCTACTTTTGGTTTGTTCTGCATGATGATGGGATTCCTAAATTTTCCTAAAAATGCTGTCTTCTGACACTAGTTGCATAATCTCATGGTAATTAGCTAATACTAATTAAGTAAGGTGCCGTTTGAACTAAGACATGTTGCCACAGTCTCTACCAATCCCTACTGCCTTTCTGACAGCAAGGCTGAGCATCAGTGGCTTTCATCATCACCACTGTGCTGCTGTTTCTCAGAGCAAAGTGCTTCCTCTACTTGTGTCTCCAGTGAAAGAGAAGGTAAAAAAGAAAAAAGAATTTGACAGATCCTTATGTTTTATTAATAGATTAAAATGAGAGCCAATTTCCAGGGAGAAATTAAGGAATAGTCTTGCATGCTCAATATACAAAAGTATGCTTTTATTTAAATTATGTTGCCCATCTCACTGTCATGTGCCTTGTCCCTAAAGTCATTTGATTTTGTAACTGTTGAGGTAGAAAAATATCCTGAAATCTCAAGTAATTAGAAAAATCTTACGTGTAAGATTGTAAGCCATGCATGACCTTGAGGAATGAGGCAGGCAGTCTATGTGGAGGAATACCAACATAGGAGGAGACTGAGTATGTGAAAAGACTTGGTAGTGAAGCCGCTAGTGTTGTGTGCTGTAGTTTATAGAAAAACTCATGTATTGTGAACAGATGATTCCTAATAAATAGTAGCAGCAGTCATGATTGGCTCCTCAGAGAGTATGGATAAAGATTAGAGGGTCTGAATGGTCATCTGGTAGAGTTGGAAACTGGAATTCCAGATATTAATAAATGACTATCAATACTTCAACCATGAAGTGATCTGATGAGCATGGCCTTTACAGAAGACAATGCTGGAACAATATTGGAATGAATAAGACAGGGATTGACATGATAATCAGGTAATTTGCATGGTTTGGAGATTATTGGAGTTTAGACATGATATGTTAAAATTTGATAGTGGTAGAAAATATGTGCAGAATATGCTATTTACAGAAAGGAGAATGAGGGCTGATGTAGAGAAATGTACCTGGTCAATGCATCAAATTTGTTTGCAAAAAAAGATAGAAATCAAGCAAAGAAAATAGCTAATCATAGAGAAGAGAGGAAGAAAGTAAGGTCAGGTATGTCACAGAAGGCAATAGAGGAGTGAATTTTAAGCAAGGAAGATATGGTCAGTAGTGTGAACATATTTTAGACAGGCCAAGGGTGAACATAAAATTCAATATATCCTTGTGCATTTGAAGTCACATCCGTGGTCAGTTTCTCTTAGAGTGTAAATAACAAGTAGTGTACTGGTCAGGCTTTCTCAGAAGTGCAATAATCCTTTCAAGTTATTGAGCTAACTCTTCATTGTGTTAGTTATGAATAAGAAGAAGCCTATTAACCCCAAAGGTTAATCTGCTTTAAGAGTGCTTTCCCAGCTGCATGATATAAAGTATATGCTAATGAAAGAAAGGTCTTTCTGAACAGCATAGGAAATGCAAGGCAAATTAGGTAGTGAGAGTACACTGTGGGTTGGAATCACCAGGAGAAGGTCACTTGACCATATGAGGTTGAAACAAGATTTTGGAAGATGGGTGGGAAATGAAAAAGCTGTGAAAGGGCAAGGATAGTGCCTTATCAGTTGTGTTTGACTTTAATTAGGGTGAGAGAGGACAAAATGGAAGTTCAAAAACATAGTTATGTTTATTACTTTTTTTTTCTGATATTCTTTCCTGATATTGATGATATTTGGTTTTATATATCAAAGTTGAAAGGGTTTTTCTTTTCTTTATTTGACTTTACTAATCATGAAATTTTATCTCACATCAGCATGCCTAAAATCTTTCCCTGGATTTTTCAGCAAAAGGAAAAACAACTTTATAACCTAATAACCATCTTAATGCTTTCCAATGCAATGGCCACTAGTCACATATGTCTAATAAAATTAAAATTAATTAAAACTAAATAATGTATAAAATTACCTTCCATAGTTGTACTAGCCAACATTTCAAGTACTTATTAGTTGTATGTAGCTAGTGATTACTGAATTGGACATTGCCAAACGATATTGGAATTAAATGAACATTATGTCATCATAGATGATACCACCCTTATGGCAGAAAGTGAAGAAGAACTAAAGAGCCTCTTGATTAAAGTGAAAGAGAAGAGTGAAAAAGTTGACTTAAAACTCATCATTCAGAAAACCAAGATCATGGCATCTGATCCCATCACTTCATGGCAAATAGATGGGGAAATAATGGAAACAGTGAGAAACTTTATTTTGGGGGGCTCCAAAATCACTGCAGATGGTGACTGCAGCCATGAAACTAAAAGATGCTTGCTCCTTGGAAGAAAAGCTATGACCAACCTAGACAGCATATTAAACAGCAGAGATGTTATTTTACCAACAAAAGTCCATCTAGTCAAAGCTATGGTTTTTCCAGTAGTCATGTATGGATGTGAGAGTTGGACTAAAAAGAAAGATGAGCACCGAAGAATTGATGCTTTTGAACTGTGGTGTTGGAGAAGTCTCTTGAGAGTCCCTTGGACTGCAAGGAGATCCAACCAGTTCATCCTAAAGGAAACCAGTCCTGGGTGTTCATTGGAAGGACTGATGCTAAAGCTGGGGCACCTGATGCAAAGAACCAACTCATTGAAAAAGACCCTGATGCTGGGAAAGATTGAGGGCAGGAGGAGAAGGGGACAACAGAGGATGGGATGGTTGGATGGTATCACCGACTCAATGGGCATGAGTTTGAGTAAGCTCCGTGAGTTGGTGATGGACATGGAGGCCTGGCATGCTGCACTCCATGGGGTCACAAAGAATCAGACACGACTGAGCAACTGAACTGAACTGGACTTCCATCATCAGGGAATGTTCTACTGGATAGCACAACTGATAACATAAATTAGTAGCTGCCCTGTGGTTGAAGATGACTGATTTTGCTATAAGAATTGAGACGAAGGAATAATTTTTGTGCTGTGACTCTAGATGGTCTATTTAATTATCAGTTCAGTTCAGTTCAGTCGCTCAGTCATGTCCTACTCTTTGTGACCCCATGAATCGCAGCACACCAGGCCTCCCTGTCCATCACCAACTCCTGGAGTTCACTCAGACTCACGTCCATAGAGTCAGTGATGCCATCCAGCCATCTCATCCTCTGTTGTCCCCTTCTCCTCCTGCCCCCAATCCTTCCCAGCATCAAAGCCTTTTCCAGTAAGCCAACTCTTTGCATGAGGTTGCCAAAGTACTGGAGTTTCAGCTTCAGCATCATTCCCTCCAAAGAGATCCCAGGCTTGATCTCCTTCAGAATGGACTGGTTGGATCTCCTTGCTGTCCAAGGGACTCTCAAGAGTCTTCTCCAACACCACAGTTCAAAAGCATCAATTCTTCGGCGCTCAGCTTTCTTCACAGTCCAACTCTCACATCCATACATGACCACTGGAAAAACCATAGCCTTAACTAGACGGACCTTTGTTGGCAAAGTAATGTCTCTGCTTTTCTTCTTCTTTTTTTTTTTTTTAGTATTAAGTTTTTTATTTTTTTAATTTTAAAATCTTTAATTCTTACATGTGTTCCCAAACATGAACCCCCCTCCCACCTCCCTCTGCATAACATCTCTGTGGGTCATCCCCATGCACCAGCCCCAAGCATGCTGTATCCTGCGTCAGACATAGACTAGCGATTCAATTCTTACATGATAGTATACATGATAGAATGCCATTCTCCCAAATCATCCCACCCTCTCCCTCTCCCTCTGAGTCCAAAAGTCCGTTATACACAGCTGCGTCTTTTTTTCCTGTCTTGCATACAGGGTCGTCATTGCCATCTTTCTAAATTCCATATATATGTGTTAGTATACTGTATTGGTGTTTTTCTTTCTGGCTTACTTCACTCTGTATAATCGGCTCCAGTTTCATCCATCTCATCAGCACTGATTCAAATGAATTCTTTTTAACGGCTGAGTAATACTCCATTGTGTATATGGATATACACATATATATGTGTATACTGCTTTCTTATCCATTCATCTGCTGATGGACATCTAGGTTATTTCCATGTCCTGGCTATTATAAACAGTGCTGCGATGAACATTGGGGTACATGTGTCTCTTTCAATTCTGGTTTCCTCGGTGTGTATGCCCAGCAGTGGGATTGCTGGGTCATAAGGGAGTTCTATTTGCAATTTTTTAAGGAATCTCCACACTGTTCTCCATAGTGGCTGTACTAGTTTGCATTCCCACCAACAGTGTAGGAGGGTTCCCTTTTCTCCACACCCTCTCCAGCATTTATTGCTTGCAGATTTTTGGATCGCAGTCATTCTGACTGGTGTGAAGTGGTACCTCATTGTGGTTTTGATTTGCATTTCTCTGATAACTGGTGATGTTGAACATCTTTTCATGTGTTTGTTAGCCATCCGTATGTCTTCTTTGGAGAAATGTCTATTTAGTTCCTTGGCCCATTTTTTGATTGGGTCGTTTATTTTTCTGGAATTGAGCTGCATAAGTTGCTTGTATATTTTTGAGATTAGTTGTTTGTCAGTTGCTTCATTTGCTATTATTTTCTCCCATTCAGAAGGCTGTCTTTTCACCTTGCTGATATTTTCCTTTGTTGTGCAGAAGCTTTTAATTTTAATTAGATCCCATTTGTTTATTTTTGCTTTTATTTCCAGAATTCTGGGAGGTAGATCATAGAGGATCCTGCTGTGATTTATGTCTGAGAGTGTTTTGCCTATGTTCTCCTCTAGGAGTTTTATAGTTTCTGGTCTTACATTTAGATCTTTAATCCATTTTGAGTTTATTTTTGTGTGCGGTGTTAGAAAGTGATCTAGTTTCAGTCTTTTACAAGTGGTTGACCAGTTTTCCCAGCACCACTTGTTAAAGAGATTGTCTTTACTCCATTGTATATTCTTGCCTCCTTTGTCAAAGATAAGGTGTCCATATGTGTGTGGATTTATCTCTGGGCTTTCTATTTTGTTCCATTGATCTATATGTCTGTCTTTGTGCCAGTACCATACTGTTTTGATGACTGTGGCTTTGTAGTAGAGCCTGAAGTCAGGCAAGTTGATTCCTCCAGTTCCATTCTTCTTTCTCAAGATTGTTTTGGCAATTCGAGGTTTTTTGTATTTCCATACAAATCTTGAAATTATTTGTTCTAGTTCTGTGAAAAATATGGCTGGTAGCTTGATAGGGATTGCATTGAATTTGTAAATTGCTTTGGGTAGTATACTCATTTTCACTATATTGATTCTTCCGATCCATGAACATGGTATATTTCTCCATCTATTAGTGTCCTCTTTGATTTCTTTCATCAGTGTTTTATAGTTTTCTATATATAGGTCTTTAGTTTCTTTGGGTAGATATATTCCTAAGTATTTTATTCTTTTCGTTGCAATGGTGAATGGAATTGTTTCCTTAATTTCTTTTTCTACTTTCTCATTATTGGTGTATAGGAATGCAAGGAATTTCTGTGTGTTGATTTTATATCCTGCAACTTTACTATATTCATTGATGAGCTCTAGTAATTTTCTGGTGGAGTCTTTAGGGTTTTCCATGTAGAGGATCATGTCATCTGCAAACAGTGAGAGTTTTACTTCTTCTTTTCCAATTTGGATTCCTTTTATTTCTTTTTCTGCTCTGATTGCTGTGGCCAAAACTTCCAGAACTATGTTGAATAGTAGTGGTGAAAGTGGACACCCTTGTCTTGTTCCTGACTTTAGGGGAAATGCTTTCAATTTTTCACCATTGAGGATAATGTTTGCTGTGGGTTTGTCATATATAGCTTTTATTATGTTGAGGTATGTTCCTTCTATTCCTGCTTTCTGGAGAGTTTTTATCATAAATGGATGTTGAATTTTGTCAAAGGCCTTCTCTGCATCTATTGAGATAATCATATGGCTTTTATTTTTCAATTTGTTAATGTGGTGAATTACACTGATTGATTTGCGGATATTGAAGAATCCTTGCATCCCTGGGATAAAGCCCACTTGGTCATGGTGTATGATCTTTTTAATGTGTTGTTGGATTCTGATTGCTAGAATTTTGTTGAGGATTTTTGCATCTATGTTCATCAGTGATATTGGCCATGCACCCAACATAGGAGCACCGCAATATGTAAGACAAATGCTAACAAGTATGAAAGGGGAAATCAACAATAACACAATAATAGTGGGAGACTTTAATACCCCACTCGCACCTATGGACAGATCAACTAAACAGAAAATTAACAAAGAAACGCAAACTTTAAATGATACATTAGATCAATTAGACCTAATTGATATCTATAGGACATTTCACCCCAAAACAATGAATTTCACCTTTTTTTCAAGTGCTCATGGAACCTTCTCCAGGATAGATCACATCCTGGGCCATAAATCTAAACTTGATAAATTAAAAAAAATCAAAATCATTCCAAGCATCTTTTCTGACCATAATGCATTAAGATTAGATCTCAATTACAGGAGAAAAACTACTAAAAATTCCAACATATGGAGGTTGAACAACACACTTCTGAATAACCAACAAATCACAGAAGAAATCAAAAAAGAAATCAAAATATGCATAGAAACTAATGAAAATGAAAACACAACAACCCAAAACCTGTGGGACACTATGAAAGCAGTGCTAAGAGGAAAGTTCATAGCAATACAGGCATACCTCAAGAAACAAGAAAAAAGTCAAATAAATAACCTAACTCTACAACTAAAGCAACTAGAAAAGGAAGAATTGGAGAACCCCAGAGTTAGTAGAAGGAAAGAAATCTTAAAAATTAGGGCAGAAATAAATGCAAAAGAAACAAAAGAGACCATAGCAAAAATCAACAAAGCCAAAAGCTGGTTCTTTGAAAGGATAAATAAAATTGACAAACCACTAGCCAGACTCATCAAGAAGCAAAGAGAGAAAAATCAAATCAATAAAATTAGAAATGAAAATGGAGAGATCACAACAGACAACACAGAAATACAAAGGATCATAAGAGACTACTATCAGCAGTTGTATGCCAATAAAATGGACAACATGGAAGAAATGGACAAATTCTTAGAAAAGTACAATTTTCCAAAACTGAACCAGGAAGAAGTAGAAAATCTTAACAGACCCATCACAAGCACAGAAATTGAAACTGTAATCAGAAATCGTCCATGAAACAAAAGCCCAGGTCCAGACGGCTTCACAGCTGAATTCTACCAAAAATTTCGAGAAGAGCTAACACCTATCCTACTCAAACTCTTCCAGAAAATTGCAGAGGAAGGTAAACTTCCAAACTCATTCTATGAGGCCACCATCACCCTAATACCAAAACCTGACAAAGATGTCACAAAAAAGAAAAAAAAAAAAAATGTCTCTGCTTTTCAATGTGCTCTCTAGGTTGGTCATAACTTTTCTTCCAAGGAGTAAGCATCTTTTAATTTCATGGCAGCAGTCACCATCTGCAGTGATTCTGGAGCCCCTAAAAATAAAGTCTGACACTGTTTCTACTGTTTCCCCATCTATTTCCCATGAAGTGAAGGATATATATATATATCTAGTCACGATATATATATATATATATATATATATAGTCACTATGGAAAGAGAGAGCAAGGCACATTCAAAAGACTGAAAGAGAGCACATGCCTGTTCTCTTCTTTGATTTTATATTTAATCTTAGGAAAGTTGACTTCAGCAGTATAAATGAAGTTTAAACTGGGCTCTCTATAAGTTTAGTAAGAAGTATTTGATTTTTAAGTCAACACTGGAATACTATATACTAGGACTTTATATTTTCCTAAAACAACATTGGGTACTGAAGTTCCAGCAGTAGCTGATAGTTGAAGATAAGTGTTGTTGATCTAGAAATAATTCAAAGAAATAGACAATTCTTAGTGATATTGTTGATCCATAAATTACTTGAAGAAAAAGACACTTTTTAGCAATTAAATTAATCACTTTCTAAAAGTAAGACTTTTTCTCATTGTGTTCACCTCTTAACCATATTGACCTAAATCAGTCTTCCTATAGAAGATAATCCAGTTTCAAGTCCTGTTAAATTACTACCATCATCAATGAGGAAATAACCCACGTGGAACACACCCTGGAATGGAAAAACACATTTATACTAATAATACAAAAGCTGTACTGTGAAATTAGGGTATAATGCTAGAATTACTGCAGTTAACCTATCCTCTGTAGTGGAAAGTCACGAAGACACAGTGTACGACAAACCCATCAGCCCAGTGTTTCCATGGTTGCTCAGGCAAATAAAATGCAGCTCTAGGTAAAAGAGTAAAGGTGACATTGGGACTTGTTCAAAGTCAAAGCAAAATTGTGTTGCACCAATTGCTCACAAAACAGCCTTTTAAAGAACAGAGTGGTTTTCATTTGTTCAGTCATTGGGATTAAATTAACACAACACATCCCCTTTGTGATGTGCAATGTATCCTTTGTGGTGGTAGAAATACACAGAGGTGGCATGATAAATTTTAAGACTGCTTTGAAAATCAAGGAATACAATGAAACTTTTTCCATGATGTTATTAAGGTGACTTGATAATCTAGTTTAGAAACTCTGATTGTCAGAATTATAATTCGCTCAAGGAATTTCAGTCTCTGTTGGCATCTTATCCTAACCAGTTTTCCCTTCCACTTCAGGATTCCCCCTTAAATAGTTTCATTGAGTAGTTGTGCTGTATTTGAAAATTTTATTCCCACCATCAATGACATTACTCTTTGGACCATTAGTAAATGAATTGGCAAATGAGTATGCTATATATATATGTCATCTGTAATGTTAGTATCCAGGCGATGAGCAAAATATATATTTTGTTTGAATATAAACACAATATTTAATTTAATGACCTAAATATTATATTATATTTTAGGGTGCTATTTTCCCTCTCACTTTCCTTTTCAGTTCATTCTCTGATTCTCTCATCCTTCCTCCTTCCCTTTATCTGCCATACTTTACTGGGAAAATCATGCCAACAACTTAGTATATAAATTACAATTTAAATGTATGTGTTTGTCTGTATTTGAGTATATTTGTATGTGTATTTGTGTGTTCAGATATTGGTGGTTTTATAAACGGCATTATAGTGAAGCTGAAACTCCAACACTTTGGCCACCTGATGCAAAGAGCTGACTCATTTGAAAAGACCTTGATGCTGGGAAAGACTGAAGGTGGGAGGAGAAGGGGATGACAGAGGATGAGATGGTTGGATGGCATCACCAACTCAATGGACATGCTGCTGCTGCTGCTAAGTCGCTTCAGTCGTGTCCCACTCTGTGTGACCCCATAGATGGCAGCGCACCAGGCTCTGCCATCCCTCGGATTCTCCAGGCAAGAACACTGGAGTGGGTTGCCATTGCCTTCTCCAATGCATGAAAGTGAAAAGTGAAAGTGAAGTCGCTCAGTTTTGTCCGACTCTTAGCGACCCCATGGACTGCAGCCTACCAGGCTCCTCCGTCCGTGGGATTTTCCAGGCAATGGACATGAGTTTAGGTAAACTCTGGGAGTTGGTGATGGACAGGAAGCCCTGGCATGCTGCAGTCCATGGGGTCGCAAAGAGTCGGACACAACTGAGTGACCAAAGTGACCTGAACTGATAGTATACACAATTTTTCATGTTCTTTCTTATAACTTCCTTTCTGTTGATACTATGGAATAAAAGAAAAAAAATCCAACCCTTGTTTTACTGTCACATGTATTTATTGACCACATGTCAATAAATTTATTGTCACATGACAATTTATTTTCACATGTATTTATTGACCAAGAAGAGGTGGAGAATTTGTTTCATTTATACAAATATGATAGATTATTCTTAGAAACACATTTTTATGGTAGATAATCTTATGGACTGTTTTGAGTACAGCATGAAAAAGCACTTGGTAAGGTTTTGTAAAGAGATAACTTTTTCATACAGAAGCTAATTATAAAATAGAGCAGACTATTCAGGGGCCAGAAATTACCTGTTTCTGTATGATATCAAACCAGGATTTTAATGAGTCATATTCACATTCATAAACCATGAGCAGATAAAGCCTGAGAAAGAGAAGTGTTGTGTCATGGACCCAACAGAAGTTGGGTCCCCAAGAGAGTAAACTAGAAAAAAATCTCGTCCCTCCACAGTAGATTATTGAGACGTATGTCTCTCTTGGTAGTAGCTTTTTTGATAATTCCTAAAGAAAAGTCAGAAAGCATGTAAATTTCAGGAAATATATATTATTTTTGTAAGCTTAAGCAAAAATTTAGCTTCAAGCAGTTATGGATTGAAAGTCATTAACACTTGAGAGAAGCGAGCACAACTTTTTTTTAAAAAAAGGAACACTAGCCAAAACAATCCTCAAACAATTTTTATAGCTAGAGTTACAGCATGTATGAATTTAAAAATAAATAGGCAATGAATAACAGTGAAATGAATCACTTTGAAAGTCAGCAGAAACAATGGATCGATCCCATAAAATGTGTCAATAATAAAGCGTTCAATATAGAACATAAAATGAGTGAGTTTAATCATTTTAAAGGCATGAAAGATAATATGTGAGAAGAAGCAAATGCTACATTATGAAAATTGCCCAGAGATGTTTGAAAAAAAAGACATATTTGAAAACTGAAATAATTAAAACACAAAACTCAATGGGTATGTTAAACATCAGATTAAACAATGATGAAGAAAGAATTGATAAACCAGAAGATAGATCTGAATTACTCAAGGTAGATTTTAAAGTCAAAAAGATAAGATATAAAAGAAGATTGAGATCTAGTGGACAAAATAACAAATTTAACAATGAGTCTGTTGGAGTTCCTGAAGGAGACAGTAGAGACAAAGCAATATTAAAGAAGAAATTGTTGAGAATATCAAGATGAGTTGACAGACATCAATTCTTCAGATCCCAGAGTTCCAAAATATCAGATAAATAAAAGTAAATCCATCCTAGACAAATAAAAAGGGCTCCCCTAGCAGTTCATATGGTAAAGTATCTGCCTGCAATGCAGGAGACCTCAGTTCAATTCCTGGATCAGGAAGATCTGCTGGAGAAGGGATAGGCTACCCACTCCAGTATTCTTGGGCTTCCCTTGTGGCTCAGCTGGTAGAGAATCTGTCCACAATGTGAGAGACCTGGGTTTGATCCCTGGGTTGGGTAGATCCCCTGGAGGAGGGAAAGGCTACCCACTCCAATAGTCTGGCCTGGAGAAGTCCATGGACTGTATAGTCCATGGAGTCACATAGAGTCAGACACGACTGAGTGACTCTCCCTTTCAGACAAATAAAAGTGAAATGCAGAATACCAAAAAACAAAACAACCCCCAAACTAAAACAGAGTTTAAAGAATCTGATAAAAGAGACAGATGACTTTTAAAAAAAAGCTGCAAAGAAGTAAAAATAAATTTTTCAAGAGAAAAAATGAAAGTGAGATGATCTTGATATTAATTTCAATTTGTTACATACTGTCTATATATATTAGAAGTTTTAGCTTTGTAGAAAAACTGATAAGATAAACACTCCTTTTGTCTTCTCCCCATCTACATCTCCCCATCTTCTCCCAATATTAACGTACTGCATTAGAGTGGTATATTTTTCACAATTAATGGACCAATATTAATAAATTATTATTAAGTAAAGTTCATAGTTTACAGTGAGGCTCTGCCTTTGTGTTGTACAGTTCTAGCCCAAAGAAGATTCCATATACATATTTGATTAACTCACAGCCTTTTGGTGTGTACTTTTCAACAAGTGTTGGAATTTCCTGTTACTGAATTCATAGATCCACTTCTTCTCATTGACTTTCTGACAGACTTTGCACTTCTAAAAATGTATGGACATTTCTTTTAAAAACACACAGCATCATTAACATTTCCAACAAAGTAATAACTATGTTGGGACATCTAAAAAATTACTCAAAAATGATTAGCTGTGATGACAGAATAGAGGAAAAACAAATTTATGTTGAGTAATACTTGTTACCTATGTGTCTATGATTTCCTGTCAATTTTCTATTTCAGAAGAAGCAATTGTTTCTTTCCCCTTGGGAAATATAACCTTCATTTCCCAAATGGATATCATTGTGTGTTTTATAAAGGCAGGGGTAGGAAGGGAAGAGAGAGAAGATGTCACTGGACATGAGGTAATGCCAAGTAAGATGATGAAAGGTTTTTTTTAAATAAGGGTTGAATGTATTATTGTTGTATGTAATGTATTGTCGTTGTATGGATCTTTTAGTAATTGAAATTATGTCAATGAGTAATAGGATACAATTTTCTCTAATATCATATTTTATGTTTCATATTTTACCATTTACATGCTTGAAGGTCATAGACATGGTAAAGAATATTAAATGGAAATTAAAACTATTTTTTCTGCAGATCATTTAGTTTAATGAAAATGCTGCTTGGATTAGTTTTGGAGGCACTGATCAATTGAAATTCAAAGCACTTTTACACTCTGATTTACAGTACATTCTTTTTACAACCATTATTGCTCATGGTTATTTACTTTCCTGGTGATAATGTTCATGGTTGAAAGATGTTTGATTATAATTCGAACTCCTCTTCTTTCATGTTTGTATACCAATCAGACTGCTTTATTAGTATCAGGGTTTAGGTAAAGCTGGCACTTTTTTGTTTATTTTTAAACTTTCATTTAAAAGTTTTTAGGTAAATGAATTTAAAAATTTATACCCATAATTAAAATCTGATAAATATGTTTACAATACTTTCAATTTATTTTTAACATATATGTAAATCATTTTTACCATATTACCCTAAAATTGGAACAAACTTTTTAAAAAGGCAATTTTTTTTTCTGCATTACCATCATAAATTTTGGCATCAGTCTCAAACTCTTCACAAACTGTCTTTGCATGATAAGTTAATTACTTTCATCCATGTTTAAGCTCTCAGTGCCTGTTTCAAATACATTTTAAAAGTAACTCAGATTGTTTTCTGATATGCTCTAGACTTAGGGTTGTCCTTTAATTTTGTAATCCAGTGTCTTCCGGTGAAGTTCCCTTCCTAATTAGAAAACAAGTCATCATATAAAATATCATCTTTCCTCTTGTCAGTGAAATCCTCAGTTACAGGGATTGCTTTGTGGCTGCTGCAGTTTACTCACTCTTCTACCAACATTTCCATGGTCCTAGAGGAGAGCAGAGAAATAAGTTTGCCGCATGTTTTCAGTCCCAAAGGATTGTTCCTTCCATAGAAGTCATGTCATTTTATGATTCTGTCATAGCGTTACTAACTGATTACTAATTGATTGTTGTACAACCTTTTGCCAACCAGCTCTCTCAAAATTAAGTCTTGGTTGGGTTCAGCTGAGCTATGCAATATCTCATTTCTCAAAATTTAAATGCTAATCTTATAAAAGTTCTGAAAAAGGATACTAACACTTAATTTAAATCCAGAATCTCTAAATACTCAGTTAATGATATCCCTTAGAAGGCACAATGTACACTAAATGCAAGAAATTTTGTGATGTATTTTCACTCAGTTATAAAAGTGATCCATCCTGGCATTAAGATATGTGAATAAAACAACAACAGTGAGTCCAGATTTTCTAAAAAGCACCAGGGATAAAGTTCCTCTTAAAATAAATCACATGGACATTTGAGTACTTAAATAAATTCTTATTTCTGGTCAATAGGGTAGTAAAAATGTGCTTAGTAAAAATGTGCTTCGGTCATGTCCTGAGATCCAGTATCAAGCAAGACACATTTTGAAAAGGCAACTTGTCACAAAATATAAATAAAGGGCAACAACCTTTCACTCATGTAAAAACTGATGCAGTCACCTCTTGAGCAAACATTTGGACAAAAGAGAGGTTTGTTCTATCTGTGGAAATCAACCTAATGCCTGAGCTAGCAAAAAAGTCGCCAAGGAATTGAACACAGCCTTTGGCTGACATATCAAGCATTAAATAAAAAAAAAAAAAAAAAAAGAAACAGCTTAATCAACCTTAGGTGAACCCTTCTCAAGACACTAAAATATTTCATGTATTAACTTTGCCCTCCTTGAACACTTTGAGGATATTTCCTCAACTGTGTCCATGGCAGAGGCTATGTGCGAAATGCCTGCACTGAGAGAGTTGATGTACACGCTGAGAATTCAAAAGTATCCAAATCTTTAGGGCTTTCTGCCATGTTGATTCTGTGCCTTCTCTCTACATCCTTTCATTTTGCACATTTCTTGGATTAAATACAGTTTACGTAGGTCATCTTTTATGTGCTTTTTAACATATGTTCTGTCACTTCAGTTGTGTCTGACTCTTTGCGACCACATGGACCACAGCCTGCCAGGCTCTTCTGTCTGTGCAATTTTCCTGGCAAGAATACTGTAGTGGGTTGTATTGCCCTGTTCCAGGGGATCCTCCTGACCCAGAGATTGAACTCATGTCTCTTCCATCTGCTGAACTGGCAGGTGGGTTCTTTACCATTAGTGCCACCTGGGAAGCCCCCAAATGCATATACCTGTTGTTTTTAGCTCTATATATTCAATTCTACCACTATCTATATCTATGCATCCTTGGTGCTTTTTGTCTTGAGAAGACTGACCAGTACACTGAGCTTAGAGAAGAATCCTTTCCCTTGCTTTTCCCAGCTTCTAAAGCTTCATTACTTGCATTCCTTGGCTCACAGCCCCTTCCTCCTCTGCTTCAAGGTGCAGCAGCATCTTGCTTCAGTTGTAACATTGCCTTCCTCCATAGTCAAAACTTCTACCTTCTTAGAAATTAGAGTCTGTTAGTTAATCCAAGATTATCTCCCCATTTATAAATCCTTAATTAATTACATCTTTTATAAGGTGACATTTACAGGTTCCATGGCTTTGGACCTAAATATTGTTGGGAGCCATTATTCAGCTTAACACATTCTATCAATGCAATGATTTTTTAAAGATTATATTGATTACTGGTGATAGAAATCCAGTGGAAGTTTACTTGATCAAAAAAGGGAAATTGATTATAACAATATAGAAAAACCACAAGAGGCCAGAGCCCTGGAACAGAACTGGAAATAACTAAATTCAGAAAAGTGAACATATCTGAACTCTTAATTTCCCCCCATTGTTTGCACACATCAACATCATTTTAAAAAATAACTTCCCCCTTCTCCTCCTGCCTCTCCTTCCCCTCCTTCTCTATCTTCCTCTTCCTCCTTCTGTGTCTCCTCCTCCTCTTTCCTTCTCCTCTCTCTCTCTCTCTCTCCCACCCGCCCGCCTCCCTCTCTTCTTCTCCATTTCCCTCTCCTCCTCCTCATATACTGTCTTTCTCTCTTTCTGTGGCCCAGAGGGTACCAAACTTACTGAGGTTGACTCCATGGAAGAGGGCTGTGCTCTTGACAAACTGATATACAAGTCCCTAAATCCCAAATTCAAAAGCTAGGAAAGAAGCTGCTGGTTAGATCAATTCATGTTCTGTCTTGAATCAATCAACTCTAGCATCAGAAAAAAATCTCATTTAAAATATTGGTTCCTCTTCGGTAATTTAAATAGGCAAGGGAAAAATAAATGGGCGGTAACTGGAAAAGTGACAAGACCATTGCTATGAAAACAATTCTATAGGTATCCTCTGCAACTTTATTCTTTAAAAAAAAAAAAGAGTTTTCTGAGGATACATGGTAGGAATAACACAACATTTTGCAATTGATAATAGAATTTCACATAAAATTATTCCTTAAATATCTATAAAATAAGTAAGCATTATTATCATTTTAAATAGATGAGGATATTAAAATTCAGAAATGTTATGTTCATAGCTTGTAAAAGTTGGCTATTACAGAGCTTCTAGCTTTAAGATTACTACTCCTTTCATTATATATCTGCATTAAATAACATTAGACTGTGCACTAGGAGGCCTGGACTTACATTTTTGTCTCTGCTGTAACTAGATGTGAATGTGAAAAAATTATTTAAACCCCTCTACTTTAATTTACTTGCCTCTAAAGTGGGAATAAAACTTGCTTACCGGTGGGGTCTAGTTTTGAATTTCAAGTTAAATAGTTTAGGTAAGTCCCTATATAGTTGGTATTAAAGAAGAAGTAAATAAATGGCAGAAAATCTCTCTCTGATTCTTTGATAGAGCTTCTCTTATTTGAACTGCCCTACCTTGAAAAGAATTACAGTAGAGTTTGTTATGAACTTAGGCTAGTATTCACAAAGAATTGGAAGCAGATTAAAAGTTTCAGTTTGAGTATCAGGGATTTTGGTCTGTATATTTAGTGCTGCTACTTATTAGCAGAAGAGAGCATTTTCCAGGAACAGGTTTCCTGAGGGGGAGAGGGAGGTGGTATGGGAATGTCCCAAAGGGCTTCACACTCTGGGTGGAAATCCAGAACAAGCTGTTTGATTAGATGGGCAAATACTTATGCTGTCTCTTGAGTTAAATTTGTTCAATGCAGTTTTTCTGCCAGGAGGGAAAGGTGGCCTCTCCATGTAATAGAAACACTGGCAGCAATGATCTGAAAGCAAAATGGTAAACAGGGAATAAGAAGATGAGAGCCAGTGTCTTAGGCATTATTATAATAGGATGATGTAGATAATGTTCTGTTAACAGTTCCAAAATGCATGATTCTTCATTAAATGGAAATTTAAAAATGCATGGGAATGTTTCTCCACAAAAAAACATAGATCATTGTTAGGCACATTGCTTAGTGCTAAAGTTTCCCTTTGCTTGCCTTGTAGCTATGTGCATATTGGATAGATAAACTCAGAAGTTTAAGAATAACCTTGGATGTGGGACTAGTTACTGTACTTTAGGTTGGATAAGCTTGGCGGAAATATTGTATAAAATAATAAAGATTAAAATTACTAGAAGTCATAGAAGTTTATCATCTAGGTTTCACAGAGGAACACAGCTACCAGTAGCTTTTAAAAAGATTTTTAATTTTGTTACATGTTTCCTTTCAATTCTCGTTAATACATTTGAATAACATTTTTTCTTTCAAGAGCAATTATAATTGTTGTTTAATTAAACATGCAAGTTTTGTTTTCTTGTCTGGTGGCATTGAGCCAGTTCAAATCATATACATTCCTTCTACAGAGAAAAGTAAAGAATAATTATTGAAGTAAAGTTTAAGTTTTTTTCTAATAGACTCACAGACATGGAAAACACACATAAACATTTACCAAATGGGAAAGGAATGGGAGGGATAAATTTGGCATTTGGCATTAACATATACACACTATATGTATACAATAGATAAAATTAAGGACCTCCTAGCTTCCCAGGTCGGAGAAGGCAATGGCACCCCACTCCAGTACTCTTGCCTGGAGGATCCCATGGACGGAGGAGCCTGGTAGGCTGCAGTCCATGGGGTTGCTACTAGTCAGACACTACTGAGCAACTTCACTTTCACTTTTCACTTTTCACTTTCATGCATTGGAGAAGGACATGGCAACCCACTCCAGGGTTCTTGCCTGGAGAATCCCAGGGATGGGGGAGCCTGGTGGGCTGCCCTCCATGGGGTCGCACAGAGTCGGACACGACTGAAGCGACTTAGCAGCAGCAGCAGCAGCAGCAGCTTCCCAGGTGGCACAGTGGTAAAGAACCCACCTGCAAATGCTGGAGACTCAAGAGACACAGGTTCAACCCCTGGGTCAAGAAGATCCCCTAGAGTATGAAATGGCAACCCACTCTAGGATTCTTGCTTGGGAAATTCCATGGACAGAGGAGTCAATGGGGTCTCAAAGAGTCAGACACAAGTGAGCGGCTGAGCACAGCACAAGGACCTACTGTACAGCACAGGAAAGAGCATCCAGCAATTGTAATAAGTGTAATAATAATGGAATATGTATACATGTATAAATGAATCACTTTGCTGTATAGCTGAAACATTGCAAATCAAGTATACTTCTATAAAAAATTTCAAAAACGCAATAGCAAGAAAGCTCTAATATTATTGGTTAAGTCTTTAAATGAAAGCAAGGAGGATGAATCCAGTCAAAATTACGTTAGAAAAAAATTAGTAGTAATTGTTTACCTTTTTAAGTTGGAAACTGAAAAACCAAGGAACTGAATATATTCTAAACTCATAATATTTTTAAAAACTTGACATTATTTAAATCTGGTAGAAAAAAATATAAAGTAGATAAACATTGATAAATCATTTTCTTTCCACAGAAGTTGAGAAAATACTTTAATGAACCTGATTCACTCAGCTTCAACAATTATTAGTACATGACCAATCTGTTTCATATGTACTCCCACATGCTCCTCTCACTTCATTACTTTAGTCTGGTTTTTTTTTTTTTTTTTTTTTTTTGCTTTTGTATTTTTTTAAATATAAATTCATTTAATTAGAGGCTAATTACTTTACAATATCTTATTGATTTTGCCATACATTGACATGAATCTGCCACGAGTGTACATATGTTCCCCATCGTGAACCCCCCTCCCACCTCCCTCCCCAGCCCATCCCTCTGGGTCATCCCAGTGCACCAGCCCCGAGCATCCTGTATCATGCATCGAACCTGGACTGGCGATCTGTTTCACATATGATAATATACATGTTTCCATGCTATTCTCTCAAGTCATAACACCTTCACCTTCTCCCACAGAGTCCAAAAGACTGTTCTATACATCTGTGTCTCTTTTGCTGTCTCGCATACAGGATTATCATTACCATCTTTCTAAATTCCATATATATGTGTTAGTATACTGTATTGGTGTTTTTCTTTCTGGCTTACTTCACTCTGTATAATAGGCTCCATTTTCATCTGCCTCATTAGAATGGATTCAAATGTATTCTTTTTAATGGCTGAGTGATATTCCATTGTGTATATGTATCACAGCTTTCTTATCCATTCATCTGCTGATATATATCTAGGTTGCTTCCATGTCCTGGCTATTATAAACAGTGCTGCGATGAAAATGGGGTACATGTGTCTCTTTCAATTCTGGTTTCCTTGGTGTGTGTGGCCAGCAGTGGGATTGCTGAGTCGTATGGCAGTTCTCTTTCCAGTTTTTTAAGGAATCTCCAGACTGTTCTCCATAGTGGCTGTACTAGTTTGCATTCCCACCAACAGTGTAAGAGGGTCCCCTTTTCTCCACACCCTCTCCAGCATTTATTGCTTGTAGACTTTTGGATAGCAGCCATTCTGACTGGTGTGAAATGGTACCTCATTGTGGTTTTGATTTGCATTTCTCTGATAATGAGTGATGTTGAGCATCTTTTCATGTGTTTGTTAGCCATCTGTATGTCTTCTTTGGAGAAATGTCTGTTTAGTTCTTTGGCTCATTTTTTGATTGGGTCGTTTATTTTTCTGGAACTGAGCTGCATAAGTTGCTTGTATATTTTTGAGATTAATTCTTTGTCAGTTGATAAATCTTAACTGTTAATTGAGTGCTTAAAGATAAAATATTTACATAACTTTCTTCAGTTTTCAGTTTTCCTTCAAATGTTGTGTTCTCTTATAGACAATAAATCTTTGTAAACAAAATAAATGTTTAATGTGTTAATGCTAGTTAATGTGTGATGGGATAGTCCATCTCCTCTACTACTAATTGAAATAACATGTACTTTGACTTATCCTCTCAGTTATTTATAAGTTCTTTAAGTAGTATATTCTAAGCAGTTTGTGAATGTAACAAATTTTAAAAGACCTATATTTCACCTTGATGAAGAGGCAAGCAGTGTTTTCTCAGACTTTTTTTTCTTTTTGACTCTAACAATTGCTGTGGCAACAGGCTGCACTCAGTTACACCAACACCACTGCTCCTGCCTGTGCTTGGAATCTCTCTTGCTTTCTGCCCTAGGAGTCTCCTGTTGCTTCTTACTGAAATGTCTATAGAGAATCTCTCAGCCATTTTGAAGTATTCAGAATCAAGCAGTGCGAGGTCATTAGTGGTCCTTGTGTCTGCTCTTGACCAATGAGGGATGGGAAACTCCATTCTCATTTGTCCTTTAGGTGAAGAATTCTGATGTGCATTTTGCATCCCTCCTCTGGGGTCCCCAGTGCAAATGTACCCCACTTGTCCACAGTAGCTCCAGTCCACATTCTCTGTTGGCCTTCACACTTCCCCAGCATCACTCTTTCCATCTCCCACTCCTGTTCATTTAGGGTCACTTCCCCACACAAGTACCCTTTCCCAGCCCTGCCTTTGATTCTGCTTTGAAAGATATGGTGGTGGAACTTAGGTTAACACAGAGCCGCACAGCTCAGATGAATAATTTTCACTTTCTCCTAAATACTTTAAATATGAGGACTTCACTTTGATAAATTTAGTATATAATTTATAGTTAGTAAGTCTGGAGGATGGCTAGAATCCTCATGGTGAAATAACCTGCTGTGGTAATTGTCTATTTAGCAATTAATCTGCCTTGTGTGTGTGTGTGTGTGTGTGTGTGTGTGTGTGAATATTGTCTTTATGCAAAGTAAACAGTAAAACTAGTGTTAAATCAAATTTGGTAAAAGAACATTTTTTTCATGGAACTTATTGAACTTATTGTTATTGAAAACTCACTGATGTGCACTGTGCTAAGCACAAGCATTAAAGATATAAAAGGTATTGCCCCGGCCTTCAGTAATTTTGTAATTTACTGAGAAAGACAAGAGACTAAACCAGGGACTCTACTACAGTGTGATAGCTCTTGTTGTTATGGTAGGGGTGCTACAGATTCACAAAGAAAATGCACAGGTGAGCATCAGAGAGGGCTTGTAAGAGAAAGGATTATTTTGGTAGAGTTATGAAAGACAATGAGAACACTGAGAGCAAGTAGTTATTCAGTCTAAGTTATGTATTGGTTGGTACTAGTGGTTTACATTATTGAATTACCATACACAGAAGAACTGTACAAAAAAGAGCTTCATGACCCAGATAATCATGATGGTGAGATTACTCACCTAGAGCCAGACATCCTGGAATGTGAAGTCAAGTGGGCCTTAGAAAGCATCACTACAAACAAAGCTAGTGGAGGTGATGGAATTCCAGGTGAGCTATTTCAAATCCTGAAAGATGATGCTGTGAAAGTGCTGCACTCAATATGCCAGCAAATTTGGAAAACTCAGCAGTGGCCACAGGACTGGAAAAGGTCAGTTTTCATTCCAATCCCAAAGAAAGGCAATGCCAAAGAATGTTCAAACTACCACACAATTACACTCATCTCACACGCTAGTAAGTAATGCTCAAAATTCTCCAAGCCAGGCTTCAGCAATACATGAACCGTGAACTTCCAGATGTTCAAGCTGGTTTTAGAAAAGGCAGAGGAACCAGAGATCAAATTGCCAACATTTGCTTGATCATGGAAAAGGTAAGAGAGTTCCAGAAAATCACCTATTCCTGCTTTATTGACTATGCCAAAGCCTTTGACTCTGTGGACCACAATAAACCGTGGAAAACTCATTACTTTGCCAACAAAGGTCCATCTAGTCAAGGCTATGGTTTTTTCAGTGGTCATGTATGGATGTGAGAGTTGCACCGTGAAGAAATCTCAGCACTGAAGAATTGATGCTTTTGAACTGTGATGTTGGAGAAGACTCTTGAGAGTCCCTTGGACTGCAAGAAGATCCAACCAGTCCAACCTAAAGGAGGTCAGTCCTGGGTGTTAATTGGAGGGATTGATGCTGAAGCTGAAACTCCAGTACTTTGGCCACCTCATGCAAAGAGTTGACTCATTGGAAAAGACCCTGATGCTGGGAGGGACTGGGGGCAGGAGGAGAAGGGGATGACAGAGGATGAGATGGCTGGATGGCATCACTGACTCGATGGACATGAGTTTGAGTGAACTTCGGGAGTTGGTGATGGACAGGAAGGCCTGGAGTGCTGTGATTCATGGAGTCGGACATGACTGAGCAACTGAACTGAACTGAACAATCTTATATAATGAGATATGCTAACATTCCCATTTAGCAGATGTAGAAAGTGAGACTTTAAAAAGTTCAAAGACTTCCATGAACATTAGCAAGAAGAAAAAGAAGAATGGAGTGACAGAGTTTTTAGGAGAATGTATAAAGACACAAAACTTTGAGAAAACCTGCCACTTAGGAACTGACTCAGACTCCTATGTTCAGAATACAGGAGGCTACTAGAAGATTAGGGTAGAGAAGTCAAGAGCCAAGTCATAAAGGGTCATGTCTATGGTACTAAGTAGCCTGAAAGCTGTTAAAAGGGCATGGAAACCCTCTGAAAGTTACTGTGCAGGGAACTGACCTGCTCAGATCTGTTTTAAGGAGGAAAAATCACCCTGGAATGAATTATAAAGGTAGAAGACTTGACTCCACGAGACACAGTTATTATTATTTTTTTGTCGCATGCTAGTCTGTTTTCTCTCAGCCACTTCTATACACTTCGTGATGCTATGGATGGGATACTAAATTTTATTCTTCTTCTTTTACAGCTGATGCTCTGTTGGTTTGCCAGTGGAGAAAGGGAGACTGAAGGCAGGGGGTGGTTGAAAGGGAACTGTTACTTCTGCCTTGTTCTTTTTCATTCTGTTATATAAGCAGTGAACCCTTGCTCTGGCGGAAGCAGCTGCTCACAGTCTATAGTTATTGTCACTGCTTTCAGAAGCAAGCTTGTTCTGATGAAAACTGAAATTAAGTCAGATTTAGTGAGGAAAACTCAACAGTGGCCATTGCACTGGAAAGGTCAGTTTTCATTCCAATCCCAAAGAAAGGCAATGCCAAAGAATACTCAAACTACAGCACAGTTGCACTCATCTCACATGCTAGCAAAGTAATGCTCAAAATTCTCCAAGCCGGGCTTCAACAATATGTGAACCGTGAAATTCCAGATGTTCAAGCTAGATTTAGAAAAGGCAGAGGAACCAGAGATCAAATGACCAACATTTGTTGGATCATGGAAAGAGCAAGAAAGTTCCAGAAAAATATCTACTTCTGCTTTATTGACTATGCCAAAGCCTTTGACTGCGTGGATCACAACACTGTGGAAAATTCTGAAAGAGATGGGAATACCAGACCACCTGAACTGCCTCTTCAGAAACCTGTATGCGGGTCAGGAAGCAACAGTTAGAACTGGAAATGGAACAACAGACTGGTTCCAAATAGGAAAAGGAGTTCATCAAGGCTGTATATTGTCACTCTGTTTATTTAACTTATATGCAGAGTACATCATGAGAAATGCTGGACTGGATGAACCACAAGCTGGAATCAACACTGCTGGGAGAAATATCAGTAACCTCAGATATGCAGATGACACCACCCTTATGGCAGAAAGTGAAGAAGAACTAAAGAGCCTCTTGATGAAAGTGAAAGAGGAGAGTGAAAAAGATGGCTTAAAACTCAACATTCAGAAAACCAAGATCATGGCATTTGGTCCCATCAGTTCATGGCAAATAGATGGGGAAACAATGGAAACAGTGATAGACTTTATTTTCTTGGTCTCCAAAATCACTGGAGATGGTGACTGCAGCCATGAAATTAAAAGATGCTTGCTCCTTGGAAAAAAAGCTATGACCAACCTAGACAGCATATTCAAAAGCAGAGACATTACTTTGCCAACAAAGTTCCATCTAGTTAAAGCTTTGGTGTTTCTCGTAGTCATGTGTGGATGTGAGAGTTGGACTAAAAAGAAAACTGAGCACTGAAGGACTGAACTGCTTTTGAACTGTGATGTTGGAGAAGACTCTCAAGAGTCCCTTGGACAGCAAGGAGATCCAACCAGTCCATCCTAAAGGAAATCAATCCTGAATATTCACTGGGAGGACTGGTGCTAAAGCTGAAACTCCAATACTTTGACCACCTGATGCAAAGAACTAACTCATTTTAAAAGACCCTGATGCTGGGAATGATTGAAGACGGGAGGAGAAAGAGATGACAGAGGATGAGATGGTTGGATGGCATCACCGACTCAATGGACATGAGTTTGAGTAAGCTCCAGGAGTTGGTGATGGACAGGAAAGCCTGGCATACTGCGGAAAGCCTGGCATACTGCATGGGGTTGCAAAGAGCTGGACATGACTGAGTGACTGAACTGAACTGAACTAGTGAGGCTGCTCCATATCAACTTTTTATGAAGAAATTAAATGTCTTTCCCTTATAGAATAGTAAGAAAGCAGCTTATATTTGTAGAAATCTCATAGACAGTGATGCAAACTGAAGGAAGTTTTTGATGTTTCATTGATTAGCTATGTATGTAAGACACTTAACATGTTCATTCACTCATGGATTTATTTCATTCTTTAAAACTATGACAACTTGGAATGTATCTATGAATATACATTATGTGGATACAGCCATTAATAGACAAAAATAGTTTCTTCTTTTGTTCAGCTACTCTTTTAATGTGGGGAGAGGGAAAGTAAAACCAGTGAGCAGATTTATAAATAAGATATTCTCATATGGAGAGTAATGTTATGAAAATAATGAAAAAGAGCAGTAAGGTAAAATGTTAATGGTCGGGAAGGTGACTGCAGGATACCAAAAAAGACATCTGAACCATAACGATGTTTACAGTTTACTTTACAAGAAGTTGAAAGGTAATTGGTCCCAGGAATGGGCTGGTTGCTCAGTAATATCATAAAATTCAGGCCATGCTCACTTCCAGCTTCCCCAGTATTTTTGTGTATTGACTCATGATTCTCATGCTTGTCCACTTATGGTTACAAGATTCCTATGCCTACAAGCAACAGCTTCTCATGTCAGGGAGTGAAGCAGAGAGTAAAAAGCAGGGGCAAAAATCTAGGTGCTGATTCATGTTGTTGTACAGCAGAAACTAACACAATATTATAATGCAATAATATAATAATTAAAAACATTTTAAAGTGCCAAAAATTATAAATGAATACTTGTTTAATATTGGGAATAATTGTGTCTTTCAGGGAGGCCTGGCGTGCTGCGATTCATGGGGTCGCAAAGAGTTGGACACGACTGAGTGACTGAACTGAACTGAAGAATAAAACCGAATGCGTTAAGGAAAAGATTGATACATTTTACTGTGATGGTGGTCGTTTAGTTGCTAAGTCGTGTCCGACTTTTCGCGACCCCAATTTTGTACATTGAAAGCATCCATCCTTTGTTAGATATACATATTAAATACTTTCTCATGATCCAAAAAAAAAATCTATGTGAGAGTCAGTTGTGGGTGGTAAAACCAACCGGACTAGTTAAAGGTACAAGATATCTGTGAGTTTGTGTTTGTGAATGTGTGTGTGTGTGTGTGTGTGCGTGTGTTTCATTATAAAATTAATGTGTATACAGAGGTATACTCAAAATTCCCTTTCTCAAATTTGCACACCGCGTTTTCATGATTTTTTTTTAAACACAGAATAAAAGCTCAATATTCTTTGTTTTCTTAAAACACACACACACACACACACAACATCAAAAACAATGTGACAAAACATGCAAGGGTTGTTGAATCATAGGAGATAAGAGGCATTTATAGCCTTCCCTGGATTTGATGCCTAAGCTACTAATGGTGACATTTAGTTTTGTAAACGTCCTGAAGAAATTGGCAAAACCCCAAGTCTGAAAATTCACATCCTTATGGGAGCAACCCACTGGGGGAGGCTTGGCTATCCCAGAAAATGACCTTCTGGTCTTGATTATCTGGATAACCTTGGGTTTGTAGATTAATAGTTTTTCAGCGTACTGTCTTTCTAGAAATGGGTATAATTAAACTTGTCACTCAAGGGTACTGTATGATTTAATCACTTAATATTAAGTAAAGCTCTCTGAGATCCTTAAGCAAAGATCCTATGCAGATGCAGAATATCATTATGAAGACACAATTCTAACTTCTTGCTGAGCTCTGAGAAATTACACTGCAGAGACTCTTTCCAATACCCACAGAAAGCTACCCTGTAAATGTTAGTATTTATAAAGCATTTCAACATATATTAAATGCATTTTAAAGGCATATGATTATGGTATAAATGAAGACATTAACAAAAATGCCATTCAACACTTATTTCTGACAATGATAATATTAAAACATTTAGCCATATAATTCATTTAGGAATAGCTTCATACATAGCCTTTATTTAATAGATTCATTCGGCAATAGTATTTAGAAATTTTGGAACATGTAAAATTCCTCCTTCTTTGAGTAAATTTATTTCCAAGTGCCTCTAAATATATTTTTTATTTCTAAATATTCCCCTCTACATGTAGAATTTATAGCCACAGATCTATAAAATTCAAAGCTTTGCACACTTAAATGTAAATGCTATAATCTAATTAAATAAAGTATTAGAATAGCCTCAAAAATATTTATTTCTTGAAGAACGTAAGAGAAACCTCACCAGAGACAGAAAAACCTTACCTAATATCAAAGACTTTGTGGGGAAGGAAGGAAAACAGTGGAGAATGATAAGGATTCCATTCCTTGCCCTGGACCACATTGCTCCCCTGTTTGTTAATAGCCTTCATAATGATTTCTGTAGGCTTTGAGAGCTTAATAAGCAAGAGTAGACACATATTTTATGCCTATGATGAATACACCTTTATGTACACAGATCATTACAAATGTATCATTTCTAACCTTTATTTCTAGAGAAAAAATATTACTTTTTCCCTAGCAATTTGAAGAGCTGTGTTGTATAGTATTGTAGAGTGAATTACAATAAAAAGTTGAAGTACAAAAACATATCTCTTCCTAATGCTTCCATGAACCATGCTGTTTCTTGGTGAGTGTATGACATTTATATATCTACAGTACATAGATATTCTACAAGGCTAGACGCTGGGGGAAAATATACCCAGTAGATATTGCACATATATTCTCTACTCTGTTTACAAAGAAAAGTGACATATTAATATTATATCTTGCTGTAGCTATCCAAAAAACACCTATTTGGGAAAGAACTGTTCAACATAATGGTCACTGTGTTTTTATATCAGCCCTGACACTTTGGGCTGATTTACATATATTGGAGACTTTGATAAATGGAGTGGGCATTAGTTATTATTACTCATTTAAATTTTTGCTAGGCAGACATCTATAGTCATTTCATGTGCCAAGCACTTAATCTAGGTATTGTGGAATTCAGGAAGCAGTGTACCTATACTCATGTGTACATGAGAGAAAGATAGCAGGAATTTCAAAAAGCTGAAAAGAAAAAAAAAAAAAATGCACAGTCCCATCTGTGCTTGTGTATCTCTAAAGCAAAAATGCCTCTCCAGGAAAAGAAAAAAGAAAGGAGATGATCTAACTCTCATCACATGGCCAAAGTTACATTGACCCCAGAAAGTATTTTGAAAAGAAATTATATTCTTGTCAATTTGAGGCTGTTGTTATTCTTCATATCAAACCTTGCAATTTTTGTCTTTCACTACTAGCTTGCATTTGGCACATAGACATATTTTATTTCCTCCACATTTTGTTGAATAGCAATTCAAGCAATTTTAATTGGTTGCCAACAAGTTTCACACAAAAAATTAAGTTCCATCTCCTCTTCTTAGACAGTCTGAAGCCTGTGTTTGCAACAGTAGCTACTGGTGTTGAGTATCGGCTGCCACAGGTGGATATTAAAACAAACCATGCCCTATGCAACCCCCACCATGGACTCCCTGACCTGGTTCACTCCATATTCTCTGCCTGAGTCTTAGAGCTATCTGTGTTTGGACTTGTAGCTTATTGAAAGCTGCATGTTGAAGATTATGTATTTCAGTCTTTACTCAGCCCTTTTGATATTCTCGCAATAATCACCATTTATTGAACATTATCTATGTCAGAGTTCAGCCAACCCTACCTTTATCCAAAAAGGAAGAGCTGTGGCAAAGCAACCATAGATTGTTTATAAATGATGGGTGCAGCCTATTCCAACAGAACATTATCTGTGACACTGAAATCTGCATTTCACATAGCTTTCATGTTATCAAAACTTGTTCTTTTGCTTTCCTTCTAACATTAAAAAATAAAAATAAAAAGTATTCTTAACTTTGGCAATACAAAGCATGTGATAGCCTGGGTTTTGCTTGTGGGTCTTAGTTTGCCCATTCTGATCTACGAATATTCTAATTTCCATTCCTGGCAGTTGTAAGAAATAACTATTACTGTTTAATTTCACAGTCAGAAAGGTATAGTTATCTAATGCTGGGAATTTAGTCAATGTTGAGCCCAGATCATTGAGATGGAGAGACAGGGAGGGAGGAATTGAGTGAGGGAGAAAGAAAAAAAGAGTGGTGAGGAACTAAGTCTTCAACAATTCTGGACCTTATAGGCTGAACACAGTAGATACTTCTAAGGATAAACTATGCAATCAATGAAATCTTAAAATATTGATTAAAAGATGAGTATGAGCTGAAAATCCTTACCAAAACTGCCTGACTTTTCATTCTTTTTCATCCTTCGCCTCCCAGGCGATGTTCCAATATGTCTAGTTGTTTCACAGAAGCATAGAAAGAAAGGGCTCTTTTAAATTAAGGATTTATTTATATTCCCTCTTGGCAACCTCAGCCATATTAGAATGCTTGCTGAAGAGCTAGTGCCAGCACGTTGCCTAGTTTAAATTCTCTGGGGGAATGACTCCTTATTATTCTTATTTCAGCCCCGCTGTAATGTGTGTGTGCATTGTTTACACATGAAGGATTAAACCCTTCCACCTTTGTGGTGTTAGTCATCTGACATAACCTCCGAGAATCCTTCAATACTTAAATCTTTCAATACAAGTCACTTACAAATCTATTTCATATGATGCTCAGGAAAAGGCATTAAATCAAGCCAGTGCTCTTCACTGTGGATATAGCGAGACAGCATTTTGCCCTTTAAAAAGAGTCCATCAGCAATATTATAACCAGTAAAATGATTATTTTGTACATTCCTCTGTCCACATTATTGCAAGGAAAGGATGATAACTAATGAGCCCAAGTATCTCACTTATTACTCCGGAACCAATACTGTTTGGCAGAAGTCATAATTCTTTTTGAAGTTTGCTCTTTTATCATCCATCGAGCCATCTGGCCTGGTTTAATTCTTACAGAGAATCAGAAGAAATGAGTAGTCCACTTTAGCCATTCTCTCTCAGCTGTGTTATTTTAATAGCTACAGAGGGAAAGGATTCCCCTTTTCTTCTCTAAGCACAGAACACCTCCACTTCTCATGAAAGAGGAGAGCCTGTGCTAATTGCAAAATTGTCCCAATCAGTCAGGCTATGAAAAGAATCAATGATTCTGCCACAAAAGATTGCATTTATCTTTTAATTTTTTTCTTAAATGGTTCATAAGGAATAATCAGATAGCATCTGAGAGTAACTCCATCTGTGGATCATTCCCGAATCAAAGAGTAAATAAAAAGGTTAGTTTTTCACTAAAATAAAATAAAAGATTTGTTTTTCACTAAAGTTATTTTCACTGAAGTGTCTCATTTATATTGAATTGGGTTTGAATGATAGAAGGTGAGAGTCCATGTAAAAAGAATAAACAATTGGGTAGAATTTATAGATTATTTCATAGTTACCTGTTTTGTTAGACATGCTGTTTGTCCAGGGTTGTATAATCGGATTGCTTTTTCTTTCAGCTGGTAACACTGAGAAAAGGAAAAGATTGCTTTAAACTTACCCCTAAGATTTTTACCTCCCATGGTGATGGTTTAGTCACTAAGTTGTGTCTGACTCTTGTGACCCCATGGACTGTAGCCCACCAGGCTTCTCTGTCCATGGGATTTTCCAGGCAAGAATACTGGAGGGGGTTGCCATTTCCTTCTCCCAGGGATCTTCCTGACCCAGGGATCAAACCAATGTCTCCTGCATTTGCAGGCAGGCTCTATATGGACTGAGCCACCAGGGAAGCCCTTTAGAGCTTTATTTTGGAAGCAGAAAAATCAGTCACTAGAAGCTAAAGGATACTTGTAGTATTTTCCCTGACATATGTGCCTACACCTGAACAATTGATTGGACAATAGGAATAAGAAATGGTGAACAATTAGTTAGATCATAAATGTGTAACAACATAAAATTGAAGACAAACTATGTGAGGAAACATAATGAGATAGAGTGGGGGAGTTTCAGGAAGGAACTGACAGGAAAAATAAAGCTAAGAATGTGTAACAATAACAAATGAAGCTGAGTGTATATGACGAGATCCAATTTTTATATAGAAAACTATGAAACACTGGTGCAAGAAATCAAAGAGGACACTAATAGATGGAGAAATATACCATGTCACAGATCGGAAGAATCAATATAGTGAAAATTAGTACACTACCCAAAGCAATCTACAGATTCAATGCAATCCCTATCAAGCTACCAGCGATATTTTTCACAGAGCTAGAACAAATAATTTCACAATTAGTATGGAAATACAAAAAACCTGGAACAGCCAAAGCAATCTTGAGAAAGAAGAATGGAACTGGAGAAATCAACTTGCCTGACTTCAGGCTCTACTACAAAGCCACAGTCATCAAAACAGTATGGTACTGGCACAAAGACAGAAATATAGATCAGTGGAACAAAATAGAAAGCCCAGAGATAAATCCACATACCTATGGACACCTTATCTTCGACAAAGGAGCCAAAAATATACAATGCAGAAAAGACAATTTCTTTAACAAGTGGTGCTGGGAAAACTGGTCAACCACTTATAAAAGAATGAAACTAGAACACTTGCTAACACCATACACAAAAATAAACTCAAAATGGATTAAAGATCTAAACGTAAGACCAGAAACTATAAAACTCCTAGAGGAGAACATAGGCAAAACACTCTCTGACATAAATCACAGCAGGATCCTCTATGATCTACCTCCCAGAATACTGGAAATAAAAGCAAAAATAAACAAATGGGATATAATTAAAATTAAAAGGTTCTGCACAACAAAGGAAACTATAAGCAAGATGAAAAGACAGCCTTTGGAATGGGAGAAAAACAATAGCAAAGGAAGCAACTGACAAACAACTAATCTCAAAAATATACAAGCAACTTATGCAGCTCAATTCCAGAAAAATAAACGACCCAATCAAAAAATGAGCCAAAGAACTAAATAGACATTTCTCCAAAGAAGACATACACATGGCTAACACACACATGAAAAGATGTTCAACATCACCAGTTATCAGAGAAATGCAAATCAAAACCACAATAAGATACCATTTCACACCAGTCAGAATGGCAGCGATCCAAAAGTCTACAGGCAATAAATGCTGGAGAGGGTGTGGAGTAAAGGGAACCCTCTTACACTGCTGGTGGGAATGCAAACTAATACAGCCACTATGGAGAACAGTGTGGCAATTCCTTAAAAAACTGGAAATTGAACTGCCTTATGACCCAGCAATCCCACTGCTGGGCATACACACCGAGGAAACCAGAATTGAAAGAGACACATGTGCCCCAATGTTCATCACAGCACTGTTTATAATAGCCAGGACATGGAAGCAACCTAGATGTCCATCAGCAGACGAATGGATAAGAAAGCTGTGGTACATATACACAATGGAGTATTACTCAGCCATTAAAAAGAATACATTTGAATCCATTCTAATGAGGTGGATGAAACTGGAGCCTATTATACAGAATGAAGTAAGCCAGAAAGAAAAACACCAATACAGTATACTAACACATATATATGGAATTTAGAAAGATGGTAATGATAACCCTGTATGCGAGACAGCAAAAGAGACACAGATGTACAGAACAGACTTTTGGACTCAGAGGGAGAGGGAGAGGGTGGGATGATTTGGGAGAATGGCATTGAAACATGTATACTATCATGTAAGAAACGTATCGCCAGTCTAGGTTTGATACAGGATACAGGATGCTTGGGGCTGGTACACTGGGATGACCCAGAGAGATGATATGGGGAAAGAGGGGCGGGGGGGGGGGGGGCGTGGTTCAGGATTGGGAACTCATGTACACCCATGGCAGATTCATGTCAATGTATGGCAAAACCAGTACAGTATTGTAAAGTAAAATAAAAATAAATAAATAAATAGAAGTATTACATATATGTATATAGTACACCATACTATATTACAAATTTAATGACTAAACTATATAATTACGTTATCTTATATGTTTTAATTCTGGGCTGGATGATTCACAAGCTAGAAAGAAGATTACTGGGAGAAGTATCAACAACCTCAAATATGCAGATGACACCACCTTAATTGTAGAAAGTGACGAGGAACTAAAGAGTTTTTGGATGAGGATAAAGAGGAGAATGAAAAGCTGGCTTAAAATTCAACAATCAAAAAACTAAGATCATGGCCTCCGGTCCTATCACTTCATGGAAAACAGAAGGGGAAAGATTGGAAGCAGTGACAAATTTTACTTTCTTGGGCTCTAAAATCACTGTGGACGGTGACTGCAGCCACTAAATTAAAAGATCCTTGCTCCTTAGAAGAAAAGCTGTGACAAACCTAGATAGTGTATTAAAAAGCAGAGACATCACCTTGCCTACAAAGGTCCATCTAGTCAAAGCTTTTTCCAGTAGTCATGTATGGATGTGAGAGTTGGACTGTGAAGAAGGCTGAGCACTGAAGAATTGGTGCTTTTGAACTATGTGTTGGAGAAGACTTCTGAGACTCCCTTCGACAGCAAGAAGATCAAACCAATCAATCCTAAAGGAAATCAACTCTGAATATACATTGGAAGGAATGATGCTGAAGCTGAAGATCCAATACTTTGGCCACCTGATGCAAAGAGCCGACTCATTGGAAAAGACCCTGATGCTGGGAAAGGTTGAAGGAAGTAGGAGAAGGGGGCGGCAGAGAATGAGATGGTTGAGTCATATCACTGACTCGATGGACATGAGTTTGAGCAAAGTCAGGGAGATAAAGGACAGGGAAGCCTGGCATACTGCAGTTCATGAGACCACTGAGTCAGACATGACTTAACGACTAAACATCAGCAATATATTATAATTATATATATTTTATACAGTATAATTTATTAAAAATTATTTAATTTTATTTTTATTTGACATATTATATACAAATATACTGATATATATTTAATTATATAATTATATATAAAAATATTTGTATTTACATTTGAATGTCTTGTACATATACTACAGTTAGAGTTTTTACATGCAGTATATGTTACAGTTGGTTGGCCTAGAGGAATAGGAGTAAGGGTGTGTATCTGTGTGAGTGTGGAGGGGCTGCACTTTGGGAAACAAGTGGAGATAGGGTATAGTGGGGAGGGTTGGAAGCATTTTCTTTCTTGGTTTATATGTTTATGTGTTGCTTTTAACATCAAAATGGATTTATTTCATAATAAAAATCACCTATGAGACTTAAAAAGATGAACAGCAGTAACTGTGCATGTCCTATTCTCATTAGAATTCCTAGGAGAAAAGGAAGTCCCATTTGAATCTAACCAGCTCTAGAACATCCCCTGGGAAAAATGAGGTGAGGCACTTACCCACCTTCACACAGAACTCAGGGAAATGCTGTGTCTACCAGACAGCTCCATTCCTAGTGCATGGTTTTAGATATGTGTTGTGTGTGTGTGTGCTTAGTTGCTCAGTTGTGTCCGACTATTTGCAACTCCAGGGATTGCAGCCCGCCAGGCTCCTCTGTCCATGGGGATTCTCCAGGCAAGAATACTGAAGGGGGTTGCCATGCCCTCCTCCGTGGGATCTTCCCAACCCAGGGATTGAACCCAGGTCTCCCGCATTGCAGGTGGATTCTTTACAGTCTGAATGTATTAAGCACTTACTACATATATTTATAACCTCTGTAGGCATCTTGAGAATTATCTCTTTTTAAAAATCATATCTCTCAGATACTCTTGGCAAACTGAATTAAAAATAAAGTTATATTTCTAATGTCTGGGGATAAACGTTGGGATCTTGGAAAAATATTCAGCTTTCTTCAAGTTAAATAAAATATCTGAGGTGTTTTGTTTTTTCTTTGAGTTTTTTAGGGCTGGATGTTTCTCTTTTCAATTTTCCTTCATCTGGATATATAAAAATATAAACCCATTCAAATCTGTTAAATTTGAAATTAAATATTAATGGCTTAAACAACAGTAATGGCAAACTCTGACAAGAAAACACCCTTTGTGGTTGTAGATGAGAATGCCTTAACTTGACTAAGTTGACTAAGTCATAATCTCCCATCCCTATGGTTATAATTGGCATAGAGAAACATTAAAGGGTCTTTCAGTAATTGCTGTTAAATTACTCAATCATAGGTTTTCTCAGCTTGATAATTAAAAGTATTACAAATGCCAAACTTAGTTTTGTAGATACTAAGTATTAAACCAGTCGATGATAACTGGACCTTGCTTAGCTATTTTAAAAATTTTTTCCACTTAGTCATTTTAGTTATGACTGTGAGGTATCATTTATCAAAAGCACAATGAGAGGTTATCAAACTCTCATTTCAGTAAAAGAAAGAGGAACATTACCCTCAAGAGATAAATCTTTCATTAAACTTTACAAAGACCTTAAGCAGTCTCTACCCCATTCATCATTTCTAGTCTTTTAGAATGCACCAGCTGCCTATGTTTAGAAAGCAGCACAAGGCAGACAGCCTACATCAGGGTTGATGGCTAGTGGAATGGATGAAACTTCTGTTCCATTTTTATTTTTTTACATGTTCGTTCACCTTAGAAAATCATTTTAAAATCAGCAGTGTTGGGGCCTAAATTTTGGTAATGTACCAAACTATTAAATAAATGTTACGATTTTGGGAACTATGACAAAAATTACTTTATCATGAAAGAAATGTGTTCAAGAGAGGGAAAAATTCCACAATTTCTTTTACATGCTCATAAAAAGAAAAACTTGTTTGATGTTAGCATTCTTATGCTGCTGCTGCTGCTGCTGCTGCTGCTAAGTCACTTCAGTCATGTCCGACTCTGTGAGACCCCATAGACGGCAGCCCACTAAGGCTCCTCTGTCCCTGGGATTCTCCAGGCAAGAACACTGGAGTGGGTTGCCATTTCCTTCTCCAATGTATGAAAGTGAAAAGTGAAAGGGAAGTTGCTCAGTCATACCTGACTCTTAGCGACCCCAGGGACTGCAGCCTACCAAGCTCCTCTGTTCATGGGATTTTCCAGGCAAGAGCACTGGAGTGGGGTGCCATTGCCTTCTCCAAGCATTCTTATAGCATGTGTCAATTTGGTATTTTTCTTTTCTCTATATATATGAGTACAGTCTTATGCTTATAGTCACTCTAAGTTATTGTCTTAAAGAGCGCTTGTTACCATTTGAAACTATCCTGTTTCATTTATCTATGTGCTTTTTATATTCTTCCCTCCCCTGTAGAATGTAAGCTCCTTGAAAGCAGGGACTTTGGCCCATCCAGTTCACCTCTGTGAACCTCTAAGAATGACTGACACATCAAACACATCAAGGATAATTTTCAATATGTGAATTGAATGAATCAATGGAGGAAGAAGGAATGTGAAAGTGAAAGTCACTCGATCCTATCTGACTCTTTGCGAAACCATGGAGTGTAGTCCATGGAATTCTCCAGGAGAGGATACCGAAGTGGATGGCTGTTCCCTTCTCCATGCAATCTTCCCAACCCAGCGATGAAATCCAGGTATCCCACACTGCAGGTGTATTTTTCACTGGCTGAGCCACCAGGGAAGCTTCAGTAGCTGTAAAGACCATTAATCTCAAGAGCAGAAATCATCCAGATTTGAAGGGTTTTTTTAATTTTATATGCAAGGGTAATAAAATAAAAAATACCCTTTAAAGAGCAATTAAATATCAAAGTACAACTTAAGTAGCATTCATTATGTTGTTGTTGTTGTTGTTGTTCAGTTGCTAAGTCATGTCCAACTCTTTGCTGTCCCATGGACTGCAGCATGACAGCCTTCCCTGTCCTTCACCATCTTCCAGAGTTTGCACAGATTTATGTCCATTGAGTCAGTGATGCCATCCAACCATCTCATCCTCTGTTGTCCCCTTCTCCTCCTGCTCTCAACCTTTCCCAGAATCAGGGTCTTTTCCAGTGAGTTGGCTCTTCTTATCAGGTGGACAAACTATTGGAGCTTCAGCCTCAGCATCGGTCCTTCCAATGAATATTCAGGATTGATTTTCTTTAGCATTCATTTATGTTATTTTATTCCCTGAGATTACTTATTGAGATTTTAAGTTCAATTTTTGCTGTGTATTCTTATTCAACAAGTTTATTTAATATCCACTCTGTATTTAGTAACTGCATTAGGCACTGAAATTCAAGACTAAAGTAGTATAAAGTCTTTGGTCTTGCAGAATTCATAATTTTATGGGGGAAATAGAAAAATAAATAAATAGAAGTTCACAGTGAATGTGCTAAAATGTTTTGATAATAGCAAGTAAAGTGTTATAGGACAACAGAAGAGAGACATGAGTGAGTGAGGATATTGGGCTGGCCTCTTAGAAGACGTGGCACTTCTGATGAATCGGGAGGACAACTGGGATGATTCAGATGAGTTCAAAATAGAAAAAAAACCCATCTATTCAAAATCATTATTCACAAAATTCAGGTAGTAAATGAGAGATGAATGTAAACTGGGAATAGCTAAAGGTGATAAGACACATGTAATCTGAAGTATGAAGGGTTTTACATGCCTCTGGTAGATATTTGCACTTTTTACTGAGAATTACAGTAAGTCACTGAAGGACTTTAAACAGAGAGTGACGTTTACTTTTTGTTTGCTTATTCAGCCAAAAAAATAGTTATTAAGCATGTGCTTTACATAAGTCACTGTGAAAGGTGCTGGGTATATACTGATAAATAATACATAGTCCTGACTTTTGAGAGACGTAAGAGAGAGAGTGTTAGTCACTTAGTCGTGTCCAACACTGTAACCCCATGGACTGTAGCCCACCAGGCTCTTCTGTCCAGGGGGATTCTCCAGGTAAGAATACTGGAATGGGTTGCCATGCCCTCCTCCAGGGGATCTTCCTGATCCAGGGATCGAACTCAGGTCTCCCACATTGCAAGTGGATTCTTTACTATTTGAGCCACCAAGAGAGACTTAGAGACTTGTAAAAATTTAAAGCACACTGTGGGTTGAATGTGAGTGTAGATGAAACGGAGTTGAGACACCAAAAAAGTGTAGTCCAAAGGATTACATTTTAGAATATTTTAGAAATATCACCCAGAGAACAAAGTGGAGAATTATTTGAAAACCCATGATGATGCTGTTCTAGAGATCTAGGCTTGAACTAAGGGAAAGAGAGTGAGAAAACCGAAAGAAAAGACTAATGGAAAGGAAAGACTCCTAAGACTAGACTAGAACCATTTGTATGTAGGTTGACCAACTTCTCAGGTTAGTCCTGGGAAGTTCTGAGGGTTAAGGGAAGCCCTCATGTTTCAAGAAACCCTTAGTCAAGATGATTAATCAGTATGGTTTATTATTTTAGCTGAGTATTGGCAATGAAGAATGTTTTTCTGTTTAGTATATGCCTTGAAATATCAATAACCTTTGATGTGCTGATGACACCACTCTTATGGCAGAAAACAAGGAGGAACTAAAGAGCCTCTTGATGAAGATGAAAGAGGAGAGTGAAAAAGTTGGCTTAAAATTCAACAATAAGAAAACAAAGATCATGGCATTCAGTCCCACCACTTCATGGCAAATAGACTGGGAAACAATGGAAACAGTCTTGGGCTCCAAAATCACTGCAGATGATGACTGCAGCCATGAAATTAAAAGATGCTTGCTCCTTGGAAGAAAAGTTATGACCAACCTAGATAGTATATTCAAAAGCAGAGACATTACTGTCCATATAGTCAACAAATGTCCGTATAGTCAAAGCTATGGTTTTCCCGGTAGTCATGTAAGCATATGTGATTTGGACCATAAAGAAGGCTAAACAGCAAAGGATTGATGCTCTTGAATTGTGGTGTTGGAGAAAACTCTTGAGAGTCCCTTGGACTGCAAGGAGATCAAACCAGTCAATCCTAAAGGAAATCAACCCTGAATATTCATTCGAAGTACTGATGCTGAAGCTGAAACTCCAGTACTTTGGCCACCTGATGCGAAGAGTTGATTCATTAGAAAAGATACTGATGCTGGGAAAGATTGAAGGCAGGAGGAGAAGGGGAAGACAGAGGATGAGAGATGGTTGGATGGCATCACTGACTCGATGGACATGAATTTGAGCAAGCTCTAGGAGTTGGTGATAGACAGGGAGGCCTGGCATGTTGCAGTCCATGGGGGTTGCAAAGAGTCAGACATGACTGAGCAAATGAACAGCAACAACAGCATATGCCTTAAGAGGTTGGATAGTGGTGGTATTCCAATAAATAGAATATATAGAAATGTTAGAAAACTTGTGGAAGAAGCAGAGTAGGAGGTAAGGATATGATAACTTTAAGAAGAGTGGGTACATGCGCAGTCATATCTGACTCCTTGTGACCACATGAACTATAGCCCACCACTCTGGAATTTTTTAGGCAAGAATACTGGAGCAGGTTGACAATTCCTACTCCAAGGATGATACTTTTAGGTAAATGTGAATCAGAGGGACCTTTGAGATATTGAGCTACAGGTAACCACAAGAGGGTTTGACATGAGCCCTAAGCTTAAATAAGTCATCTGATTGAGTGGCAATCTAGAAATCACCAATAAGAAAATGACTGTAGAAGCCATAGGGATAGATGAGATCAACTGAAATGAATACATAGAGAAATGTGCTTATGCAGAACCCTGAGGAATAGCAACAAACAGATCTATCTTTTCTTTCATGATGTGACTACAAATTGGGAGATTGTATATTTAAGATATATGGTTTCTCTGTATGTTATAATAGTAAGTATAAACCAACATTTTTAAAATTAGGATTTGCATTATTTTCCATAATTTCCATAATTAATATTCTGATACTTGGTATTAAAATAAGTCATAATAATCATAACCCACTTAGTGATTGGTATCTTCATAAAATATATAATGAGTCTAAACCTTCCATTTCCATTGTCTATGATTACAATAGGCTTGTCACAAAATCTCTACTAAAACTAAGAGTTATAATTTAAAAAGCCTGCCCATGACTAGGTTAGATTTTGATTAAAAACATAGATTAAGATGTCAGTATTTCGAATTATCAATTACTGCACCCTAATTCACTGTCCATCTAGCCTAAACAGCTTAAGGAATAGTCCAGTTTAAAACTATGATATGGGAATCACAGGTTAGTAAAATGTCTCCCTCCAATTTGGGGGAAAAAATCATAGAATTCCAAAATTTTATTTTAAAAAGTAATCAAATTAAACCAATGACAATTTAGAAAAGGCTGTTTGCTACTATCTCCATAATTTTCTGAAGTAACACATAGGATAATCCTAAAATTACAATGGACAAAACCACAGAATGAAGGTAAATATTTTCAACTGCCTATACAAAGCACGGGCTTTCCTGATAGCTCAGTTGATAAAGAATCTGCCTGCAATGCAGGAGATCCCAGTTCTATTCTTGGGTTAGGAAGATCTGCTGGAGAAGGGATAGGCTACCACTCCAATGTTCTTGGGCTTCGCTTGTGATTCAGCTGTTAAAATATCTGCCTGCAATTCGGGAGACCTGGGTTCAATCCCTGGGATGGGAAGATCCCCTGGAGAAGGGAAAGGCTACCCACTCCAGTATTCTGGCCTGGAAAATTCCATGGACTTTATAGTCCATGGTGTCTCAAAGAGTTGGACAAAACTGAATGACTTTTACTTTCGTACAAAGCATTCTGAAATAGTATGAACTCATTTTTCTTAAATTACTGGTGACTATTTAAAAGTGTTTCATTGACCAGAGGGCAAAAGCTCCCAGAACAAAGCTTGGAATTTACTGAGTTAAGAAGCTATGGGGAAAAAGAAGAAGAAGAAGAAGTTATTAGAAGAAAAATAATTCTAATGTAAAATGGAATTTTGCTGTAGCAATGACTTCATAGCTTTATGAACTGACTTGCCACATAAGACACTTGGGCAAATATTTAGGAAAATTTTATAATTGAGTTAAAGTGGGAACTATGCAGGTTCAGTTTTTTCTTCTTTAAACACTCTATCTTGTTCCCTGATTTTCCACTTCAGGAATTTACATCATTACATGTCTGCGGGCTTTTTAACATAACTTTCTCCATTCCTTCCCTATTCAATCATATTTGTATCTGAAACTAAAGTATCTACTGAGGACTTTTGTATTCTAGAGCCAAGGATTTGTCCCATTTTCCAGTATTTCTTTTTTCAAATGTTTTCCATTCCCCATTCTCTCAGATATTTTCTAAATAAAGTGAAGTCTACAAAAGGTATTTAATCTTTATACAGTATTCTTTTTTTCCTACAAATAAACAGTAAGCCTGAAATCTGTAAGATTTGTTACATCATCAAACTTTTAAAACTTGTGAATGCAGTAAAAGTTTGTGTATAAATCTAATCTTACTCAGTGATCTTCCTCTCCTAACCTTACTCTTGGTCTTCCTCCCAAGGCAACCAATATTAGCAAATTCACCTGTATAGTTTTATATATATTCACATATATATATGAATATATATATATCCTGTTCTTTTTTATGGTTGCAAGATGTTCCATCAGTATTTACTCAGTTATTTTCTTGTTGACTGGCATTTAGATTGGCTCAAGATTTTTTGCTACATATGAAAATTCTATAATAAGCTTCCTTATGTATACACTTATATGCAGGTCTTTATATTACATTACTTTCATTTTTGAAAGAGAGATTCTATATTTGAGAGTCTCTATATTTTAACTTTAATAAGTTTTCCCAGAGAAGTTTTCTATAAGATTGCATCAATGAATGATCTCATAAGCAGTGTATAAATAAAGTGACCATTCCTTCTGAGAAGGAGTTTAATCTTAAGAAAAGCCACAAAAACATTTTTCTTAACATTTGGAAACTCATAGTGAGGCTGATTACTATCTAATATCACCACTACCATCATTTACTAATACAACCAGTACTCCTAAAACTATTACTGTTAATACTATGTTCATGTAAAAGCAGGAGCTCTCATTTGACATACAGAGAATACCTTTCTTATAATTCCTTTACAAGTAGTGTTTTATCTATTCTTCATAGTCATTGGATGAGCTTGGCATTAACATCTTTATTAAGCAGGTAAAGACTTTGAACCTCAGAATGGTTGAACAATACACAGAAGATTGTACAGTCTGAAACAGCCACCTCTGAGATTTGAATCAGTTTTTTTTTTTTTTTGTCTAACTGCATTCAAAGACAGTACACTGAGCTCTTTACAATGATGACATCAATTGCTTACTCCATCCCAACACACAAACACACCTAGAACAAAATGACCCGAAGAAGTCTAGTGTCTTCTGTTCTCTATTAAAAATCATTGATTAGTAGATAACAAAATTCAATTCACTTGTTCTGTTTTCTTCTCAGATTTGCTGCCTCTCTTCTTTATACCACCATTATCATCATCTGATGCTCTAAATCTAGTGTTCCTTGAGTAATTTGTCCCATGAAAAGATAAGAAACAAACAAATCTTCTCTTCTGCAAATGATGTGTATCTTCTCATATGTAACTATGCAATATTTACAAGTTATTGCATCTCAGGAATTGATACTAGCCCCTGGGTGTTGAAAGACCTAAGCTAACACATCTAACATAGAAGCTTGCTTTTAATTAAACCTATATTAATACATTACTTACTGAACCAATTAAGTTTTTTATGTAAAACCACAGTTTTTTACACAGGTTTTTTTTTTTTTTTTTGGCTGGATGGCATGCAGGATCTTAGTTCCCCAACCAGGGATCAAACTCATGCCCCCTACAGTGGAAGTATGATGCCTTAACCACTGGATCACTAGGGAAGTCCCAGAACCAAATTCTTTGATGAATCTCCTTAGTTGATCCACAGCATGTAGAAGCATGTTGAAACCAAATAATCAACAGTGTTGGTTATGTTGGGTCTGATGAAATAGTAGAGAAAATGAGCTAAGTTACACAATTTTCAAGGTGAAGTAACATAGAAACAGAGATTGAAGTATGTCTGAAGAGAAAAAACAAATATTGTATGTTAACACATATATGTGGACTCTGGAAAAATGGTACAGAGGAACCTATCCTATTTTCAGGGGAGGAATAAAGACACAGACATAGAGAATGGGCATTTGGACGTGGTGGGGAGGGGAGAATGAATTAGGAGACTGGGACTGACGTAAATACATAGCATGTATAAGACAGACAGCCAGTGGGAACCTGTAACAGAGCACAGGGAGCTCAGCTCAGGGTTCTGTGGTGACCTAGAGCAGTGGGTTTGGGGGATGGAGGTGGGAGGGAGATCCAAGAGGAAGGGGATGCATATATACATATAAATGAATCACTTTGTTTACAGAAGGAACTAATACAACATTGTAAAATAACTATACCTCAATAAATTAAAAAAAAAAAATGTATTCCTAAATCTGAGAAATGTCTGAGGGATGTAACCAAAAACATAGGGGAGGAAGACAGATAGCTCCTTAGACAGAGCCAAAAAATTACAGAGCTGTTTCCAGATTTGAACCAACTATGGCTCATTGCCAAGTACTAACATGGTTCAGGCCTGTCAGTATATTCTGGTGTTACACTCCAGGGAAATTTATCTGAATCTTATTGTGACCTCTTATTAGGGGCAGGATGGCAAGATATGGGCAGAGGCTCATAACTGATGAGTGTAACATAACCTATTCTAGATACTATGCAACATAAAAGTCTCTAAGACATTAGATTTTTTTTTAATTTCTGCTTTTATTAAATTCCCATTATTACTAAATTTTGTGCTTCTATTTGATACATCTTATTCTTCCATATTGCATTTCAGGTGCAAAATATGCTACGCATCTTTATTATTCAAAATAAGATTGTGTTTATCTCTCAGGTACCTCTGACCCTTTTCAGTGCAACATCCAATGTGAGCAGCGATTGTCCATGGATTTACACCCTTCCCCATGCACACCTGCTGTAGCAATCTTGTGCCCCAGAGACTAATTTTAAGAAGCAGATTGAATATCCTGACTCTGTGTGCCCTGGACTAGAACATCCAAATATTTGGCCAATCCATTTTACCTCTCATTGATCACATTCCATCCCTATATTCTTCTTGGGAAAATCTTGCTTGAATTTCCTAGTTAAAGGTCTGTCATTGGCATGTGATGTTGCAAAAGACTGAGTGCAAAGGGAATGTGAGAATATAGCCGAGTTGCATGAAAACAGATTTTAATGAGATTTACAAAGATGTAAACAAACAAAGCCACTGTGTGTTTTGAAAAATATAAGTATTTTTACTAAAAATATTTATATTTACATGTAGTTAAAAGATCTGTCATTGTGAGGGTGATGACTAAGAGTAGCCCAACCCTACATAACTGAGAAAGAAACAAACAAAAGGCAACTTTCCCCAGAAGCCAAGGGTTCCCACATTCACAAAGGCAGTAGAATCTGATTACCTTTCCTATGAATAGAGAAAATAAAAAAGTTCACTTTTTTTTTTCTGTTGCTAACTCTATTCCAGTAAAGAAGCCAACAAAGAGTTATTTCTGCATTAAATTGTTAACATGACTTCCTGCCATATAACCATGTGGTTTAATCTTTTCTTGTTTAGTGAACTATAGCTATCTAAAAGCAATAAGCATCAAATTCCGACATAGCAAACACTCATTGTTTGTGCAGTGATTCCCACTTTGCCAATTTAGTCAGATATCATTCATGGATCATATCACTCTTTCCCGTAATTCTAATCAGAGCCTCAAAGTCCTTCTCAAGATAGCCCCTCAGGCTACTATAATCATTCAGCTGAAGTGACCCAGGAGATAGAACCCATTTTCCACACACCTGGCTCATTTGGAATCTTCTAGAGTGGCCAACACATTGCTTTCAACCTTATAGACACCCAGTCCTGTTTAATGAATTGCACCGAAGTGAAAAAAATAAAATAAACTCAATCAAATTGCAGAAACTTAACCATTTTAAAAGAAATGGAAGTTCAGTATTCACGTATAACTACTTTGTCCAACTATTTTTTCTAATAAGACGCTTATGCAGCTTCAATATATATTCAACACTTGAAACCACACACTTAAATTTTGTTGAAAATGTCCCATATACCACTTGAACCAAGGAAAAGAGATCAAAGTCAGCTTTGTAAAGAATGTTACCCAGGGCAGAGTCAAAGGCCTAGTAGAATGAGAAAAGAATATTAGTCACACTGACTGTGCAGTACTTAATTTTATGTTCTATTCAGAACTTGGAAGAGACCAGACTTAACACAAATTGAAACTTAAGCTTAAACAAGCATGGAAGAGCAGCAACTTCATTTCTTTTCTTCAAAAAAAAGAAAGCTCAGTTCTCTTTCTCCAGTGGCTGCCTGTGCTGACTTCAGTAGCATATCCCATCTTTGCGTGTGTGTGTGGGCTTGAGCATTTTGAATAAAGGTATAATATTCCTTCAGAAAATAAAATATTGTATCAGCACTGCAAATCCATTATAGAGGTATCTATCCATGTTGAAGTACTTTTATAGGTTTATTCTGTAGCATTGATATTTATGTTTTGTGTATCACTCTTTTACTTTGATGGTTTTAAATTAAAATAGTATTTATTTTTATAGTTCCATCTTATTTTTAAATTTTTCTTATTTTTCTTATTTTCTTATATTTATTATCTTTATTTTCCATTAATACCTTCTGTTTATTTAGCATTTTATTTTGCCAGGCAATATATGAAACATTTTAAATGGATTTTTTAAAAATTTATTTATTAATTCATTTAGTATATCAACAGATGTTCATGAGTGACAACTCTTTCAGACTCTTGGATACAGTGGCAATTAAGACAGGGTAAAGGACATACATAATCTTACAGAGTTAATATTCTAGTAAAGTAAAAAGAACCATATGGTAGAGTTCTATCTGATGGAGATAAGGGCTATGAAGGAGATAAAGGAAATAGTAGGAGTTTTAAAGGGTAGGTGGATGTGATAGAGCAGGTAGATGGCCAGGGTGGCCAGGAGAAGCCTCTCTGGGAAGGAGATATTTGATCTGGAATCTGAAGATTAGATAACAGCGTGTGATGATGAGAGACAGGGAAAGCATTTAGAGTGAACAGCAGCAGGAAGTGAGCTTAGAGGTTGTGGGCAACAGACATCAAACCAATATGATGAAGAATAGTAGAGGGTAGAGTGTGGAATTTAATGGAAGTTGCAGAATAAACAGAGGCAAGAAAATCTGGGTCCACACAGGTCATGGTTCAATGTTTTGATTTCAATTATTTTGTAATGGAAAGCCACATAAAAGAGGAAGTTGCCTGAGGGAACAAGGGTGGAATAGAGAGAACAAATAAGGCTGCTACTGTAGTCAAGATGTAAAATGATTGAACAAGGGTTAAGGACATAGAAATGGAGGCAGTGAAAAGTGTTTGAATATTTTGGTTTATTTTAAAGATAGAGCTAATAGTATTTGACTGTTACAGTTAAAAATATATCAAAGAGTCAATAGAATTTGAATATGAGAAACTGAGAAAAATCAAAGTGATAACAAGATTTTGGTTTAAGCATTTGGAGGAACAAAGATAGCCTTATACTGAGATGAGAAAGATATCAAAGAAGGTGAAGGTTTGGGGGCCGAAATCAAGAGTGTTTTTTTAGGTTATAAATTTATATATATTTATATGTATATATAGTGAGAGTGAAGTCACTCACTATAGCCTACCATGGGATTTTCCAGACAAGAGTATATATATATATATGTATAAAACATGCTCTTGTATATATAAATCTGGTCTGGGGTAGAATTATACATGTAAGAGTGTCAGTTTATTCACATCCTGTAAAATCATGGTGCTAGATGAGATCACCCAGCAAGCAGAGGAAGAAAAGAGGTCAGATGATAGCTTGAGAGTTCTCCAGATATTAGATGTTGGGAAAATGAGATTGTTCAGCAAAAGAAACAAAGAAGAATCAGCCAGATAAGAAGGGAATTGATCAAGAAAGGATAGAACCCAGATGCAGGTGAAGGAGAAAGTGATTCCTGTCAAACAGCTAACGGAGTACCAAGTGAATGAAGTGACCATTAGTGCTCCATAAAAGATTAATTGCAGTTCAGTAGTGGATACAGAAGCTTATCAGGGCGACCTCAAAGCAGACAGGAAAAATGGAGTGAAAACTATAGGAGAGGGAAATGGCAACCCACTGCAGTATTCTTGCCTGAAGAATCCCATGGACAGAGAAGCCTGGTGGGCTGCAGTCCATGGGGTCACAAGGATTTGGACATGATTGAATGACTAAAACTGTAGGAGCTGATAATTATTATAATGATTATTACTGCAAATGAAAGCATTGAAGGGATGGTATAGCTGGAGGGAGAATGAAGTCAAAGGATGGTCTTTGTTTTTACCATGTGAGTGATTCCAGCATATTTCAGTGTTATTGAGAATTATTTTACAGACAGAACTGAGATCAGGAAAATTTTGTTATAAAGGACCAGACATTACATATTTTTAGCTTTGTAGCTAGACATCTTTGTTGTGACTCTTCAACCCTGCTCTTAGAGTGTGAAAGTACTGTGGATGAACAAGGCTGTGTTCCCATAAGACTTTCTTTATAGATGCTAATCTTTGAATTTCATATAATTTTATGTGTCATGAAATATTATTCTTTGATTTTTTTCAACAATTTAAAATTTTTAGAATCATTTTTGACTTAGGTGTTCAGCCAAGTTTGGCCCCACAGACCATAGTTTGCTGACTTCCACAGAACAAAATTTGAGGCTGAAAGAAAGAGGGAGGAAGATTTCAGGAGCCAGACATGGCATAGAACAACCAGTAGATTGGTCTTAGTTGCTTCCATCTTACAAGGGAGAAAGAGAAGGCAAAGCATATGGATACAGATGCAAGATACTAAGTTGGTAGTAGAAGAACATGGGCATCTTATTCTGATCTTCTATTTTTTTTATGGAAAAGTTTAAGCAGTACCTTTAACTGAGAAAAACAAGTGAATGAAAGACATGGAAAATCTGAAGAGTGAGTAAAAGGTTTCAAAGGAGCCATGTAGAATGAGAAAGTGGATTGGCTAGGGAAATGTACTTAATGCTAGGAAAGCACTAAGAGCCCACTTGACATTTCTTTCAAGGACTTAAATAAAAACTTCTCAAGTTGGCTGTACATTTTTCTTCAGGAGTATTCAGCTGCTTAGATATAGGCCTTGAGTAGTCAAAGGCTTAGATTTAGCCAGATTTGGTACCTTGCTAGGCAAGATGATGGAAGGAGAGAGACCAAGGGAGTTGAGAGTATTTGAAAGGGAATGATTACTGTGATTGACCATGTAATTGAGCTGGGTGAGAGCAAAAGTGAGGACATAATGGGGGTGATAAAAAGTGGAAAAGTGAAAAGGTCAGTAAATTGGAAGTCACAGTGAGAAGGAAGAATTTATGGATACAGGATATGCTAGAGAATAAAATGGAAAGAGAGGAGGGAGGATTTGGAGAGGACAGTGTTTGAAATCGAGATTAAGGAATGGATGTGCTGTGCTTAGTTGCTCAGTCATGTCCAACTTTTTGTAACCCTATGGACTGTAGCCCACTAGGCTCCTCTGTCCATGGGGATTCTCCAGGCAAGAGTACTGGACTCGGTTGCCATGCTCTCCTCCAGGGATGGATGCACATTTTTAATCATAAGATTAAAGGTATAATCATAGAAGTAGGTAGCAGAAGTGTGGAGGATAGGACTGTTGAAACAGATGAGGTCGAAGAGGACTTTAGAGAGACATCTAATGGATGAAAACGTTGAGATCACGAAATTATACAAGAAGTGGAGGATGGGGCATGGGGACAAGTATCCGTTCATCAAGGGCTAATTCTTAAATAATTTGTCCCTTGCCCAATTTAATACATGTAGTTAAATGACAAGAGTCATGTTGGAAATTCAAATTTCTAAAAATAATGCCTATCTCTTTAAGTATTATAATATGCCACTTCCCAGCAGGCTGTGTCTGCCTGATGTAATTTACAGTGAAAGGCAGGCTGTATCTATTTAGGAATAAACACCTGAATATTCTCATTTTGTCTATTTCATGTGCATACTGCTCCCTCCTTAAGGAGGCATCCTCCTTCCTGACCATATTTGTTCTAGAGATCCTGTTTTATCTTTTTGGAACCTTGCTGCTGCTGCTGCTAAGTCGCTTCAGTTGTGTCTGACTGTGTGACCCCATAGATGGCAGCCCACCAGGCTCCCCAATCCCTGGGATTCTCCAGGCAAGAACACTGGCGTGGGTTGCCATTTCCTTCTCCAATGCATGAAAGTGAAAAGTGAAAGTCAAGTCGTTCAGTTGTGTCCAACTCTTAGCGACCCCATGGACTGCAGCCTACCAGGCTCCTCCATCCATGGGATTTTCCAGGCAAGAACACTGGAGTGGGTTGCCATTACCTTCTCCTTGGAATCTTGAAACTGCCTTAAAAGTCTCCTCCTGCACCTCTTTATCAAAATCCAAATCCCCTCCACCCCCTCCTCCTTCCTCTTTGTCCTGTTTAATTCTTGTTGCATCAGAAATCCAAGAATATTTTAGTTGTTTCCAAACATCTCTTACATGTTGCTCCTGTCTTTCCAACTGTCTTGTAAGTTCTGTGAGGAAAGAATCTATTTTTTCGCTTTCCATGTCCCCTTAATAGGCTCTAACCACATAGTCAGAAGTAGAATTTTTGATTGATTAAACTTGTCATCAAGCAGTATCAGAGAAAAAGGTTTTCAATTATCACTTAAATTTACTAAACTATAACTGACACCTAAAAATCTATTAAATCAATAAATAATAAATTTCAGAAATCACATAAAACTCAGACAGTATTAAAAAGGCTTCATAGTGGATTTTGGTATTTGGTAAAAATGAACTTAATTATAATTCTATGAATTCATATTGGGTGCACAATTGCACTTGTAAAGAATGTTCATCTTGCCTTTTTTTATTATTTAAGAGGAAATCTTAAAGGCCAAAAAACTTGTGAAGTTCAATAATTAAAGTCAAGTAAATGTTCTATCATGTCATTAAAGTAATTGGAAATTAGAGGCAATTTTGTGAAATGGAACACTAGAGAAAAATTTTCAGAAGCAGAATGTGGAAATGAAGACAGAATGACAAAAGACAAGAGCTCTTCCCAAATGACTTATTTCAAACAGTTTTTGAAAGACAGAAATTTGGATTGGTTCATACTTCATATTGCTTCTGGAAAGTGCTGCAGGGGTAGCTGAGTCAAGGGTAGCCAGGAAAAAACAAAGAAAATTTCTTCTTCAGATCCAGCACGTACTGGTGCTTGCGCTCATGGTCTTTTCTTTAGAGAATGTGACAATAATGATGAAGTATTAAATGGAACTTTATTCCTTTCCTTCTATAGAGAAAGTCTCAAATTGCAGTTATGTGATTAATTGACTCTGTCATAAGTTATATGGAATTATATTTCTTTTTCAGATTTTACTTTTTCCCTCCATTTAATAGTCTGATTTATTTTAATGGCTATAATGTATTCTGGCAAAATCCATTTAATTTTGCATTATCTGTATTGAATGCCTCTAATAAAAGTATTAATCAAAAAAGCATGGGAGAATATCCTGAAAGTGATAAATGAAGCTTAGGGTTTGTTTTATGAAACAGTCCCATTTTAATAATTGTGCAAATTTATATGGTTTAGATAAGAAAACTGAGACAGTGGAATGTCCTTCAATAAAATCACACTGGCTAAAATTATTATGAGGGAAGAGACATATTTCTTTCTATTTTTTGTGTTATTTATTCTTATTAGTGCTTATAGTAATTTAAATATTGGAGAAGGTGTTAGTTAATCTAGAAGTTTCTTAGAAACAGTAACTACTTTACTCAAAGGTAGTAAAATATTAAGAAACATATTTTTATGTGGGAAGAATTTTATTTTTCATTGGCTTACAATTTATATCTCACATATACCTTATTAAATTCCTTTGCTTAATTAATTTGACAAAGAAAGTTTATGGAAATAGTAATAGCAAAAATAGCAGCATATGTAGCACTTACTATGTGCCAGATCCTCTTTCAAGAGCTTTCTAGCTAAAAATGAGTGCTCTCAAATAAAATGCCTTTCCTTGAAGCATGAAATGCTATAAATATAGTGAAAGGCAAAGGAAGAGTTCTTCTTTGATGCTTCCTACATCATTTAATATTGAGGTTCTTACTTGTGATGTCATCTACAACATCTAGCTCCATGGATTATAGTCATCACAATGAGACTTTATTGCCTCTGAATTTTTCATCTTCCCAGTGTAGTGCTTTAAGAAATTTTACTGATAAAATCATTTATAGTAACTACAATCCTTCTGGGGGTATGTCAGCTTGGTAACCCACTCCAGTGTTCTTGCCTGGAGAATCCCAGGGACGGGGGAGCCTGGTGGGCTGCCGTCTATTGGGTCCCACAGAGTCGGACACGATTGAAGCGACTTAGCAGCAGCAGCAGCTTGGTAAATTGGACCAGGAATGTTTTATAAATATATTTACAACACATGGGTATTTTATTTCTGGGCTCAGAAAAACTTTCTGTAGCTTGCATAGCTCATTCGTCCAATTAGTTCTACAGCATCTTCTTCTATACCTTTCTGTTTGCAATTTATTTCTCATGTCTAGCGTTTTTGGCCAGATCTGAAATAACATACCTTCAAACAACACTCAAATGAATGAATGTTGTGCTTATTCAGAGCATTTCAACTTCTCTGAATGTGGACAACTCATTTTTTCCAAAGAAATCATTTGCTCTTTTGATTCCTTTCAACTGCTTTTACAGGATACTCAATAGTAGCCCCACAAGATATGGTAAAAATTAGTCAGTAAAGCATTTCCAAATATCTTATTGGAAGCAGTCAAAAAAGAAACTGACACTTCATCTTAATCCCTTTTTAATTTTGATAGTTTACTGTTAGATAGACAGGATCAACAGCAGCTTAATAGGGATCAGGTGCAGAGTGTGTCAACGTGTACTGGAATGCATGTTGATCAGAATTATTGTTTTTTTTTTCCTAAAAAAAGAAAACTTACTGAGTAAATGTTTTTATTCTTTCATGGGAAACAATGTAATTTTTATTATTATATGTGTATTTTGACAAATTTCCTGATAATCATGATCCAACTTGGCATGAACATGTTGCTTCTCCAACAATAAATGAAAAATCATGTAACTACCCACTTTTTTTTTTTCTTTCATTTTTTGGCAATATAAAGCAGTTCTTTGTTTACAAAACTAATGATAAGACCTTGAGGTAGATTTAGATTTTTTTCTAAGTTTTTTTTTTTCTTCATAATTTTTGCTTTTTCTAGGGTGAAGTGTTGTGCTTCCTGGGTAACTCAGCTGGTAAAGAATCTACTTGCAATGCACAAGACCCTGGTTTGATTCCTGGGTCTGGAAGTTCTCCTGGAGAAGGGACAGAATACCCACTGCAGTATTCTTGGGCTTCCCTGGTGGATCAGACGGTAAAAAATCCACCTACAATGTGGGAGAGGTGGGTTTGATCCCTGGGCTGGGACGATCCCCTGGAGGAGGGCATGGCAACCCACTCCAGTATTCTTGCCTGGAGAATCCTCATGGACAGAGGAGCCTGGTGGGCTACAGCCCTTGGTTCACAACAGTCAGACAGACTGAGCAACTAAGCATACCACAGCACAGGGTACATAAAGTCAATTAAATATGCCAGTTTACAGAAAACACTTTCACAGATTGCAAAACCTATATGCTTAGTTGCACACATTTTGAAGTAATATAATCCTTTAAGAAAAACTATTCCCCTTCTACTTTCTTTATTTTCCAATCATTCTTTTGTCTTTCAGGGAATTTTTTCACTCATTTATATAACTGTTTGATTTTAGAGAAATTTGGTAAGTAACTCCTAGTTCAAGAAATATTTTGGGGGAAAATCATTTATATAGATTACAGCTATTGTCCTATAAAAAGATAACACTAGGTCCTTATCTTTGATTTACCAAACAATGGGATTGATTTGATTGATTTAATTGAGCAACCAGTTAATTTGGTGAGATGTTAACTGAATGATTAATTTGGGACTAGGTATGCTGCTGCTGCTGCTGCTAAGTCGCTTCAGTTGTGTCCGACTCTGTGCGACCCCATAGACGGCAGCCCACCAGGCTCTGCCGTCCCTGGGATTCTCCAGGCAAGAACACTGGAGTGGGTTGCCATTTCCTTCTCCCGTGACTTAGGTATATAGACCTCAAATTCCAATTGCTTTGTTTGAATCCCAGAAGATTTTACTCCCAGTTCACCTTAACATTTATTTTGGACAAATCACTGTCTGTTCAACAAATTTCAATTGACATACCGGATGGTATGATGGATTCTAGGGAAAGAAAATTATCACCCGGATTTTCCATCTCTGTTCAGAGGATTTAAGTTCAGGTTTGTGTGGAGTGGTCAAGTTTTCCATATTTTCTTCTTCCTTGAGTCCAAGGGTCTTAAATCCCATACTGTTTCTACCAGGCTCACACATATAAGATGAATAACTGAAATAGATCTCAGGCCACATTGTTGGGTGTGGCAGCAATCCTGGCCTCAGGAAAGCACATGATCCTTCTGAAGTAACCATAGTCACTCAAACTGAGAGTATCATTGCTTTGAGGAACCATGAGTTTAGTGCTGACACGTTGAAGTTTTCACAATAAACTTGAATTGCAGAACTTTATTTGAAGTATCTTGATTTTTTTTTTAAACATCAGTGACCAATTTTAAAATTACCAAAACATTGCGCATACAAAGGAAAATGTTTCTGGAACTAAGTGTATCTGGGAGCATCCCATTTGTTATCTTCATAGATGCTATATTGGACAAGAGTGTTCAATGGATTTGCTCCATTGTCTGGCTTTGGGGGATTTCCTCTGAACTGGAATAACACAATCCTGATAACTTTTCTGGTTTTGTGTTTAACTCCTAGTGTTTTGTTACAAAGTTTTGGCTTATTTTATGGTTTAATTTGTGAGCTTAGTCTTGCTAAATATGTGAACAACAAACATTTGAGTGAGTCATAGAAGATTTAAATTATTTGCTCCACTACCAGTACTTGAGATGTTTGAAGTCGATTTTTTATTGCTATCTAATAGTTAATTACCTGGGTTTTGCAACTTCTAACAATGAGTTTTCAGGCTGCATTGAAACTGTATTTTTTGTGAGTGTGTGTGTGTGTGTGTGTGTGTGTGTGTTTGCATGCGTGCAAGTCGTCTCTGACTCTTTTTGACCCTGTGGACTGTAGCCAGCCAGGCACTTCTGTCCATGAGATTCTCCAGGTAAGAATACTGAAGTGGGTTGCCATTCCCTCCTCTAGGGGATCTTCTCAACCCAGGGATCGAACCCGTGTCTCTTATGTCTCCTGTATTAGCAGGCAGGTTCTTTACCACTCTTGCCAGCTGGGAATCCCCAGTAAAGTAGTTTAAATTCTACTTCATACAAAGCCAAATTAGACATTGCATTTAACGAACTGCTTAAATAATTTTCAAGATTTTTTGTTGTCAACTTAATTATCCTTATTACTTTAAGTGGTTTATGTTCATAATTTTAGTTCATCCTAGAACAGTATGGATGCCTTGACTTTATTTCTGTTGAATGAAGATACATAAATATTATAAAATCATATAATATTCAACCAAAAATGGAATATAAAAAGAAATAACTACAAGAAGTAAAGATTCCAATGAATTTTGTTGAAAAAATTATTTTATTTTGAATCATTTTATTTATATAGTACTACTGCCAAGTAGATGGAAATAATGCATTAGGCACAAAATCTGCTTAATATTAGTTTGACAGGGCTAGTTCCAAAAAAGTGGCAGAATTATATTCTGCCATCTTAAAAACCGAGACTGATGTTGACCATAATTAGACTAATTGAACAGTAAGTGGATGATGTATAATTCAATTAGTTCATAAAATAAGAGAGTTCCAGCTGCTTACTTTTGTCTTCCTCTAGAATATGTTGATCTGGAACTTAATTACAATTCCACATTGATTTTATTGTGTTTTCAGTGTGCTTGAAATTACTTTTCAAAATTAAAAAAAAAAGTATTTTAAGGAGGCAAGCTGAAAGATTAACATGGAAGAAGGTTGCAATTCTGTTTCATGGAAGAGTCTGTGAAAGCTGAAATTCTTTTTTATCATGTATGAGCATAGCAAATGTGAAGTAAATATTATCTCTCCCTTCCTCCCTCCATCCACCCCTTCATTGCTCCCTCCACCCATCCATCCATTCATCTATCCATCCTCATCCTCACGATCTGTGGATTTAGAGACATAAAATAGGCATTTTTATAAGAAAGATAACTCATCATCTTTCCTTCTGATAATCTCAACTTGCCTACATTAGGTGACATTTCTCATGTGTGAAGTTTTTATTCAATATTTTTCAACTAAAATCCACATATTAATTCAACAGATACAATTAAATATTTCTAAATGGGTTGGGGTTGAGTTTTCTCTTCAAGAATATATATTTTTCAAAGCCTAAAGAAAGGCTTTCAGTTATAAGGGGCTTATTTAAAGAATATATGCTTTATGAAATTTGGGATCATTAATTTATTTTAAATAACAAATATTTATTGGATATACATGATACCCAAGGTATTAGCTTACTGTAGAGCTATAAAGGGGAGTCATGATACACCCATCTGCCAGAGAGCGCTTTTAAATGTCTTGGACTTTAAAGCCAAATAGATTAATGGACATATTTAAAGAAACAAATAAGCCAAACCCGCTACCTCTGGAGTCTGAATCTGAACTCAATTCAGACATGATGCTCCCCTGGGAAATTCTGAATATACTGTAAAATTATAGTTAGTAGCTTTGAACATAAGTTCAATAATTGTGCATGTGTGCTAAGTCACTTCACTCATGTCCAACTCTTTGAGACCTATGGGCCATAGCCTCCCAGTCTCCTCTGCCCATTGGATTTTCCAGGCAAGAATACTGGAGTTGTCATGCCCTCCTCCAGTAGATTTTCACAATCCAGTGACTGAACCCATGTCTGTAATGTATCCTGCATTGACGGGCAGGTTCTTCGCCACTAATGCCACCTAGGAAGCCCACATTCCCTTGGGAAATTCTGAATATACAGCAAAATTGTAGTTAGTAACTTCATATGTAAGTCCAATAATTACTGAGTACCTACTAATGTTATATGAATGAACCAAAGATAGACTGTGTGTTAGCCTGTAGGTTATTTATTTTTTTACTTCAGGCTAAGACCCTTTAGCTCAAAAGCTCATTAATATCAAACTCAAACTTTTACACATCCAATTTTTTTAAAAATAACCCAAAATAAGTAGATTTTTGAACCACTTAGAGCTGCCTGCTTTGCATTTTATTCTTCAGTCACTCAGCTGTGAGCGACTCTTTGTGAAACCATGGACTGCAGCATGCCAGGCTTCCCTGTTCTTCACCATCTCCTGGAGCTTGCTCAAACTCATGTCCATCAAGTCGGTGATGTCATCCATCCATCTCATCCTGTTGTCCCCTTCTTCTCCTGCCTTCAATCTTTACCAGCATCAAGGACTTTTCCAATGAGCTGGCTCTTCACATCCGATGCTCAAAGTATTGGAGCTTCAGCTTCAGCATCAGTCCCTCCAATGAATATTCAGGATTGATTTCCTTTAGAATTGACTGGTTTGATCTCCTTGAAGTCCAAGGGACTTTCAAAGGTCTTCTTCAACACCACAGTTCAAAAGCATCAATTCTTCAGTGCTCAGCCTTCTTTATGGTCCAACTCTCACTCTCACATCCAAACATGACTGCTGGAAAAACCATAGCTTTGACTATATGGACCTTTGTCAGCAAAGTAATGTCTCTGCTTTGTAATGGGCTGTCAAGATTTGTCATAGCTTTTCTTCCAAGGAGCAAGCGTCTTTTATTTGCATGGCTGCAGTCACCATCTACAGTGATTTTGGAGCCCAGGAAAATAAAATCTGTAACTCTTTCCCTTGTTTCCCCATTTATTTGCCATGAAGTGATGAGGCCGGATGCCATGATCTTTATTGAATGCCTGCTTTGCCTACCTCAAGAAAATTTTGCCTTACAGAATGTCACCCATTGATAAAATAGAGTCTTGTAGTGATAAGGCCGCAAGCTGCTACCATCCTTTGGTGCTCTCTGACCCAGAGATTCCCTGCTGCTGACATTTGTCACCTGAAAGCCCCCTCTTCCCCCACCTCTCCTCCCACCTTTCTCCCAGGAAACCTCTTACCCTCCTCCCCTTCTGAATGGTAGCTCCTGGAAGGTCCTATGTTGCAAGGGGCTTCCTCTCGAATTCCATCCTATTTAAGTGCCACCCAATAGACCTTGTCTGTGTCATCACTTCTGCTAGTCATATTCTTTCCTTGATCAACCCCAAATCCCTTGAACCCCTGAAACCTATTTGCCAACTATCTGTGTGAGGCCCTAAGATAAAAAGGTAATGAGCCACAGTGACTTTGACTTTGAAAGAATGTATAGTCTGGCTGAGGAATCAGCTTTATTAATAGTTTCATCGTAATGTACTGATGCCAAAAACTCAGCCTCTGTGCACTGATGCCAAGTTAAATCTTAGAGACAGAGTTTTGGTTAAAGTAGAAGAGAATAGATCATTGCTTTTCCAGGCAAAGGGGGAACACAGGGGGCTCCTGCCCTTAAAAACAATGTGTTCCAACTCTGGGAGAACTTGGTAAGGAGTTTTATAGAAATATTTCAAAGGCAGGATTGCTGATAAGATTAAAATGTATATAGGACCTGTACTCCTTTAATAACCTCAAGTGATCTCCTGGTGAGCTTCTCTGATTCCTTTATCTAACCTCAAGTGGTCTTCTCTGGAATCAAAAATGCTAACTCCAGGTTTTAGTTCTGTAAAGAGCTCAAAGACATTGTTATGTGTATCCCTTGAGGTAGAAACAGGACCCTGCCCCAAGACTGCACTATTCAGTTCAGTTCAGTCGCCCAGTCACTCAGTCGTGTCCAACTCTTTGCAACCCCGGGGACTGCAGCATGCCAGGCTTCCCTGTACATTACCAACTCCCAGAGCTTGCTCAAACTCATGTCGATCAAGTCAGTGATGTCATCCATCCATCTCATCCTCTGTTGTCCCCTTCTTCTCCTGCCTTCAATCTTTCCCATCATCAGGGTCTGCGCTATCATTTCCTGGTTATTCCTTTCTTGTCTCTGCATTCCTTTCCTTCTGTGACTAGCAACTGTTTGAATCTGCACTTGGGGACTCAGGAAGGGTCATGGAGGCTGAAGTCTGTTCCCTGCAAAAGTGGAAGGGGAACACAGAAAGGCTTCCTTGCCCAGGAGCCCCACAGAGTCCTGCTCCATTTCAATACTTTCCCTTAAAGATATGCAGAGATAAAAATGTGAAACTCAGCTCAGCCTGGGTTATGTAAAGAAAATGCTCTTGAAGCAGATAAAATCTGAGCTGTATCCTAACAGTTAATGAAAATTGTACAAGGTAAAATGAGAGAATAAAAAAAAATTTTTAGATAGGGCGAAAACAGATACAAAAGGATAGCTGTAAGAAACCGCTAGATATATTACCAACATCATTTTCTTCATTGTTGTCATTACCATTGATTGAAAGTCTATATCAGCATTCTATAAAAATTATCTCCTTTCTTTCTCATAATAAACAAAGAAAGGTAAAAGTTATTATTCCTGTTTTTAGATATGAGGAAACATGCTTAGAAAGTTAATTAACTTGGCCAAGGTCACAATGATCTGCCACAGTGAGCAGTAGAGATTACACAAGCTCACAGCTGTCTCCACTGAAAATGCATGGTCACTGTTTCCCGGACTCGTATATCATGGTTCTTAACTATTTTATAGTCACGGCATTATTTGATCATTACTCCAGAAAAATTGTTCACCCTGCACATCGATCTTATGTCTTATATTGTCAAGGAAGTGGCTGTATCTCTGGTTACAAATTACTACATTACATAAAGGAAAAGATGGAAGATTATATAGGAAGGATTCAAAAAGACTGCAGCTTTGCCCACATGCAGCTAAGGAGATTGGTCCCTCCTGTAGCATTGTTAAAAAATACTGATCTTGTCCGACTATTTTTTGTTGGTATATGGCAGGAAATGAGATACAGTTGGGAAGGAAAAGACAGGAGGTAGATAGGGATTTGGTACAGAAGGTCCAAATGAAAGTATCAGGGTATTATTCATATAAGATGGATTCATATATACAAGGGGAAAAACATTTTAATTGTGGTTGATTGAATGGGTTGAAAGAGAGTGGAGAAGGGAAGCTATGTTCATGTCGAAATTTTGAGTTAGGTTCACTAGATGGAATCTGAGGTTGGGAATATGAAGGAAATAATGGAATAGGGAGATTACATGTTTGTTAGTTGGGAATGGCCTAGCTCACAGGAGAAGAGCGTGTGAAGTAATTTGGACAAAAAAATCGAAGTTCAGCTGATACAACCATTGTAAATCACTCAGTGACTGTTGTTTACTTTTGACTTCTCCTTTCACATTCCAAAGTATCCCCACTGGACAATAAACTATATTAACTTTTTACAAATCAATGAAACCTGGAGAAGCCTCACTTTTAACTAGTGATTGTAGGAAGAGGAAATCATGAAGTAGTCAAGAAAAACTTTCAAAGAAGTAGGAAGCAAAACTCTACTTAGATAATTCTCCATAGCCAAGGAAAGTTGGTGCCAGGAAAAGTTTCCTTAAAGAGAATCTACTTAAAGTAGAGGATGAGTATGTCACATAAATTCTGAAAAATTTTTTGAAATGTTACCTGAAAACAGAAGGTAAGATTATGAAAAGGTTTATTTTCTTTTATGTTATATTTTATCTTATATTGATTCTATTTCTCTTTTATTTTATTAATATAGATGAATGGTTGTTTCATATTATGTTTCTTAATTTTATATTTTATTTTATGAAATGTTGGGGGGAATGGCAACTAAAAGCTGATACCTAAAATAAGCAAGATTTGAGTTATACTTATCTTTTCCTAGAACATTTTTTGTGAAAAAAATTTCTCATGGTGTGAAACAATATTCCTCACTTTTGATTTTCAAGCAAATGATACAGAATATCATATTTTCAAAAAATATTCAAGGACTTCTTGAGATTTCCCAAGGACTTCTCTGAATCTTTTTATATTTAAGTCATTTTCTTTTGAAATGATAGTTGTGTCATCATCCCTGACAATGATTACATGTTTAATTATTAACTGCTCTACTCGTGTTAAAGTACTGTTTATAAATGCCTTGAGGTTTAAAGAAATTCTCTAATATCACTTTTGTTAACTTCATGAAATTGTATATTTGTTGCAAGACTTGAACCTTCACCTTAACATTTCATTGTACTGTGTTTAGTTTGGATAGGAGATTCAGCAGAGATACAAGCCAGGATTAAGTGATAGGAATGTTTTCGTGGAGATTAATTTTATATAATTAGAGAATAAACATCTTATCTTATAATATGCTCATTTCACTACTCCATAACTGTGGAGATTTTTTTTAATTGTTTCAGGCTATTATGAGTTTAGATATTGCTGAAAGGACTGTGACTCTTGATTTTATATTATACTTTTGCTGGAGAGTGTTATTCACTTTCTTTGCTCCAAACTTGTGTTCTTCCTCCAAAATATATATTTCTTTTTAGTATATTACACTTGTGTTATTCAACACCACCATCACAGTTTTATGACTCTAAGAACTCTAAATTAATAATCTGAATTCTATTGATCACATGGGTGATAAACTCTTCTGGCCTACATATCTTTTGATGGGAAATATATTATCATCTGATACATACAATTTCAGTGTCTAAGTAGACCCTACTGCACAGCCCACTCATAGTGGGCTGTACCTATCACCTCTGCTTTAGGACATGATTTCTCCTGGTTCTGTTCCTCACTTACCTCATATCCTGTGCTTGATGGGAGTTTGTGAAATGCTGCTCTGACACTATTCAGCTAGAGTTTGTCTTTATACTGGTGCCCTTGCTTACTGCGTATGTCGCTTACAGCAGCAGTTTAAGGGGCTCTGCAAGGTGGAGAAACCATGCATTCAGGAGGCCTGTGTGAAATTGATAACAGACCAGTTACATGCCTAATGAAAGTAGTCAGAAGACAGGTGTGTAGGTTAGCTTCTCCACATTCTGATACCATGAGCTAATGGAAACAGATTTAGGGGGCCTTAGTGTGCTAATGGGCTTCCCAGCTGGCTCAGTGGGTAAAGAATCTGCCAGCAATGCAGGAGATGCCAGAGAAATGAGTTTGATTCCTGGGTTGGGAAGATCCCCTGGAGGAGGGTACAGCAATTCACTCCAGTCTTCTTGCCTGGAGAATCCATGGACAGAGGAGCCTCGTGTGCTATAGTCTATAAGTCACAAAGAGTAGGGCATGACTGAAGCAACTGAGCACAGCACAAAGTCTTGCTAGTGTACAAGTTTACATGTCTTGCTGCTGCAGAAGTAAGGAGAAAGGGGAACACTCTGATCAGGAACAGTTAGCTGAGAGGGAACTTTCATTTCAATCTGCCCCTTGCCATAGAAACAGAAAACATACACATCTGTATCTGGAAATACATGTCTGCAGTAGCTTTCAATTTTGTGTCTGAGCATCAGCATGCGTTCTAGGACCTAATTGTAAGGGCAGCAGTGAGGATTATAATGAAGGGGAGAGTTGGCTGTTCATCTTTTAGAATCAGGATTGAAAATAAGCTTCCTGTGGTTTTGAAAGAAGGATTTGCTTTCGTGTTTCCTTGTGCTTTTAAATACATGCAGTTGATTTTTCTTCTTCTTCTCCAAGAACCAGCATGTGAGCTTTAAGATAAACGCTGTGGTTGGAAAGTCTACCTCTGTGTCTAATGAATTTTCACTCCAGGGGCGCCTTCATTTCCTCCCGGTTTTATTCTCCATTCACCCAAAGGTGGACTGTTTGAATCTCAGAAATGATTATCATATTCATAACAAATGTATGCACAATGAATTAGAAAACATTATAGAGAAAAATGGAAGGAAATGTCATAGGAGCTGTGAAGTCAAAAAATTTTGCCTTCCATTGAGGTCCATCACATTCCTTTATTCAGTTCCCTATTCCTTGATTGAATAATTATTTGTTGAGTACAAATTGAATTCCAGGCAGAACATTCATCCTGGACCATAAAATATCTTCAAGTGCTTGGCAGTCTCAAAAGAAAAAGCAGCATCAATTAAATAAAATACGTAAATAAATATTTACATTTTTAAATATAATATACTTGTTATTTATATATTTATTTTAAAACAAATATGTAAATACAGTAAAGAAGGGGACATACAGGGAATGGAGGACAGCTGATGGATCTGTGTCGGCAAGAACAAGAAATCTTCCCAGAAACAGTGACTCTGGGCTGAAGTGAAATGTATAATTAGTGTTTAACTAGGTGAAAGTTGACGAAAGCTAGGATAAGCTCCTCAAAAACAAGGAGTTTATTTATTCTCTGTTTTTTTTTATCTTTGCAAAGTCTTCAGTTTAGGGTCAGTTGAAGTTACATAAAATCCAGAAGCAGAAAAATAATTTACAATCTATGAAATATTTAAATGCTAAAATTATTTAACTATTTTCTCAATGTGTATTTAATGAGAATGGAGGTGGGTACAAGTTGGATTCTGTTTTAAATAGCTATTCATTCAGGGTATTGGTACTGGTCTTTATTTTTAGGAAGTTGTATTTTGTCATTTATGAAAAAAAGACTATTATGGGAAACTAAGTTCAGAGGTGTGCTGTTCCCAGTTTATTATGATGATATTTTAGCTTCAGTTATAGATTTTACCCTGGGTAGCTGCCCCCTGGCCTGACACTTAATCCAGTTCTATTTAGCATAATATATACTTGCCACATGTGTTCTGAATTGGTTTGAGACATGCAGAAATCCCTAGGAGGAAATAGTGTGATAACACTGCTAATAGTGTTTTAGGAAGCCTCTTTGTATTTCTCAAAGAAATTCTGGACTTTCAAATTAAAAAAACAAATGCAAATACTCTTAGAGGCTAATCACAGCTGCTGGACCAAATTCAGCCTGCTACTGGGACTTCCCTGGTGGCTCAGAGGTTAAAGCGTCTGCCTCCAATACGGGAGACATGGGTTTGATCCCTGGGTCAGGAAGATCCCCTGGAGAAGGAAATGGCAACCCACTCCAGTATTCTTGCCTAGAGAATCCCATGGATGGAGGAACCTGGTGGGCTACAGTCCATGGGGTTGCAAAGAGTTGGACACAACTGAGTGACTTAACTTAACATGTGTTATGGTTTTGGTCTGTTTTTTGTTTCTGTTTTTTTTTTTCCCTCTATGGGTGTATGAACTAGTAATGATATTTATAATTTTAAGGGTTGAAAAAAATCAAAAAAGGGATAATATTTTGCTACCCATAAAATTAAATTCAAATTTCATTCCATAAATGAGGTTTTATTAGGACACAGCCATGCCCATCTGTCACGTCACATCTTTGGCTATTTTCGTACTACAATAGCACAAGTGACTAGTTGGGACAGAGCCCATAAAGACTAAAGTGTTTTTTTTGGTTTTTGTTTTTTTAGCACTATGAAGTAGCAATAAAGAAGGCACGCAATGTCCTTGCCTTAGTGCCTTTTAGTTTCTATTGAGAGAGACACATATTATGGCACAGAAATTGCTGAAGGATAGAGACTGTGGCTAGGTTAATCAGACCTACTAAGGAAGATAAGACCCCTGAAGGAGGAACAGAGGCAGCTGTGAGAAAAGGAAGGACATTCCAGACAGAAAGTTCAACAAAAGCGAAAGTCCTGGCTTTTCCTTGGAGGCTGGCAGGAGCTTGATGATTTCTGGAGAAAGAAAAAAAGCCCAAGGTACAAAGGTTTAGAATTAAAAGGAAAACAATGTAAGGTGTTCAAGAAGTTGGGGTGATGTCCCAAGTGTAATCTACTGAGACTTTCCCTCCAGAGACATTGATTCACTCAGTCTAATGTGTGAGTTCAAGTTCTGTGTATTTTAAATATCTCCAGATGATTCTGTTGGCTGCCAATGTTGCAAGCCACAGATCTGTGCTCTTATAGACTGGGAATTTGCATCTTAGTCTAAACATAATGAGACACCACTGGGGAATTCTTAGCAGCAGGTAAGATGACCATATTTATATTTTTAAAAGTTCTCTTAGGCTATTGTGGGGAGAATGGATTATCGGAGGAAAGATGGAGGCAGTAATCTGGAGGAGGCTGATGTTGGAGTTATCCATCCAAGAGCTAAGAGTTACTTGTATTGTGGTTGCAGTGATATTGGCGAAAAGTAGACAGAGTCAGGCCACATCACAGAGGTAGAGTCATAAGGACTCACTGATGGATTGGAAGCTGGTAGTAAGGCTCTTAAGAGTCCCTTGGACAGCAAGAAGATCAGTCAATCCTAAAGGAAATCAACCCAGAATATTCACTGGAAGGACTGATGCTGAAATTGAAGCTCCAGTACTTTGGCCACCTGATGCAAAGAGCAGATTCATTGGAAAAGACCATGATGCTGGGAAAGATTGAAGGCAGCAGGAGGAGAAGACGACAGAGGATGAGATGGTTGGATGGCATCAAGGCATCACTTACGCAGTGGACATGAGTTTGAGCAAACTCCTGGAGATAGTGAAGGATAGGGAAGACTGGCATGCTGCAGTCCGTGAGGTCACAAAGAGTAGGACACGACTTAGCAACTGGACAACAACAAAAGTAAGGGAAAGAGAAGAATCAAAGCAACTGAATAGCAGGGTGGGTAGTGGTGCCATTTATAAAGATGGAAAGAGTAAAGACAGGAGCAAATTTGAATTTGGAAGATAAGAATCAGCATTTTTATTCTGGAAAATGTAAGTTGTAGCTACATACTAGATGATATTTACTCAACAACTAAACCAAAATGTAGGGAGGGCTTACTATAGGTCACTCATCATTCTGGGCACTGGGGATTATATCAGTTGTGAAGTGAGATGAAAGCCACTCAGTTGTGTCTGACTCTTTAAGACCCTTGGACTATACAGTCCATGGAATTCTCCAGGCCATAATACTGGAGTGGGTAGCTTTTCCCTTCACCAGGGGATCTTCCCAACCCAGGGATCAAACCCAGGTCTCCCGCATTGCAGGCAGATTCTTTACTAACTGAGCCACAAGGAAGCCCAAGAACACTGTAGCGGGTAGCCTATCCCTTCTCTAGCAGATCTTCCTGACCCAGGGATCAACCCGGGGTCTCCTGTGTCACAGGTGGATTCTCTACCAACTGAGCTATGAAGGAAGTCCAGGGATTATATCAGGTAAATACAGATAAAACACCCTGACTTTGTGGAATGTCAGATGGGTGCCGGTGTATTGAGTGTGAGCTCAGAGAAGAGACACTCTGCAGATATGTGTAGACTTCCACGTTTTCTGATTCACAGATTGCTTTTAATCTATTTTGTGATGTCAAACTATATGAATGTTTTACGAAATGATGTGTGCCATTCAAACAAAAGACAACACAACTGTGGACTGTTTCTGGGGAAACGAGCTGAGATAAGTCTCCAAGGGGTGCTACCCCCTTTGTGCCTGCCAGTAGTGGGGGCCACGTTGAACAAACCCACATTTACATGAGACAAAGCACAAGTACGTTTTCACCCTCAGTTCTTGTCACGGAAACTGAGGACATTTTTTTTTTTCCCTGTTAGAATGAGTTCTGAGCTGACAGAGAAAAAAGATCCTGCTGCCTCAAAACCAGGATGAAAAAGTCAAGTGCAGCAATAAATGGATTTAAAGGCATCTAACTAACTTTATCTGTTACTGCTGAGACGTCAACTTCAAGCCAGCTGGAGCAGCAGGGCCTGAAAGAACCCACCCATGCCTGAGCATTCATAATAATGGATATAATAATACTCTGCATTTATATAGCACTTTTACACTTGGATCTTCACAATAACCCAGAAAGGTGGGCTGAGCAGGCGTTATTATCTTCATGTTACAAAAATAGCTCCCAGAAACAGAAGGGTAAGGAGAGGGGTGAAAGTATGTAAATGTAACAACATGAAGTCAATGAGGCTTGAAAATAAGATAGGAAATGAGTGTGTTTGGAGAAGAAGGTTGCAGGAAATACCTACGGTTTGTTTTTAGTTAATCCCTGCTACTCATTTTATTTATTTTCTAGTTCATTATATCAAATATATAATTTTTGACTCATGATGACTTAAAATATGTTTGCTTACCATAGGAGGTCTAAAGTTCAAAGGGCCAGAAAGGCTGAGCAGACAACCTGCATGAATGAGGGCTAGACTGTGCAGTGTACCAGTGATAAAGGTACACTGGGGTGCTTTGCGGGAATCTAGATCCAGGTTGGAAACGTTAGAATTTTTTGAGAGAAGCTGAAAAACAATTCTGATCTATTATAGAGAATCTCTATAGTATTTGTAACTAATTTTTAAATCCAAACACCTTCCCCGCCCCCTCAAAAAAAAAATTCCTTGGAAACGGATTTGACACATCTGCTGCCATTTCTCAACCACTGGCCTGTGACCTCAGAAATGTCTATGAATCAGGTACGTATGAAAGTCTCTGTAATCGGTTCCCAGAGAGAATCTTGCCTTGAAGACTTGCTTCCACTATCAATAGTGAACGTCTTTAAATTGAAGTTAGGTCTGGAAGGATCTTGAGCATTTTCAAGACTATGAATAAAGCTTATCAAAGCTCTTTACATAACATTCTATTAAATACAACTCATAATCTTTAACACCAAAAATTAGGCAAACCAATATCTATAGGAGACATGGTGGTGGCTAAGTCAGGTCCGACTCTTGTGACCCCACAGACTGTAGCCTGCCAGGCTCCTGTGTCCATGACGTTCTCCACGCAAGAATACTGGAATGGTTTGCCATTTCCTTCTCCAGGGAATATTCCCAACCCATGGGTTGAGCCCAGGTCTCCCACACTGTAGGCAGATTCTTTACCGACTGAGCTACGAGGAAAGCCCACAGGAGACACAGACTGTTTAAATAAATAAGTATTTATGTCAGCAGAGTGACTATACCATCCATGTGTCAGTAGGTTTTGCTTCAATTTTGCTAAGTTTTAAGGTTCAAGTAATCAAATAGTGTAAGTTAGTGGAAAATGATACTAATATTTATTATAAAAAGGGCACATCTGATCTGATTTAGCCACTGAACTAAATTTAATACATAATGAAGGCAGAAAGTTTGCAGTGTTCTCTCAATATGGGAATTCAACATAGGACAAGAAGTATGGATTTTGAGTTATCAATAATCCAAAAATATATACCTGTAAGTGAAGAATCAGCCATCAATATTATCTAGAAGTGAAATCTTAGCACAGCAACTCTATTTTACAAATAGGGAAACTGAGGCACAGAAAAAGCAGGATGTGCCTTTCTCAAATCGACAGCTAACTAATGAAATTAATGGTTCAAATAGGGTTTTTGTTATTTTGTCTCAGTCTCTTGGCAAACATAAAAATAAGCTCTGGGTCCAAAATCTACACACATACTTTTGTACATGCATGCATACAATCCTGTGCACTCATGTGCGTGTGCACACACATACACATAAACACCTTGGGTAAATAAATTTTAAAAATCTTAGAGTAGCTATAGGAAAATACTCCTTCTTTCCCTCTCATCTTTGTTTTCTTCAATGCTTCCTTTGTATTAGCCTTTATTTTCTCTCTTCCTTTTTAGGTACTTAAAGATAGAAAATGAGAGAATAGGGATGTCATTATGGTTCTGGAAGAAAACACAGTAGATAAACCTAATAGAGAAGAAGATACAGTCAAACATTGAAATGATTTGAAAATATCTAAAACATTTCTTGAATGGTTTTCAGTTACCAAAAATATAATTTCCTGAAGGAAAATGTGCTGATGAAGGTGAGAAAGAAAGAAGAAAATTAGAAATCCCATCACAGAGAACTATGGTTTATATTTCAATGTATAATCTCCATGACTTTTCCATGAAATGTATATATTTACAAAACACATTATTATAATATGTTATTCTCAACCTCAAGTATTTTCAAACTATGAGTTATAACCAATTAGTGGATCAGAAAATGTATTTAGTGGTAATAACCGGCATTAAAATAGTTTAAATAGAATATAAAGAAACAGATTAAACAGTGCAAAATCAAGGTGAATATGGTTTCATTTGTGCGTGTGTGTGTTTGTGCATAAATGTATCTGGGATTATAAAGCATAATGATTTTCTTATTGTCAGTTAAAATACTTAAAAACCACTGCTTTTCCATTTAGTAATTTGAAATTGTGAAATCATGGGACCACATTCTTTTTAGCAAATATTGTCACACATTATCATTTTAAATGCTATCTGAATGTTTCAATAACCAACCCCATACATTGGACAATAGGTTGATTCTAATTTTTCATTATTAAACACAACACTGTCCTGAACATCTTTTCATAGACTTCCAGCTATTTTAGTAGAACAATGTAGCTCACATTAGTTCCATAACCTGGTTATGTTGGAAATCTGTCCCCAGACAGTGTGATATCAATTAAGAAAATGTGCTCTCTTAGGTTATTGCTCTCTGCTTCATGAGAAAGTGGCATCCTTTGCCTTGGAGGGGGTCACCCCAATTTCAATATTTATTCTCATTCCAGTCTCATCTTGTGGAAAATGTCTTCCACTGACTTTGATCACAGTAAAGAAACAACAGTTTCCAAGACATCATATTGGATGTCTGCTTACGGTGATTTGGACTCCGGATCAAACTCCTCTGGGCTGGTGCTTTTTGGTCCAGCAATCAAGCAGCAAAACGCCAGGGGATTAGGATTCCTTCAGACCAGAGAACTGATACTTTGAAATCACTTTGTCCTCATGTCAATCATGACTACAAGCTGATTCAAGAATAGAGAAGGTCTTTACATCGCTTGTTAATGTGCTTTGTTAGGGCAGGTGCTGTGTTGGCTTCTTATACATAGTTCTGCTTTTGTCTCTCTACTCTTAGCAGGCTTTGGTTTTGAAAAGAAAAATAATTATGAGTTGAAAAGCAATAGGTTGACTTGGTGTTTTCTCTTCCCTTAGCCACATTTTCAATTCAGTCTGATGGATCACTGCACTTCGTTGATGATCTGTTTTGTTTTGTTTTTTTCTTCATTTGGCTTGCAGGTTTCTTTGGGCCACATCAGAGAATTAATCTAATTTCCAAGGATCAGTTCTGAAATTGGGTGACCTCCATCCCTTGTAGGGGCAGTGATTACAGCTCATCCTAAATGCTGACTTTTCTTAATAGAACACTCTATCCATTGGTCACTAACTGTCTTCTCTCCAGCCACGGTGTGGGATTAAAGGCCATGAAGAGGGTTACAAGGTGACTAAACCTTGCTGGCATTTTATTTCCGTGTTTCAAGACTCATCTGGTAAAGGACAATTTATAAATATTTACTGGAAGTGATCTCAAAATTGCTTTATCTAGACACACAGACGCACCACACACACACACACACACACACACACACACAGACACACACACACACGCAAATTATTCTTATAATTATACACTGTGACAAGTTTCTGTATGCAGACTACACATAAGATAAGCTCCGTAAACTTTATTTGACATAATGAAGAAAATAAATGTATCAGAAGATCAGTTAGTTTTCTCTAGAGTTTGCCTACAAAAGTTGTTCCTTTGAATTAAAATCTCTATTTCCTGTAATTTGATAAGAGTAAGGCTAAAACTTGCCTATCATAATAATTATTTCCAGTTGATAGGCTACCAGAGTTTTCTGCAAGCTGCAAGAAACATGACAGCATGTGGTCACTATCTTTAAAGGGCTTTCATGTTTTCCATCCTCACTCGGAAGCATGAAAACTGTCAGATGAACTCTACAGAGCAGAGCAGTGAAACTAACATTTTTGAATGTAAATAAAATAGACTCACAGGCATAGCAGTGGGATGTCAGCGTCCCTTTTCCTCTGTTAAGGTCATGGCTAGCTATCATGTCAAATGCAGCAAAATTTCACTAGCTATAGTAAGCAGGCAAGGAATTTAAAATATAATAAATGCTCTCCTTTTAGGATTCAGGAATAATTCAGGGTGGAGAGACCTCTAGTGGGCATTTAGGTTCATATCTGACAATGGATCAGCAAAAGATAAAAGCTGCTTTAAAAATCACATTCAGTGTTTCTGCAATGATATATTCTTTTCTACATAAAGTACACCTTACTAGGACAGGATACAGGATATAGCCTAAATGACACTCTTAAAGGAAAAGAAAAGCTAATTAAAGTTTTCAAATTAAATGTATATACTCAAAAGGCAACTGTAATTTTCCTTTTCAAGTACCACCAAACCAAAATGTAAATGTCAGTAAAAAATTGAAAAGCAGATATTTTTATCCACCTTATTTTTGCTCTCACTAAAATCCTGCTTAAAATTAATTAAAATATAATTTATATATGTAACTGTCATCTATTATTATCTCTAATCAAACTGTACTGAATTGCAACATGGAAAATTTTGCAAAATGGGAAGTAACCAATCAATCAAAGCTCCCATCCATCACACCCTGAACACAAGGTTTCCCGAGATACTATTTGGCATAATAAAATTAGTAGCCTGAGTAATTATGAAAAGTCAGATCAAATAAATAAGTTGCTGCTCTGCCTTTAGAAAGTTGAAAGTATCTTGGAGAAGAGGCAACAAATCACAAGAGGATGTGGGTGCTTAGGGTAAAGATGTCCTATGAAGAATTCTGAGCTTCCCAAGCTATGCTAGAAAACTTATAAAAGAAATTATAGCCTGGAAATGTTTTAAATCTGAAGAAATACTATTAAGCCCAGTGTACTCTTATTTCAATCCATTATGGAAATGCACATTTCAAATGATTTCATGACATAATAAAATTTATGTGGGTTAGTACTTAATTATTTACTTGTATCTCCAGATGGCTCATCTTTTTTTTTTCCCTCTGTAGGGAAGGAAGATCATTGAATATAGGGAAGGTATCTTCTCATACCTCACTAACAAATTATTGCTCCCCCAATTCTATGCCACCCATTTTCTGTACTTGGTTATGTGCAACCCCTCCTCCGCTATGACTTCTTGCAGAGACAACATTATAAGGACTCTAGATTTCCTGGATAAGGATATCTAAATATCACTTTCAGTTCAGTTCAGTTTCTCAATCCTGTCCGACTCTTTGCGACCCCATGAATCGCAGCACGCCAGGCCTCCCTGTCCATCACCAACTCCCGGAGTTCACTCAGACTCGCATCCATCGAGTCAGTGATGCCATCCAGCCATCTCATCCTCGGTCATCCCCTTCTCCTCCTGCCCCCAATCCCTCCCAGCATCAGAGTCTTTTCCAATGAGTCAACTCTTCGCATGAGGTGGCCAAAGTACTGGAGTTTCAGCTTTAGCATCTTTCCTTCCAAAGAAATCCCAGGGTTGATCTCCTTTAGAATGGACTGGTTGGATCTCCTTGCAGTCCAAGGAACTCTCAAGAGTCTTCTCCAACACCACAGTTCAAAATAATCAATTCTTCAGCGCTTAGCCTTCTTCACAATCCAACTCTCACATCCATACATGACCACTGGAAAAACCATAGCCTTGACTAGACAGATCTTTGTTGGCAAAGTACTGTCTCTGCTTTTTAATGTGCTGTCTAGGTTGGTCATAACTTTTCTTCCAAGGAGTAAGCATCTTTTAATTTCATGGCTGCAGTCACCATCTGCAGTGATTTTGGAGCCCCCCAAAATAAAGTCTGACACTGTTTCCACTGTTTCTCTATCTATTTCGCATGGAGTGATGGGACCAGACGCCATGATCTTCGTTTTCTGAATGTTGAGCTTTAAGCCAACTTTTTCACTCTCCTCTTTCACTTTCATCAAGAGGCTTTTTAGTTCTTCTTCACTTTCTGCCATAAGGGTGGTGTCATCTGCATATCTGAGGTTATTGATATTTCTCCTGGCAATCTTGATTCCAGCTTGTGTTTCTTCCAGTCCAGCATTTCTCATGATGTACTCTGCATAGAAGTTAAAGAAGCAGGGTGACAATATACAGCCTTGACATACTCCTTTTCCTATTTGGAACCAGTCTGTTGTTCCATGTCCAGTTCTAACTGTTGCTTCCTGGCCTGCATACAGATTTCTCAAGAGGCAGGTTAGGTGGTCTGATATTCCCATCTCTTTCAGAAGTTTCCACAGTTTATTGTTGTCCACACAGTCAAAGACTTTGGCATAGTCAATAAAGCAGAAATAGATGTTTTTCTGGAACTCTCTTGCTTTTTCCATGATCCAGCGGATGTTGGCAATTTGATCTCTTGTTCCTCTGCCTTTTCTAAATCTAGCTTGAACATCAGGAAGTTCATGGTTCACATATTGCTGGAGCCTGGCTTGGAGAATTTTGAGCATGAGATGAGTGCAATTGTGCGGTAGTTTGAGCATCACTTAAGATCACTCTAAAAATCTAAAGATCTTAGCTAAGGGTCTCTAAAGATCACTGGCTAAGGGTTTTTAAAGGTCACTGAGACCCTGTCTCAGACCTGGGCTTTTATTATTGTTGCTAATATTAAATCAAGATTAATGGGAGACATATCAATAACCTCAAATATGCAGATTACACCACCCTTATGGCAGAAAGTGAAGGAGAACTAAAAAGCCTCTTGATGAAAGTGAAAGAGGAGAGTGAAAGAGTTGGCTTAAAGCTCAACATTCAGAAAACGAAGATCATGGCATCTGGTCCCATCACTTCATGGGAAATAGATGGGGAAACAGTGCAAATGGTGTCAGACTTTATTTTGGGGGGCTCCAAAATCACTGCAGATGGTGATTGCAGCCATGAAATTAAAAGACGCTCACTCCTTGGAAGGAAAGTTATGACCAACCTAGACAGCACATTAAAAAGCAGAGACAGTACTTTGCCAACAAAGATCTGTCTAGTCAAGGCTATGGTTTTTCCAGTGGTCATGTATGGATGTGAGAGTTGGACTGTGAAGAAAGCTGAGTGCCAAAGAATTGATGCTTTTGAACTGTGGTGTTGGAGAAGACTCTTGAGAGTCCCTTGGACTGCCAGGAGATCCAACCAGTCCACCCTAAAGGAGATCAGTCCTGGGTGTTCTTTGGAAGGACTGATGCTAAAGCTGAAACTCCAGTACTTTGGCCACCTCATGCGAAGTGTTGACTCACTGGAAAAGACTCTGACACTGGGAGGGATTGCGGGCAGGAGGAGAAGGGGACGACAGAGGATGAGATGGCTGGATGGCATCACTGACTCGATGGACGTGAGTTTGAGTGAACTCCGGGAGCTGGTGATAGACAGGGAGGCCTGGCATGCTGTAATTCATGGGGTTGCAAAGAGTTGGACACGACTGAGCGACTGAACTGAACTGAACTAAACTGATATTGATAGCATTTGTCTCCCTCTCTTTTGAATATTCCATTTCAGGCAATTTTGTCTATAAATAGTAACTAGCTTCCAATAACAATGTTTAGAATAGATCAGTGAACCTGAATTTATAAAAAAAAAAAAAATCATGTTATCAAAGGTTAGCGTTTTCTTTTGTTAAGTATGAGTTTGTGCATATTCAGTTGTGTGGGACTCTTTGCAACCCCATGGACTATAGCCCACTAGGCTCCTCTCTTTTCCCAGGCAAGAATACTGGGATGGATTGTCATTTCCTCCTCCAGGTGATCTTCCCAACCCAGAAATTGAACCTGTGTTTCTTGCATCTCCTGCATTGGCAGGCAGATTCTTTACCAGTGTGTCACCTGGAATTTAGGTTAAAAAAATACCCATACATAGTAATATTGACAATATCTATGATATTATCAATAGAAATCATAGATATTTTCATACTATATGATAATTGTGGCAGATATATCAAATTATTTAGGCACTATGTATTTATAGTTATTATACTTACCACCAGATGTTGGTCTTAAGAAAGAAGCTTATGTATTATCTCACAATGTAAGTCTTTTAATATATGGATAATTCTTTCAGTATGATTTATTCTTTTTCACTCCTGAATTGTATTTTTTGCTTTTGCACATCCTTTGAGAAGAATAGCTGAGGATCCACCAGAAAATATTTCATGAGATTCAAAAATCTGATTTGCTTCCTCTTGTGTACTTTTTCACATTTCTTTTTATCCCTCCCCCAATATGTGATAATATACTGATATATGAAGGATGTATGCTTGTTTTAAAGGGCCAAGGAAAGAAGATATTGACCAAACTGCTGCTCTGGAGGTGGTCCCAGGTAAGAGGAGAAATGACACAGGTAGCTCCTGCTTTGAAGAAGGGAAGGGAAACCTGAATTCTTGGGGGCAAGCTAAAAGGGAAACAACTATGAGTGCCATGGATTGACTGAGAAACACCTGATATTCTGCAATCCCGGAGGCTGCGCTGAGCTCTGAGTAGTCATATGCTGAATGGTCATCAGGACCTGCTGAACCCACTTCAAAGGAAAACCAGCATCAAAGCAAAAGGTAGTGGAAGAAATCCTGACTTAAAGGAATCACACGTTTGAGTCCTAACTCAGCTACTGTCTAGCTGGGTGGCCTCCTGCAAAAACTTTGTCTCTCAGCTTCTGTTTCATTTTCTGTGACATGAAGGAGACAAATTTGATAGTTCTCCAAGCTCCTTTCCAACTCTATACATTTATGATGGATTCTCTGACATGCCTTGAAACTATAAATGTTATAGAGGCCAGTTTACTAGAGATGGCAAAATCTAAGCTATTTCCAGGGACTTCCCTAGTGACTCAGCAGTTAAAAAAAAAATCTACCTGCAATGCAGAAGAAGCAGGCAGATACAGTCTTGATGCCTGGATCAGGAAGATCTCCTGGAGAAGGGCATGGCAACCCACTCTAGTATTCTTACCTGGGAAATCCCATGAACAGAGGATCCTGAAAAGCTACAGTCTGTAGGGTCACAAAGAGTCACATGCGACTGAGCACATATACAGAACAATATTCCAGAACAATGCTACTAAAACACCCTTTTGCAAAGGGTATGGGTTTTTGCCAGTGACTTTTGTTTGGCTTTTTTTTTTTTTTTCCACTTGAGGTATCTGACATACAGGAAAGTATTGAGATATTAAGTGCTCCATTTGCTGAATTTATACAGAATTGCATCCCTATGCAATTGCATCGCAGATCCAAAATACAGAAAATATATTGTAACCCAGGATTCCTGTGTTCCTTCTCAATTTATAACTGCTTGAGAAACAGCATCTCTCTGTCCTCTATTACCATAGTTTCCTCTTGCCTGTGGTTGTACTTTATACAATTGAAATCATACAGAGTGCATCATTTGTCCATCCATGGATGGATTGTCTATCTTTCAGTTCAGTTCAGTTCAATCACTCAGTCGTGTCCGACTCTTTGCAGCCTCATGAATTGCAGCATGCCAGGCCTCCCTGTCCATCACCAACTCCCAGAGTTTACTCAGATTCATGTTCATCAAGTCAGTGATGCCATCCAGCCTTCTCATCCACTGTCGTCCCCTTCTCCTCCTGCCCCCAATCCCTCCCAACATCAAAGTCTTTTCCAATGAGTCAACTCTTCGCATGAGGTGGCCACAGTACTGGAGTTTCAGCTTTAGCATCATTCCTTCCAAAGAAATCCCAGGGCTGATCTCCTTCACAATGGACTGGTTGGATCTCCCTGCAGTCCAAAGGACTCTCAAGAGTCTTCTCCAACACCGCAGTTCAAAAGCATCAATTCTTCAGCGCTCAGCCTTCTTCACAGTCCAACTCTCACATCCATACATGACTACTGGAAAAGCCATAGCCTTGACTAGACGGACCTTAGTCGGCAAAGTAATGTCTCTGCTTTTGAATATGCTATCTAGGTTGGTCATCACTTTTTTCCCAAGGAGTAAGCGTGTCTATCTTTGCTCAGTCAATATTCAGTTTATGAGAATTATGTGTGTGCTAAGTCACTTTAGTCGTGTCTGAGTCTGTGCTAGCCTATGGACCCTCTGTAGCCCTCCAGGTTCCTCTGTCCATAGGATTCTCCAGGCAAGAATACTGGTGTGAGTTGCTATGCCCTTATCCAGGGGATCTTCCCAACCCCAGGGATGGAACCGGCAATCTCTTATGCCTCCTGCATTGGTGGGTTCTTTATCACTAGCACCACCTGGGAAGCCCCTGGGGATTGAACCCGGGTCTCCTGTATTGCAGGTAGATTCTTTACTGCCTAAGCCACCAGCTGCTGCTGCTGCTAAGTCACTTCAGTTGTGTCTGACTCTGTGTGACTCCATAGACGGCAGCCCACCAGGCTCCCCCATCCCTGGGATTCTCAAGGCAAGAACACTGGAGTGGGTTGCCATTTCCTTCTCCAATGTATGAAAGTGAAAAGTGAAAGTGGAGTCACTCAGTCGTGTCCGACTCTTAGCGACCCCATGGACTATAGCCCACCAGGCTCCTCCACCCATGAGATTTTCCAGGCAAGAGTACTGGAGTAAGGTGCCATTGCCTTCTCCGTGACCCACCAGTGAAGCCCATAAATGTGTATGCTACTGCTGCTGCTGCTGCGAAGTCGCTTCAGTCGTGTCCGACTCTTCGCGATCCCATGGACTGCAGCCTACCAGGCTCCTCCGTCCATGGGATTTTCTAGGCAAGAGTACTGGAGTGGGTTGCCATTGCTTTCTCTGATAAATGTGTATAGGAGTGGTTTATTCTATTTCATTGCTGTGTGGTATTCTGTCATTATGAATACACCACAATTCAGGTATCCATTCTGTGGTTGATGTACATTTGCTTTTTTGTTTCCCTTATTGGGGAATATTATGAACAATGATGCTGTGAACATTCTTGTACACATCGTTTGATGGACATATGCACATATTTTTGTGAGGTTCACAGTGTCTACATATTTAACTTTATTTGATTCTTCCAAAGTATTTTCCAAAGTTGTACCTATTTATCTTACCATCAGCAGTGAGTGAGTGTTCTGCTCGTTCACATACTCCCCAATACTAAATATTTTCAGTCCTTTTGTTGTGCCAGTGGATGTACAGCAGAATCTTAGTGAATTTGCATGTCTCTTAGAAACATTGATATCTTACTCTAAAAGCAAACAATATTTGGTCTTACCCTAAAGGCAAACGATATTTGGAAAAAATAAAAAACAGCCACCACTTCCTCTAAATGCATTTGCTTTCAGTCTTCTTGGTTTACCTGTGCTAACAAATTAAATGTATAACATATAGCCACACAGTTTTAATTTGATGGTTTAAAAGAGTACTTATTTACTAAGATATAAATGACTAAGAACTGTCAGTATTTAGGTTTTCTCAGTGAGACTTCCTTGCAAGTGCTATCATCCTCCACTTTAATCTTCCCTTTGGGTCTGCATTACAGATGTCAACAACTAAATTGTGCCACATAGGAAATTATTCTTTAGTTATGACTATGCTGTGGCTGGGAAAGAGATCTTCTTTAAAAAAATAAAACTGTCTCTGTGAAATAATTTCTTTGCTTCCCTGCTCCTGATAGTGACCCTCTCCTGTAAGTCATATACTCTGTATCAATAGTAGGGATTCTTTTTGCTCTTCCTCATTATGCCCTGAGTCCCCACATTTTGTCTGTCTCTAGGCCATTACTGTCGTATCTATGACACATCATAGGCTACCCATTCATTAAAATTTGAAAGTGCTCTTTTGTTCTTGCACCAATCCAGGATATTTCAATTGTTTGCTGCCAACTATTAATAGGCTTTTTGGATTTGGGGTCTAGTTGAGCTGTCAGATGGTTAAAGTGGCTATCTAAGATGAGAAACCAGGTCTAAGTGGATTATTTTCAAGTATTGCACAAAAATATTTGAAAAATACCTTCTTATATGAATATACAACACTATAGAACTAAAAGAAAATCAATTCTCTAAAGTCTGTTCATAATTTTCCAATGTAAAATGCATATTTATATATTTTCACAATAACTACAAACACCTCAGTGAACAAAATTTCATAATAATATCTATAAAATTTTGATATTACATTAATGCATTAAGGTGTTTCTGAAAGCATTGTCACAGTTAATAATGGCCATACCACTCTTTATCTTCAATGATCGCACGTTTGCAATGAGAAGTAATTAAAGAACCTTTAAAATTAATAGTGTGTAAACTATGCGGTAACTGGCTTATCATTTAGAATAAACCAGAATACTCTCTCTGTGTGGCTACTATTCAAAATTTCACATGTATCTGTAAAATATCCATTTTTCTCCATGATAACAATTTTATTTACACCAATATGGTGTTTATACCAAGTTCCCTCAACTTCAATTACTCAAGAATGTGTTATACAATGTATAAATGTATCTATTAAGATTAAAATGCTAAGTGACTTTAAGGTCATTTCCTGAGAGTTTGGTTTTCTTATATTTGAGGTTAAAAGCTGGCTCAAGCCATGCAGTGCTGGCTTATAACCTGTTAAAACCAAAAATAGAATTGAATTATTGCTCAAATATAGGAGTCAGAAGTTTTCACATGCCCTCCCACACAAATACATACATAAACATATACAGCTTCTTTTTTCTGGTTTTACTGAGAAGTGATTGACATGTATCACTAAGTTTAAGGGGTACAACATGATGGTTTGATTTACACATGTTGTGAAATGATTATCACAGTAGGTCAGTTAACATCAATCTTCTCATATGGGTACAATAAAGATAAAAGAAAGACGTAAAGAATAAAGGAAAAAAATTCTCCTTGTGATTATAATTCTTAAGATTTATTCTCTTAAAAAGTTTCCTATACACGTGCTGCTAGTGATAAAGAAACCCGGCTGCCAGTGCAGGATACATAAGAGACACAGATTCCAACCCTGGGTTGGGAAGATCTCCTGGAGGAGGGCATGGCAACCCACTCCAGTATTCTTGTTTGGAGAATTCCATAGACAGAGGAGCCCTGTGGACTACAGTCTGCAGGGTCGCATAGGGTTGGACATGACTAAAGTGACTAAGCACGCACTGTTAGCTATAGTCATCATGTTTGCAAACCACATCCCTTCCACACGGTTATAACTGGAAGTCTGTACCTTTCAGCAACCTTCCTCGAATTCCTCCTCCTTCCACATCTGCTTGTGGTAATAACAAGTCTCTATTTCTTCCTGTTCAGTCTTGTTATATTTTATGTTTCAAATAATTTTTCTATTTCTTCTAGGTTATCCAATTTGTTGGTGTATAGTTGTTCATAGTGACCTCTTATAATCCTTTGAAAATTTGTGGCATTAGTTATAATGCCTCCTATTTTTTATTTTTAATTTTGTTGATTTGGGTCCTTTCTCTTTTTTTCTTTATTAGTCTGGATTTTCCTTCATTTGTCAACTATATCTGTTCAAAGAACCAATTCTTAGCTTGGTTAGAGTCTTTCCTTTATTTTTCTGTTTCCTATTTCATTTCTTTTTCCTCTGTTCCGTGTAAGTTCCTTTCTTCTGCTAAAGTAGTGTTCACTTTCTTCCCTTGTATAAGTTCTCTCTTACTGATCTTAAAATTCTTTCTTTGTTTTTACTTCTGATAGTTTTATTACAAGGTATCTTGGTTAGCCCAATGTAGTTTACTAAAATTCCTTAAGAGGACTATTCTGAATTTTTTGTCTAACAAGTCCATAGATCTCCATTTCCTTAGGGTCAGTTATTAAAACTTTAAAATTTTCCTTGAATGGTGTCATATTCACCTTATGGTTTTTGATCCTTGAATTGTTTTGCATTCATATATACATATCTGAGTAATGGAACACTTCCTCCAGACTTTACAAATTTGCTTTGGCAGAAACAGTTCTTTACCAGTCAGCTCAGTTGAGGTTTCTGGATATTCTGCTGGTAATGTCTTTAAGCATGCAGGGTCTGCTATTATGGTCCATTTTGGCAGAAGCAACTGTTTAATCTCTGAGGATAGTGATGGAGTATAAGGAGGTGTCCTACTGACTGAGAACAGATCGATAGAACTGCTGGTTGAATCCTTGCACCTGAGAGCTATAAAGTGGGCTCTGCAGTTGTCCGAGTGCTGCAGTCAGGCCTCCTGGATGGTCAGGACTGGATACAATGTTCAGTAGTAGATGGGACTGTGAATTAACTTCCATGCCATGGTAGGTCAGCCTGCCAGGGCCCAGGGCCTTTACAGCTCACTAATTGGCAGCTTGAGTCAGGCCTGACTGTGTACTGGATTCCCTGGTCAGGTGAGGCCACCAGCTTTGCTCAGCAGATGGGGCGTGTCACTGGTATGCTCTTTGTTGAAGTATCACTGTTCACAGGGCTATTGAACGGGCCATATAGCTAACTCATGTGCTCTGGTTAGGTTTTCTGGTCAGACTGGCTGAAGGTTTTATTCAGAGATGAGTGGAACTACAGTTTAGATTCCCTGCCTAGACACAGCCGAAGAAAACATTTCAAAAACTGGTTTAGCTCTTTGTTGTCTTAATTCGAGCCGAACTGTACCCAAAGTTCCCTGTCCAGACAGGGCCACTGGCTTTCCTCTGCAAAGTACTGACTCCGTCTGCCCGTCTCTTGGCCTGAATCCTGCTGGCTGCACAGCTTTCAGCTGTTTTGCCAGTCCTTCTTGTCAGACGGGGTCTGAAGACACACTCCGTGATGGATGAGACTGCGTCTGAGCCCCCTTGCCTGGGAGGAAGGGAAAGGGGCTTCTCCAAGCTACTTTCAGTTTTTCAAGCAGGCTCCCTGTTTTGGAGGGACACGGAGCTACCCTTATCCTTGGCTATAAATTAATCCTCCTGCAATTCTGCCTACCTGCCACTCTGTTCCAGTGCTGCTGGGCTGTACTTCTGGTCAGAAGGGACCAAAAGACATTCTTCTCTTGGGTGATGCTGTAACTCCAACTTTCCCATGTATGGGCAAACTGGACTCTAGGGCCTGCAAAACTTGTCACTTAAGGATTCAAATCAAGCAGATCTGCACCCTGCAGAGTTGGGTGCCCCAAACTTGGTTCTGCAGATGAGCAAAGCCACTGATTGGTATTACTGCTTGGGTGCTGCAGCTCTGAACTCAGTCTAAGATCCATGCCCTGACTGTTGGAAGCTCCTCCCTTACTCTCTCTCTCACAGTCAGATTCTCAGTTTGGATCTTGCAGATTTCCCTGCGGTCCCCATGGTGCAAGATCAAAATAGGGGCTTTTACAAAGTGACCATAATGCAGGAGGAGGCTGGTTGTCCCCACTGAGTTCTCTTTTTTCACTGGAGGCACCGGAGACTCAGGGAACACCTCCCTGACTGATAATGTGCAGGTCTGGAGGATGGGCAATGTGATCATTGTGCGGCCACTTCTTTTATCTCCTAATGCAGTCTGTTTGGGTCTTTGAGGAACAAGGGATGCTTCAGTCTCATTCCCTCATTCTAGGATTCTTTCAGTGGTATCTTGTTCTTGAAGAGTTATTAGTTGTTAACAAGCAGTGAAGTCAGGAACGAACCATGTAAGCATCTTGGTGCTAGTGTTCTGATCTCTAGCTTCTCTTTAAAAAACGCAGCTATCCTGAAAATTCAGTCTTCCCCTGCCAAACAACTATAATGCAAAGCTTATTCGTGTTCCCTTATTTGCCACACCACCACTGTCTTTTGGAGATGAGTAATCCAAGACTTTCTGTTTTATCTCATTTACATTTTCCCTGCCATAGAGGAATTTACAGTTGAGCTAGAGAGTGTTTCATTATGTTATATATTCAAGTCCTTCTAATAGTCTGATGATCACCTTATTTCTCTAATAATAAGATGCCTTAAGAAAGACCATCTATAATTAGACACATAATTGATTTAATAGTATTTGCATTTTATTAAATGAGAGTTCACTTGTTCCTTTTGACATTTAGATTATAAAACACACTCTGACTTCAAAAAAAGAAACTTTGACCAACGTTCCCATTATAGGGTTCCGGAAGAAGAGAGAAAGGACCTAAGAAAATATTTGAAGAGATAAGGCTGAAAACTTCCCTCACCAAGGGAAAGGAAGTAGTCAACCAAGCCCAGGAAGGACAGAAAGTCCCAGGTAGGATAAACCCAAGGAGGAACACTCCAAGACACATAGTAATCAAAATAACAAAAATTAAAGACAAAGATAAAATATTAAAAGCAACAAAGGAAAAATGACAGATAACATACACACAAACTAATAAGATTATATAAGCTGACTTCTCAACAGAGACTCTACAAGCCAGAAGGGAATGGCCCAATATATTTAAAGTGAGGAAAGGAAAGAACCTACCACCAAGAATACTGTACCTAGCCAGAATCTCATTCAGGTTTGATGGAGAAATCAAAAGCTTCCAGACATGCAACAGTTAATAGAATTCAGTACCACCAAACCCGCTGTACAACCAAAATGCTAAAGAAATTTCTCTAGGTCAGGAAACACAAGACAAGGAAAAAAGACCTACAAAAAATAAACCTAAAACAATTAAGAAAATGGTAATAGAATCACACATATTGATAATTGCCTAAATGGGTTAAATGCACCAAGCAAAAGACATAGACTGGCTGGGTAGATGAAAATATGTTCATGCATGCACTTCCGCTTACCACATCACGCTCCTTAAGTCCCCAAATTATGTAATTAGCTTACATTGCTAGGTTAATCATGCTCCCGTTATGGCTTGCAATTGTAATTATCTTTTACTTTTTGTCTGACTATTGATTGTAAAAACTGATAAATGTTTTTTTACTATTGTGATTATGTAACTATTATTCATTTGATACCATGTATCATGATTGGTCAACAGAAAATAATATAAGTTTTAATTATATATCACTATATCACTAAAACTACCATTTTAATAGAAAAACCTGTAATCACTTTTTAAAATCTAGATGCACATTAGAATTATCTTAGAATGTTTCAAAAAATGCAAATGCCCAGGTATTGATTTTTTTCTCCAAAGCTTCAAATGTGTTTCTAATGAGCAGCATTGCTTAAAAATAGCTGGACTATATGATGACCTTTTACCTAGTTTGTTTCACTTTTTTCTATTTCACATTCAGTGCTCTCATTTATTTTATGTTTTCCAGTTTCTCCATCACCTTTTTTTCAGTTGTTCTTTCTCAAGCTTTTATCAAGTGTAGTAGAAAAGTTTTTTATACATACACACATACATATAGAGTATGTATAATATATATAATTTAGAAAACATGAATTTTTGCTTAGCTAAAAAAATTATGACATTCTGGTTCCAGTTGTTTGACCAAGTATGAATAGAATGCTAGATTTTTAATTTATATTCCCTAAAACTTTTGATATAGTTCCATTTATTCTAGCATCTAGTATTACTGCTAAAAGTTGAAAAGCTTATTATTAAAAATAAATTTGAATGAAGCTTGAAACTTCTACTCAAATTCTGAGAATATAATGAAATACAATGTTGTAAAGAAAAAAAAACACAGGAAATTCACTTATGATACAGCATTATTAGCTATAAAGTACAAATTTTGTTCAGATTTCACAAAATTTTATGCTAGTGTCCATTATTTATTTTTATAACTTATTCAAATTTGACATTGTATTTAATTGCATTAAGCAACTTCAGTTGCATGCAACAAATTTTGTAAAATTATCTTTTCATTTTTATTCTATTGCAAATATTTTCTATCTTTCCTTGTTACAGCTTATAAGATATACCCATCATTTAAAAGCAGACATTTAATTTCTGAATACATAAGATTTTTAAGATATCTTTGCTCTTAATTTCTCTCATCTTTATATTAATTTCTCAATTTGATGTTAGTTTTTAAATGCTTTAAAATTTTTTAGTTTTTAAAAAATCCCTCTGTGTTTTTTTAGTCTTTTAACTTTGCTGAGGCTTTCAATGGCTAAGTCAAAAATCTTTCTTGGTAAATGTCACATTGCACTTGAAAATATGTGGGTTATTTTCAAATATCTTTTGATATTGATTTCTAACATAATTCCACAGTGATGAGACCACAGACTCTGTGTGACTTCAATACCTTTAGACCATGAAATTTTTGTACCTTGTTTTATGTCCCCATGGTATGGTCTAGTGTTTCCTGGTTTATAGTCTATGGGAAATTGAATAGAATTTGTATCCTGCTGTTGTGTGAAAATTGTATAAATCTTAATTCTGTTGAATTGGTTCATAGTGCTTTTCAGGCCTACTCTATCTTTCTACTTTTCTGTCTATTCATTCTATTAATTTTTGAGGATTTGATACTGAAACCCCAACTAAAAATCTTAATTTATCTGTTTATACAAATAATTAAATATATAATGGAACTATATGTAACTTTGTTCTCTATTTTCCAAGTCTCCTGTAAATGTGTTGTCATACTTTCATAATTTAAAAAACAAAGAGAAGAAAAAAGAAATTTTCAAAAAATCTTGCTTAAGAAATCTTACTTAAGAAAATATATTTACCCATAACAATAGAAATGAGGATGTTTAAGTATGAAAAAAGCCTAGAAGCTTCACTAAGGAAGACATACAGCTAAAGCTAGGAAGAAATTGCAGATCTTTAATCTTTTGTTTCTACGCTTTTACTAGAAAATTGCCTACATACTTGGATAGTTGGGTTTTTTTTTTTCAGCCTTATTTAGGTATAATTGACAACTAAATTGTCAGATATTTAAAGTGTACAGTGTCATGATTTGATGTGTTCATATAGATATATATCAAGAAAGAATCCCCCTCATTGACTTACTTACTATATTCATCATGGGTAGATACTTTAAAGCTAGAGCACAAAATCTGTGTTTTGAATTTGGGTTCTATAATTTGTAGAATCTTCATAATTGTCATCAAACATATTGGAATTTACTTTTCAGGTCTCTGATTTAAGTCTTCAAATAGCAGAATATTTCTCATGTGTTTAATCACAGCCTCATTATAATTGTTATTATTTCAAGGCACTAAGAACAATACAGGAATTAAAAATATGCCACCTTAAATTACAGACTTCATGAGTAATCTTCCTGTATTGTGAAAATAATTTCCAAGGGAAACCAATGTGGATAATCAATATGAAATCAATCTTGGAATGTACTCAGGGAGAGAGAATATATCTTACTTACTGTGGTAAAGGGAGGTGTTGATTCGTAGAAGGTTAGACAAAGAAAAAGAGACAGCTAAACACAGGGAACCATATCAGATACACAAAAGGTACAAAAATACAGAACATAAACAGAGGGTATTATCTGGACCTGGGGAAATTCTTGATAGAAGTATAAGAATTAAGTTTGTGCAAGTTAATTAAATATGGGCTTGTCTGGTGGCTCAGACAGTAAAGAATCTGCCTGCAATGCAGGAGACCCGGGTTCCATCCCTTGGTCAGGAAGCTCCCCTAGAGAAGGGAATAACAACCCATTCCAGTATTGTTGCCTGGAAAATTCCATGGACAGAGGAGCCTGGTGGGTTATAGTTCAGAGAGTCGCAAAGAGTTAGATGTGACTGAGCAACTAACACACGTGTGCAAGAATGTTGTGACCAAGTTAAGTTCATTCTCTTTATTATCACAGAGTAGCTTTTAAAAAGTCATAGAATGTTTTTGGAATGGAAAAGATGAATAAATGAAGTAATATAATCATATAACAACCACATATTAAGTAGATGATTTGAAAATCTGGTTTAGAAGATTTGATTCCAAAATGAATGGAATCATTCATTGGAATAGGAACACCATGACTGCATATCTTTGCTCATTGAGCCTACAGAGCCTAGGATTAGGATGGTTCTGGTACACAGTAGCATTTAATAAATATTTATTGATGAGCAAATGCACCAATGAATGAACCTTTCTCAACCATGGAATATATCAGGGTAACACTCATAAATTTATTGTAAAAAGAAAAAATAAAGTTTGTAGAGAGTTTAGCAGAGTACTCAGATATACTGGGTAAAACTTTTTTCATATGTAGCTGCTAGAAAATGGAAAATTACATACGTGGTTTGTATTATATTTCTCTTGGACAGCGCTGGCTTGGAAACTGTGAGATTCGACATGAATTCTCTGATGGAAGAGATCCAGTTGCATTATGTGATAGCAACCAGATCATATGGAACGCCAAAAAAAAAAGCTGAACTTGATGAAAGAAGAAGAGAAGAGATGGAGGTATGTCAGTTGGTTTGGAAGGGTAAGCAGATGTCACATCAAAGCAAGATAGCGTAAGGATGTTTGATAATGGGATTATTTACAAAACTGTGTTCAGAGGGTATGAAAATATTAAGGACATCTTCAGTATACAGATCTTCTTTGACTTACAATAGGGTCATGTCCCAATAGATTCAATGTAAGTTAAAAGTATTATAAGTTGAAAATGCATTTAACACAACCAACCTAAAGAAGATCAGAGCTTAGCTTCACCTACCTTAAATGTGCACAGTATACTTACATTAGTCTACAGTTGGGGAAATCATCTAACACCAATGCCTATATTATAATAAAGTTTTGAATATCTCGTGGAATTTATTGGATAATGTACTGAAAGTGAAGACCAGAGTGGTCATCTGGATACCAAATGGTTCTAAGCATGTTGGATGTTTACTCTTATGATCCCTGGCAGTCTGGGAGCTGTGCTCATTGTCACTGACCAACATCAAGAGAAGGTATGGTACTGTATATTCCTAACTTGGGAAAGGGTCAAAATTCAAAGTATGGTTTCCGCTGAAGGTGTAAGGCTTTCCCACCATTGTAAAATCACAAATCATAAGTAGAACCATTATGAGTTGGGAAGCATCTACACTTAGATCTGAAAGATTAAAGGGAAGGAGCTGAACAGGAACCTAGAAGGAAAAGGGAGCTATGTAGAGCGGGTTAGTTGTGGAGAACTCTTACCTCCAGGTAATGCTCAATACAAACCTACCCCACAGGGAGGAAGGGAGCCTAGGGAATAAATACTTAGACCTCATTTTCCTCTTTCCCTCTGACATCCATGGGGCTGCACATCGTCTGAGCTGAAAGGAAGCCAAAAGAAAAGGAGTTCTTCGTGATTATCTGTACAGGACAAGCTGTGAAAGAGTAAGGGATCTTAAAGAGAAAACAGAAACTATCTGGCAAAGAAGCAGTGTTACTTTCATACAATAATCAGTCTTCCAAGATCTACAGACTGCCTTTAATTTCCTTCTATTTGATGTTAGCCCCTCATGCATGCAAGCACTGAACAAAAACATCTAAATATGTGCCTCTAACTTTCGAATGAGCATACAACACTGGGATATGAGTAGCCAGTGATAATAAAATTACAATTCCATGTCAAATACAGTTCATATTATCTTTCTCGGTCTTGAACTAATTTCTTTACACACTTTACACATAATAACTGTAAGAAGAATGGTGTTTATTCCATTGATAACTACAAATGAAAATGTTCTACTTCATTGAGTCTCTACAAGGCTACCTTACTATTCATCTACAGACATACAAGTGTTCTGTCAATATCAATTCTCTGAATAGTCATAGTTAAGAACTGTCCCTTCTCTAAAGCTCCAGTTGAGAAACTGCTGGATCACCAGAAGCAGTCAGTGGCCTGCACAAAAGACATATTGCAAACTGCCATCAGGGCGGTGATTAGAATTTCAAGTTCCTGACTTAAGCATAGACAGATTGACTAGACAAGCCTCCAGAGAGAAACTGCAGCTGACTAGCAAAGCTGACTGAATGTAGCAGAATCTGGTTTAACTTCAGGTTCCTGAGAGATTTGCCTGGGGAACCCAGGACTCTCAGGGGAGCAGGTGCCTTACTGTGCTGACAGCAGTAGGCCTAGTTCAAAGCACCTCACAGCAAAGAGCAGCTTTCCTGGAAGGTGGTTCAGTGGTTTGTTTCATTGCACTCCCCTTGCTTCCATTTCTGTGATAAAGTCACACACTGATCTGCGGCTAAACACATTGCTGTTTAGGGGAAAGCACGAATTAATGAAATGTGCTTCAGCATTTATTGCTACATGGAAAATGTGTTGTACCAGTGAGCAGAAACACCACAGTGATTACAGTTAATAGAATCAGGGCTCCCTGATGTTTCCCTCAAACTGTCCTTGTTCACGTCGCTATAGAAGCACTCAACCAATTTGGAGTGTCTGAAGCTGGAGAGCTCAAACCCAGTGATGACTCTGGTAAGAACTCATTTCCCTCATTACCTATCATTATCTCCTCTGAAAATGTATCATTTAACGTTTGATATCTCTGAACACAAGTCTGGCGCTTTCTTTGCATCAGTGTCAAAATAATTTTTAAAATAGCAGAATGGCAAACCATGTCAGGTTCCTTTTTTCCCTGTCCACATCAATTAGTAGATCAAAGGTGCTGATCTGAATTTTCTAAAGAGAAAATGGAAAGCAGATGCTATTAGGCTAACAAAGAAAGTGTTTTTCAATGTAAGTGAATATATTAACTTCTCTTTTGTTATGCAGCAGCGCTCTAAAAGTTGATCTTTCTTTTGAAAGAGCAAGGGAAATTTATTTAAAGCCTCTGCTGAATGTTATTATTGAATGTGTGATAACGTTAAAAAAAAATTTAAAAATTGGTTGTAGTCCTGTTCTCAAGAAGTTTACAGTCTTATGGGAAGGACAGCTCATGATTTGGTCCTCAGTTATCCCACTGTTGTTGTTTAGCCACTCAGTCATGCCCGACTCTTTGCGACCCCATAGACTGTAGCCCGCCAGGTTCCCCTTTCCATGGGATTCTCCAGGCAAGAATATTGGAAATGGGTTGCCATTGCCACTAAGCACTGCTGCTGCTGCTGCTGCTGCTAAGTTGCTTCAGTCGTATCTGACTCTGTGTGACCCCATAGACGAGAGCCCACCAGGCTCCCCCGTCCCTGGGATTCTCCAGGCAAGAACACTGGAGTGAGTTGCCATTTCCTTCTCCAATGCATGAAAGTGAAAAGTGAAAATCAAGTCACTCAGTCGTGTCCAACTCTTCACGACCCCGTGGACTGCAGCCTACCAGGCTCCTCCGCCCATGGGATTTCCCAGGCAAGAGTACTGGAGTGGGGTGCCATTGCCTTCTCTGTCCACTAAGTGCTAGCAATGTGCAAAGCTCTACACTAACAACCAGAATTACAGGAGGAAAAGAGACTCTGCTTGCCTTCAAGGTGCTGACAGTCTAGCTGTAGATGTTTATGGTTTAACCTAAATAGGAACACTGTCTTAGGATATGCTCCCCAGAACCAGATTCATGTGGGAATTTGTATGAAGAAGATTTACTGGATACTGTGTTTGGAAACAAATGCTATTTAGAAATGAAGAAAGCAAGACTGAGTAAAACGAACCCAAGGCCATCCATAGCCCACCTCACAGTCTAGACTGGGAAGGACCTTCAGAATTGTCCCAAGCTGAAGCAAGGGCTAGTGCCCCAGAGAAGGGACAGAAACGTGGATGAATGTCTCATGGAGCTCCCTTCATGAGAATAAAGCCCCAAGAAGGACATGGCTGTAAGCCATTAGCAACATTCTCTGCAGCTAGTGGCATAAGTAAGTTTGTTTCAGAAGGCCACATCTGGGTGATGTTCTGTATAGTATAGGTTATCCCTTGTTTGCTTAAACTCATTTGATTTGCATATGTGTTCATCCTATCTGTGAACAACTTCTCTGGGATTCTGGTTGGTCTCCTTTCCTGCTGAAACTGAGAAGGAGCTTTCCAGGCTGCTCTGGGTCTGGAGCTTGTACCTGAGCTTCTGGTCACCATGCACGCCCTTCTCAGGTCATAGCTGCTGCACGTGTGCATTTATCAGTAAGATTCAGCATGGAGTACCTAGAGGCTCCCCTTCGTATCACCAAATGCAAACCTGTGGGGATCCATGTGCAGGTTGGAAAAGAATTTCCAGACATGAGGCAAAATGAGAGGTGAATGAGTTTATTACAGCAGGAGACACTATGGAAAGGGAGATGCTGTTAGATCATCTGGTCAGCTCAAGGGAGAGCCAACATCTTTTGTGGACTAGTAGCCAATTTTTCCAGCCTCAAGACATAGAAAATTCCTGCTGGAAGGGTGGCATTAGGTGATTGGTTAGGATGCTATAGGGTGGAATTTTACCTAATATAGAGTCAGTGAGGTGGCTGATTTAGATCCAGAGGCTCATGGCAACAGTTGCTATGGGGCTCAGTCAGTTTTGGAGATTTTTGTCCTGTGACCTTGGTATAAGTCTCCACACAATCTACTCTAGGCTGCTCCTTAATGTAACAGCAACACTATCTCCTTCCCAAGATTAGGGTCTATTACTCATGCTAGTATATTGATTCCTTTCTTTAACCCTAGACACAGAGTGAAAAAACTCAGCCATGGCTGTAAGTTCAGTGAGACATTTACTTTGCCCCTTCAGACCACAGACCTAAACTTGCTAAAGTAAGAAACACAAAGTCCCAGAGGCCAATTTGAAATGATGTTAAGTGAGTTAAGTTTTACCCTTTAGAGCCTAGACCAGCTTCTTTATCTATTGGGGATATCATATCATCATATCATTTTAGTTGACTTAGGGCATATGCTTCATCCTGGAAGATGGCATCTTGTCCTCACAAGGAGTTCTCTCCCAGCTGTTATCTTAGCTGCGGATTGAAGAGCTATTTCGTCACTCATGGAGCTGGTAGCTTCTGAGTGGTGCAGGGTGGTTAGGACAAGGAGATAGGCTAGTCAGGTGCACACGGGCTCCTCCTTTGCTGTAAAGTCAGTGACTTTTGTCCACTGCAGTGTAAGCGGGATCCTATGTCAGTGGGTCTCTCTTAATACTGATGATGTATCTTCCAGCTTTTTTCTTTTTAAGGTTGAGTTTATTAGTTTTGACTTTGAGTTTTTGTATAATTTAAAATCAGTGTGTCAATTCACACACAGATTGTTTATAATCTACATAGAATTATTGTGAACCTATAGAGCTACATGAAGACAATTGACATCTTTTTCAAATTTATGTATTTGTTGACAATTGACATCTTAACAATACTGAATCATCTATAAAATACAAATCATAAACTCAGTATATGTCTTTATTTATTTATACCTTTAATTTCTCTCAATAATTTCTGTGTATAGGTTCTATATGTCTTTTTTTTAAGGTATTTATGTTATTATAGGACATTTTAATTTGAATATCTATTTTATGTACTTTCTGTATAGATGTTTGCGTATTTTATATTGACTAAATAGTCAATAAACTCGCTAAGTTCACTCATCAAATCTAATAGTTTTATTGCAGATTCTTTATGGATTTTTATATGTTGTGTCATATGTGAATGATGACAATTTTGTGTCTTTCTTTTCTATCCACGTGTAATTTTCCCCTTGATTTATTCCACTAGCTTGGATCAGTAGGACAATGATGAGTAAAAGTAGCGAGAATGAGCATTTTTGTCTTATTCATGGTCTTCAGGGAAAAGATTTTTAAATTTTACCATTAAATGTGATGTTTACTGCAGTGCTTTTGTCCCTATCTTTTGTCTGATTCAGGAAATTTCCTTCTATTCCTAGTTCAATAAGAGTTTTTAATCATAGATGTGCATTAAATCTCATCAGTTGATTTATTGTGTATTTTGAGAAGATCATATACTTTTTCTCTATATTAATATGATTAATGAGAACTATTGATCTTTTAAAATTATAAAACATCTTGGAATAGCATATCTATATATACTTGATAACATAGTTGGATGAGATTTTCTGAATCTTGACATGAATATAAGAATATTTTGTAAGTAGAAGTGGCACAAATAATTTTGACCAAGAAAGTAGACTGAGTCCTGGCACTATTTACCCTTCTCTTCAAGGGAAATAGCCCTTCCCTTCTGCATCCAGTTAGCATTAGTTTTCCACATAGATTCCATAGTTTCCATGGCCCCACTGGTGATGGAAAGTACTTGCCAACTCCTTCACTTTGGACTTTGCCAGGTGGCTTTTGTGAATGGGTGCTTAGTGGAAATGATATCAAAGCAGTTGATATGCTTACATGGTCTATTTTGCACACTTATGACTCTGGGCTGTCACCCATTCAGCCTGAACTGCAGAATAGAACAGCCAGAGCAGAACTACCTCTGTTGGTGTACAAATATGCAACCTAAAACACAACTATCCCAGCTGATCTGCAGAGTCACAGCCTCAGGGAAAAAAAAAAAAAAAACAACACTACTAGCCAACTTATAGGTGTGAAACAAAGAAATACTCATTGTCTCATGTTGCTGAGATTGTAGGATTGCTTGTTTTGCAACATAATTGTGGATACAGCTGACTGATACATTTCATATGCATGATTTTTTATTAAATGCCATATATTGAGTATGAACTATTGCAGAGACTCAGGATGATGGGATTTCCTCCATGTTGTTTTGTTAGTTGCTCAGTCGTGTCCAACTCTTTATGACCCCATGGACATGGAATTCTCCAAGCAAGAATACTGGAGTGATTGCCATGCCCTTCTCTAAGGGATCTTCCTGACCCTGGGATTGAACCTGGGACTCCTGCATTGCAAGCTGATTCTTGACCGTATGAGCCATCAGGGAAGCCCTTGACCTGCAATAAGAGTAGGTAGGGGCAGATTATCTGTGTCCAATCAAGGACTGAACTAATCTTAGACTGAATTATAGTTTTTTATTTTTAAGTTCTCTCTGTCATTGATATATTCCTACTTCTGGAGTGAAGCTCTTCAGGATTCCAAACGAGAGCTTTGTGTGTTTACTCAGATTTGTTCTCTTTGGCATATCATAAACTACAGATTTGTTCTCCCTAGCAATATGAAACTTCTGAAAAGAACTTTGTTTTTCAGATAATTTCGCTTGGCTTCTTAGACTTTCACACAGTTTAACTAACATTTCAAGAAATTCCTGGAGGGGGAAACAATTGTGATGGCAATGTCACTTATTTGCAACGTGTTTTCCTCTAGAATCTTAGCCCCTCCTGCTGACTGTCCTGTTGTTATTCTGTCACTAAGTCTTGTCTGACTCTTTGCAAGCTCCTGGACTGCAGCACACCAGGTTTCCCTGTCCTTCACTATTTCCTGGAGTTTGCTCAAACTCATGTCCATTGAGTTAGTGATGCCATTCAACCATCTCATCCTCTGCTGCCCCCTACTTCTCCTGCCCTCAATTTTCCCCATCATTAGGGTCTTTTCCAATGAGCTGGCTCTTTGCAATATTCAGGTGGCCAAAGTATTGGAGCTTCCTTTTGGCTTATCAGAATACCCATGTTTGCCTCCCAAGGAATGTTGAGGATATAAAGGGACTGCTGGTTTTTCTGACTCATAGAAGCTTGGATCTGCCCAGTTTTTTAGCCTTTTGTCCTTCACCAAAATTCTTGAAATATTCTATGGGGGAAAAACAGTATGGAGAATGTTGTGCTCACCTCAACTTCTGTTGTATTCAGAATATTACCTCTCAAATCTCAGCAACTTCAGTAGCTTACCAATGTTTTAAACAATTTTATTTTAATTTAGATGGACTTTTTAGTCTTTTACAAGCTGGTTTCCTGTAGTTGAAAGGGGAGTCATATTATGACTTTTATTTTTCATATTCTCTAAGATTTACCAAGTTCTATTTATTTTCACTGGCATAAAATAATCTGTTGTGTGAGTACATTTAATTTATCCATTCTTCTACTCTTAAACATTCTAAAATCTTTTGCTGACATAAACAGAGTTAACATGAATCTTTTTGCTTATGTTTTTGTAGGCATGTGTAATAATTTCTCCAGGGTAAAAACTTAGGAGTAGAACTACTAAGTTTTAAGATATATGACTGTTCCACTTATTAATATAACGTGAAGCTGTTTTCCAAAGCGGCTGTTAAAATGTATGCATTTTACCAGCAAACACAGTTTTATTTTTCTTCTTAGAATCTATCTAATAATACTCTATTGCATATTAATACACATTTGGTTTTTTTCCTAGATTGTTGCTCTTATGGACAGATGATTCTTTTAACAGTTTTATATGTCTATGTCTTGATACATATGAAAGAATGTATCTTGGGCGTATACTTGAAAATAGAATTTCAATATCATAGGTTAGAGCAGTGTTCAAATTAAAAAGCAATGCAACACTGTTTCCCAAGGTAGCTAAATTTTTATTCCCTACTAAGAGATACTGCCTGTGTATGTTTTTGTCTTTGTATTTATCTTGATACAATATTCTATGACTTCTTAATTTTTAAATTTTTCTATATACTCACCATGCACTCTATGTAAGATCCTTTAGAGAAGAAACTCTGTTTACCCTATCACCACACTTAGAAAAAAGTAGCACCTGGTAACCACTAGATAAATATTTGTGGAATGAATCAATGAGTGAATCAAAATAAGGGACTTGTGGGAAGAAGATTTGAGTGAGGGAAGATAATTCATTTGTATCTTGAACATGTGCATAAAATATCATGGACAAATCCATGTGGAGTTTCCAATAGGCACCTTAGCGGAAGGTGAATTTCAAGGCTAGGAAATAGGTCACTATTTTTTTCATTATGTATTCTTAACCAATTAACGTGTCCATCAAAACTATTCTTGCTTTCTCTGGGTTTATGCTACATAGGCTAGTACATTTAATTATCTTTAATTTTATTTTGTCTCTTAGAATGATCATGAATGTGTATACTTCTATACTGTAAACTGTCTGGTGTCACTTCTTTGTTGTAGTAATACAATATTATGGTTGTGCCAACTCGAGTTCATCTGCCTTGATTCAACTATTAATTCTTTAAAAGTCTGGGTTTAGAAAAGAGAACAGAGTCACTGTGAATAAGTGATATAATAATATGGGAATCAATAATTAAGCCAATTGTAAAAATCACAACAAATTCTTTTCTGCTTCATTCATACCCTTGGAGGTACTCTCCAATAGTGAGACTGAGTTTGGCCATATGACATGCTTTGGCCATTGGCATAATATCAAATAAAATGCAAGAATATATTTGAAGAGTTCCCGAATAAAGGAATACCCTGTTTTTCTCTTGCTGCCATCTGCAATCCTTTAACTGCCTTGTGAAGAAACCCAAGCTGTTCTGCTGCAGGATGACAAGCCATGTGGAAAAAAAAAACACTTAGACACCCTGGTAGAGAGCCTACCGAGTGTGAAACATGTAAGTGAGACCAGCCAATATCATCCAGCTTCCAGCCAATCTGGGATCTGAGCGAAGATACATGAGGAAACCCAACAGTGACCAACCAAGCTGACTCAGACCAGTGAACCACTAAGCTGTCCCCAATGACTTGTGAGCTGAATAAATGGTGTTGTTTTAATTCACTGAATTTTGGAGTGATTTGTTTTAGAGCAAAAGCTGATTGGTATACAGTAAGTGCTACACTGAAGATGGGAGGAGAAGGGGATGACAGAGGATGAGATGGTTGGATGGCATCACTGACTCAATGGACATGAGTTTGAGTAAACTCCAGGAGTTTTGATGGACAGGGAGGCCTGGCATGGCTCGGTCCACGGGGTTGCAAAGAGTCAGACATAACTGAGCAACTGAACTGAACTGAACTGAAGTCCTACGTATGAATGAGTTCCATTCCAAGAGTGTGCTCCTAAGTCCAATTTGTTCTGGGTACCCAAATAACACAATTGGCTATATAGTACTGTACTATAATAGGCTTATAATGCTTTTTACACAAAGAATTCATAAACCCAAACAAAAAAGTTAAAAAAACATTTTTAAATCTTACAGTGTAGTAAGTACCTTGAAAAGTACATTAGCACAGTAGAATCACAACTAAAGCAACCAGCACTCACAGTAGAACAGCTGGCATACAGGGGCTGGCATCAAGTGAACAGGCAAGGAGAGTTTTTGACTGGAGGAGAGAGAGGATATGGAACTAAAATGCTTTGAACTCCAAGTGTTAACATCTTAGCATTCCTATGCTTTGTACTAAGGAGGGTGAATAGACTTGGAGCAGCTGCTCCAGGGAATTTTATGCAGAGTTCACCAGAGATGGGTAATGTTTCCTTAACAGCTTTCAGTAAGCATGAATATGTACCATAAAGAATCTTCATGCATATAGTTTGTTCTCTTGCCAGTGTCTCTGAAGAATAAGAGGGGTCAAAATTGACATTTAAATTCATTTTTAATATCTCTATTATGTGAAGGAATTTGTTTTCCAACTCTATTAAGATTTTTATTTTGATATCTTTTTTTTCAAAATTAAATGTTATACTTTTACTTGAAATTTTCAAAAGATGATAGGTAACTTTCTAGTTCAGATAATGTTTTCAGGTTTTGTCACTTTTATGAATGTAAGAATTGTGTGCTAATTGGGTCAGGTCATTAATCAAAAGAGATCAAACCTATTTTAAAAGAAAGAAAGAAAAGGAATCTTCTCAGTGTGGTGCTGTGCATGAAACTGCTGTAAATATTCAATTAAGCAACAACTATGTAGTGACATAGAGACTATTTCTCTGCACCATCTCCAACACTGACATTTAAGAAAAGTCACTGAAAGGCATTTAAAATTTTTGAGGGGCTTTTTCAGCAGATTAGCAAGAATAAAAACTAAAATAGAAATGAGTGAAAAATATTAAGTAGTGAGAAATATAAACTATATATTTGAGACATGGAAAGGGAAATGGGAGAAAACAGTAGAGAGAAGATGATGAGATTCTGAGATAAATGGAAACCTTCCTAGGCCACCTGCCTTGAGAATTCTGAGTACTGGCTTTTCAAGTGGAGTTCTAGAATGAATACTCAAGAAAGTCCTTTAATATGGGAGGCCTAATAATGGCAGAATAAGACAACCATCGAGTATTTTCCAGAAGTCTCAAGAAATTCCAGCCAAGATCAAGATAGTTCTTATATCAACAGCTCAAAACAACTATTGAACTTGACTCTTGTCTCAATCTTTGAAAGTTCAGTTGCCAACTTTAATATCATTTCTGTTATCTCTGAACTTATGCACTGACAGAATTCCCTGATCCTTGCTGAGAAATAACAAAAATTCTATAGATAGTACTTTTGTATGCCATCTGCTCTGAAGATCTTCATATCATTATATTCCTGGAATGAAGCTAAAATTGGTATGTAAGCAATGTGGAAACTTGTATGATTTTTTTTTCTAGAAAGCCAATATTGCCACTTTGCCAAACATCTAGATTAAAGATGAAAAGGAAAATAACCTCAAGAGCTTATGAGAAGTAGAAAGTATTTGAAAGATTATTACAAATTTTTTTTAAAGTAAAGGAAACAACTTTGAATCAGCTTCTGAAAATACTGAAAGAGTTTTCTTCAAGCAGTAAGAAAACGTTTGTGGGATTGCCTTCAGTGAGATTTCAACTTTACTACACAGCAAATCTTCAAATGTAGGAATGGAAGTGGAGAAAAGGAGGAATGTCCAGGTGTTCATCTACTATGAAGTGAAGTGAAGTGAAGTGAAAGTCACTCAGTCATGTCTGACTCTTTGCAATCCCATGGACTATACAGTCCCTGGAATTCTCCAGGCCAGAATTCTGGAGTGGGTAGCCTTTCCCTTCTCCATCAGATCTTCCCAACCCAGGAACTGAACTGGGGTCTCCTGCATTGCAGGCGGATTCTTTACCAACTGAGCTATCGGTATTCATCTACTATATTAGTCCATTTTACTTAGATGAAGGAACATTGAATAATTAGATGAGAACATCAATATCAGCAGAAACTAATGTCAGCAGAGCTAGTCAAATATTATGCAATATATGCCTCCAACAGTCTCAGGTGCAAGTGGCTCACTAGTTAATATTACAAATGAGTAGTAGAGTAATCCTAACACAGCAGAGTATTTGTTTCTGTCATCTAATATCACAATATTAAATTTTAACTACCAAAATATGTATTAATAATTGCATTTCTTTCTGAAACTTAGATTTGATTATGTATCACATAGCTTCATTTTGTTATGGCGATATTTGTTTCTGACTTTAGCCTTGGTTCAAACTTAATTTTGATTTTGACTTTTCAGTATTTGGCCAAATGTGTATTTGTTGTAGTTTTAATGGTTTTCCATATATTCCAGGAGTTCAAAGAAAGGACTCAAAAATGGGAAAAATTAGTTAATTAAACCATGGTTTTGAGGCATCAGACAATAGCCAGTACATGACTATGATGACTAGAAGAAAGAAATCAAATGAGGTGATTTCTATGATTGACCTAGTCTGTTGCCTATAAGTAGTTCTTAGAACACAGTGCAGGGAGAAGAAAGCCTAGAAATCATGAGGTGAGAGAATAGAAAGCTGACTTTGGATCAGAGAGAGCTCTGGAGGAGAGCGTTCTAGAGGTTTGTACCCAGGGTCCCTTTGAGTCTTTGTCTGAGAACTAATCCATGTGTGAGCAGGATAAAATTTTCCAAGACTAGAAAGGACCACTGGAAAACAGACCAAATGATTCAGTACTCACACGGGACTAGAAATATTTGTGTTCCCAACAGTCAAAGTGGAAATGTCTTTTAATGGAAGAACTGCTGAAGTGTTCTGAAGAGGCACACCTTAGTGGCAGGGCTAAATTAGTTATAGATTAAGTCTACACTGGATTTGTCATAACAAGGCTTAAAAGAAAGCCTCAAAAATATAAAATTTATCCACAAGTAGGCACCCCTATGGGAAAACAAAATTGCACACTCTTTGAAGCAATAAAACAAAATCCAACATTCAACAACATAAAGCAAACAATGCTTAAAATTAAACAAAACATTACCAGATATTTCTATAGAAATAGACCCAAATATAAAGAATAATTTTGAAATAGTTATGGCTTCCCTGGTAGCTCAGCTGGTAAAAAATCTGCCTGCAATGCTGGGAGACCCTGGTTCGATTCCTAGGTTGGAAAGATCCCCTGGAGAAGAGATAGGCTACCCACTCCAGTATTCATGGGCTTCCCTGGTGGCTTAGCTGGTAAAGAATCTGCCTGCAATGTGGGAGACTGGGTTTGATCCCTGGGTTGGGAAGATTCCCTGGAGGGGGTCATGGCGACCCACTCTAGTATTCTTGCCTGGAGAATTCCCATGGACACAGGAGCCTGGTGGGCTACAGTCCATATGGGGTCACAAAGAGTTGGACATGGCTGAGCGACATACATACATCTAAAATATGTTCAAAGATGTGAGAAATAATATGACTATATTAAGAAAGAAATAGAAAACCTCAGAAAGATCCAAATGAATTTCTAGAGATGAACAACTCAATATCAGAAATATAAAAATGACACTGGATAAGATTAATGGAAGAGTAGATACCCCAGAAAAAAAGACCAGAGGAAGTGAAAGCCTAGTAATAGAAAATATCCAAAATTAAGCACCTAGAAAAAGGACTGAACAAAAAAAGGTACAGAAATAATGAACTGTGAGGCAATATCAATCTGTCTAATAAAGGTGTTACTGAGACCCCAAAGTAGGAGGTGGACAAAAATAAAATATAAGGAAAAATAATGGTAAAATATTTGCAGATCTGATGAAAACTAAAACCACAGAATCAAAAATTTTAACAAACCCAGACAGAAGTAATATAAAGAACACCACGCCAACTTGAATAACAATCGAATTATTAAAAACAAGTGATTAAAAAAAATTCTTAAAAGCAGCCAGACCAAAAAAAAAAATAAAAGATTACAAAAGCAGCCAGATAAAAAAGACAATTATAGTAGAAAACAATAATGATTTGTGAAGAAATGAAAAAAGAAACTTCATCTAGGAATTTTTAAGTAGAATATATTTCAAAAATGTAATTGATATAAATACATTCTCAAACAAAAGCTGAGAGAATTCATCACCAACTCATCTGAACTCCTAGAAATATTAAACAAGTATTTTTTTTCACGCAAAAAGAAAATGATTCCATGTGGAAATTTTGATTGACACAAAGGGAAAAAAGAATGTCAAAACTGACAGACCCATATTGGTATCCTCATTGTCTAGATATTTCACTATTACCTTTAACCAAACTTTCACTGAAAATGCTCACAGCGTCTTGAATATGTAATTCACTATAGATACATGCAATTCAGTTGTCAACCCAGTTTTTGCTGCTTGCTCAACAGTACTTTTTCCATTATTCTTTCATTTCTGAGTAAATTTCCTAGAGGACTCTTCTAGAAATTGTGCAATCTACTTTGCCATTTTCATCTGCTTTCTAATTCTTTCAACTACCATAGGGGTAGTTTGACGATAAGAGAGAATTCTATTAGTACTGGACAGTCGGCAGTATTCAGAAATTTAAAGAAACAAAACATAGGCATATGTACGGGTTACCCTTGAAAGGATAATGTCAAATGAAGGAAGTCAGGGAGAAAAAGGAAGTCAAGAATAAAGGACTTCATAATGCATACTATATAATTCCATTCCATAAAATTTTAGATAAAGCAAAATTATAGCTGTGAAGGAAACTCAATGAGAAAAACACAATTTTTCCACAAAGGCTGCAGAGACAATTAGATATGATATATATTTAATGTGTATATATTGAAATTAGACCCTTACTGCGTATCATGTTAACAAGAAATGAACAGGAGGCCTAAACATAAGAGCTCATTATTACTAAAATTTATAGGTTAGGCAAATATTTTTAGATGTGGAACATAAAGAATGAGCCACAAAATGAAATTATTGATAATTTGGAAATTCATCAAAATTTAAAATTTTACTCTTTGAAAGACACTGTTAGCAAAATGAAAAATCAAGCCATAGACTTGGGAAAAATATATTTCAAAACATATTTCAAAGGCTTATGTCTAAGATATATAAAGAACTCTTACACCTTATACTAAGAAGGCAAAATGAAAATATTGGGCAAAAGGTAAAAGAAAATGTATGAGTGGTAAACAAATACAGGCCAGAAGGCTCAACATTGTTAGTACATATGCAGATGAAAACCATTAAAAGCTGCCACTACACATTTACTTTCATGACTAAGATTTAGAAGACTGACCACACCAAGGGCTGTAAAGATTCTGGAGCCCTTGGACCTCCCAGACCTTGCAGCTGGGAATGTGAAAATTCACAACCACTTTGGAAAACAGCTGGTCAGTTTCTTAAAACTATACATTTTCCCATCAGCTCAATGTTTGGTATTTACCTTAGAGAATTGAAAATATATGTACACACAAATATGAAGCAACTGTGGCAGGTAAAACAGTATATCATGAGTGAACAACTCCTACTATTAGGCATTGTGGAATGTCTTAATGAATTTCAATACATAGATCATGGCATAACTGTGCTAAAAGACCCTGGAATAAAGACAAGGATGGGTTTCTGTTTCCATCAACCATTTAATAAAATAAATTAATTAATTAAATAAACAGCAAAGAATTGAAGGAGTTGGGATGTATGATTGAGAAATCAACTAGCTTGGAGAGTTCACAAACAAATAATCATGAATTGATTGGATTTAAAATACTTGACCCTCTTAGGTCAATAATAATAATTCATACTCCAGGTCTCCTAAAAGCACTCGACTGGTTGAATAAAAAACATGCATATTTCAAGTTAAAGGTTTACACAAATCTTATTCTGTGCCATGCTGTTAGGGTTCAGTACTGAAACAGAATATCCTTTGCCACTGTTTTTGAACACTAATCTTTTCAAAAGGAAATGCATTCTCTTTGTTCTTTTTTATTTTTTTTTTAATTTTTATTTTTACTTTATTTTACTTTACAATACTGTATTGGTTTTGCCATACATTTAGACTCCAATAAATCTAATAATTGAAAAGATTTTAATAATTATAAATGCTGACATTTATTATACTTTAAGAGAAGAAGTATAATATATATGATTGAACTGTTTGCATTTTCGTAGGTACAATTGGCATTCACTTAGCAATTTCAACATGATCAAAGATAATCAGAATTTTTTCCCTCAGACTTCAATGCTTTGAACTAGCTCTTTAAGTATAGGCTCTGGAATAGTTCTAATCATAAACGAGTGTGTGTCTGTGCGTATGTTAAGAAATTACTGATGACAAAGAAATAGTTACATGCAACAAAACACCAAGAGGGATTTAGTAGGTCTCATAAAATGCTACATCCAGTGCTGTGACAAGCCCAATAATGTCAGAGAAATGAGAGGCAATAAAGTCTTCCTTTAATTTATGATCGGTGAAGCATCTGCTAAGATGAGGTACATAAAGTACAAAAGGCGCACAGATGAGAATGTGTATGCCTTACCATAGGCTGCAGTTGGGAGGGATATATAGGAAACACTGTACAAAACGGGAAATTTCGTGTCTTCTACATTTAATCATGCTGAGAATTATTGACTCGTGTCAACATTACACAGTATTTACAAGATTAGACAACTCCTTTCCCCACAACTTAGCCTTTAAGCACTTATTTCATTTTTTAATTTGATGAGCTGTTTATTGTAATGAATGGGTACATTAAGACTTTATCATTTATACTTGATTGTTCAACATTTTTTTTCTTCCTGGTGTTACAAAATATAGCAAATCTTTTAGTCAAAAATACATTCCTCTGGCACCTGGCTTTCTATCAAAGTTAGGTTTGAATCCCTAGCACTGTGATGACTCCTTAATAAATACATTGAGTGTTTAAGAAATATGATTTACTTTGTTCAACATTTTTACATGCCTGAAAGTTAATTGCACAAGGATTATCTTCGATTCCTTAAATTGTAGGAATTTGGGGTAATAACATAGGGCATAACTTTGGGAAATTGCTGCAAAATATAAATAACTTTAATATTTAAACCAGTGATACCTGGGCTCTGATTATCTTCTTATAAAGAAAAGTGAAAAGTGAAAGTGAATTTGCTCAGTCATGTCTGATTCTTTGCAACACCATGGACTGTAGCCTACCAGGCTCCTCTGTCCATGGGATTTTCCAGGCAAGAGTACTGGAGTGGGTTGCTATTTCCTTCTCCAGGGGATCTTTCTGACCCAGGGATTGAACCCAGGTCTTCTGCCTTAGCAAGGCAGACGCTTTACCGTCTGAGCCACCAGGGAAGTTCCAAAGTGATTAGGCTTGAAAACCCCTCCTTAATTCCCTACTGAAAACTTATTTAAATTCCAAAACTCGTTCTTATTTCAGTATTTTAAATAAATGAAATTTTACATCACATCTAATAGCAATGCAAGCTCCCACAGATGTCAACTTGCACAGGCAGATTTGGCAACAGATCCCTGACAAATTTTTGCGATGATATTCATTGAAGACTTAAACTAAGTAAATCACAGAGAAGTGGATTTGAGTATATTCGGATGTTCTTAATATTAGATGAATTTCCTTCAGTATTATACAGACATTCTAGAGTGTTCTTTTACCTTGAAATGAAAGGAAGAAGAAAGAAGATCAAATGTAACAGTTTCCATTTATTTGTGCCAAATTTTACCAGCAGATTTAAATTTTGATTCCTTTTATGTTATAGCATTGTGCCTGCTAACTCTGCATACTAATATTGATTAGTATTGCATTAGACTTACTGATGTAGGTTTTCCAAGTCTTAGAAGTGACTATGTTTCACAAGCATAAATACGGTGACATAATTCAGTACTGACTCATAGACATGGTTATTCCCTTTGCACAGGGGAGTGCTGAGAAATAACATTATTCTTCCTATGTTACCTGAATTGTAAATTGTAAAAAGGTAATTCAAATGTAGCTCTTCAATTTTCAAATGCACTAGATATTAACTATTTTATTAGTCAAATTGTGAATAATTTTTAATTTTAATAAAAGAATTTAAACTGATTTAATGAAAGAATTTAAACTGATTTCCCTAGAAATCAGCTCTTTCTAGGGAAACTGTTTCAGTCCTAGGAAGGTAAATTTCTTGTTGATTCTTATACCTAGCAGGGCTTTGGAATCAGTTCAGTTCAGTTCAGTCGCTCAGTCGTGTCTGACTCTTTGCGACCCCATGAATCACAGCACACCAGGCCTCCCTGTCCATCACCAACTCTCGGAGTTCACTCAAACTCATGTCCATCGAGTCGGTGATGCCATCCAGCCATCTCATCCTCTGTCATCCCCTTCTCCTCCTGCCCCCAATCCCTCCCAGCATCAGGGTCTTTTCCAATGAATCAACTCTTCTCATGAGGTGGCCAAAGTTTTGGAGTTTCAGCTTCAGCATCAGTCCTTCCAATGAACACCCAGGACTGATCTCCTTTAGGATGGGCTGGTTGGATCTCCTTGCAGTCTAAGGGACTCTCAAGAGTCTTCTCCAATACCACAGTTCAAAAGCATCAATTCTTTGGCGCTCAGCTTTCTTCACAGTCCATCTCTTACATCCATACGTGACCACAGGAAAAACCATAGCCTTGACTAGATGGCAAAGTAATGTCTCTGCTTTTGAATATGCTATCTAGGTTGATCATAACTTTCCTTCCAAGGAATAGGCGTCTTTTAATTTCATGGCTGCAGTCACCATTTGCAGTGATTTTGGAGCCCAAAAAAATGAAGTCTGACACTGTTTCCACTGTTTCCCCATCTATTTCCCATGAAGTCATGGGACCAGATACCATGATCTTAGGTTTCTGAATGTTGAGCTTTAGGCCAACTTTTTCACTCTCCTCTTTCACTTTTATCAAGAGGCGTTTTAGTTCCTCTTCACTTTCTGCCATAAGGGTGGTGTCATCTGCATATCTGAGGTTATTGATATTTCTCCTGGCAATCTTGATTCCAGCTTGTGCTTCTTCCAGCCCAGCATTTCTCATGATCAGTTAAAGGAACTTAAAAAAAAAAAAAAAGTAAAAATTCCTAGGGATGAATCCTATAGATTCTGAGGCAAGTGTTGGGTGGAGCCCAACATTCTATCTATAGAATAAGCTCCTTTGGTATTTCTGTTGTGTAGCCATGTGTGGAGTTCCTGGGAACTAAGATGTGTGACTTCTCTGAGAACATTGGGGCTTCCCAAGTTCCTGTGGCTCTTATTGCACAAGTATCTTCCCCGGCCTAAGAGAAGGATTCTTCACACAAGGTGGTAGATTAAAAAAGCTCCCAGGACTTTCTAGAGTGGGTTAGACCATTGGCAGAAATTAAATAAGACAACAGTTACTTTCCTTAAGATTGGCCTCTTGTTTTTCATTCCCCTAAAATATTCTGGTCACGTGCATTACTTACACAGTACTTTTCAATATGTATATTCTTATTAAGTCAGCAACTGTAAATATTTCCTATTTAATGAGCTTTTTCAAACATAGAGAAACATAGAATCTAAGGTAACAAATTCTAGACTTATAGATGAATTATGACTTGGTGAATATAAACATCAGACAAAATACTGACTATGAAATTATGTTGTGCAGAAGATATATGATAGCACTTCTTATACTGGTCCACTTTATTATTATTATTTTTTGCCCTATTATTTTAACTAGAAAGTTCTCATTGAACATAACAATTTGTAACTAAGCAAAATACTGCAAAGAACATAATGTTTTATATCATACAGAACAGTTTCTTCAACAATCTTTCCAAATATTTTTGGTTTCAAAATTTTCATACCTACAGAAATGCTGAAGTATTATAACATTGCATGCACTTTCCTTTGTATTTATGGCTATTAAACCACACCCTCTGCATATTTGTCTATCTAATACTTTATCTACCCAGACACGCCTTTTTTTTATCTGCTAAACCTTAAGAAAACAATATATAGGTATTAAGATTCTTGTCTCTAAACATTCAATGTGCATATCCTAAGGAATAGACATTGTCCTCCATACCATTATCACACTTAGGAAGATCAGCATTAATAAATATCATCTAACATAGGCTTTATTTACATTTCCCCCATTAGTCCCCAGTGGCATTTAAAACTATTTCTTTTAAAAATTCAATTCAATCTCAGAAGAGTGTCATGCATTTTAAAAATATTTTTTTAGTCCCTTTTAACCTCCCCCCTTACTGTTTTTATTGCTTTTTCATGAGATGACTTTTTTTTTTAAGAATTTGAGCTCATTTTTGTTTATCTGTTGTAAGAATCAGACATGATTGAGTGACTTTCACTTTCACTTTTCACTTGGTAGAAAAGTCTAAATATTTAGGCACTACAGGCATACCAGGTTTTACTGCACTTGACTATATTACACTTGCAGATACTGCATTTTTTAATAAAATGAAGGTTTCTGGCAAACCTGTGTCAAGCAAGGGTTGACAGCACTAGCACTATTTTGGAATATCATTTGTTCATTTCATGGTCTCTGTCATATAATTCTCATAATATTTCAAACTTTTGCGTTTTTACTATATTTGTATGGTGATGTATAATCTTTAATGTTACTAAAACTCAGTGAAGGCTCAGAAGATGGTCTGAATTTTTTAGCAACAAAATATTTTAAAATTCAGGTATGAACATTGTTTTCTAAGACATAATGCTATTGCAGACTTAGCAGACTACCATATTGTGTTAACATTACCTTTATATGCACTGGGAAACCGAAGGATTTGTGTGACTTGCTTTATTGCAATATTCACTTTATTGAGATTGTCTGGAAGCGAAGCCACAATATTTTGTTGAAACACCTGTTCAACAGTTTCCCCTCTTATCAGTGAGGGAAACTTTCCAAGAGCCCCAGTGGATGCATGAAATCACAGAGAGTACTGGACCCTATATATACTATGGTTTTTTTCCTATATATACATAACTATAATTATATTTTAATTTATGTTAGGTACAGTAGGAGATGAGCAATAATAAGTAATAATAAAATAGGCCAATTATAACTATATACTGTAATAAAATTTATATGAATGTAGTTTCTAAGTATCTTATTGTACAAAGCTGATGCCTTTTCCATCTTAACTAAGCACTTACCTCACACTGTGGCCATAACTTTTGCAGTTTGAGGTGAGATAGCAAAACTAGCATGAGGTTTTTTTTTCTCACAATTTCAGCGATGGAATTCATTCATTCTTAGCACAGATTTTAGTAATCAGCAAATGATTTTTTAAATTTCCTTAATAAGTTGCGAACTTTCAGCTTTTCACAGAAAAGAAGCATCTTATGGCTTCTTTTTGGCATAATCCTAATTGCTAATATCACATCTCTTTGCACTTTGTGATCATTACTGAGCAAAATAAGAGTTACTTGAACACAAGGACTGTAGTACTTGGACAGTCCAGTCCATCTGCTAACCTATAGAGCTTTTAATACTAAATGACTACTATGTGGGAAATCCTGGATCAAAGGAATATTTGGGATGCTTCATGTCGGGGCAGGGGACCAGGATGGAGCAAGATTTCATCATGCTACTCAGAATAGCATGTAATTTAAAACTTACAGTTATTTATTTATGGAATTTTTCATGTAACGTTTGTGGACCTACGTTGACCTCAGGTAACCAAAACCATAAAAATGTCAGCGGTCAATAAAGGCGGGGGAAGGACTACTGTAACCTCTCTTCTTTCATTCTCTCCATCCCTCGTATCCTCTATCTCTTTTCCTCATCCTTTTACCCTTCCTGTCTTCTTTCTTTATTTTAAAATTATTTTTATTCATATATGCAATATGTATTTAATGCTGGCTTCAAACATACACTAAAGCATCTTCAAAAAGTAACACAATACATTTTCTGCAAAGAATTTTGATAAGATCTCCTCATATGGAAAAATAACATTTGACTTAAGAATAAAGTAGCTAGAATATTTGGTTTAGAATACTTTTTAACTTTTCATTTTGGAACAGTCTCATACATGAGAAAAGTAATGATCTAGTCAAGGAACTCTACTATACTTTTCACCCAGATTTCAGGAATATCAAAATATAAATATTTTACCAGATACATTTTCTCTATATTTTTTTCTAAAGTTTCTGAGAATAAGTTGGAGACATGAAACCCCATTTCTCCTAAATTTTCCAATGCATATTTCTTTGAAACTAAAATATTTCTCACATAACCTCAGTATATTTATTAAAAATAGGAAATCAGCATTGAAACTTTACTAGTTTCTAATCTATAGGCATTATTCAGCAAATTTTAAATTCAAATTTCCAAGTTATCTCACTAATGTTGCGTGCGTGTTAGAAATACAACAGGAAAGATAAGCTTTCCTGTCCAGGATTTCATCCAACAGTGCATATTTCATGTTGTTGCCATGCTTCTTTAATTTTCTTTAATCTGGAATAGTTCCCAGGCTTTATCTTTCATGCCTTTGACATTTTTTAAGAAACCGTGGCAGATTCATGTTGACGTATGGCAAAACCAATACAGTATTGTAAAGTAAAATAAAGTAAAAAATAAACAAATAAATAAAATTTTAAAATTTTTTTAAAAAATGAATATAAGTCTTTCTTTTGTTTCTGCTTTTGCAGATTGTCCTACAATTTGGGTCTGGCAGATAGATTCAGGTTATGCTTTGCTTTTTTCCCAGGAATACCTCGAAGGGATGATGTGTCCTTCTCAAGGAAGCAAATCACTATTAATGGTGATTTTAACTTTGATCACTTGTCTAAGGAGGTACCTGCCAGTTTTCCTCACTATAGAATTCCTGTTTCCCTCTCTGAATTTAATATGCTTCTTTAGGGAAAATATTATGTTTATCATCAATTATTTACCCAGTAATTTTAGTGACAATGATGATTCTTTCTGAAATGATTTTTTACCCTGGTTTTGCCAAATAGTGATTTTTTAACTACATAGTTGCTTCTATATTTATTAGCTTACATTCTAAAACATGAAATAATTCTGCCTTATTCATTCATTCACTTATATCATATTGGACTTATAGATTGTTAGTTTATTCTCTCATTTCAGTCATTTCGGGCACTGAGTCGTGTCTGACTCTTTGCGACCCCATGAACCACAGCACGCCAGGCTTCCCTGTCTATTACCATCTCCTGGAGCTTACTCAGACTCATGTCCATCCAATCAGTGATGCCATCCAGCAATCTCATCTTCTGTCATCCCCTTCTCCTCCTGCCTTCAATCTTTCCCAGCATCAGGGTCTTTTCCAATGAGTCCGTTCTTCGCATCAGGTGGCCAAGTAATGGAGTTTCAGCTTTAGCATCAGTCCTTCTAATGAATATTCAGAACTGCTTTCCTTTAAGATTGACTGGTTTGATCTCCCTGCAGTCCAAGGGACTCTCAAGAGTCTTCTTCAACACCACAATTCAAAAAGACCAATTCAAAACCATCAATTTTGTGCTCAGCTTTCTTTTAAGTCCAGCTCTTCATCCATACATGACTACTGGAAAAACCATAGCTTTGACTAGACAGACCTTTGTTGGCAAAGTAATGTCTCTGCTTTTTAATATGCTGTCTACATTAGTTATAGCTTTTCTTCCAAGGAGCAAGCATGTTTTAGTTTCAAAATCACTGCAGATGGTGACTACTGCCATGAAATTAAAACACTATTTATCTTACTGTTCACATTTTCTGAAAGGTAATCTTCTCATTATATATATGTATCAAATCATCACATTTTACCCCTTGCTGCTGCTGCTAAATCGCTTCAGTCGTGTCTGACTGTGTGCGACTGCATAGACGGCAGCCCATCAGGCTCCCTGTCCCTGGGATTCTCCAGGCCAAGAATACTGGAGTGGGTTGCCATTTCCTTCTCCAATGCATGAAAGTGAAAAGTGAAAGTGAAGTTGCTCAGTCGTGCCTTTACCCCTTAACCTGACATAATATGATCTGTTAATCATATACCAATAAACCTGAAAAAATTTTCTGAGAGTTGGCTGAATTTCAAATGAATGACATAATTCCGCTAAAAATTATGGGGGAGGAAATCTGAGAACCCTCAGTAGAAAATACCTGAAACATCGTTCAGCAATCCCAAAAGTTTATAACTCTCACTGTGAACCACTATATTTGCCATCATCTTTCATACCTCAGTCTCACATGTTTGATTACTGTGAATCTGTTCCCTGATTCTTCTGTGATTCTGTCCCATGAACTACCATGTTCTGCTGGTAAGTCAGGTTTTAGTTACAAACCTATAAACCAGGAAACTCTGGGAGAGGAAACAAGCCAGACTTGCTGAAGTAAGCAAGCCCCTTTGGATCTCCAAATGAGGCGTGCTATGGTTTTCAAGTGTCTAGAGTCATGAATAAATTATTTCAATAATTTTAATGTATTGAGTACCTTCTATTGTCCAATCACTATTTTAGGGGCTTACCAGGAGAATTAGATTCATCTATCTTACATATCAAAAATAAATAATTCTCAAGTTCACTTTTATATATTGCAACATATAATCAACATTAATTTTTAAACTAAAAAAAAAAGCCATGATTCTACAAGAAGCATAGGTAGAATCTGATTAATGAATGTGCTCATTAAAATCCCCTGCCATTCTCTATAGCTTATTTTCTGAGAAGTAAGACTAATAAAGACATATCAAATACTCTAAAATCCTGAGTATTTTTTAGAGAATTACCTTTGATATATATTTGGCTCCCACTGTCACTGCCTGAAAGATTTTTTTTCTTTTGTTATGAGCACCTTTAATGCCTTTTGATCAGTTAAAAAGACTGGACAACTATACAATGCAGCAATCTCTCTGCTAAGAATTTACCCCACAGATGTATTTGCAATTGTGTGCTTAATATATAAATTGGGATGCTAGGTACAGCATTATTTTTAATAGGAAAAATTTGCACAAAAAAATGTTTATCAACAATTGATTAGATAAAATGTGGTGGTGGTGGTTTAGTTGCTAAGTTGTGTCTGAGTCTTCACGACCCCATGTACTCTCATCCACCAGGCTTCTCTCTCCATGGGATTTTCCAGACAAGAATACTGGCATGGGTTGCCATTTCCTTCTCCAGAGCATCTTTCCCACCCACGGACTGAACCTAAGTCTCATGGGTTGCAGGCGAATTCTTTACCAATTGAGCCACCAAGGAAGCCCTCTACCAGATGGAGGGAGCAAATAGTGCTGTGTCATTATGTACAAATAAATGTGTATTTATTTATACCAGAGACACTTTTTCACATTGAAAATGTGTGTAGACACATTAAAAGTTAGCATTCTGATCTCTTCCTTTTAAAAATTAATTTTCCATTTATTGAAAACACCTGTATGAGATTCCTTTTGAGCACTTATTGAATTTCAGCTGCACATTATTTGGTCGTCCAGGGCAATATATTTTATCTAATGTTTAACTTGTCTTTACTCTTCAAGTAAGATGACTCACCCAGCAAGGAATTTGCAGTGACAAGTATTATTTTAATCTCATCTTGCTCTTAGTTTTACTGTCTTTTTGTGAAGGGTGAAAATCCCTAATATTTAAAAACTTATGTTAGTATTATCAGACAGTCTTTAATTCTCTAGTAATAATAATTGCTCTTTAAAAATTGGGTTCTGATGCTTGCCCTGCCATCTAACTAAAATACTAAGATGTACTGTTATTTAGGATTGATGTTCTTATGTGAGGGTGGTCCTAGGGCTTAGTAACACTAAAACCTTCAAGACTTTAAAATGAAAAATGAACTCAATTTCTTCTGAACTAAAAGCTTTCTTCCTTCTAGACAGCACTTTTGCTTTTAAAAACTACTGTTAGTGTCTCAATGTGCTTTGTAAGAACCTAAACACAAATACATAGCTGACTGCTGAAGCTGAAGCAACTGCAAGGGGTTGAACATAAGCTACAGGTTTTTTTTGTTTTCTTTTTTTTTTAAGTGTAGTATCCTCTTTGTCAGGTTTTTTATTTTCTTGAAATTTAGTGCAATAGCATAAACCTTTTTTTTATAGCTGATACATAATGTATGATTGCCTATAAATCTGAGCTTTGTCTGGCAATGGACATGTTCAAGCACCGCAGCATAATAAATGTATTACAGTGATTGACTGTAATAGTCCCTCACAGTCTAAGTTCAAAGCATTAGAGCTTTTGAATTTCTAAAACTTTCTGTGTTCCACCTATTTCATCCCCTTCACCTGTTTAAATGGAAGCAAACTAATTTATGGAGGCTTCCCCGGTGCCTCAGACAGTAAAGAAACTGCCTGCAATGCAGGAGACCTGAGTTTGATCCCTGGGTCTGAAAGATTCCCTGGAGAAGAGAATGGCAACCCACTCCAGTAGTCTTGCCTGGAGAATTCCATGAACAGAGGAGCTTGGAGGGCTGTAGCCCACGGAGTTACAAAGAGTCAGACACGACTGAAGTGACATTTTTTTCTTTTCTTTTCTAAAACTAATTTGTAAATCAGTTAATCTATAAAAGTTTGGGTCACCCACTTGCACACAGAAGACTGGTGGCCATAAGTCCACTGACACTACCAAGTCCTAAAACCCCTGAATTCTTTTCCTAATGGTGAAACAAGATAGTGTCATCATTTCTCAGGAAATGCTGTTAGAAGAAAATTATGCTTAATATTTTTTGATGTTCTCAATGTAGTAGAAGTATCTAGCCATTCCTTGTCCCCAGTGTGGGCGATGGTCTGCAGTCTCCAGCTGATGGGCAAGCAGGGGTAGGACCTGCTCTTCATAAGCTGGCAGAGCAATGTATCCTCCTCCCCAGACCACTGATTCAGTCAACAGAAGGTACACCTAGAACTTCACTGGGATACCATGAACTGAGGAGGCATATCTCCTTGACATGGAGATTTGAAAATAAAGCCTGAATCTTCCAGAGACCTTCATGAAAAGATAGTTGAACCCCATCATTGAGTAGAACAGAGCTGACCAAGCACTGGAAAGGGGCCTGGACTGGATAGCATTGTGTGTAATCCTGGATCTAGCTTTACCTGAAAATTTCCTGTTCCTTGAATTTTCCTTTATGTAAGACAATAAATTCCCCTCCCTCTCACACACACACATACACACACGCACTCGCACACGTTTCCCTTTCTACTTAAGCCAGTTTGAGGTGTGTTTTTTGCATCAGAAGTGTCATGAAAAATATACTTTCTGATTTTATTGAAAAAGAGGTTGATGCGCTCAGGAGGGCTTGTCTAAAGCTGTTTATAAGCACTTCACAAACAGCTGGCAAACAGGGGATTTTCTGATTCAAATGTCAAGGAAAAGAATGGTCACATTTAAGATTTCCCTGGTGGCACAGTGAATGAGTCCACCTGCCAGTGCAGGAGACTGGTCCTGGAAGACTCCACATGCTGCAAAGCAACTAAGCCCACATGCCACAATCACTGATGCTGTGCTCTAGAGCCTGCAAGCCAGAACTGCTGAGAGCCCGCACGCTGCAACGACTGAAACCCACACGCTCTAGGGCTTGTGAGCTGCAACTACTGAAGCTCGTGTGCCTAGAGCCTGCGCTCCAAAACAAGAGAAGCCACCGCAGTGAAAGCTCTGACACTGCAATGAACTAGCCACACCTTGAGAAAGCACGTGCAAAGCTAAAAGATCCAGCGCAGCCATAAATAAGTTTTTTAAAAGAGAAGTGTGATCTGGAGACATCATCTTAAAAACAAACAAACAAGGAAGAATGGCCAAATTTATTTTGACAAGGTCATGCAGGTATTTTGTATGACACTCTAGACTTGGGTAAAAGATTGAGTTTAAGCCCTAGATCTAGCGCTTACTGGAAAGTCACTTATTTTCTTAGAACTCTACTTATAAAGTGGAAATGATAACTGCCTCCTACTTTACAGGACCGCTATAAGAAAAATAAGTAATGGATATGTAAGAGCTTTTAAAATTATGGTGTGCCTAAAAATACAATAAATTATTAACAATAATAGTCACATGTGCTTTTCCATTTATGTTAAATAGCTTATTTCCATCTTTGCATCTATCTTTTTCCTTTAGATAATCTATTCAGGTTTTCCATACTCTCAGAATTATTAAATTTAGACCTGGAAAACTGATGCAATGCATAAAGCTAACAATGAGTAGCAGCTTAACATGGAGTGCTGAAAAATATTTTCACTTGAACATTTCATCTGAGAGGATCTTTTTGACACTGGCATATTTTGGGAAAATTTACTTTAAGATTAATAGGAAGAGAGCTTCTTTTCTTGAGACTATAATAAGGTTCCCATGAAACCAACTAAAGTTTGATATTTTTAAAAATTTTTCATAAAGTGAATGTAGAACCCAGCTGTTTACTCTCATTAATCTCATTCTTTAAACATAACAGGAGAGCAAACATATGGAGCTGTAATGTAATGTAAATCAAACACTGTACTTGAACATAACCAAATAATAGGGTTTCCACATCAAGTGATTAGAAGCCCTCATGTGGCAACTCAGAGCAGGAATTTGTGCTGAATCACCTAGGGAATCAAAGTTTTGGAAGCATCTGAGGTACTTGTTAAAATTAAAGATTCTAAGCATAACTTTTGAACCCAAATTGATCATTAAGTCCGTGTGTTTAGTAAAGCCTGTGCCATGATCCCTCTGTCTTCCAACTTTGAGGACCACTTTATTATACTGCATTAAGGTGAAACAAAATAGACTCCAAATAACATTTCAGGGATGAAAATAAGTAACAGTGATAATATTGACAAAATTAAGACACTAATTAAAAAAACCATATTCCGCCACCCCCATTCCACCCCCATCAACAAAAACTCTGCCAGCACAAGGAGCATAACTGCCTGCTTCTCTCTGCCTCTTTGAATACTCATATGCTGCTATGGCAACGATGAAGGCAGTGCTTCAGAAACAGTGGGTACTTGAATCCCCAGAGAGCTTGTTCACGACGCAGTTTCCATGGCTTTACCATGTGCCATGTCAGATAAAGGTCTCCAGCACTGGGACATCAAAAGATGAATTATACACAAATACCAAGTTTGATTCTGATCTGTTTGGAGGGCCAGACTCTGGGAAACTACGTACTAAATATGACCTTGACTTTTTCAACTTGTTGATGGATCCTGAGGATCAGTAAAGACTAAGAAAGCAACGATCAGGCAACTGCAATAATACTATCCATAGACTGATGAGTGCTAAATATATACCTTTAACCATGTCTTCCCGTGGATTTAAAACTCATATCCCAACTGACTACTTGACATCTCCAATTGGATGCTGAATAAGCATCCCTTAATTGTTCAGTCACTAAGTCGTGCCCAACTCTTTGCCACCTCATGGTCTACAGCATGCCAGGCTCCTCTGTCCTTCACTATCTCATGGAGTTTGCTCAGATTCATGTCCACTGAGTCCGTAATGCTATCTAACCATCTCATCCTCTGCCACCCTCTTCTCCTTTGCCTACAATGTTTCCCAGCATCAGTCTTTTCCAATGAGTTGGCTCTTCTCATCAGGTGGCCAAAGTATTGGAGCTTCAGCTTCAGCATCAGTCCTTCCGATGAATATTCAGGGTTGATTTCCTTTAGGATGGATGGGTTACATGTCCTTGCAGTTCAAAGGTCTCTCAAGAGTCTTCTCCAGCACCACAGTTCAAAAGCATCAATTCTTCAGTGCTCATTCTTCTTTATCGTCCAACTCTCACATCTGTACATGACTGCTGGAAAAACTATGGCTAAGTGACTACTACAAGAATGATCACTGACTTACCATGGACAAAAGAGAACTCTCATTCCCTTCCAACCCAGGATGCTGCCTTAACCCAATGCATCCACCTAATTTCTGAGGCCAGAGAACTAGGAGTCATTGTTCTTTCCTCTCTGTCCGTGAGGCCTCTTGGCTAAAAGTTTCCTGCTCCCTATTAGCAAATCCTATTGCCTCTTCATTCAAGTATATCACTCAATGCTGGCACATGTGTTTGCTCAGTGAAATAAAATGTTCACTATATCCACACTCATGAAAGCTACTATTCTTTCCCTTGTAGGTTAATGAATAAAACTTATTAATTATTCTCCCTCCTTCCATTCTTTGTTGCTGCTCAATCACTCTCCTGTGTCTGACTCTTTGCGACCCCATGGACAGCAGCACTCCAGAATTCCCTGCCTTTCACTATCTCCCTGAGTTTGCTCAAACTCATGTCCATTGAGTCGATGTCACCATCCAACCATCTCATCCTCTGTTGTCCTCTTCTCCTTGACTGCTCAGTATTCAGAGTAATCCTTGAACATCGCAATCAGGTCATGGCTCACCACCTCTTTACAAATATGATTAACATATTCGACACGCTTTGCTTAGAATGATTCCAGTTTGTACCTGTTGCCCTGACATCTTAATTAGGAAAGATACCTTTCTTTCTTAAAAATATCCTGATTTGGGGGGAAAAAATATATTATCACTGTTTGCAACCTTCCATTTGTTTTGAATTGTACTTAAAATTAAGTGTACATATTGATTCTGAGCTTTAACATGCTGAAGTGTTATCTGGCCCTGCCTGTTCCTTAGCTTCATCTCATGTGCTAAACCCCTCCCATCACACTTGCTCTCTGATTCTTCTCCTCAGAGGTTTTGTACAAAAACTTTTCTTTTCCTGGGAACAGTCTTCCAGAGCTTCCCAGGGCTAATTCCATCTTCTTATTCTAGTCTCAGTTTTAATGTCACCTACTCAGATAGCCTCGGCTCTCAAATAAATTTTCATTTATTATCTACCAATGCTTTGCATTTATTGTTATCTATCTTCTAACCACCATATCATATTTTATTTCATCAATTACTGGTTTATTACCTCTCTTACTATAATTTCACAAAACCAAAAACTGTATCTGTCTTGTTTACAATTTTATTCCCAACAATTAGAAAGCCTAAAAAAATATGTGTCGAATGAATGAACGAGTCCAAATAATGGAGTTCTGTCTTATCCCAGTAGAGCTTACAGGGTCAGGCAAATTCTGCCTTTCTAGCTGAATCACTAGTCAAAATTTCTAAAGCAAAATTTTATAAAGTGCCATTTTTCATATCTTTTTATTCTTTGTTTCTCTTATTTTTATTTTGCCAAAATGCTATAAAACATTACTCCAAATATTTTCTCAATTTAGGTGGATACTGAAAAGTTACAAATCTGTCTTGAATTTGGTGCCAATTCTATCTCCATCATTCTTCAACTCAGACTCTGAGCCTTTGTTGTGAAAATGCTAGTGCCTCTGAAATTTTTTCTGGACTCTGAAAACTTCTAGTCTGTGGACTTTATGTAAGGTATCCTGGCATTATAAGATGCCTGAGGGCATGAGGGATGAAGTAATTTGGTTAGCATCACTGGATTGCTCAAGTAGTTTATCCTCTTCTCACCCATCTCTATCTTCTTTCAACAAACTGGGAGTCATAATTACTCTTACCTTTGTCCTTACCTTCAGAGAGTAGCATTTAACCACCTACTTTTTGTCCTGGGCCCCTCTGTACTTTGACCCAAAGAATACACAGGTGGGAGGTAACATCCTTTTTGTTACTGTTCAGTTCCCAAGGACGTGGAAGAAGCAGGAGAACGTGTTTCAGAGCAAGGGTCCCAGGCTGTCCTCCTGATAAGTTGTGACACCTTGGGTTGTATCCCAGTTTCAAAAAGTGGCAATAATAAGAGGGCTTGCCTCTAGGGAATACAGCTCAATGTTATGTGGCAGCCTGGATAGGAGGGGAGTGTGGGGAAGAATGTATGTGTTTATGTGTATGGCTGAGTCCCTTTGCTGTCTACCTGAAACTATCACAACATTGTTAATTGGCTATACTCCAATACAAATTTAAAAGTGTTTTACATATGTGTATATACATAGACAATTTAATTTTTTAAAAAAGAGTGCTTACTGCATCAGATGTTGTAATGAGTCACACAAAGCACTTAGCACAATCAATGGCATTTATTAAATACAAAATAAATATTATCAGTCCACTTCCCTTAGGATTATAGCTTTTACACCTGCCTCTAACCTGCATTCTTCCTGTTAGTAACTGAAAAACATTTGAGGTAGCAGGACCAACACAAATCAGATCCAGGAGTTTAACTTGACAGGAAGGCCCGAGAACAGGTATCTAGTTGGCTGGAGCACAGGAGTCAGAGGGCAGAGAGAGCAGACAGTTGCTATGTGTGTGGAGGTCTGATAGCTCATGGAACACCATTAACAATGACCAAAGTTTCTTTGAGGCACCAATTTCTCCTCTGATTCGTACAAGAAGAGACTGTATATGAATTGATGGGCTTTTATTTCATTTAAAAAAGAAAAAAAGAAAGGGAACAATAAGGAAGTGTCTTATTAAAACATGTCAGGTTTAAATGTGTAGAAATTTTGGAATTGGCCTGCCTACTATCATTACCCCTGTCTTCTTCACCATCCTCTCGTCATCAAACCAGTGTCTCTTGGAATCCCCTTGTGGTCCAGAAGCTAGGACTCTGAGCTGTCACCGCCAAGGGTGTGGGTCAATCCCTGGTCAGGGAACTAAGATCTCTTGAACTTTGCACTTTCACTTTAATTTAAATGAGATTATTGAAGAACTAGATTTTGCTCCTGTCTGAGCACAAGGCTTTCCTAAAATTCTTTTATATTTCCTTTGAAAAAGATGCAGTTAGTGGTCAAATATATATCTCCTGAAACCATATGGTAATTTGAGTCTACGATAGAGGAATTTTCCAGTTTTTATCCTCCAAGCCTGACCTCAAACTTCTAGGTAACAGATTGCTAGGTAATTTTTAATTAACTCTTCATCCTTAGAAGGATTTGTTATTAGACAAATGTGCAGTTGACAGCATGCTGTGCAATATTCTCATTATGTTTGTAATCTAAGGAGAGCTTTCTTTATAGTAGTCTACTAAAAGCAAATTGGTGCTATTTCATTTTTTAACTTCTAGGCTAGGTATGAACTGCTCAGTGCATTCATTGTGCATCATATTTTAAAATATAAAAACATATAAAAGCTACCTGCAGAATGAAACTGACAAAAATAAAATTTTCTGATATTGCTAGCCTCTGTTTTTTCCCTCCTCAGGGGAAAATACAATTCTATTTATTGCAGTATAACAATATTTGTGTCATTTCATCATGTCATTCCATTATCACAACTCAGCAGACTCAGCTGAATTCGAGACAAATTTGTTGAAATCAGTTTTTTTTTTTTCCCTTTTGGTCTTTCAAACCAAATGTAGGTATAATGTCAAAGAAGTGCAGAGTTGACATTTATTAAACTATGTAATATTTTGGGATGAAATAGTAGGGCATACATAATTTTCTTGCATAAAGCTAATTTTAAAATAGGCAGCTTGTAATGGATAAATTGTACCTTATTGAGTATAATGTTTGGAAATGGATATGAGACTTTAATTAAGGCTATGTTTTATAATGACAGTTGGCTCAGAATTTTTTTATTTTTTTTTATAGAAGTACAGTTGATTTACAATGTTTTAGGTTTATAGCAAAGTGATTCAGTTAGCTATATAGACAGATTGCTTTTCAGAATCCTTCCATTATATGTTATTACAAGATATTGAATATAGTTCTCTGTGCTATACACTAGGTCCTTGTGCTTTTCTACTTTTACATATAGTATTGTGTATCCGTTAATCCCCAATCCCTCATTTATCTCTCCCCCTGCTTTCCCTTTTGGTAACCATAAATTTGTTTCTAATGTCTGTGAGTCTATTTCTGTTTTGTAAATAAATTCATTTGCATCAGTACTTTCTAAGATTCCACATGTAAGTTTTTTCATATATTTGTCTTTCTCTATCTGCCTTATTTCACTTAATGTGACAATCTCTAGGTCCATCCATGTTGCTGCAAATGACATTATTTCATTCTTTTTATGGCTGAATAATATTCTAGTGTGTGTGTGTGTGTGTGTGTAAAATCACATATTCTTTATCCACTCAAGTGTCCATGGACACTTACATTACTTTCATGTCTTGACTATTGCAAACAGTGCTGCTGTGAACTGTACATACATTTTCTTGCAATTAGATACTTTTGTCCCTTCCAGATATATGCCCAAGACAGGGATCTCTGGATCATATCATAACTCTAAATTTAGTTTTTTAAAAACCTCCATACTGTTCTCCATAGTGCCCCCCCTCCCAATTCACATTGATAATTTATATTACCAATGGTGCAGGAAGGTTCCTTTTTCTCCATAACCTCTTCAGGTTTTATTTATTTATTATTTAAATAAATTTATTATTTATTATTTGTTAACTTTTTTGATGATGGCCATTCTAACAGGTGTGAAATGATACCTTGTTTTAGTTTTGATTTGTATTTCTCTGATAATTAGCAACATTAAGCATCTTATCCATGTGCTTATTGGCTGTAAGTATGTCTTTTATGGAGAAATGTCTATGTAGGTCTTCTGCCTATTTTTTTGATTAGGTTATTATGATTATTTTTCTTTTTAGCTGTTAAAGCTGCTTATGGTTTTTAGAAATTAACCCATTGTTGGCTGCACTGTTTGCAAATATTTTCTCCCATTCTACAGGTAGTCTAAAAAGTTTTTTTTTAATATATTGTCATAATAAGGGAAGGGAACATTTCATGCAAAGTTGGGCTCAATAAAGGACAGAAATGATATGGACCTAACAAAAGCAGAAGATATTAAGAAGAGGTGGCAAGAATACAAAGAAGAACTGTACAAAAAAGATCTGCATGACCAAGATAATCACGATAGTGTGATCACTCACCTAGAGCCAGACATCCTGGAATGTGAAGTCAAGTGGGCCTTAGAAAGCATCACTACGAACAAAGCTAGTGGAGGTGATGGAATTCCAGGTGAGCTATTTCAAATCCTGAAAGATGATGCTGTGAAAGTGCTGCACTCAATATGCCAGCAATATGCCAGCAAATGTAGAAAACTCAGCAGTGGCTACAGGACTGAAAAAGGTCAGTTTTCATTCCAATCCCAAAGAAAGGCAATGCCAAAGAATGCTCAGACTACCACACAATTGCACTCATCTCACAGGCTAGTAAAGTAATGCTCAAAATTCTCCAAGCCAGGCTTCAGCAACACGTGAACCGTGAACTTCCAGATGTTCAAGCTGGTTTTAGAAAAGGCCGAGGAACCAGAGATCAAATTGCCAACATCTTCTGGATCATGGAAAAAGCAAGAGAGTTCTAGAAAAACATGTATTTCTGCTTTATTGACAATGCCAAAGCCTTTGACTGTGTGGATCACATTAAACTGTGGAAGATTCTGAAAGAGATGGGAACCCCAGACCACCTGACCTGCCTCTTGAGAAACCTATATGCAGGTCAGGAAGCAACAGTTAGAACTGGACATGGAACAACAGACTGGTTCCAAATAGGAAAAGGAGTACGTCAAGGCTGTATATTGAAACCCTCCTTATTTAACTTATATGCAGAGTACATCATGAGAAACACTGGGCTGGAAGAAGCACAAGCTGGAATCAGGATTGCCAGGAGAATATCAATAACCTCAGATATGCAGAGAACACCACCCTTATGGCAGAAAGTGAAGAAGAACTAAAACGCCTCTTGATGAAAGTGACAGAGAAGAGAGAAAAAGTTGGCCTACAACTCAACATTCAGAAAACGAAGATCATGGCATCCGGTCCCATCACTTCATGGAAAATAAATGGGGAAACAGTGGAAACAGTGTCAAAATTTTATTTTGGGGGGCTCCAAAATCACTGCAGATTGTGACTGCAGCCATGAAATTAAAAGACGCTTACTCCTTGGAAGGAAAGTTATGACCAACCTAGATAGCATATTTAAAAGGAGAGACATTACTTTGCCAACAAAGGTCCATCTAGTCAAGGCTATGGTTTTTCCAGTAGTCATGTATGCATGTGAGAGTTGGACTGTGAAGAAAGCTGAGTGCCGAAGAACTGATGCTTTTGCACTGTGGTGTTGGAGAAGACTCTTGAGAGTCCCTTGGACTGCAAGGAGATCCAACCAGTCCATTCTGGGTCCGGGGTGTTCTTTGGAAGGAATGATGCTAAAGCTGAAGCTCCAGTACTTTGGCCACCTCATGTGAAGAGTTGACTCATTTGGAAAGACTCTGACGCTGGGAGGGATTAGGGGCAGGAGGAGAAGGGGACAACAGAGGATGAGATGGCTGGATGGCATCACCGACTCGATGGACGTGAGTTTGAGTGAAATCCAGGAGTTGGTGATGGACAGGGAGGCCTGGCGTGCTGTGATTCATGGGATCACAAAGAGTTGGACATGACTGAGCAACTGAACTGAACTGAATAAGGGAAGATGAAAAATAATAATGTATAAATTTATAAATGATTTCATGGTTTTCCAAGGTCTAAGAACTATGGAATGAGGTTCGTGACATTGTATAGGAGACAGGGATCAAGACCATCCCCGTGGAAAAGAAATGCAAAAAAGCAAAATGGCTGTCTGGGGAGGCCTAACAAATAGCTTTGAAAGAAGAGAAGCAAAAAGCAAAGGAGAAAAGGAAAGATATAAGCATCTAAATGCAGAGTTCCAAAGAATAGCAAGAAGAGATAAGGAAGCCTTCTTGAGCAATCAATGCAAAGAAATAGAGGAAAAGAACAGAATGGGAAAGACTAGAGAACTCTTCAAAAAAATTAGAGATACCAAGGGAACATTTCATGCAGAGACGGGCTCGATAAAGGACAGAAATGGTATGGACCTACCAGAAGCAGAAGATAGTAAGAAGAGGTGACAAGAATACACAGAAGAAAAAAAAAAAAGAATACACAGAAGAACTGTACAAAAAAGATCTTCACGAAAAAAAAAAAAAAAGATCTTCACAATCCAGATAATCATGATAGTGTGATCACTCATCTAGAGCCAGACATCCTGGAATGTGAAGTCAAGTGGCCCTTAGAAAGCATAACTGTGAACAAAGCTAGTGGAGGTGATGGAATTCCAGGTGAGCTATTTCAAATCCAAAGATGATGCTGTGAAAGTGCTGCACTCAATATGCCAGCAAATTTGGAAAACTCAGCAGTGGCCACAGGACTGGAAAAGGCCAGTTTTCATTCCAATCCCAAAGAAAAGCAATGCCAAAGAATGTTCAAACTACCGCACAATTGCACTCATCTCACATGCTAGTAAAGTAATGCTCAAAATTCTCCAAGCCAGGCTTCAGCAATACGTGAACCGTGAACTTCCAGATGTTCAAGCTGGTTTTAGAAAAGGCCGAGGAACCAGAGATCAAACTGCCAACATCCGGTGGATCATGGAAAAAGCAAGAGAGTTCCAGAAAAACATCTATTTCTGCTTTATTGACTATCCCAAAGCCTTTGATTGTGTGGATCACAATAAACTGTGGAAAATTCTGAAACAGATGGGAATCCCAGACCACCTAACCTGCCTCTTGAGAAACCTATATGCAGATCAGGAAGCATCAGTTAGAACTGGACATGGAACAACAGACTGGTTCCAAATAGGAAAAGGAGTACGTCAAGGCTGTATATTGTCACCCTGCTTATTTAACTTATATGCAGAGTACATCATTAGAAACGCTAGACTGGAAGAAACACAAGCTGGAATCAAGACTGCTGGGAGAAATATCAATAACCTCAGATATGCAGAGGACACCTCCCTTATGGCAGAAAGTGAAGAGGAACTAAAAAGCCTCTTGATGAAAGTGAAAGAGGAGAGTCAAAAAGTTGGCTTAAAGCTCAACATTCAGAAAACTAAGATCATGGCATATGATCCCATCACTTCATGGGAAATAGATGGGGAAACAGTGGAAACGGTGTCAGACTTTATTTTTTTGGGCTCCAAAATCACTGCAGATGGTGATTGCAGCCATGAAATTAAAAGACGCTTACTCCTTGGAGGAAAAGTTATGACCAACCTAGATAGTATATTCAAAAGCAGAGACATTACTTTGCCAACTAAGGTCTGTCTAGTCAAGGCTATGGTTTTTCCTGTGGTCGTGTATGGATGTGAGAGTTGGACTGTGAAGAAGGCTGAGCGCCGAAGAATTGATGCTTTTGAACTGTGGTGTTGGAGAAGACTCTTGAGAGTCCCTTGGACTGCAAGGAGATCCAACCAACCCATTCTGAAGGAGATCAGCCCTGGGATTTCTTTGGAAGCAATGATGCTAAAGCTGAAACTCCAGTACTTTGGCCACCTCATGTGAAGAGTTGACTCATTGGAAAAGACTCTGATGCTGGGAGGGATTGGGGGCAGGAGAAGGGGATGACAGAGGATGAGATGGCTGGATGGCATCACTGACTCGATGGTCATGAGTCTGAGTGAACTCCGGGAGTTGGTGATGGACAGGGAGGCCTGGCGTGCTGCAATTCATGGGGTCACAAAGAGTCAGACACGACTGAGCAACTGAACTGAACTGTACTGAAGCCTATATATTATCCTATTTTTTAAGCTTATAAAAAAGCCAGAAAATGATAAGGTGCCTAGAATAATGACTGCTGACTTCTGTAGAATTTATGGAAACGTAAAATAGACATGTTGCTCAGTTCAGTAATTAGATTATCTGGACTTTTAAAATATATATAATACCCATTATTCACTAAAGAAAAAAATAGCTGCTTGATCAGATTTGAAACCTACTCAGGAATTAAATATGTGATAAAGATGGCATTTCTCATTGGTGGGGAAAGCACAACCATTTTGACAGTGATTGGCTTTCATTTAGGAAAAACTAAAATTTGATAACCTACATTACAAAATGTATCAAAATAAATCGCAGATGGAATCAATATTTATCTATTAGTAGACTAATAAATAAAATATATAGAAGGAAATAGGGGTATTTTATGACCTTGAGTTAGGCATGGTGTTGTTCAACAAGATACACACCACAGGGAAAATATTGAAACGTTTAATTGTATAAAAATTTTAAGATGTGATGGGATGAAAATACAGCAAAAAAAAAAAAAAGCTAATTTTGTGACCCTATGGATTGTAGCCCACCAGGCTCCTCTGTCCATGGGATTCTCCAGGCAAGAATATGAGAGTGGATTGCCACACCCTCCTCCAGGGGATCTTCTCAACCCAGGGATCAAGCCCTCAGCTCTTATATCTCCTGCAGTTTCTTTACCACAGGCACCACTTGGGAAACTCACTAAGTTGTATTCAGATCTTTGTGACTCGATGGACTGTGGTCTGCCAGGCTCCTCTGTCCATGGACTTCACCAAGCAAGAAAACTGGAGTGGATAGCCAGTCCCTCTCCGGAGATCTTCCCGACCCAGGGATCCATTGCAGGCAGATTCTTTATTGTCTGAGCCACAAGGGAAACTCGTATTTATAAAAAGGATGTCTCAGGTGAACTCTTACAGTACTGAAAAATCCCACTCTGGTCTCCTTCATGAGAAAATACACTTCTCAGTGAGTGTATGAGAAGACTGGTGCCTCAAGAGGAGAACCTGCACAATGTCCATTGCACTTAAAAGTGACACTTGTGCCTGATTCCCTCCTGAGAAATGTTGAGGCTGAGAAGTGGGCTTGTGAGCCATCACAGAATTTGCTGTTGCATTAGGTTTCGTTGTTCTCCCAGAATGTGTCTGACTCATGAGTGACCAGGATCTGGGTCATAGTTTGTAAATAGGTTGAGTGAAGGCATTTCAGGACCTGTCCACAAAGGTTAATCAAACCCTAATAAAAAGTAACTGAAGCTGAGTTACTACAGGATTCCCAGGCATTTGCACAGATCAAAAGATCAGAAGGCCAGGACTTCATTGGTGGGTCAGTGATTAAGAATCCAACTGCCAACGCAGGAGACACGGGTTCAAACCCTGGTCCAGGAAGATTCCACATGCCTCAGAGCAACTAAGCCCATGCAGCACAACTATTGAGCCCATCCTCTAGAGCCCAGAGCCCCAAGCAATGAACCCGTGTGCCACAACTACTGAAGCCCCTGCACCCAAGGGCCAGTGCTCTGGCTCTGTAAGAAGAGAAACCGCTGCAGTGAGAAGCCTGCAAACAGCAGCTAGAGAGTAGACTCGTGCATAGCAACGAAGACCCAGCAAAACCAAAAACAAATAAACATTTTTAAAAAGAGATGAGAGCACCCAACAGAATCCATGCAAGCTCCACGTGAGAGTCTGTTTTAATTGTCTGCCAAGCAGAGATAACTCCACCTCATCTTACTGCAGTATCTATCAGTTAAGGGCATTTTGCTAACTAACCCCTGCCCGCTTCATTCCCTTCTTCCTCTCTCCAATGCCTCAGCCCTACAGGGGCTAGAAATTAAAGTTAGTAAAGCTGGGAGAATAGAAGAAAGACTGCAAAAGCCAGTCACATCCCTTTTTTTCTAACTGTGGCTTCCCTGTACAGCTCAGACAGAGCCCAGATAGTCTCAAACTTCAAGCCAGTTTCAGAGTTTGGAGTATCAAATGAGAAAGTGCACTTTCTAAATCTGTGCTGTTTCTGTACTATCTATATACTGTTTGCATTTTCCAAATCTGTACTATTTGTATACTTTACTAAATCTATGCTATCTGTATTACCTAAACATGACTAGAAATGAAGTTACCCAATTTTTCACCCAGCAGCTAGGGAAGAACAAGTTTCATTCAAGTAAAGAGGAAGCAAGAGTGAAAATGAATTAACCCCCTAGAGTCCTGCTTATTTCAAAACTGGTCACATGTTTAGCATATATAAGGGACAAAAGGGTAAGTCTGTAATTCTTAAAGATTGCCTAGAAAATCAGGCTACTCATTAAGAAATACAAATCACCAGCAAAGACAGGAAAATATGCTCAGCCCAACAAGCAACATAGCAAAAGCAACTCAAAACAAATGAAGATTTGTTTGGGTTATTAGACTGGCACAGACTTTTAAAACTTAGCTATGAAAACTGTTTATTAAATTGCAGAGAAGCACATAGTCTCATACTATTTATAGGACTTTAAAATGGTTTGATCATTTTAGAGAAGAATTTATAAGAAACTGTCAAATTTTAAATGGGTCTGTCAGCAGATCCAGCAATTACATTGGTATGGATTAAACACGAGTACTTGGGGATACTCATTTATTCATTCAGCAATATTTTAAACCATCTATAGTGTCCATGATCTGTGTTAGAAACTGGCAACGTAGATCAGTGAATAAAAGACAAAATGAATAACGCTTGTCATCACTGAGCTTATTCTAGGGTGGGGTGATGTATAATACGTACAATTTTTTTTTTAATGATATGCTAGTTTATAGAAGAAGAATGCTGTGGAGACATAATGCAAGCTAGTGGACATCAGGTTTGCTTCTGTGGAGGCAGCAACATATGAAGTGGGGTACTGAGGTTATATCTGTGAGCAAGGTGAGCAGGGGATAGGGTGGTAATCTGGAAAAAGGAGATTTCTTGGTAAGGTAATACCGAACACTAGGCCTGTGAGACAAGAACAAGTGTGGAGTGTTTGAGAAACAGAGAGACGTACACTTCAGAATGGGCTTCCCTGATGGCTTAAGATGGTAAAGAATCTGCCTGCAATACACGAGATCCAGGTTCAATCCCTGGGTTGGGAAGATCCCTTGGAAAAGGGAATGACAACCCACTCCAGTATTCTAACCTGGAGAATTCCATGGGCAGAGGAACCTGGGGAGCCACAGTCCATGGGGTTGCAAAGAGTTGGACATGACTGAGCAACTAACACACACACATGCACACACACACATGCACACACACACATGCACACACACACATACACTTTAGAATCCAGAGTATAATAAGAGGGGCTGGATTTTGGTGGAAGAAGGAAGATATCAATAGAAACTGGAGGTAAGAACGAACATGTAGGTGTAGACCTTCTGAGATGTGTTGATGCAATGGCTGGAGTAGGTGGAGCTTTTCTAGATTTTTTTTTCTGACTGCTTTAATGTCATAGGGAAAGGAATGTTGGTGATTTGCAAAGACAGGAGGAAGTATGAAATGGTCATCAAGGAGACCTGGAAAGGGAAATGACTAGGTGATTTCTCTTAAAAATTAGTTAATTTTTTTTATTCTTTTTAAAATGAGAAATATAAAGATATACTATATTTTCTCTAATGTAAGCATTAGTGAAAAAGAATTTTGTTGACCCAGAGCTTCTGGCAATTTCACATCTAATTCCACAGTGTATCTCCCAGAAGCATTCTCTGAATAGGGTAAAACTACTGCTCATACATAAATACAATGCAACCACATTATGCTGATTAAAATTGAGCCATAACTTTTATAAGCTTTAAGGCAACTACTTTTTTAGTGCTGCTTTATCTCTGCTTATTCACTATTAATTTATGACTTTGATTTTCCTACTTTCTATATGATGTTTACTTACACATTTACAGGAAGGAGTTTTAGAGCAGCATAAAATTAGATACGAGGATTACTTCATTTTTAACTGTTTTTTTGTTTGTTTGTTTTTAATATGTCTCATGGAGCACATTTTTATTCAGAAACAATAAACAAGTTGCTAATAAAAAAAGATAATCATTTCTTGGTGTGTTTATGTAGGTTTGTTAACCACAGATTACTTCAAGAAAAGAGGGGACATTCAGGAACCCAAGAAAGTGTGAAAATCCTCTATTTGTAACACAAAGAAAGAGGAAGGCAGGGTTTACTTAAACTCACTTTCATGAAGATTTATAAAATTTAAGCAAAGGACATTCGCCCTCTACTGGATTATTTTGGAAAGAATATAAGGAAATGATCATTTTTTTTTTTTTTCTGATAAAGGAAAAGGAGGATGGAAAAATAGAAGGACGGAGAAAGAGAGAGAAAGAAGGACAGGAGGGGGAGATAGGGAGAGAAGTATGGTCGAGAGAGAAGGAGGAAGAAAATGTTTGTGGAAGGAACTATGTTACATCTTACATTGCTGCTGTCAATCTTGAATCCAGTCTATACATATACAACTCAAATTCTTTTATTTTGTTTTTTCATTCCTAGTCTGGAGATGGTCCCCAGAATAGAAGCCATTTAACATACAACCTTTCTGTGGTACTGAATGTCACTAGACTAATAGATAATTACTACCAGTTTAATGGATGACTGAGTATCATTGTCGTATAAAAGTTAAATTTGATTTTGGTAATTTAACAAGATTTCCCCAACGTTAATTAGTTATTCATTAATACAGTTTAAAATGATTAATGCCTTTCAATAAGTAAAATCTGTGTTTAAATTTGCATTCATTATCTGAAAGGTTAGAAGTTTAGTGAGAGTTTCTACATGTTCATAGGCAACCTGGAGGGAAAAGTAATAGGCAAATAGGAAAGGGAATGCCAAGTTCATGGTGATCCAGGCCAGGGACTCAGACATCTTTTGGGGCTTAAAGTTAGTGGAGTTGGCGGAATTTCTGTTCTGTCTCAGGTTCTTTACCCCAAAGATACTAATTGTTTAATCTCAAAGATTCCTGCCCCAATATCCTGTCTTTCAGTCTAAGGCCTGAAGGAATGGCATGACCAGAGTTCTCTCCCTCTCCTAAGCTTTCCTGTGCTTGTTAAGAGACTGATTCACTAACACACTGACCTAAGTGTCCTTTCCCAGCTTCTCTGATTTAGGAGAGGTTCCTCAACAGAAGAGGGTTAAATTCTCAGAGCAGCCTGTAACATCTTCCTCCCCAACATTTATCCTCATGCAAGGTGTGTTTTCTAGGGAATTCCAAAAGGCTGGAACACTGTGAATAGAGCAGAGCTGAACTCTCATGTCAAAGTCTGTTGATGCTAACTTATAGTATCCTTAAATCCACTTTAGTTTTCTCCATGTTCCCTGCATCACCACAGTTGAAGCCATGATCTTCATAGCCATTAACTATGTCTCTCTAATCACACCCCCTCCCAACTGTTCTAGGAGCTTTGGGGCAGCACATATGGGCATTCAAGTCTCAGCCCTGCCCCTCATCAGTAGTTAATCATAGACAAGATAATTCTACCTTTGGACCCACAGTTTTTTCATTTAAAAATGGAACATAGCTATCTTTAAGGTATATTTCACGCAATACAGACACAAATACATATACATATATACACATCTATACAAATATATAAATATATGTTTATACACCCAGAATTAGCATATAATTTGACTCATAGTGGTTGCTCAAAATTAGCTATTACTGCTCTGTCTTTTTAGTAGACGTTCTTCAAAAATTTTCCAAATAAGATATGTAAAACTATAATATTTAGCTAGAATTCAATACAAAATATGCTGTCTCTTATGAATGGCATGAAGTTAGTATTCTGAAGATCTGGAGGCTAGGAGTATCTTTTCTGGCACTAGGAAGATGTACCAGAAGAAGCAAAGACTAATAAGTTGGTCCTTTTGTCTATTTTTTTTAAACTAGATATATAAATGAGTAAGAGAGTAACAGAAAACTATTAGGATAAAGAATCCTGCACCCATAAAATTCTGGAGAAACTATTTATCACATGACTTTACCCAGTGAAGATAATTTGTATGTTAGGGGTAATATGCACAACCAAACATTTCAGTTTGTATATAAAACAGACTTGGTAAACTCAGGTTCATTCCTCTGTTAGACTTGGCTGGGAGCAAGAATTGTATTGAGTCTCCATTTTTCACAGCAGTGGGTGGAATGTTTCTTTGGTTTGTTCTCCTGTATTCCTTGTGATTTTACTGTGCTGGGAGAAATTTCTACCTTTCCTCATACTTGTCTCCAGCTGGGGTCAGAGTACCGATAAAGCCTTTCTTTCCTCCCCTTTGGTAATATCATCATTCCTCTTCTTTTATAATGCCTCTATTTCTACTGGGAGTAGTTTGAAGGGGATGATTAATCACTCTCTCCCACTTACATATCCATAGTGATTAAGTTGGAAATGGATGAGGTGCCCAACAGACTTGATCACAATACGTTTCAGACTTTTTAGATGGCTATCTAGACAGAGATGTCTTTACTTCTTTCTACCCTTTAAACTGAAATGATTTCAACCAGCAAAAATTGGTTTCTGTGCTTACACCTACATGTATCAACATTTTCATAGTAGAAGGAAATGAGAATAATGGGAAGAAGGGGCTCTCAGAGATGAAGGCATAAAGAGGGAAAGAGAGGAATATCTAACTGACATGATTACTTTAGAGTTTTATAGTTTTTGATCTCAGTCAGTTCAGTTCAGTCACTCAGTCATGTCTGACTCTTTTTGACCCCATGAACCACAGCACGCCAGGCCTCCCTGTCCATCACCAACTCCCGGAGTCCACCCACACCCATGTCCATTGAGTCAGTGATGCCATCCAACCATCTCATCCTCTGTCATCCCCTTCTCCTCCTGCCCTCAATCTTTCCCAGCATCAGGGTCTTTTCCAGTGAGTCAGCTCTTCACATCAGGTGGCCAAACTATTGGAGTTTCAGCTTCAGCATCAGTCCTTCCAATGAACACCCAGGACTGATCTCCTTTAGGATGGACTGGTTGGATCTCCTTGCAGTCCAAGGGACTCTCAAGAATCTTCTCCAACACCACAGTTCAAAAGCATTAATTCTTCAGTGCTCAGCTTTCTTTATGGTCCAACTCTCACATCCATACATGACCACTGGAAAAATCAAACCTTGACTAGACAGACCTTTGTTGACAAACTAATGACTCTGCTTTTCAATATGCTGTCTAGGTTGGTCATAACTTCCCTTCCAAGGGGTAAGCATCTTTTAATTTCATGGCTGCAGTCACCACCTGCCGTGATCTTGGAGCCCAAAAAAATAAAGTCTCTCACTGTTTCCACTGTTTCTCCATCTGTTTGCCATGAGGTGATGGAACCGTTTGCCATGATCTTGGTTTTCTCAATGTTGAGCTTTAAGCCAACACCTTTGATCTGTACCCCTTGAATTTCTAGTTGTGAATAAGGTAAGGATTTTATTTTGTTTAAGCTAGTTGGAGTTAAATTTCTGTCACAGACAGAAGAGTTTCTTTCTAAAACAGATTTCTTTTTATTAATGTTATTTAAATTATGCTTTTGAGAGTACATTTTCTTTTTTAACTAGATAAAACTCTGCTCAAAAGTCCTTATTCTTCCTTGCTATAGAAAAAGATAAACTTATTAGCTTGAATAAAACAAAGTATTGTGTTAACAGAAGATAAAATGTTCTTTTTGAATTTGAGGCTCTTTATGGATTATTGTAGCTCAAACCACTGAGGTTAAGATTGATTTATCCTTTAATTCTGCACACAATTTCTTCTTCTGGCAAATCCTTTTTTGTAAGAAGTAGACAGACTAATGTAAACATATGTCCCAGAAAAACTGTATTCAGTGAAAATAGCATTACTCTATATCTCACCATCAAAGCAAAGGACAACCATTTACTTGTCTTTTCAAGAGGTTGTATGTCAAGAAAAATTCAATCCAGTTCAGTCGCTCAGTCATGTCTGTCTCTTTGTGTCTCCATGGACTGCAACAAGAAAAAATAGGAATAGATAAAGAGATCATGGGGGCTTCCCTAATGGCTCAGTGGTAAGGAATCTGCTTGCCAGTACAGGAGACACAAGTTTAATCCCTTGTTTGGGAAGATCCCCTGGAGAAGGAAATGGCAACCCACTCCAGTGTTTTCACATGGGAAATTCCATAGACAGAGGAACCTGGTGGGCTACAGTCCATGGGGTCACAAGAGTCTGACACAACTGAGCGACTAAACAACAACAAGGAAATTGTGATACTATGTGGTTGTGAACTAGGAGCCAAAGGGAAATTAATGGAACACTTGACATTCATCAGAAGGTGCAAGCTTGGACAAATAAAATGAGAGCACTGTGTAAATTTTTGTGAGTGAAGAAGCAGAGCTATGGGAAAGTTGTACATGGCAGAACAACAAGACCAGTGTGCAAAGATAGCCTAGCAGTCTGGTGACCCAGGACCTGCTGCCACAAGAAGAGTTGATGGATCATTCAAAATCAATAGTTGGCACTGAGAAAAGCTGTATTCTGTCTCCTTCAGTTTCCAGTCTGTTTCCTTGAGAATATTATGATGGATAGAGTTCATGAGGATGAATTCATTACAGAAAAATGTAGTGCTACATCTTAACTTTTTCTAGAGATATGGATTAGTGGCCAAATACAAATACAGATAACCCACTCCATTATAAAAGGATACAGAAGGGAGGACACCTGTAAGACTTTAATATAATCTGCTTTGAGATGACTAATAGGGACTCTGTGAATTCAAACCAGCCTGATCTTATGAATGCTTGTCACCAGAGCACAGCACAGAGGAGAGAGGGACTCACTAGCCAAGCAGTAGTCACCAGAGAGTTTCTAGTGATGCAGGATGTGCTGGGCTCAGCCTCAGTGTGCTTCACGCTTCCTGTTGTGAGACATCACTCCTGGCTCAGCCAATTTCCCACTCCAGTTTCTGCACAGGAGGCCTTGTCTTTCTCCAGTTCATCTTCTACAGTGAAGTGAAATACGCAAAATGAAGTCCTGACCTCTTAGTTTAAAAGCCAACATTAGTTCCTGTTTTCACACTATAAAGTCTGGACACCTGCATTAGTATGATGCATGAGACCTTTCATATCCCAGTCTCTATTTGCCTCTCTGGGCTTACCTTCTATATTAAAGTTTGCCCTTTCAGAACACACGGTTGGTCGTCATATACCGTATTACACCTTTGGTGTTGGTTATGCTCTAGATGCCTCAGATGCCCTCTATGCCATCCTTCCCTTGTCCAATACCTACTCAGCGAGCAGGACCCCAGGCAAGGCTTGATTTTCTGGAGGAAGTGTTCTCCAGACCTTCAAGTTCATATTAAATTCTCTTTCTCTCTACCTCGAAAGTATCCTTACACACTTATGGAGAGCTTGTGGTCCTATGTCTATTGCTCATCCATTGCGTTTTACTCCTTCTAGGGTAAGCAAGTGAAGTCGCTCAGTCACGTCTGACTCTTTTACAACCCCATAGACTGTAACCTACCAGGCTTCTCCGTCCATGGGATTTTCCGGTCAAGCATACCAGAGTGGGTTGCCATTTCCTTCTCCAGGGGCTCTTTCCAACCCAGGGATTGAACCCAGCTCTCCTGCCTTGTAGGCATATGCTTTACTGCCTGAGCCACCAGGGAAGCTCCATGGCTTTTAGGGTAAGCCATGGTCAATGTACCTTTCAGTGGCCCAGAAGAGGTATTCCATACATATTTGTAAACTGGAAGTAACCACAGTTACTGATAACTTGTAAGATGTTACTGTCTCCTGTGTGAACTTCTTGATGTACCAGCTAATTTGTTAGGAAGTTAATCTGGGTTTTATCCTTCCCTAATTATTAATTTTCCTTTTCTTCTTGCAGCTAGCTAGACCTTTGCACTCACTTGTATAATAGTTTCTTAGGAATCCTATAACAAATTACCATAAAGTGAGTGGTTTGAAACATGTTCTTTTATAGTTCTAAAGGCTAGAAATCTGAAATCAAGGGCTGGGCAGTACCATGCTTCCTCTCAATGCTCTTTGAAGAATCCTTCCTTGGCTCTTTAGAGCTTCCAGGGGTTGCTGGCAATACTTAATGTTCCTTGTCTAATAGTTACATCACTCCAATCCTTAATCCATTTTCACATGGCTTTCCCCCACTGTGTCTCCAAATATCTGTCTTCTTATAGGGATATGCGTCATTGGATTTAGGGCTTTCCTGGTAGCTCAGCTGGTAAAGAATCCGCCTGAAATGCAAGAGACCCCAGTTCGATTCCTGAGTTGAGAAGATCTGCTGGAGAAGGGATAGGCTACCCACTCCAGTATTCTTGGGCTTCTCTGGTGGCTCAGATGGTAAAAAATCCACCTGCAAGGTGGGAGATCTGGGTTCAATCCTTGGGTTGAGAAAATTCCCTGGAGTAGGACATGGCAACCCGTTCCAGTATTCTTGCTACCCACTCCAGTATTCGGGCCTGGATCATAGAGTCAGACATGACTGAGCAACTTTCACGATCCACTATGACCTCACTTTAAATTGATTGTATCTGCAAAGCACTTATTTTAAATAAGGTCATATTCACAGGTACTGGAGATTAGGGACTTCAACATATCTTTGGGGGACACAGTTCAATCCACAATACTTGTCTTTGCTGAATACTTTGTAACACCCAAAGCAGATGTTGCCTTTACATACCCCACCTTCCCTGTTATTCTCACTTTTGTTTTCATAACTGATCATGCTTCTTGTTGAAACTAAGCTGAGAGGATGGTTAGTGAATCTGAAAGAGGGACTAAGTCAAGGAGAGAGGGGGCAGAAACAGAAGTTTTGATGGAGAGAGAGTCAGTGAGAGAGTGAGAGCAACCCCCAAACTGGAATGGTTAGATCCCATGTGCCACTACTAAGGCCCAGTGAAACCAAACAGATAATTTTTTTTTAATGAAGCGTTTTCCAATGCCAATGGGTTCACATGTTTTTTTGTCTACCACAGAATATTCTGTAAGTAAAGATAGGTAAAATATTCTGTTATATGCATAAAGTTCTGTTATTCTTAGTATGTGCTGGTGGTTCTGTGTTGACTTTGCAGAAGACCAAAATTTAAGCGAAAAGCCAGTGATCTTAAGCAGCTGAAGACTGTTTTTCTTGGGAGCTAATGTTCTGCTGGCACTGGCTGGGGTCTGGGACCCATCCTCCTCCTTAATCAGAGGTTTAACTGAACACTACGATATCCTCCTAGGGGCTGGACAAGTCAGTCTCTTCTTTAAAGTAGTGGTGGGCTTTGGTGGGTGGGGGGGACAACGTGAACACAGTATTAAACAGAAGAGTGATCAACCCATCCCTGTGAGGACATGTCCAGTGCTGGCCACTGGGAGGAGAGTCTGCAGAGGGATTGCTGAGATGGCCTCATTAGAGTTTCCTGATAACTGGCCACAACACAGAGATCCCGAGCCACCTCACTTGCAATACTTTCCTCAGTATGCTTTGGGTTTTCTGTTTGTTAAGATTTAGATAATGAATGTCTTTCTCCCTCTCACTATATATATATTTCCTGTGATAGCCACTTTTGAAGGGAAGTACAATTTCTGTAGTAACGAATCTGCCCGCCAATGCAGGAGAGGATCCCTGGGTCGGGAAGATACCCTGGAGTAGGAAATGACAACCCATTCCAGTTTTCTTGCCAAAACCCCATAGACAGAGGAGCCTGGCAAGCTACAGTCATGGGATTTCAAAGAATCAGACACGACTGAGCACACCCACACACAGAATTTCAAGAGTAAAAACCTTAGAAGAACAAATGGCAGAAAGATACAGTTTTGAGGTAACCAGTGGGCAGTTCAGGACAGATGGTGGATGTGAAAAATAATGGCAGGTTTCCAAATGAGTAAACATCAAAATAAAAGTTTTTTATCTTTATTTTTAAGTACCAAATGATATTGTAAAAATCTGAATGACACACCTGTAGAAGAGATTCTCATGGTTTTCAACATATACCCCATTGCGACATAGTCCTAAAATATTCTCAAGTGATATCACAGTTCAATGGTTAAATACCTTTGTAAAACCCGAAGGTCACCTTTCTTACTTGGAGTTACAATGCATATCAACAAATGAGACGTTTTAAGAAAGTCCTGCAGACGAAAACTGCTAACCTAGAGGGTCCAAAATTATCTGGTCATATATTCCTCTTCTGGGCAACACCTACAAACATCCCCAGAACTGGTAATAGAGTGGTGGGATTTACATGAATTTACCCAAAAAAGGCAAAAAAAAAAAATGTAAAGGCGAACAAAATGTCTTAATTGCCAGGCTCATCAATGTTCTTATATCACATACTTCACTTGGGAAATTAAAATCATGTGGTTATAGAATGCCCTAAAATCTTTCTCCTTGTCCTCAACTTCCCTATTATGTGATTCAGGTGAACAAGATAAGCAGGTGTGATGATAAAGTGTGTGTGTGTGCGCGTGCTAAATTGCTTCAGTCATGCCCAACTCTGAGATCCTATGGACCGAAACCCGCCAGGTTCCTCTATCCTTGGGATTCTTCAGGCAAGAATACTGGAGTGGGTTGCCACGCCCTCCTCCAGGAAATCATCCTGATGCAGGGATCCAGGGATCCAATCCCGATCTCATGTCTCCTGCATTCGCGGGTTGGTTCTTTACCACTAGCGGCATCTGGGAAGCCTGGGATGATGATAAGGTATTTTATTTATAAGTGTAAAAAAAAGATTGTTACACAGCAATGTGAGTGTACTTAATGCCACAGAACTGTACACATAAAATAGTTAAAATGATCAGTTTTATTTTATGTATTTTATGTAATTTTAAATATGAACTCAGAGAAAGAAAGAAGGGAAGAAAGAATGAAAAAGAAAGAAGGGAGGGAAGGGAGGAAGGAAGGAAGGAAAAAGGAAGGAGCAAACTAGTGGGGGAGGGGAGGAGGGTAAGTAGTTTTTGGTAGCAGTCCCTCCAAAACAGTATTTTCAAGGTGGTACAGTCTCCCTATAAAAGGAAAGAAGCAGTATTCCAAAATACAAAAATAAATGTCTCCACTTATCACAACTGAAAACTTTAGTGTTTTTCTTTGATGCACATCATGTATTGTAAGTTTTTGGTAAATTATCTTAGCCTTCATTAGTTTTTTTAATGAAGCTTGCTTAACTCTTTACCTTCTTTTTTCCTTTTGTTAGTCAATTCTTTCACTTTACAAAGAAAAAGATCAATAAGTAAGTCATCTTTGGCTTGTCAGAGCTTTGACAAAGGGAAGATTGCCTTTCACAGTAGAACCATTTCCCATTTTGTCATATGCTGCAATTGCATCAAATTAAAATGCACTTTTTTCTTGTTGCTTTTTAATGGAAACTATTGTGGTTTGGAGATTTTTACAAGTTGGAGATTTTTCTCTCTTGCTACAACCTCATTTTAAGGTTGTGTTGCATTTTAAAATGTTTTATTACTATCAGAAGATTGAATAGTTAAGAGATTTCTAAGCTACTGGAACTTCATGGATGTTGTTGACAAGTTTAAAACATTTTTCAGGGATTCCTTGGTGGCTCAATGGTAAAGAGGATGAAGCTGCTATTCACCCAGGCTTTGGTGAATACTTTGTCATAACACCCAAAGCAAATGTTGCCTTTACATACCCCACCTTCCCTGTTATTCTCGCTTTTGTTTTCATAACTGATCATGCTCCTTGTTGAAACTAAGCTGAGAGTTTGGTTAGCGAATCTGAAAGAGAGACAAAGTCAAGGAGAGAGGCGGCAGAAACAGAAGTTTTGATGGAGAGAGAGTCAGTGAGAGAGAGAGAGCAACCCTCAAACTGGAATGGTTAAATCCCGAGTGCCACTACTAAGGCCCAGTGGAACCAAACAGATAAATAATTAAAAAAAAAAAAAAATGAAGCCTTTTCCAATGCCAATGGGTTCACATGTTTTTGTGTCTACCACAGAATATGCTGTAAGTAAAGGTAGGTAAAAAGTTCTGTCATATGCACAAAGTTCTGTTATTCTTAGTATGTGTTGGTGGTTCTGTGTTGACTTTGCAGAAGACCAGAATTTAAGTGAAAAGCCAGTGATCTTAAGCAGCTGAAGACTGTTTTTCTTGGGAGCTCTGCCACTGCAGGAGACACAGCTTCCACCCCTGATCCAGGAAGATCCCGCATGCCTCAGGATAACTAAACCTGTGTGCCTCAACTGCTGAGGCTGTGCTCTAGAGCCCAGAGCTGCAATGACTGAGCCCACGTGGCGCAGCTTCTAAACCCACGCACCCTAGAGCCTGCACTCTGCAGCAAGACCTGCGATGAGCAACTGGGGCACTGCAACCAGAGAGTAGCCCCCACTCACCAAAACCAGAGGAAGCCCAGGCAACAGAAGACTCAGCACAGCTAAAGATAAATAGACGAGAACACACGCTACAGAATAAAATAACCTTAGAAAAATTCAACTGACCTCTGACACCCAATTTGAGTGAGGCAGAAAGAGGGTTATAATAATTGAGTAGTATGACAGAAAAGCTCTGTTTGTCTCAAAAATGAAACTTTAAAATAGAAAATCATCGAAATATTTTAGAATAATAATTTACCTTATTGTGATAACGACTTTGCATGAAATCATTGTGCAGTTTTTCTGAGTGTGGAAGAATTGATAAACTTACATATATGTTTTGAGTAAGTTTTTAGCTTATGAATCCAAGCATAATTAGCAGCAAAAGAAAGATGGAGAAAATAGTCACACAGTTTAAGCATAAATTTCCTTTCTTCTCCCAGAAATATTGCTATAGTGCATCATTCAATCTTGAATAAAATATAAATTTGATCATATTACAGCATCATTCCCCAGAGGACTTCCCTTCTATTGCAAATAGCTTCCATTCTCATCTTTGGATGGTGGTATGTCTTCACTAAGAGCAAAGAGCTAACATGTTTTTTAGTATGTTCTAGTCTCAGCAACCTGTAGAGAGGGTTTAGAGATTTGGAGTTATACATCTAGTTACTAGCCATGAAAGTCTGGGCATATTATTCAACCGAAATCTCAGTTTCCTCATTTTTTTCCTTAAGTGAAAAAGAAAATCACAATCATGCTTAGTAAGCAGTTTAACATTAAATTTTCTTAGAAAGTAGATGCTCTTGGAAAGCATTAACCATTATTATCACTTATGCATTCACTCATCTGAAAAGTATTTTTGGACATAGGGCTTCTTCTGGATACTAAGGATACATCAGTGAACAAGAAAGATAAAGAGTCCCACTTTCACTGGGCTCGTAAATATAATAGGAAAGTAATAAACAAATTTAACTTCCAAATGAACTACATGCAGTATTAAAATGTGATAAATGCTATTACAGTGAAAATACGAGTGTTAACTGCTCAGTCATGTCCAACTTTTTGTGACTCCATGAACTGTACCCCACCAGGCTCCTCTGTCCATGGGATTCTCCAAACAAGAATACTGGAGTAGGTTACCATTCCCTTCTCCAGGAGATCTTCCCCACCCAGGGACCCAACCCAGCTCTCCTGCATTGCAGATTCTTTACCATCTGATCCATCAGGGAAATAAGTGCTATAGGAAAAAGAAAAGAAAAGAGAAAAATAATGGAAATGCTAAGGGCTAGAGGTGGCAACTAGTAGCCCAATTAAATAAGGTGCTCCTATAGGTCTCTTTCAGGATTTGAAACAGCTCAACTGGAACTCCATCACCTCCACTAGCTTTGTTCCTAGTGATGCTTTTTAAAGTCCACTTGACTTCACATTCCAGGATGTCTGCCAGCAAATTTGGAAAACTCAGCAGTGGCCACAGGACTAGAAAAGGTCAGTTTTCACTCCAATTCCAAAGAAAGGCAATGCCAAAGAATGCTCAAACTACCACACAATTGCACTCATCCCACATGCTAGTAAAGTAATGTTCAAAATTCTCCAAGCCAGGCTTCAGCAATATGTGAACTGTGAACTTCCAGATGTTCAGGCTGGTTTTAGAAAAGGCAGAGGAACCAGAAATCAAATTACCAACATCCGCTGGATCAACAAAAAAGCAAGAAAGTTCCAGAACAACATCTATTTCTGCTTTATTGACTATGCCAAAGCCTTTGACTGTGTGGATCACAATAAACTGTGGAAATTCTGAAAGAGATGGGAATACCAGACCACCTGACCTGCCTCTTGAGAAACCTGTATGCAGGTCAGGAAGCAACAGTTAGAACTGGACATGGAACAACAGACTGGTTCCAAATAGGAAAAGGAGTACGTCAAGGCTGTATTGTCACCCTGCTTCTTTAACTAATATGCAGAGTACATCATGAGAAATGCTGGACTGGAAGAAACACAAGCTGGAATCAAGATTGCTGGGAGAAATATCAATAACCTCCGATATGCAGAGGACACCACCCTTATGGCAGAAAGTGAAGAGGAACTAAAAAGTCTCTTGATGAAAGTGAAAGTGGAGAGTGAAAAAGTTGGCTTAAAGCTCAACATTCAGAAAATGAAGATCATGGCATCCGGTCCCATCACTTCATGGGAAATAGATGGGGAAACAGTGGAAACTGTCAGACTTTATTTTTGGGGGCTCCAAAATCACTGCAGATGGTGATTGCAGCCATGAAATTAAAAGAGGCTTACTCCTTGGAAGAAAAGTTATTACCAACCTAGATAGTATATTCAAAAGCAGAGACATTACTTTGCTGACTAAGGTCCATCTAGTCAAGGCTATGGTTTTTCCAGTGGTCATGTATGTATGTGAGAGTTGGACTGTGAAGAAGGCTGAGTGCTGAAGAATTGATGCTTTTGAACTGTGGTGTTGGAGAAGACTCTTGAGAGTCCCTTGGACTGCAAGGAGATCCAACCAGTCCATTCTGAAGGGGATCAGCCCTGGGATTTCTTTGGAAGGAATGATGCTAAAGCTGAAACTCCAGTACTTTGGCCACCTCATGCGAAGAGTTGACTCATTGGAAAAGACTCTGATGCTGGGAGAGATTGGGGGCAGGAGGAGAAGTGGACGACCGAGGATGAGATGGCTGGATGGCATCACTGACTCAATGGACGTGAGTCTGAGTGAACTCTGGGAGGTGGTGATGGACAGGGAGGCCTGGCATGCTGCGATTCATGGGGTCGCAAAGAGTCAGACACGATTGAGCAACTGAACTGAGCTGAACTGATAGGTCTCTTTAAGAAGATGAGATTTGAGGAAAGACTTGAAGGAAGAAAGAAAATGGGAAGATGTTCCAGGAAGAGAAAATGGTACAGCAAACTCCACCCTAGATATACGCATGTCTGACCATTTGAGGATAGCAAGAAGACCAGTGTGACTGGACTGGAGAGACTAAGAGGGGGAGAATGTGGAGATGAGGTCGAAAAGAAGGTGTGGGTAGGTGTAGTGGTGGATCTTGAGGTTCTTGTAAGAATGCGGGAAATTACTTAATGAAATGGTGAGCCTGTAGAATCCCAAACAAAAAAATGACATTCTAAACTGTTTAGCTAATTATTTCTTCTAGATCAAAAAATATTATCTCTGGTCCAACAGCCTGCCAGTCAGCCATTCAGCCAACAAATACTAACTGAGCATATTTCCAGACATTGTGAAATGGAGAATGGACAAATGTTTGATAAAATATCCACAATTGGCTCAATCTCCTGAAACAGCAGGAAGAAAAACAAAAATACCCAAGAAAAAATTCTCAGTATTTATATTTTCTGAATAATCCAAATAAGTATCACTATAAACATAGTTTAGACGACTCCACATGCAATGTATTTAATTCCCTTTGATAATGTTCTATTACTGCACATTAGATGAGATTACTTTTTCTCAAACTTTCCTTAATTTTGAAAGTCAAGTTTAATTGTATCAGGTTTATCACTATATAACAGATTTTTTATACTTAGAGTACAAATAAGTTTTAATTTTCAAAATATGAAGAGTAATGAAAATAAATGTGTCATGCTCAATTCTTCATAATATTAAACTACTAATTAGGTAGTAACTCCTCATCAATATTTTTAATGTAAATACAACTAAGCAAGTTTTTTTTCATCTTTATCTTATATTTTATCTTATCTGAAAGAGAAGATGCATGATAGAGCTGAAAGAATATGGGACCTGGAACAAGTTTTTTTGTGTGTTTTTTTTTCAATTTCTCTGAGGCATTCCTCATCTTTTATATTAAAAATATAATAATACTGATTTTATAAGAATTAGTTCGTAGAAGTTTTAAAATGTTCTAGCCCTATGCTGGTAAATGTTAGATTCCTGGTAAATATTTGTGGAATTATTTGTTTTAGCTAAAATAAAGTTTTCATCCACCTGCTTTAAATGAACCGTTTTATCTCTCTTTATGCTATTTCCCTTTTCAGCCCTTTTCATTAATTTCTATTCCCATCCTTCAGTACATCTTCTATTAAAACCTTCACCTTTAAATATTTTCAGGATCCACTGTCTCAATCATTTTAACAATATTTTAATTGATTAATTCACTCTACCTCCTATAACCCAACCCATCATTCATATCACTTCATTATCACTTACCTGTTGGTTGGCTTCCAATATCCAAGATGGTTAAAGGCATTTGGCCTTATGAGAAGATTGTGATAATTTCTTAGTACCAAGAATTAAAGGGTCTAAGTTTCTTCCTGGCCTCAGGGAGATGGAGCACTTTGATCAAATTGTCATATATGATGTATGACACTGAGAACAACCCCAAGTAATGATGGATATTTGAATGAAATGATGTGGCAATATAAATTCCTCAGGTGTAACAAATGTACCACTCGGTGGGTAATGCTGATAACGGAGGAGCCTCTGCTCATGTGGGTAAAGGGTGCATATGGGAAATCTCTGTACCAACTCATTAATTTTGCTATGAACCTTGAAGTGCTCTAAATAAACTCTTTAAAAATGTGATGCCTAGTATTGGGAAAGTTGGGGGAGTTCTGAGATAGCATTAGTGGTAAAGAACTCACCTGCCAGTGTGGAAGAAGAGGCGCAGGTTCAATCCCTGGGTCAGGAGGATCCCCTGGGGGAGGGCATGGCCACCCACTCAGTATTCTTGCTGGAGAATCCCATGCACAGAGGAGCCTGGTGGGCTACAGTCCATGGGGTCACAAAGAGTCAGACACGACTGAGCAACTAACACAACACAGCAATCATCTTTCCAACTCCAATCTTGATGAACCAGCTCAAATTTGACCTCTTTTAAAGCACCTATTTTCCCTGCTATAGTTTATATTTCTCTCTCCCTCTTCCAGACTATTATGGTAATTATTGAACATTGCTTGTTGGAAGACTTAATGACATTATTTTTATGTCATCTGTCGACAATGTATGTGTATTCTACTCCCCAGGGCAATGGATAATGCTGTAGTTTCAGAGCCCTGACAGAGTACAGGATGAGGATAAAATGATTACTTGCAAATGGTGATCATTTGCAAGAAGTATTTGCTGATCATTTTCTGTGTAACTCAACTAGACTATTTGCCCTCTTACAATGTAGGAAAAGTTTCATACTTTGAAAATACATCCGTAGAAACTGTTCATTTGCAAAATGAGCTAGCAAAGTAAAAGAATGTGAGAAGTAACAGTATATAAGTCATAACTTTGAGATCTTAAGATTTTAGCCTTCCCTTAATGCAAATCTCTCAAAAATAATTCAAGCAAAGAAAATAGGAACATTGAGTGACATGGTATGGTTGAATGCATCTTTTGATTTAACTTGTCTGTTTTGCTTTTTTTAATAATATATTTTTCCTCTGTCTTTTCACATCACTGAGTTTTAGTTTAATGGTTTTCAAAGTGTGTGATGGGGCTTTAGAAGTGAATATAGGCAGACAAAAAGTTTCTTCATGCTTTTGTCCCGTGCCTATATTTTACACAAGGTCAATAACAGGCTTCAGTGTTTTTACAGTTACCAAGAGGATGAGATTTGTTATTGTGTGCAGATAGATGTGCTGATGCCTCCATTATTTATGGGATGAGATGAAAGTCATGCAGCCTTCTGAGACAAAAGGCAGGTGTATGTTTTATATCTATATTTTTGATGAGTTCTTTCATAGACATTGTACCTTCCATAGACCAGTGACTACCTAATGTAAATTTCAGGTGGAGTAAAGCTGTCAACATTTACTATTTTTTATGACTTACATTTATGGAGCTAGGGAACAAACATCTCACTTTGGAAAACTATATGTAGCAGGTAGATTGAAATGGTTTGTTTTTAGTTTAGTTTAGCTTCTAGCATTTATGTTAGAGAAAAATGACTCAAACTTGGGGCTCATCTCTAAAGTAATTTTAAGAGCTTATCAGTTCAGTTCAGTCACTCAGTCATGTCTGACTCTATGACCCCATGGACTGCAGCACTCCAGGCCTCCCTGTTCATCACCAGCTCCTGGAGTTTACCCAAACTCATGTCCATTGAGTTGGTGATGCCATCCAACCATCTCATCTTCTGTCATCCCCTTCTCCTCCTGCCCTCAATCATTCCCAGCATCAGGGTCTTTTCAAATGAGTCAGCTCTTCGCATCAGGTGGCCAAAATATTGGAGTTTCAACTTCAACATCAGTCCTTCCAATGAACACCCAGGACTGATCTCCTTTAGAATGGACTGGTTGGATCTCCTTGCAGTCCAAGGAACTCTCAAGAGTCTTCTCCACACCACAGTTCAAAAGCATCAATTCTTTGGTGCTCAGCCTTCTTTATAGTCCAACTCTCACTTGTACATGGAAGAAAAATGGATCTCAATGATTAAGGTGCTTCTGAAATACTTTAAAATAGAAAGTATAGTTTCATGGGTTTAGAAACTAGTGAAGTGGTTTTACACTAAACAAAATACATTGTCAAGTATGCAATCATATTTTTGACTATCAGCAGAAACTTAATCCTTTTTCTTCCTTGTAGTACATTTGAGTTTAGGCTTGACCATGGAACGAACATGGAGAAGGCAATGGCACCCCACTCCAGTACTCTTGCCTGGAAAATCCCATGGATGGAGGAGCCTGGTAGACTGCAGTCCATGGGGTCGCTAAGGGTCGGACACGAGTGAGCAACTTCACTTTCACTTTTCACTTTCATGCATTGGAGAAGGAAATGACAGCCCACTCCAGTGTTCTTGCCTGGAGAATCCCAGGGACTGGGGGGCCTGGTGGGCTGCCGTCTATGGGGTCACACAGAATTGGACACAACTGAGGCGACTTAGCAGCAGAAGCAGCAGCAGCATGGAACAAAGAAAGATTATTTGTCTTCACTGGGACTGGGTCTGCATTCTTAATTGTATGATCTGTTGTCTAATTGAGAATTATGTCTCCCATGTTAATGAAATTCATTTTTTTATTTGAAAAATAAGAGAGTAATGTTCAGTTGTGCACCTCAATTATTTTTTTTCAGTTTCTGCCATTTTAGAATTGCATAAATACATTTTAGCATGGATCGAATAGCCTTTTTATAAACTCATCAAGAAGTTAGGAATTATAATTGTATTTTCCCTCTAAATAATAATTTAATTATTTAATCTCCTAAAACAGGTACCATAAAATGCAGACATTATTTTTAAACAAATAATTACAGATTAGTAAATTAATTTGGGAATGATTATCTCTAGCAGATGAGAATGGAAATATCAGGAAGGATGAAGGGAGATTTTATTTTTCTGTAATGTTTACATATTTATCATGACAATGATAATGAGTCATAACTTTTTAAAAATCAGGTAATATAAAACAAAAGAAATATAATTCACCCCCAGTGTTGGCATGCTTGTATGGAAAAGAGTATTTTCAGAAAATATTGACAGTAATGCAAAATATTATAATTTTTCTGGGACCAAATTTCATGATATATACCAGAAAGGCTAAAACAGTTCTATTTCTTGAATAATCCAACATTTAGAAATTTATCCTAAAGCAATAGTTTGTATTTAATGATGAAATATAGGCATTTCCTTTGAAATCAGGAAGAAATTAATACTGCTTGCAATGAACATTTTATTATATGTCCTAGGCAGTGCAGTAATATGCAAACAGGCATAAGAAGCAGCTAGATTGGAAAGAAAGAAACAAAATCATAATTATAGCTCATATGATTATCTTCATAAAAATGTATGAAAATCCACAGTTAAATTATTAGAAATAATAAAAGATTTTATCAGTGTTGGTGGATGTTAGTAAGCATTTCTACATATCAGCAATCAAAAAATATAATTTAAAAATAACGAAATCTGCCCCCTAGAACTGTGTACATCCATCTTCATTACCACAGTATTTAGATTCAAAATATTCAAGAAAACCCTAAATGCAAAGTATTAGGAAAATAATGTAATAAATAAGGATATAGTCCAATAATGGCAAGTTGTTTCAGCCAGGGACCCTGAAGAAAACAGTTTTCACTAGTTAAAGCTATTTGACAAGGGGCTAATAAAGGTGTGGGAAAGTAAACCATGAGGAACCCAGCACTGGAGTGGGGAGGAAGCAGTAAATGGGAGTCTGGAGGGAGAGAGAGTCTCTGATGAGAGCAGTCAGTCAGAGCTGACCCAGCAAGGAGAGACAAGTGGAATAAACTTCCATGAGCTCTGGCTTTGTTATCTGCGGTCCTTCCCGCTGAACCCACAGGTTAAGGAAACTGTTTAATCTCCTCAGAGAAAGAAATCCATGTAGGAAGATGCAACACACATCTGGAGGGTCAAATGGGAAACGCAATACAATCTTCGAAGTTTATATATTTAAAAAGTGACCTAGTGAGTGCAGATATGTTCCCTCTCCATGCAGGAAAAAATAAATAAAACACCTCTATGTTTAATACGATTCACACATTCTTTCTCAAACAATCTTCAAGAGAATAAGCAACTATGTTTATGGGTTCTGCTTTGCTGTTGTTTAGTCTGTAAGCAGGGTCTGACCCTTTGCAACCCTATGGACTCTAGCCAGCCAGGCTCCTCTATCCATCAGACTTCCCAGGCAAGAATACTGGAGTGAATTGTCATCTCCTTCTCCAGGGGATCTTCCCGACCCAGGAATCGAACCTTCCTTTCCTGCATTGATGGATGGGTTATTTACCATTGGGCCACCAGGGAAACTCCATGGGTCTTGCTTAAAATAGTCTTGGAGGTGACTTTTAATATTTAGAGAAGCTCTATACAGTCAGCAAAACCAAGACCAGGAGCTGACTGTGGATCAGATCATGAACTCCTTATTGCCAAATTCACACTTAAATTGAAGAAAGTAGGGAAAACCACTAGACTATTCAGGTATGACCTAAATCAAATCCCTTATGATTATACAGTGGAAGTGAGAAATAGATTTAAGGGACTAAATCTGATAGACAGAGTGCCTGATGAACTATGGATGGAGGTTCATGACATTGTACAGGAGACAGGGATCAAGACCATCCCCATGGAAAAGAAATGCAAAAAAGCAAAATGGCTGTCTGAGGAGGCCTTATAAATAGCTGTGAAAAGAAGAGAAGCAAAAAGCAAAGGAGAAAAGGAAAGACACACCCATCTGAATGCAGAGTTCCAAAGAATAGCAAGAAGAGATAAGAAAGCCTTCTTCAGTGATCAATACAAAGAAATAGAGGAAAACAGAAGAATGGGAAAGACTAGAGATCTCTTCAAGAAAATTAGAGATACCAAGGGAACATTTCATGCAAAGATGGGCTCGATAAAGGACAGAAATGGTCTGGACCTAACAGAAGCAGAAGATATTAAGAAGAGGTGGCAAGAATACATGGAAGAACTGTACAAAAAAGATCTTCACGACCCAGATAATCATGATGATGTGATCACTAATCTAGAGCCAGACATCTTGGAAAGAGAAGTCAAGTGGGCCATAGAAAGCATCAGTATGGACAAAGCCAGTGGAGGTGATGGAATTCCAGTTGAGCTCTTTCAAATCCTGAAAGATGATTCTGTGAAAGTGCTGCACGCAATATGCCAGCAAGTTTGGAAAACTCAGCAGTGGCCACAGGACTGGAAAAGGTCAGTTTTCATTCCAATCCCAAAGAAAGGCAATGCCAAAGAATGCTCAAACTACCGCACAATTGCACTCATCTCACATGCTAATAAAGTAATGCTCAAAATTCTGTAAGCCAGGCTTCAGCAATACATGAACCGTGAACTCCCTGATGTTCAAGCTGGTTTTAGAAAAGGCAGAGGAACCAGAGATCAAATTGCCAACATCTGCTGGATCATGGAAAAAGCAAGAGAGTTCCAGAAAAACATCTATTTCTGCTTTACTGACTATGCCAAAGCCTTTGACTGTGTGGATCACAATAAACTGTGGGAAATTCTGAAAAAGATGGGAATACCAGATCATCCGACCTGCCTCTTGAGAAACCTATATGCAGGTCAGGAAGCAACAATTAGAACTGGACATGGAACAACAGACTGGTTCCAAATAGGAAAAGGAGTACATCAAGGCTGTATATTGTCACCCTGCTTATTTAACTGATATGAGGAGTACATCATGAGAAACACTGGGCTGGAAGAAGCACAAGCTGGAATCAAGATTTCCGGGAGAAATATCAATAACCTCAGATATGCAGATGACACCACCCTCATGGCAGAAAGTGAAGAGGAACTAAAAAGCCTCTTGATGAGAGTGAAAAAGTTGGCTTAAAGCTCAACATTCAGAAAACCAGGATCATGGCATCTGGTCCCATCACTTCATGGGAAATAGATGGGGAAACAGTGGAAACGGTGTCAGACTTTATTTTGGGGGGCTCCAATATCACTGCAGATGGTGATTGCAGCCATGAAATTAAAAGACACTTACTCCTTGGAAGGAAAGTTATGACCAACCTAGATAGCATATTGAAAAGCAGAGACATTACTTTGCCAACAAAGGTCCGTCTAGTCAAGGCTATGGTTTTTCCTGTGGTCATTTATGGATGTGAGAGTTGGACTGTGAAGAAGGCTGAGCACCAAAGAATTGATTCTTTTGAATTGTAGTGTTGGGGAAGACTCTTGAGAGTCTGTTGGACTGCAAGGAGATCCAACCAGTCCATTCTAAAGGAGATCAGCCCTGGGATTTCTTTGGAAGGAATGATGCTGAAGCTAAAGCTCCAGTACTTTGGCCACCTCATGCGAAGAGTTGACTCATTGGAAAAGACTCTGATGCTGGGAGGGATTGGGGGCAGGAGGAGAAGGGGACGACAGAGGATGAGATTGCTGGATGTCATCATGGACTCGATGGACGTGAGTCTGAGTGAACTCCGGGAGTTGGTGATGGACAGTGAGGCCTGGCGTGCTGCGATTCATGGGGTCACAAAGAGTCAGATACGACTAAGTGACTGAACTGAACTGAGCTGAAGTGAACGTTCATAAAATGTATTGTATGTGGCCTTTACAAAATTTCAAACAGGCTTGGGAGAGGTTAACACATGTCATATTCTTCCTGTTGGATTACTACCACACTAAAACAATAAATGAAAATAGAGCGTAACTTTTCCTTAGCAGTCTTTTTACTTAGAAATATTCTTTGCGTTTTTCTATAGCTATCAATAAATTTTCCTCACTACAATTTCATATTATCTCAGATGTATTGTATCAGAGGAAATTATTTCTTGTTCTCAGTAATATAACAGTAACTTAGACATAAAGAAATACCTCTTTGATTCAACATGTACATCCACAGTAATTTTAATACAGGAGTGAGAAAAAATCTGCATTTAGAATTGTTCAAATTTTTCCAGAGATTAATATGTAAAGCACTCCAAAGAAAACTAATTTCCTTTCCTATAATTAATGTCTATCACAGTAGCATCTACTAATAGAATTCCTCACTTAAGGCTGAAATTTGAAAATATTGCCATACTGTATGATAGTTTTTGATCTACCCTCTATGGACTCTGCATTTAAATCACATTAAAATTACATGGCAGATTGCTTTTTGGATATTCATTCATGTCTATGTAAATATTGGTATCAAAGGTGTTATTAATTTTCACTCCAACTTATGGTCAGGTCCTTAGTTTATTCATTTCAGCGTGACTTCCCAAGTAGATCACTACACAAACTCCCAGAGAGCTTTTGGACTTTCTAGTAATTAGGTCATGGGGTGAGTTAATCAGAGCCCAAGTAAAGTCCCGAGACCAGTTAGGCATAACTCTTATGGTTCAAAAAGGGAGATTCTAGCTGCTGATGCAGTCAAGTCTGCACCCACCGTGGATAAATTTTGCCAATGTCCAAAAACAAGAAGTAGGAGGTGGACACAGTGAGCTCTGGGAGTTCTGAGAGTCTCAAAGGACTACTGCAGACTCAGAATATTTCCTCCAGGCCCCTTTGCCAGATTTCCCACTCAGCTCTTTATGAGCAGTGGACCCTCTTCCTTCTTTATAAACTTTCTTACTAGACAATATCCATTTTATCCTTCCGTTTTTTTTAAATTCATTTTTGATTGGAGAATAATTGCTTTACATTGTTGTGTTGGTTTCTGCCTTCCGTACAACAATGTGAAGCAGCCATAAGCATAGCTTTATGTGGGCACATGGCTCCCCACTAGACCACTGGTGACTACATTACCCAGCCTTCCTTGCACTTGGATGTGGCCATGTGACCAACTTTGGGCCAATGGAATGTGAACAGAAGATACATAAGCAGGTTCCTTCAACAACTCCTAAGTAAAGATAAGTCGTTTGCCACTAACCTTCTCACTTGTCAGCTTCCTGAGGGCTGAGTCCTGGATGTGGCCATGAGGCAGGTTTGATCACAGACACAAGAACAGCCCTCTAGGGGATGACTGAGCAAAAAGATGCACTAGGTCACCAGCCTGGAAAACTCAGCACTATAGTGATAGGCGAAGGGCTGTGTGATTTCATTCACTGTATTTTGAGCTACTACAGCTGTAAGTTATCTGACTGGAGTGGATTTCAGGACTCTGGGGCAACCTTCATCTAATTTCTCTTCTGGGCTTTCCTACTGCTCTTTGATCCCATGTCAATCACAAGGAGATTCTTCTTTCTGCTTTCTTCCCTGTTAGTCACTTTCTTCCTTTTATGTTCCCACCACTCCCCAACAATATTACTATTTTCCTTATAACATTTATACAAATCCTGTTCACACAATGATTCCATTTTCCTCTCAGGAAAATACAAATTCTTTTGTTCTTTCAAAATAAGCTTTGATATCCTTTTAAACCATGAATCAAATTTATCAGTAACTCCAAAATTATTTTCTATTTCTTTGAAGGCCAGGAGAGTCTAATCTTCAGATCATTTCAGATTCGAAGGGGAACTATTTGTAATGTTTTTTCTGACATGTCAGAGAAAGGAAAGTAAGATGCCAAACAGCAAATTTCCATATTCAATTTATAATGCAGTATTTTTCCAACACCCATGACTCCCTCTGCAATATCTAATTTTAAAAGCATATGTTATTTATGAAATTTATAAAATGCCATAGCATGCATCTTCCACCACTGACTGAAAGAGTGGCTTTTCTTTCACAAAATACTTCTCTCTTTCTTTTAATTCCCATAGCATACTAGATGGGTTTAATAAAATTCTCAAATATTAGAGCATAGGGGGATTTAGTGAAGCAGTTGTTTTGGTTTCTATACTTCCAGTAACAGGCCTGAGAACCAGGTTAGCTGGAACCAGGGCAGCTTAGTCAAGCTGATGAGGTGGGGCAGTGGCAGACGCGAACTGAACTGACTGCTTTTGCTGTAACAAAATGCCTTCTACCTCTCTGCATGTTTATTGCTATTGAAGGGTAGTCTTGTCACTGTCAGTGTAAAAGCAATAGTGTTATGATAGCAATTGACAGTTTGCTGAATTTTATGACAGCCAGTATATAAATTAACAGAGTTCAAAGGTCCCAGTTTAAAACCACTTAGGCATTCAGCACTCTGAGTCCTTCTCATATCTTGTTAAAACTGCACTCTGATACACACACAGCACTGATCCACAGTCTATTTTAATTAATGTCCTCTTTACAATTGACAACCGAACTTCTTTCTCCTTTCTTTCTTTCTGTTGGCAGAACATGTGCTTGTTGGGAAGCCTTCTTTTTGTTTATCTGTACTACACACTGCATGCTTCTCATCCTTGTCACTTTCATTCTCTATAAGAAAATGGAATATGGTTTCTTTTGATCTCCTTTTAAGAAACCTGTCAATAATGGTGGCACAGTGACTGTCTGTGGGCCGTGTGCGACGGATGCCTTTTTGTTGTTGTTTTACAGTTTAAGACTGCTGATTGATTGCCTGCATATTCAGTGCAGTGACTCTCACATTCAGGCAGCTGTTATCTGCAATAACCAGACCTGGGGGGTGGCTTGTTTGCCTCTCCACTCTCTGTCTCAGCAAGAGCAACATCATTTGGCCAATTTCATTCCTTCCCTTCCACAGTAGTCACTTTCCTTTTATTTTTCCCAAGTCATTTGTTTCACAGTACTCATGAGCCTCTCTAAGTAACTCACAATTGTCATGACACTCCCTAAGGGTAACAGGAGGGACATCTCATATGTATAGGCATCTTGACTTGACGTCCTTTCATTCCCACAGGTAGGGCTAGATACTGTCCTGTCCACTATCCTGTGGCCTCATTCCCACCTGCATCTCCAAACCTGAGAGCTTGTTTGGTGCCCGTACTTTGTCTGTCCTATCGCTGGGGACAACACAGAAGACCTAGATAGTTATATACTATAAAATCTGAACCATCAGTGCTTAGATTTCCATTGCCAATGTTATACTTCAAACTTCGTTTTAAATAAAGAAGTTAAAAATGCCATGAAGAAAATGAAGGTATCTGACTACTGCCCCAAATCTCATCACTTAGATTCCTTCCCAGAGATAGCCTCTATCAAGGGGTCATTGAATATCATTCCAACCCAATTCCTATATTTTTAAACATAAATGCACTTGTATAAACCATATGTATTGTATTGGCTTATGAAGAGTCTATTTACACAAATGGTAGCATGGAGAAATTATTATCTTGCAAATTGCTTTTTCCCCAACATCATTATGTTTTTTAAGATCTATCTATAATACTTCAAGATGGTAACTGCTATATATATCAGTCTTTTTGTGATTATAGTCAATTTTATTTAGACATTTTCATCTGGAAATACATTCATGCTGTTTCTGATTTTTTACTATTACCTCAAATGCTGTAGTGAATACACTTAATTATGTCAGTAAATGATTTATATATATAGTGAAATCTCTCAGTCATGTCCAACACTTTGCGACCCCATGAACTATAGAGTCCATGGAATTCTCCAGGCCAGAACACTGGAGTGGGTAGCCTTTTCCTTCTTCAGGGAATCTTCGTAACCCAGGGATCGAATCCACGTCTCCTGCATTGCAGGTTGATTTTTTACCATCTGTTGAATGACTCCATGAAGACCTACGTCCTTCTAGAACTAACACCCCAAAGATATGTCCTTTTCATTATAGGGGACTGGAATGCAAAACTAGGAAGTCAAGAGATATCTGTAGTAACAAGCAAATTTGACCTTGGGGTACAAAATGAATCAGGGTAAAGGCTAACAGAGTTTTGCCAAGAGAATGCATTGGTCACAGCAAACACCCTCTTCCAACAACACAAGAGAAACTCTACACATGGATATCACCAGATGGTCAATACCAAAATCAGACTGATTATATTCTCTGCAGCCAAAGATGGAGAAGCTTTACACAGTCAGCAAAAACAACACCAGGAACTGACTGTGGCTCAGATCATGAACCTTATTGCCAAATTAAGACTTAAGTTGAAGAAAATAAGGAAAATCACTAGACCACTCAGGAATGACCTAAGTCAAATCTCTTATGATTATACAATGGAAGTAACAAATAGATTCAAGGGATTAGATCTGATAGACAGAGTGCCTGAAGAACAATGGACAGAGGTTCATGACATTGTACAGAAGACAGTGATCAAGACCATCCCCAAGAAACAGAAATGCAAAAAGGCAAAAGAGTTGTCTGAAGAAGCCTTACAAATAGCTGTGCATAAAAGAGAAGCCAAAGGCAAAGGAGAAAAGGAAAGATATACCCATTTGAATGCAGAGTTCCAAAGACTAGCAAGGAGACCTAAGAAAGTCTTCCTCAGTTATCAGTGCAAAGAAATAGAGGAAAACAGAAGAATGGGAAAGACTAGAGATCTCTTCAAGAAAATTAGTGATACCAAGGGAACATTTTATGCAAAGATGGCCACAAAGAAGGACAGAAATTGTATGGACCTAACAGAAGCAGAAGATACTAAAAGGTGGCAAGAATACACAGAAGAACTATACTAAAAGATCTTAATAATCCAGATAACCATGATGGTGTGACCACTCATCTAAAGTCAGACATCCTGGACTGTGAAGTCAAGTGGGCCTTAGGAAGCATCGCTATGAACAAAGCTAGTGGAGGTGATGGAATTCTAGCTGAGCTATTTCAAATCCTGAAAGATGATGCTGTGGAAGTGCTGCACTCAATATGCCAGAAAATTTGGAAAACTCAGCAGTGGCCACAGCACTGGAAAAGGTCAGTTTTCATTCCAATCCCAAAGAAAGGCAATGCCAAAGAATGCTCAAACTACCACACAATTGCACTCATCTCACATGCTGGCAAAGTAATGCTCAAAATTCTCCAAGCCAGGCTTCAACAGTACATGAACTGTGAACTTCTAGATGTTCAAGCTGGGTTTAGAAAAGGCAGAGGAGCCAGAGACCAAATTACCAACATCCACTGGATCATCAAAAAAGCAAGAGAGTTCCAGAAAACATCTACATCTGCTTCGACTACGCCAAAGCCTTTGACTGTGTGGATCACAACAAATTGTAGAAAATTCTTCAAGAGATGGGAATACCAGACCACCTGACCTGCCTCCTGAGAAATCTACATGCAGGTCAAGAAGCAAGAGTTAGAACTAGACATGGAACAACAGACTGGTTCCAAATAGGAAAAGGAGTGTGTCAAGGCTGTATATTGTCACCCTGCTTATTTAACTTATATGCAGAGTACATCATGTGAAATGCTAGGTTGGATGAAGCACAAGCTGGAATCAAGCTTGCTGGGAGAAATATCAGTAATCTCAGATATGCAGATGACACCATCCTTATGGCAGAAAGCGAAGAAGAACTAAAGAGCCTCTTGATGAAAATGAATGAGGACAGTGAAAATTTTAGCTTAAAACTCGACATTCAGAAAACTTAGATCATGCATCCAGTCCCAACACTTTATGGCAAATAGGTGGGGAAACAATGGAAAGAGTGAGATACTTTTTTTTTTTTTTTTTGCCTTCAAAAAAAATGCAGATGGTGTCTGCAATCATGAAATTAAAAGATGCTTGCTCCTTGGAAGAAAAGCTAGGACCATCCTAGATAGCATATTAAAAAGCAGAGACATTACTTTGCCAACAAAAGTCCGTCTAGTCAAGGCTATGGTTTTTCCAGTAGTCATGTATGGATGTGAGAGTTGGACCATAAAGAAAGCTGAGCGCCAAAGAATTGATGCTTTTGAACTGTGGTGCTGGAGAAGACTCTTGAGAGTCTGTTGGACTGCAAGGAGATCCAGCCAGTCCATCCTAAAGGAAATCAGTTTGAATATTCATTGGAAGGACTGATGCTGAAGCTGAAACTCCAATACTTTGGCCACCTGATGCAAAGAACTGACTCATTTGAAAAGACCCTGATGCTGGGAAAGATTGAAGGCAGGAAGAGAAGGGGATGACAGAGGATTAGATGGTTGGATGGCATCACCAACTCAATGAATTTGAGCAAGCTTCAGGGGTTGGTGATGGACAGGGAAGCCTGGTGTGCAGCAGCCCATGGGGTAGGCAAAAAGTCGGACACAGCTGAGCAACTGAACTATACTGATATATATGGAGTTTGATCCCTGGTTCTGGAAGATCCCCTGGAGAAGGAAATGACAACTCACTCCAGAAATCTTAGCTGTGAAATCCCGTGGACAGAGAAGCCTGGTGGGCTATGATCCGTGGGGTCACAAAGAGTCAGACACGACTGAAGCAACTTGAGCACAAAGAGAGAGAGAGAGAAGTAAAATGGTGAAATGAATGGGCCAAAATGATGTGTGAATTTCCATTTACTTACTTGCCAAACATCTTTCCAAATAGGACATGTAAACTTTAACTCTTAAGGGTAGTGTATGAGAATGCAGTTTCTCCACTTCCTTCTCAAAATAAATGTAAATAGACTTCCCCAAATGATATATTGACTCTATGGTTTTAACTTGCATTGTTCTGATTATTTCTTATTAGGAATCAGAAATATTTCCTATTATTTTGAATTATTGTTAATTAATGAACACATGAAGTGGCAGATATAACCTTAATTTGAATCTTGAAATACCTCAATTTTCCTTTAAATATAAGAAAGTCTCATTCATTCATTCATTCATTCTTCTACTTCTGTTTACTGAATGTCTTCCAAGTTCCAGACACTGCACGAGTGTCTCTAGTTAGAATGATGCACAGTGGCACTGTTCCCTGAAGGAACATACTATCTCGAGGGAGAAACAGATATGTAAGCAAGCAGTCACAAGGAAATGGCAACCCACTCCAGTATTCTTGCCTGGGAAATCCCGTGGACAGAGGAGCCTGGTGGGCTACAGTCCATGGGGTGGCAGAGTTGGACACGACTGGGAGACTGAGCGCACACTGCAAAGACAGGTAAGTGCTATTTTAGAGGACTCTGAACGGACAGAGGACAGTCATGATGCTACATAGGGATTATCCAGAAAAAATGTGAGGGTAAGGGAGGTGAGATTGATAAAGTCTAGAGAAAAAGAGAACCAGGCATAAGGACAATACACGCAGATGCCTGGAGACCAAGGAGCATAGCCGATTCTCAGTTCTATCATGGAAATATACAGCCTATTTGGGAGCAAAGCTAGATATTGTCTGGTGTTGGATCATGACTCAACTCTTCTGAGTCTCAAGAAGAGTTCTCGATGCCGTTCAGGAGTTTCGGTGGCTCTTGCAAATAGCAAGGATGATTTTTTCTCTGTCCATACCTGTGCTTTATCGCCTTCCTCCCTACTTCTCCTATCAATGAAGCAGGAGTCTGTTCCTCAATGGACCATCTAATCTCAAACAGGGAGAACAGAGGCAAGATTTTTCAGTGGTTTATTCCCACCTATTATTTATTCAAGAGAAGCAGAGGCGAATTATTATTAGTTCAGCAGCTGTATCTTATTAATTCACACAATGCACTAGGATACTATTATCATCGAATGGAAATGATCAGTATATGTTGTTACTTTTGTTCTTCTTTGTAATAGATTTTTCTAATCATAAATAGTCTGATATCTTCTTCTCTCTCCTTTCTCTCTTTTTTTTAAAAAAATGGAACATGGAATAATTGCATATCAAATTTTAGAAATTATTGTAAGTGCTAGAAAGCACCTTGACATTTGTCCCTTAAGAATTCCAGTTTATAGAATTATTACAAGCTACTCTGTCAACCTGTCTGCAACTTTAAACTCTTAAAACCTAAGCTGAGAATTTTGTAGCAAAAATCTTTCACAAAAGCACTGTTCTCTGACTCTAGAAAGTAGCCAGATTGTGGAGTGAAAAGAAAATTAGAGTGTAAAAGTAGAGGGCAGGCATTTATCCATGTTTTTCCCACAGAGTTTCTTCCTAATGAGACATTGTGGTAACCAGGGGGTTGCAAGTTGAGGAAAGGTTAGAGTGTTTATCTTCATTATCAAGAGTCCTGGGGAACTTAATAAGCCTCAAGGCACATGCTGAATGGCTTCTGTCCTACATAATCGAGTGTGCTATACTTCCAACCAAGACAGAATGTATTTTTAAGACATTTCTGTGAATGCATACTATACTTTCAGAGGATTGATTAAGCTTGATACAAGCCCTGTTGTCTGAAAATGTAACATCATTTCTGATAAGAGTTCAGTTTGTCCAATCCAAAAAGGAAGAATCCATTTCATTTTAAATTGATCAATGAATTATGAGATCACAAGCTGAAAACAAGTTCATTATCTTTATCTTAGTAATAATCATGAACAGTCTCTTCTCTGAAATGTGAAGATGATGTGGCCAAGCTATGATCAGTCACTAGAACAACTGTAGTGTCTTCCCTGTAATGATGGTGAGTTCATTGAGAACCAGTCCTCAGTATTTGCTTGTTTCTTTCTGTGTACCATTCTACATGAGTGAGATTGCTGACTCTGGTGAAGCTGTAATCTGAGGCTTACAGTGAAGTTGAAGTTAAATGAGCTTGAGTCTGTAACCGCTTCATGAAAGGTATCATGGACAGATGTTTGCCACATGTTAACACCCAGTTAGGGATTCCATTATTCATAAACATTCTTCTCAGCTGGACAAAAGGGGACAGGTTGACTAGCACTAACAGTGGGTTTATAGATTTTGAGATGATTAGTATGTCTGAGTATTCCAGGCTAAATAAAATTAATTCAAGTTGTCACTGATCAATGCTGTGTCAAAAATCCCTTAAAAATGGGGACATCTGCTTTTTTATCCATCCATCCAAGACATCCATCCATCCACCTACCCACTCATCCCTGCATTCATTCATTAATAGATCACACAAACGTATTGAGTATTTATTCTATGCCAACCATGTGAATGAGCATGCTAAGTTGCTTCAGTCATGTCCTGCTGTTCGCAACCCTATGGGTTGTATCCTGCCTCTGTCCATAGGATTCTCCTGCCTAGAATACTGGAGTGGTTAGCCATTCCCTTCTCCAAGGGATCTTCCTGACCCAGGGATCAACCCTGGGTCTCTTATGTTTCCTACATTGGCAAACAGGTGCTTCACCTCTAGTGCCACCTGGGAAGCCCTGTGCCTTCCGTATGAAGCTACATTAGTACATAAGCATAAACTCTTACCTTCCTGGAACTTCTGAAGGGAGGGGAGGATAAAGAGATTACCAGAGGAAACAGCTGATACAATGGCCAGGACATGTGCAAAAGTAATACATCTTGACGACCTGAAAGAAGTTTGGCAACGCTGGGCTATGGTGTACAAACTAGAAAATCATATTCCTACAAAGGCGTATTCTACTGATCTACAATCAGTTCGATTGCAGTAATGCTGACAGAGTCAAGGTTTTGGGGATTTTCTGATGTGGTAGGCAGTATCCTAAGTGCTTTGTACCTATTAAATCAGAACTTGCCAATCAAGATATGGTCAACAGAATAAGTAACAGCAGCATTACCTTGTGAGCTTGTGAGAAATGAAGAATCTCAAGTTCATCCTAGATCGGATGAATCAGAATCTATGTTTTAACAAAAGCTCAGGTGATTCCTGAATATGTGAACAATTACCAAGAATTAGACCAAGAGATGATGCTGTGAAAGTGCTGCACTCAATATGCCAGCAAATTTGGAAAACTCAGCAGTGGCCACAGGACTAGAAAAGGTCAGTTTTCATTCCAATCCCAAAGAAAGGCAATGCCAAAGAATGCTCAAACTACTGCACAATTGCACTCATCTTACACACTAGCAAAGTAATGCTCAAAATTCTGCAAGCCAGTCTTCAATAGTACATAAGGCATGAACTTCCAGATGTTCAAGCTGGTTTTAGAAAAGACAGAGGAGCCAGAGACCAAATTACCAACATCTGCTGGATCAACAAAAATGCAAGAGCGTTCCAGAAAAACTTCTGCTTTTTGACTACACCAAAGCCTTTGACTGTGTGGAACACAACAAACTGTGGAAAATTCTTCAAGAGATGGGAATACCAGACCACCTGACCTGCCTCCTGAGAAATCTGTATGCAGATCAAGAAGCAACACTTAGAACTGGACATGAAACAACAGACTGGTTCCAAATTAGGAAAGGAGTGCCTCAAGGCTATATATTGTTACCCTGAGTATTTAACTTATATGCAGCATACATCATGTGAAATGCTGGGCTAGATGAAGCACAAGCTGGAATCAAGATTGCTGGGAGAAATATCATTAGATAGGCAGATGACACCACCCTTATGCCAGAAAGTGAAGAGGAACTAAAAAGCCTCTTGATGAAAGTGAAAGAGGAGAGTGCAAAAGATGGCTTAAAACTCAACATTCAGAAAACTAAGATCATAGCATTTGGTCCCACTTCATGGCAAATAGGTGGCGAAACAATGGAAACAGTGAGAGACTTTATTTTCTTGGACTCCAAAATCACTGCAGATGGTGACTGCAGCCATGAAATTGAAAGATGCTTGCTCATTGGAAGAAAAGCTATGACCAACCTAGATAGTGTATTTAAAAGCCAAGACATTACTTTGCCAACAAAGGTCTGTCAAGTCAAAGCTATGGTTTTTTTCAGTAGTCATGTACGGATGTGAGATTTGGATCATAAAGAAAGCTGAGTGCCAAAGAATTGATAGTTTTGAACTGTGGTGTTGAAGACTCTTGAGAGTCTCTTGGACTGCAAGAAGATCCAACCAGTCCATCCTAAAGGAGATCAGTTTGAATATTCATTGGAAGGACTGATGCTGAAGCTGAAACTCCAATACTTTGGCCACCTGATGCGAAGAACTGACTCATTTGAAAAGACCCTGATGCTGGGAAAGATTGAAGGCAGGAGGAGAAGGGGACGGCAGAGGATGAGATGGCTGGATGGCATCACCAACTCAATGGACATAAGTTTGAGCAAGCTCTGGGAGTTGGTGAGGGACAGGGAGGCCTGGCATGCTGCTGTCCATGGAGTCGCAAAGAGTCGGACACAACTGAGCAACTGAACTGAACTGAAGACAAGAGTCGTTTAGTGTTAGCTGTTCACCACAGATCAGGAAAAGAAGCTTCTGTAAGAATGACTATCTTGCCTAAGATCAAAAATTAGCTAATATAGGGGAAGAATTTGTATTTGGAGGTAGAGTCTTTTCTTAAAATATTTGTTTACTTATTTATTTGTCTGCATCAGGTCTTAGTAGCAGCAGGTGGAATCTCTGTGGCGTCATGTGGGATCTTCTGTTCAGTGAGCAGACTCATTAGTTCTGGGCATGGGCACGTGGGATCTTAGTACCTTAATAGATCAGCGATCGAACCTGTGTCCCCTGCATTGCAAAGTGGTTTCCTAACCATTGGACCACCAGGGAAGTCCCGAGACTTAAGGTTATTCAGGTTAAATGAAGTCATCATGACCAGGCCCTAACCCAGTAGGACTGGTTGCTTTTATGCAGAAGTGGAGAAGGCAATGGCATCCCACTCCAGTACTCTTGCCTGGAAAATCCTATGGATGGAGGAGCCTGGTAGGCTGCAGTCCATAGTGTCCCTAAGAGTCAGATACGACTGAGCAACTTCACTTTCACTTTTCACTTTCATGCATTGGAGAAGGAAACGGCAACCCACTCCAGTGTTCTTGCCTGGAGAATCCCAGGGACGGGGGAGCCTGGTGGGCTGCCGTCTATGGGGTCGCACAGAGTCGGACACGACTGAGGTGACTTAGCCGCAGTACTCACAAAGGAAGGGTCACATGAGAACACAGTCATAAGGGATTGCCTGACCATACAGTATTTCTCATTTTCTTTTCATAAGAAACCTATATCCTGCTCAGCATAGTGCCTATAGTAGTAATGTAACGTTAGTCGCTCAGTCGTGTCCAACTCTTTGCGACCCCGGGGACTGTAGACCACTAGGCTCCTCGGTCCATGGGATTCTCCAGGCAAGGACACTGGAGTGGGTTGCCATTCTCTTCTCCAGCGAATCGAACCCAGGTCTCTCCTATTGTAGGCAAGTATACCAGTTTATATCCCCACCAACTGTGTAGAAGGGTTTCTTTTCTTCCACGACCTCCCCGGCATTTATTCTGTGTAGCATTTTTCATTAGGGCCATTCTGACTGCTGCCAGGGGACACCTCGTTGTTCTTTGGATGGGTACTTCTGTAATAATTGGTGATTTGGGACATCTAATCTTATGGTTTTTGAAATGGTGCGAGGACAGTTTATCTGCTGAAATTGGCATCTTGTAAGTCGGCCCTCTTTTGCGGGGCTGTGCTCTGCCCAGGGACATTTTTTTGAGGGCAGGGGATGTTTACAGCCCTGCAGGCCTTGTGAAGAGCAAGTTCTGAGAAGCCGTGGTTTTACAGTTGTAGTTGCATGACACCACCACAAGGAGGCAGCACTTCCTCGTGCCCTACTCTCAGTTCCGTTCAGTTCAGTCGCTCAGTCCTGTCCAACTCTGCGACCACATGAATTGCAGCACGCCAGGCCTCCCTGTCCATCAACAACTCCCGGAGTTCACTCAGACTCACGTCCATCGAGTCAGTGATGCCATCCAGCCATCTCATCCTCGGTCGTCCCCTTCTCCTCCTGCCCCCAATCCCTCCCAGCATCAAAGTCTTTTCCAATGAGTCAACTCTTCCCATGAGGTGGCCGAAGTACTGGAGCTTCAGCTTGAGCATCATTCCTTCCAAAGAAATCCCAGGGCTGATCTCCTTCAGAATGGATTGGTTGGATCTCCTTGCGGTCCAAAGGACTCTCAAGAGTCTTCTCCAACACCACAGTTCAAAAGCATCAATTCTTCGGCGCTCAGCCTTCTTCACAGTCCAACTCTCACATCTAGTTACTGGTGAAAAAGGAGCCAGGGAAAGTCGTGTGCTAGGTGGTAAATGAGTGTGGAATGTGTTAGCACAAACACCAAAAGGCTTGTGCCCCTTTCCTTCGTTCCTCTTACCCTTTACAGTCCACAGAAATAGCATCATCTGCTGAACCTCCCTACTGAGGATGCTGTGAATCTAGGTGAGGCAACTAGGAAAAGAAGAAGGCTGGAGCTGGGAACCCCAACAGCTGGAGATGTAAAGACCAGGGGACTTTTCAAAGCTCTTCCATCCTAGCGTGCGCACCATCCTTGGGCTGCCTTTTGATTGGTTCAGCTATGCTTGCGTGCTAAGTCGCTTCAGTCGTGTCGGACTCTGCAACCCCATGGACTGTAGCCCGCCATGCTCCTCTGTCCACGGGATTCTCCAGGCGAGAATACTGTAGTGGCTTGCCATTCCCTTCTCCAGCGGATCTTCCCTACTAAGTATCAAATCTGTGTCTCTTATGTCTCCTGCATGGACAGGTGGGTTCTTTACCATTAGTGCCACCTGGGAAACCGTCAGATGTAAGAAGGGCTAACTGGATCTGGAGTTTGTGGCGCCATCCGGAGGGGGAACAGGCACTCCAGGCCTAAGGGAGGTTCATTTGCTGCCCATTCCCCCAGCTCCCTCAGCCTTAGGACAGTTCAGCCTTGGGATTGGAGCCTGCAGGGGTCCAGGTTTGTGATACCAGCCCAGATCCCCAAGGCCTGAGGGAATATAGTAGGCTTTGCTTTCTGCCTTTTTTTTTTTAAATTACATTATTATTTCATGTTTGAGTATCGTTTATTTACACTGTTGTTTTTCTTTGCAGTGTCAGCAAATGTGATTTATTTCTAGATATATACTCAGCTATTAATTTCATAATCTTTTTTTAATGAGATTGTGACAGTGTTGAGTACAGTTCCTATGCCCTACAGTAGGTCCATGTTGATTGTCTATTTCATATATATTTGTATGTGTATATTAACTTCAAACTCCTAATTTATTCTTTTCCCCACGTTTCCTCCTTGGGAGCCATCAGCTTGGTTTCTAAGTCCTTGAGTCTCTTTCTCCTTTGGAAAGTAGTGCCTTCCTATCAGATTTTACATTCTACCTGTAGGTAAAATCCTAAGCTATTATCTTTCCTGTCTCACTCAGTTGGCTTACTGCATGGTCACCCTGAGCTCCCCCAAATTGCTGCGCATGGCAGTCTGCCCTGCTATTGTACGTCTGGGTAATATTCCCTTGTCTACTTTACCACAGATTGTTTACCCATTCATCTCTGGATGCACATTTTGGTTGCTTCCGGGTTGTGACTGTTGTCGGTAGCGCTCCAGTGAATGGTAGCGTGCAGTTATCTTCGTGTATTATAATTTTCTGTGGATATATCCAAGAGTGGGATGATCTGATCATAAGGCAGCTCTTTTTTTTTTTTTTTTTTTTTTTGGTAAGAAACCTGTCTACTGGTCTGCGTAGGGCCTGTACCAGATTAAGTTCCAAACAACTGTGTAGGAGTTTACCCCGCCACCCCCCGCCACCCCACCCTCCGCGCCCCCTCCGCCAACGACCTCTGCAGCATTTATTGTATGTAAGGTCTTTGCTGATGGTCATTCTGCCTGCTGTGCGGGGACACCTCGCTGATCTCTGGATGGGCGTGTGCTGCGTGCTTAGTCGCTTCAGTTGTATCAGACTCTTTGCGACCCCGTGGACTGTGCAGCCCACCAGAATCCTCTGTCCATGGGATTCTTCAGGCAAAAACACGTACCCTCCTCTAGGAGATCTTCCCAATTCAGGGATGGAACCCGTGTCTCTTATGTCCCCTACATTGGCAAGTGTGTTCTTTACCTCTAGCGCCACCTGGGAAGCCCCTTGGATGGGTGCATCTCTGTAACTGGTGGTTTAGGGGCATCCAAACTGGTGTTTCTCTTTGAAATGGTGCGAGGACAATGTACGTGCTGAAACTGACAGCTTGTAAGTCGGCCCTTTTTCGAATTATTCTTCTACTGCCCTTGAGGGCGGGGGATATTTACAGCCCTTTGGACCCTCCCTGTGAGGGCTTCCCTGGTAGCTCAGTTGGTAAAGAATCCGCCTGCAATGCAGGAGGCCCCGATTTGATTCCTGGGCAGGGAGGATACACTGGAGAACGGATAGACTACCCACGCCAGTATTTTGGGGCTTCCTTTGTGTGGCTCAGCCGGTAAAGAATCCACCTGCAGTGCGGAAGACCTGGGTTCAATCCCTGGGTTGGGAAGATCCCCTGGAGAAGGGAAAGGCTGGCATTCTGGCCTGAAGAATTCCCAGGCCATGGTGTCACAAACAGTCGGACACGACTGAGCAACTTTCACTTCACTCCACTCTGTGAACAGCAAGTTCTGAGAAGTTTTAAATTGTAGTTGTTGGATATTTCCACAAGGTGACAGCACTTCCTCATGCCCCACTCTGGTTACTGGTGAAAAGGGAACGTCTGTCCTAGGGTATAAGTGAGTGTGGAATGTGTTAGGACAAACGTCGAAAGGCTTGTGTCCCTTTCCTTCATCCCTTTTACCCTTCACAGTCCACACAAACAGCTTCAGCTGCCTAACTTCCTTCCTGAGGGTGCAGTATGCTAGGTGAGCAACTGTGAAAAAAGCCTAGAGCTGGGAACCCAACAACCGGAGATGTGAAGACCAGGGGACTTTTCAAAGCTCTTCCATTCCAGAGGGTACACCATCCTTCAGGTGCCCTACAGTTGGTTCAGCTATAGGAAGAATCAACTGGATCTGGACTTTGTGGTGCCATCCCGAGGGGGCCCAGGCACTCCAGGTCCAAAAGAGGTTCATTTACTGGCATATCCTCTCCAGATCTCACAGCCTTAGGACAGTCCAGCCTTGGGAATGGAGCTTGAATGGGTCCAGGTGTATAACACCAGTCCAGGTCCCCAAGACCTGATGGAATATAGGCAGCTTTGATTTCTGCCCCCCTTTAAAAATTACATTATTATTACATGCTTGAGTATGAAATAGAACTGCTCTTTTTCTTTGAAGTACGCAACAATGTGATTCATCTCTAGATATACATGTGACTGTTCATTTCACCATGCTTTCCTACGAGATTGTGACAGTGTTGCGTATAGTTCCCGTGACCTACCCTATAAATCCACATTGATTATCTATACCATATATTGTTGTGTGTGTATATTAATCTCAACCTCTTTATTTATCCTTTTCCACACATGTTTCCTCTTTGGGACCCATCAGCTTGGTTTCTAAATCTGTGAGTCTCTTTCTGTTTTGGAAATGAGTGCATTCCTATCAAATTTTAGATCCTACCTATCAGTGATATCCTAAGCTGTTATGCTTCTTGTCTCTCTCTCTGTTCACTTATTGCGTGATTATCTCGAGTTTCCCCATCTTATTGCGCATGGCAGTATGTGGTGCTATTTTGTAGCCAAGTGATATTCTATCATATGTATGTTCCACAGGTTGTTTATCCATGCATCTTTGGATGGACATTGATTGCTTCTAGGTCGTGACTATTGTCAGTATAGCTATAATGAATATTGGGATGCAGTTATCTTTGAAAATTATTATTTTTTCTGGATATATTCCAGAAGTGGGATCATCTAATCATAGTTCTCTCTCTTGTTTTGTAAGAAATCCCTCTACTGGTCTGCATAGTGCCTGTACAAGTTTATGTTCTAAACAACTGTGCAGGTTGGTGTGTGTGTGTGTTTCATCCATGATCTCCTCCGCATTTATTGTATGCAGAGTTTTTGTTAATGGCAATTCTTACTGCTTCTAAGGGACACTTTGTTGATCTTTGGATGGGTACTTCTCTAACAATGATTTGGGGGATCTACTCTGCTGTTCTTCTTTGAAATGGTGCAAGTATAATGTTCTGCTGAAACTGGCATTTTGGAAGTCCGCCATCTTTACCTTCTTATTCCACAGCCTTGCCCCGGGGTATTTCTTGAGGGCAGGGAATGTTTACAACCTCTACAGGCCTGGGGAATAGCAAGTTCTGAACATCAGTGGTTTTAAAGTTGCAATTGCGAGATGTGTCCACAGGACGGCAGCACTTCCTCATACCTTACTCTAGATACTGGTGAAAAGGGAGACAGGGAAAGTCGTGTCCTGGAGAGCATGTAAGTGTGGAATGTGCCCACAGAAACACCCGAAGGTTTGTGTCCCTTTCCTTTATCCCTCTGACACTTTACAGCCCAGAAAAACATCATCATCTGCCAAATCTTCCCACTGAGGATGCTGTATACCAGGTGGGCAACTGTGAAAAAACGGAGGCTGGAGCTGGGAACCCCAACAGCAGGACATGTGAAGACCAGGAAGCTTTTCAAAGCTCTTCCATTCCAGAGGGTGCACCAGCCTTCGGGTGCCCTGCACTTGGTCCAGGTGTAGGAAGAGTCAACTGGATCTGGACTTTGTGGTGCCGTCAGGAGGGGGACCAGGCACTCCATGTCCAAGAGGGAATTCATTTTCTGGCACATCCTCTCCAGGTCTCTTAACCTTAGGTCAGTCCAGCCTTGGGAACGAAGCCTGCATGGGTTCAAGTTTGTGACATCAGCCTAGGTCCACAAGGCCTGAGTGAAATATAGTGAGCTTTTCTTTCTTCTTAAAAAAAAAAAATGAATTGCTGCTTTTGAGTTAGTGATTTATCACATTTGCATCTTTAAGACTCCATTACTTCTAAACCATAAAAGTAAGTAAAGTTGCTCAGTCGTGTCCGACTCTTTGCAGCCCCATGGACTGTAGCCTACCAGGCTCCTCCCTCCATGGGATTCTCCAGGCAAGAGTACTGGAGTGGGTTGCCATTTCCTTCGCCATCTCAACCATAAAGGACAGTCCCTTTTTCTGTTTTTTTTCCATCTTCTGGAGGCCAGTCACATCCCTTGGCTCACTCACTGCCTCTTCCTCCTTCAAAGGCGACCAGGCTGGCCTGAACACTTCTGCTGCCATCTTTTTCTCTGTATTCTACATTTACGACTTCCTCTGATACATTGGAAAAACTTGATAATCGTGGTTAGTCTTTCAAGTTTGAGGTTGGCTGATTACCACACTTAATTTTCCTTTGCCATGTAAGGTACCATACTCCTATGTCTGGGAATTAGGCCATGGACATCTCTGGGGGAACATCATTGTACCTACTGTAAATAGATAGATGGAAAGATAGATAGATAAAATTAGATAATTTGACACATAGATCAGTAGCAGAGAGCTATTCTTTCTTCAGAACATATTTGTGAGGCAGGTATCAGTGGTTTTATGAGTGGGGCATATTCAAGATTTAGGCAGTATAGAGCAAGTAATTTATTAGGTTTTAATTTTGGCCATCAGAATAGCAGACGCAGATTCCTGGAAGCTGGTTATAGAGGCAGGAAGGGACCTTTATGAAAGGGACAAAGCAGAGGTCAAGAATACAACGGAGGGCGAGAAGCAGCTCTAGCAGATCAGAAGGTCCTTCTGGTAGATACTGATAAAAATGTGGCCAGGAAGTATGATACAGTTCTGCTCACTCTTACAGTTAGACAGGGAATTCTAATGTTATGCCCAAGTCGCAAAATCTCCCAGTGACCACCGGGGAGCCGGTATCCGATGCAAAAGCAAGAGAGTTTTTATTACCAAGCTTGAGCTGGGGCTCCCACCGTTACTGATGCAGCGGCTAAGGAGAGGAGCCCCGAGTTTTGTGTTACACTGCTTATATAGGGAATATTCAGGTAAAAGGGTAAAAAGGGGGTGTTCAGGCTGAAGGACAACTGATTGGTTACCTTCTTCTATAGGGTTGTGGGTGGATTCCTGATTGGTTTTTACTTTCAAGGTGAATCACAAGTTCCTGAACGTAAAGTCAGGAGGTTTAACCTGAGGGCCGATTGGCTCGTGAGCAGTGGGGCAAGGTTGGGTAATATCCAAAGTCTAAGTCTGTTTGCCTGGAACTTTACAAAATGGAGTTCTTTTACAAGATGGAGTAGCTTAGGCTCTCCACTAATTTAAAACAAACCCAAATATATGGTATGTGAATTATCCTGGGGATTCAGAAAACATGCTGACAATCAGTAGAGGATTGGTTAGAATCATAACACATGACATCACCACGTTTATAGGACAAAAATTGTCAAATACAAGCAGTTTGCTGTGGTTCACCCTGAAAGCCTGTAGAGAGAGGGTCATCATTAGTAACGGTGGTGGGAGGTGACGAGAAGGTGGGGGGATTTTGTCGAACGTCATTCTCTAAAATTACCACAAGAGGGCGGTAAGGAATCATGCTTTATCTACAGAAGACGACAGAATGGCTTTTTTTCCTTTACACACAAAAATTATTTGTAAAATGTGTTATAAAATGGAGCATTGAAAACTGGGGGTTTTCCTCACTTATATTTTCTTACTCATGTTTAAAATAGCACTGTTGGAATCCTCAGAGTGTACCGGGTGCTAACTGGACATCGTTCATGCAGAGACCACCACGTAAAAACACGCTTCTCCATTTTCCATATGTGTGTCTGGGCACACTTAAAATGTAACAGATTTCATACATAAATTATAAGCACCTCATCACTGTCAAACTTCTAATCTACGATGAGAAATTAAAAAGAATTTTGAATGGAGAAATCTCTATGTTAAGTCCATTTCCCCTTCCTGTTTATGAAATGAAATATTGAAGTGAACTTAAAGGGAGTAGACTCGTGGCTCATGCTCAAAGGTAAGTCAAGCCTCTACTGTTTACTGTTCCTACTGACCTTGATCAAATTGCTCAACTCTGCTGGGAACTGAATTGTGTATCTAGAGGATTAAGCAGTGCCACCCAGCATTTTGGAGTTAGACACACCTACCATCACTTGCTATGGCATTGATACTGTGTCCTTTTTAATTAAAATGGCAACCTCCATTCCGCAAAGGGAAGCCTCAGAGGCTCGAAAACCTGGTTATTCTATCCTTTTTGTATTGATTTCCCCTTTTCCCCCATTTCTCTTTTTTATAACAAAAATTGACTAGCTTCTTAATGGGGATATATTTAATTTCTCTAGCATCTTCTGAGTCTTCTTCCTTACTGTTTGTGCACATGTGTGTCTATCTATGTGTGGGTCTAGGTCCATGTGTGTATCTTACTGTGTACATGGGTTCTTGCCTAAGGCATGCCCATGCACCTCTGTGTTCATGCTGCTGTTCATGTTAGCTGCACGTGTGCGTGTGTGTGTTGCATGTGTGAGTGTGCTTGAGTGTGTGTCTATATGAAGTATGTGTGTGCATGGACATAGTGTGCTAGGTATCAAAGTGTTTACATTCATGTGTGTGAGGGTAAGTGTGCATTGTGGTCAGTTCACATGTGATGTGTGTGCACAGGTATGTGCTGGTATGTGTATTTGTGTACATGCGCATGTTCTTGATTTGCATGTCTGTGTATATTTGTGGCATTTTGGTGGGTAGGCAGGGAAACTCAAATTACATTTGTGTGTGTATGCACAAAAGGATAAGAAGCTAGACATTGTCATCATCGGACTGTTCATAATTCGACACCTTTATCCGAGCATGAGAGGGTGGTGTGCGGTCTTCACCCATCTGTGGGTTCACAGGAAATGCTTTGAAATCTAGTGGCTGGAACTAGTACAGATTTAGCCTTTGCTCTCTTTCCACCATGGAACTCCTTTTTACTCTGTTGTGTGAGAACCATTTTAAGTCCCAGTAACACTCCCCTTAATCTTCATTTCTGCTGTGAAATTTGTAGTTGAAACTAAGAGAGCTTTAGAATAAGAACACAGGTGATTCATCAGTGGGTGAGGAGAAGGTATTTGTTCCGTTACTTAATAGTCTTACTTTGGCATTTTACAGTTTTTGCTCTTAGATGATATGAGGAACTGTGAGTCTTCAGAAAAGAAAGGTGCAAGCTATCCTTTGAATTGGTCATTTCACTAACACAGTATTTGATTAACCTCAACAGATTCTTGAATAGAAACATTTTCAGCTTATTTTTTAAGGCTCCATTTATGGCAGGAGACACAGGAGATTCAGGTTCAATCCCTGGGTCAGGAAGATCCCTTGGAGGAGGGAGTGGTGAGACAGCAAGGTGTCCCCTGGCCTTGCTGGGAGAATCCCTAGGACAAAAGAGCCTGGCAGGGTCCAGGGGTCCATGGGGCTGCAGAGTCAGACACAACTGAGCATGATTTATGCCTCTCTGATAAAGAACACTCAGTATTCTTTTTCAGGAGAACACACTGATCATAGTAAACACCCTCTTCCAACAACACAAGAGATGACTCTACACACGGATGTCATCAGATGGCCAACACTGAAATCAGATCAATTATATTCTTTACAGCCAAAGATGGAGACACTCTATACAGTCAGCAAAAACAAGACCTGAAGCTGATGGTGGCTTAGATCATGAGACACTTATTACAAAAGTCAGGCTGAAATTGAACAAAGAGAGGAAAACCACTAGGCCATTCAGGTATGACATAAATCAAATCCCTTATGATTAGACAGTGAAGGTAACGAATAGATTCAAGGGACTAAATCTGATAGACAGAGTGCCTGAAGAACTATGGACAGAGGATCATAACATTGTATAGCAGGCAGTGATCAAAACTATCCCAAAGAAAAAGAAATGCAAGAAGGCAAAGTGGTTGTCTGAGGATGCTTTACAAATAGCTGAGGAAAGAAGAAAAGTGAAAGGCAAGGGAGAAAGGAAAAGATATACCCAACTGAATGCAGAGTTCCAGAGAATAGCAAGGAGCGATAAGAAAGTCTTCTTAAGAGAACAATGCAAAGAAGTAGAGGAAAATAATAGAATAGAAAAGACTAGAGATCTCTTCAAGAAAATCTGAGATATCAGGGGAATATTTCATGCAAGGATGGGCATGATAAAGGAAAGAAACAGTAAGGACTTAACAATAGCAGAAGAGATTAAGAGGTGGCAAGAATACACAGAACTATACCAAAAAAAAAAAAAAAATCTCAAGGACCCGGATAACCACAGTGGTGTGGTCACTCACCTAGAGCCAGACATAGTGAAGTGTTAAGTCAAGTTGGCCTTAGAAAGCACTACTATGAACAAAGCTAGATGGAATTCCAGCTGAGCTATTTCAAGTCCTAAAAGATGATGCTGTGACAGTGCTGCACTCAGTACGTCAGCCAATTTGGAAAACTCAGCAGTGGCCACAGGACTGGAAAAGGTCAGTTTTTATTCCAGTCACAAAGATGGAGAATGCCAAGGGATGTTCAAACTATTATACAATTGCATTCATTCTATATCCTAACAAGGTTATACTCAAAATCTTTCAAGCTAGGTTTCAGCAATATATGAACCAAGAACTTCCAGATGTTCAAGCTGGATTTAGAAAAGGCAGGGAAACCAGAGATCAAATTGGATCATAGAAAAAAGCAAGAGAATTCCAGAAAAACATCTATTTCTGCTTCATTGACCATGCTAAAGCCTTTGACTATATGGATCACAACAAACTATAGAAAAGTCTTAAAGAGGTGGGAATAGCAGACCACCTTACTTGTCTGCTTTGAAACCTGTAGGTGGATCAAGAAGCAACAGTTAGAAGCAGCCATGGAGCAACAGACTGGTTCCAAGTTGGGGAAGAAGTACGTCAAACCTCTATGTCGCCACCCTGCCTATGTAACGTATATGCAGAGTACATCATGTGAAATGCTGGGCTGGGATGAGTCACAACCTGGAATCAAAAGAGCTTTTTGATGAGGGTAAAAGAGGAGAGTGAAAAGGTTGGCTTAAACACCGTGTTCAGAAAACTAAGATCATGGCATCAGATCCCATTGCTGCTGCTGCTGCTAAGTCACTTCAGTCGTGTCCGACTCTGTGCGACCCCATAGATGGCAGCCCACCAGGCTCCCCTGTCCCTGGGATTCTCCAGGCAAGAACACTGGAGCCCATTACTACATAGCAAATAGAAGGGGAAAATATGGAGACAGTGACAGATTTTATTTTCTTGGGCTCCAAAATCACTGAGGGTGGGCACTGCAGCCAGGAAATTTAAAGATGCTTGCTCCTTGGAAGGAAAGCTATGAGAAAACTATACAGCACGTTAAAAAGCAGAGACAGAACTTTGCCAACAAAGGTCCATCGAGTCAAAGCTAGCTTTTCCAGTAGTCATGTATGGATGTGAGAGGTGGACCGTAAAGAAGACTGAGTGTTGAGGAATTGATGCTTTCAAATTGTGATGCTGGAAAAGACTCTTGAGAGTCCCTTGGATCACAGGGAGATCAAACCAGTCAATCCTAAAAGAAATCAACCTTGAATATTCACCAGAAGGACTGATGCTAAAGCTGAAGCTCCAATACTTTGGCCACCTAATGCAAAGAACACATTCACTGGAAAAGATCCTAATGCTGGGAAAGATTGAAGGCAGGAAGAAAAGGGGTGACAGAGGATGAGATGGTTAGATAACATCACCGACTCAATGAATGTGAAATAGACCAAACTCTGGGAGACAGTGAGGGACAGGGGAATCCTGTGTGCTGCAGTCCATGGGATCGTGAAGAGTCAGATACAACTTAGAGATTGAACCACAACAACAAATTATTCTTTAGCAAAAATGCCAGAATAGAGCTTGCAAGTCCTTTTTCTTGGAAAGAATTTTCTTCGCTCCTAGTTAAGCTAGCTTTCCAAATTAGCTTTTGTTAGTTGAAGAATTGTTTTGTTTTATTTTGTTTTTTTAAAAAGGCAATGGCTTTGTAGTCAAAGGGGTCCCTCTGGAAAAACCACATATTTGGTTAATCCCCTAATCTTTGAAACTATTTATTCATGACATCATATGAACACCCACAATATTTTGGTCAGCCTTGTAGAATAAGGAGTTAGATTATTATTTTTTTTTAACCGTATCCCACACACCAACAAGTTATGTAGTGAGTTTGCTATAAACTTGCTGTCATTGAAATTTTATGAAGAAAACTTTCAAAAAACTAGTATTATTCAGCCAGGTTATATTTGAAACATGTTGGTGTAGATGATTTTCTGCAAAGAACTATGATACTTCAATTCCACATTGCCAAATATAGTGAGTGTTCTGCTTCTGAAGAAGAACACTGAAGCTCCTGAATGTAAATATTCAGTACTTACTGACGTCATGAGAGACAAGATTTGAGGAATAAGATGCTGCTTAACTACCTGAAGTTTCTAGAAACGGACAAGATTTTCAAACTTTACTCAAAAGGAGCAGAGAAGTTGAGGTCATATTTTAGTTCATATTCTATAGGGGTATGAGTTCTCTCTTTGAAGAAAATGCAGGCAGATTATGTTTCTTAGTTGACACTGTCAAAACCGAACGTTAGAAATGCGACTAACGTGATCAAGAATTGATCGACAGGCCACTTCCATCACGAAGCTGATTGATTTTTCTAGTTCCGTGGCTACTCTCTCTATTCTTCTGATTTGGATTTCTTGATTTATCTTTCCAGATATCTTCTACTTTCGATTATTTCATCCATGATCCCATATTTTTCTTACCCACTTGGGCCTATAGCTAACCTGATAGGGTGATCTCTACTGCTTACGTGGTTTAAAGGACACCTTTCAGATCTATATGCATTTTCCAAACTCAGTTTAAGTCAACTGATGTTGATCAGTTTCCTGTATGTAAAATACAGCTTCAGATTTTGAAGATACACAATGACGGTTTTCTTCCCTATACTTAATTTAGTTATAGCCCCTTAGGCATGTCCACAAAACCTAGTCAATCTACGGCTTCCCATGAATTATCTCACCATGAGACTCAGTTGCTCAGTGGACTGCTCAAGTGCAAAAGCAAAAACAAAATATTTTTAATAAAAGAAGAAATTCTCCGTTTACTTCACCACTCTTGAGGTAGCCTACTCTTATGATATCAGCTTCATGTTTACACAGCTTAGCTGATAAAGCGAGAATGATAGTGAATTATTCATAGCAAGTGTGTGTTTTTGTGTTCTTTCAGTCCTAGCTAATTAATTGTACTGTAATTGTTACTGCATCCACGTGGAACCATGACCTTATGTCTCACTGAGCCCAGTTCTTTAAAGAGTTGTGCAGTCTTCCCTACTCAAACTCACTCTTCTACTTTAGGAATGGAAAGAACAAGGGGAAATTATGCTAAAGGTTGTAGCAATAAAGTTTGGTGTCATTCCTGATTGCAGATATGTCCTGGGTAAGACAGACACATTCACGAATAAGATGCAGAGATAAGTGTGTAGAGACCCATGAGTGATTTTTACACACATGAACAACTTGCCTAAAATTGTCCTTTCGTTTTCCAGCCTTGGTGTGTGTGTGGTGCTCAGTCGTTCAGTCATGTCTGACTCTTTGCGACCCCACGAACCGTAGCCTACCACGCTCCTCTGTCCATGGGATTTTCTAGGCAAGATTACTGGAGTCGGTGGCCATTTCTTTCTCCAGGGGATCTTCCCTATCCAGAGATTGAACCCAAGTCTCCTGCATTGGCAGGCAGATTCTTTCCCACTGGTGCTAACTGGGAAGCCCTTACTTCAGCCATGTTTACTTTGTACCACTTATCTTCAACAAATTCTACTTAATCACCATCTGTTGAGTGGGGGAAACTGTGGTAAGTTCTAGGCAGATGCTAATACAGTTGGGTGAACATGTATACAATAGTTAAGACCAAGCATTGAGTGAGAAGCTAAATAAAGGAATGCAGGGTTTCTCAGACATGGAAACTCTTGTTTACCTTTCATTGATCCTTGCATGTAACTGATACTTATGGGCCCATAGTGGAACTGTTTTTTTGATGATGTGTTTCTTGTTGGCCCTCTGGGCCCTGTCTGCCTGTGTGGTATTTTGGTGCCTGCCTACTCTCCTCCTTGAATCTTCCACATACCTTCTTGTCTGGACCTTTGCTAACTATTTGCTATTTGAAATAGTTAGCTGGAATCTTGAGCCAGGACTTGCATGACCAAGTGATTCTGTGTTGTCTGTTATCAACTTCAAATTTAGGGCACTCCATATAAAAGGCTGAACCACTCAATTATTTAACCACTCCAATTTTCAAGAAAAATCATGAGCATTTATTAACTTTTAGGTCGTGCCACAAAAAGGGGATCCCCTTCAGTAGAAGACATTTCCTACCTGGAAAATGAACAGAAGGGCAAGGAAACTGTTAATTTTCAAATTTCCAAAAGATCACCTGGCTTGAGCACTAAAAACCTGTGTTATACGTAAAAACACAGTCTTAAAATCTCTAAAATGATCTCAAACTTGAAAAGTATTCAGTGAATGATTTCTGATGATGTCAGTGGATATTTGACAAAGACCATTCTATTTTTTTTAGATGGCCAAAACCTGTTCTATTAGCTCAACATGGAATCAGTTCAGTCCAGTCCAGTTCAGTTCAGTTCAGTTCAGTTGCTCAGTCCTGTCTGACTCTTTGCAACCCCATGAATCACAGCATGCCAGGCCTCCCTGTCCATCACCAACTCCTGGAGTTTACCCAAACTCATGTCCATCGAGTCGGTGATGCCATCCAGCCATCTCATCCTCTGTCATCCCCTTCTCCTCCTGCCCCCAAACCCTCCCAGCATCAGGGTCTTTTCCAATGAGTCAACTCTTCGCATGAGGTGGCCAAAGTATTGGAGTTTCAGCTTTAGCATCATTCCCTCCAAAGAACACCCAGGACTGATTTCCTTTAGAATGGACTGGTTGGATCTCCTTGCAGTCAAGGGACTCTCAAGAGTCTTCTCCAACACCAAAGTTCAAAAGCATCAATTCTTCGGCACTCAGCTTTCTTCACAGTCCAACTCTCACATCCATACATGACCACAGGAAAAGCCATAACCTTGACTAGATTGACTTTTGTTGGCAAAGTAATGTCTCTGCTTTTGAATATGCTATCTAGGTTGGTCATAACTTTCCTTCCAAGGAGTAACCCTCTTTTAATTTCATGGCAGCAGTCACCATCTGCAGTGATTTTGGAGCCCCCAAAAATAAAGTCTGACACTATGTCCAGTGTTTCCCTATCTATTTCCCAATGAAGTGATGGGACCGGATGCCATGATCTTAGTTTTCTGTATGTTGAGCTTTAAGCCAACTTTTTCACTCTCCCCTTTCACTTTCATCAAGAGGCTTTCTAGTTCTTCACTTTCTGCCATAAGGGTGGTGTCATCTGCATATCTGAGGTTATTGATATTTCTCCCGGAAATCTTGATTCCAGCTTGTGCTTCTTCCAGCCCAGCGTTTCTCATGATGTACTCTGCATAGAAGTTAAATAAGCAGGGTGACAATATACAGCCTTGACGTACTCCTTTTCCTATTTGGAACCAGTCTGTTGTTCCATGTCCAGTTCTAACTGTTGCTTCCTGACCTGCATATAGGTTTCTCAAGAGGCAGGTCAGGTGGTCTGGTATTCCTATCTCTTTCAGAATTTTCCACAGTTTATTGTGATCCACACAGTCAAAGGCTTTGGCATAGTCAATAAAGCAGAAATAGATGTTTTTCTGTAACTCTCTTGCTTTATCAATGATGCAGCAGATATTGACAATTTGATCTCTGGTTCCTCGGCCTTTTCTAAAACCAGCTTGAACATCTGGAATTTCATGGTTTATGTATTGCTAAAGCCTGGCTTGGAGAATTTTGAGCATTACTTTACCAGCGTGTGAGATGAGTGCAATTGTGTGGTAGTTTGAGCATTCTTTGGCATTGCCTTTCTTTGGGATTGGAATGAAAACTGAACTTTTCCAGTGCTGTGGCCACTGCTGAGTTTTCCAAATTTGCTGGCATATTGAGTGCAGCACTTTCACAGCATCATCTTTCAGGATTTGAAATAGCTCCACTGGAATTCCATCACCTCCACTAGCTTTGTTCATAGTGATGCTTCCTAAGGCCCATCTGATTTCACATTCCAGGATATCTGGCTCTAGGTGAGTGATCACACCATTGTGATTTTCTTGGTCATGAAGGTCTTTTTTGTACAGTTCTTCTGTGTATTCTTGCAACGTCTTCTTAATATCTTCTGCTTCTGTTAGGTCCATACAATTTCTGTCCTTTATTGAGCTCATCTTTGCATGAAATTTTCCCTTGGTATGTCTAATTTTCTTGAAGAGATCTCTAGTCTTTCCCATTCTGTTGTTTTCCTCTATTTCTTTGCATTGATCACTGAGGAAGTCTTTCTTATCTCTCCTTGCTATTTTTTGGAACTCTACATTCAGATGGGTGTGTCTTTGCTTTTCGCTTCTCTTTTTCACAGCTATTTGTAAGGCCTCCTCAAACAGGCATTTTGCTTTTTTGCATTTCCTTTCCATGGGGATGGTCTTGATCCCTGTCTCCTGTACAGTGTCATGAACCTGTGTCCATAGTTCATCAGGCACTCTATCAGATCTAGTCCCTTAAATCTATTTCTCACTTCCACTGTATAATCATAAGGGATTTGATTTAGGCCATACCTGAATGGTCTAGTGGTTTTCCCTACTTTCTTCAATTTAAGTGTGAATTTGGCAATAAAGAGTTCATGATCTGAGCCATAGTCAGCTCCCAGTCTTGTTTTTGCTGACTGTATAGAGCTTCTCCATCTATGGGTGCAAAGAATATAATCAATCTGATTTCAGTGTTGACCATTTGGTGATGTCCATGTGTAGAGTCTTCTCTTGTGTTGTTGGAAGAGTGTGTTGGCTATGACCAGTGCGTTATCTTGGCAAAACTCTATTAGTCTTTGCCCTGCTTCATTCCGCGTTCCAAGGCCAAATTTGCCTGTTACTCCAGGTGTTTATTGACTTCCTACTTTTGCATTCCAGTCCCCTATAATAAAAAGGACATCTTTTTTGGGTGTTAGTTCTAAAAGTTCTTGTAGGTCTTCATAGAACCATTCAACTTCCACTTCTTTAGTGTTACTGGTTGGGGCATAGGCTTTGATTACCTTGATATTGAAGGGTTTGCCTTGGAAATGAACAGAGATTATTCTGTCATTTTAGAGATTGCATCCACATACTGCATTTCAGACTCTTTTGTTGACCATGATGGCTACTCCATTTCTTCTAAGACTATGGAACAAATGGCATCAAACAAAAGAATTGTAGTGGTTGGAATTACAAGAATTAAAACAAAGTGCCATTTTACGACATCAGTTCAGTTCAGTTGCTCAGTTGTGTCCGACTCTTTGTGACCCCATGAATTGCAGCACGCCAAGCCTCCCCGTCCATCACCAACTCCCAGAATTCACTCAAACTCACATCCATCGAGTCGGTGATGCCACTCAGCCATCTCATCCTCTGTCGTCCCCTTCTCCTCCTTCCCCCAATCCCTCCCAGCATAAATTTATGCAAATTAGTATCATTAATAACATATTCTAGAACTACTTAAATGGGTAGCTAATAATTATTTCGATTTTTCAGCTTTTAAAATGGTGCCTCTAAGGTAATAGCAGATGCTTTATAAGAGTTCGCGTTCCTCGAGCAGTGTGATATAACTCCATTGAGTAGACAGCGCCCTGTTAAAGGCCACCGCAGCTATTGCTGCACGATCATGAACTCCAAAGGAGTGCCTTCTAAATGAATGAAATTGTGCTGCAGAATAATTCTGCCCATTTCTCCCAGGCTCCATGTGTGCTTTTTAAAATTTCAGGAACCCAATCCTAATAAGCTGCTAGGAACTCAACTTCATTACACAGTTAAGGTCACCAATTTTGCCTGAGAATGACATATAAAACCTCTCATCTGAGCAAAATGAGGCAGATTAATGTTGCATAAAACATATACAGTCTGGATTACAAAATCACCAAAGCTATCTCTTGAATAGAAAAGTCATCCTTCTTTCGCTGTCTGTAATTGAAAGAAAAATTTCCCTATGGCCTAATATTTCTTACTCTTACTAAAAGAAAATTTTGCATAGTAGAAGTAAACCTTGGCATAGGGAAATTTTAGTAAATATTGGTTTTTGTGCTTGCTCAGTCATGTCTGACTCTTTGCAACCCCATCGACTCTAGCCCACCAGGTTCCTCTGTCTTTGGAATTCTCCAGGCAAGGATACTGGAGTGGGATGCCATTTCCTCCTCCAGGGGATCTTCCTGACCCAGGGATCAAACCCACGTCTTTTGCATCTCCTGTTTTGGCAGGCAGATTCTTTACCACTGCACTACCTGTTTGCTGGCTAGGAAACACAAGTATTACTTACCATTTTGATGAACCCAGTTGCATTTGCACATTTTATCTTCAAAACTGAAGTACAATTTTTCCTAAGATTTTCCAAATAAATTGATGAGATTCATTGGAGTTGAAAAAGTAAAATAAAATCAGTTTCAGCAAATAATTAGTTTCAAGTAAAACGCTGAAAATGGTTGACATGCTTGCAATGTACGTGTCCACCTGGGAAGCTGGCTGCGTGGAATGCCAGCTGGCCTGTGACTGATCTCTTTGTCTTTCATTTCTTCCTCTTCTGCAATCCTTCTCTTAATCCTCTTCAAATACAGTGTTTATCCTGTCACTCTTATACTTAAAATCTTTCAACTCTACTTAAGGTGCATATTCTTGAGCTTCCACTTGTATGCTTAATATATCTTTCCAACAAGAGGATTGGTCTGGATGATCCACCCGTAAAGGGTGCATAGGGTAAGTACAGATACTTAGGAGTTGTGCCATATTGAAATCCACACACCCTGACAAGCCACTGCAACCTTAGCTTTCCCAGTCTTCAGGAGCAGGAAGGATAATGGGAGAGTATGCAGGATAATGGCAGTAACAGCCTCCCCACTCTGGCCTTCCTCTCTGGGGAGTTTATAACAAGCACGTAAATGCTTCCTGCCGGCAAGCCGCTATAGGGGGTGAAAAGGCTTCACAATTCCGTAAAGAGGATTATCAATTCTTGAATAATCAGGAGCTGATCATTGTAAAAACAGTGCCTTGAGGCAGAGTTCAAATGCCACTCAAAACAGGAATGAAGCCAGTATTCTTATACCCATGCCTTAAAATTATATATATATACATATAAGTATAATTGATTAAATGTTGTGTTAGTTTCAGGTATACAGCAAAGTGAATCAGCTGCGGTGGTAGTTTAGTCGCTAAATTGTTTCTGACTCCTTTGAGACCCCATGGAGTGTAGCACATCAAGCTCCTCTGTCCAAGGGACTTCCCAGGCAAGAACCCTGGAGTGGGTTGCCATTTCCTCCCCCAGGGGATCTTCCTGACCCAGGAATCAAACTCGTGTCTCCTGCACTGCCGGCAGATTCTTTACCACTGAGCCACCAGGGAAACAGGCATACATATATCCACTCTTTTTTTAAGTTCTCTTCCTACACAGGCCTTTATAGAGTACTGAGTAGAGTTCCCTGTGCTGTACAACAGGCCTTTATTATTTATCTATCTTATATATAGTAGTATGCATACATCAATCCCAATTTCCCAGTTTGCATTTCCCCATCCCCTGGTAACCATAAGTTTGTTTTCTACATCTGCGACTCTACTTCTGTTTTGTAATTAAGTTCATTTGTACCTTTTTTAGATTCCACATATAAGCCTTGATATTTGTCTTTCTCCAACTTAGCTTTACCCAGTGTGACTCTAAGTCCATCCTATGTTTCTGCAAATGGCATATTTTGTTCTTTTTTGTAACTGAATAATATTCTATTGTATACATGTACCACATCTACTTAATTCATTCCTCTGTTGATGGGCATTTAGTTTGCTTCCATGTCCTGGCTGTTGTCCTTGCTGGTGGGAATGTAAATTGGTGCAGCCACTGTGAAGAACAGTATGGAGTTTCCTTAAAAAACTAAGACTAGGACTACCATATGTGCCAGAAATCCTACTCTTAGGCATATACCCAGAGAAAACCATAATACCCATGTTTTCTGAGAGGCAGTATTGCTTGGTATTAACAGAGTAGACTTCATTAGCACACTGCATGGGTCTGAATCAAAGCTCCAACTTGAACTGGTTATTTGTCCTTGAACAAGTTATTTAAACTCTACTCAGTTTCCTCATTTGTTTCACTTTGATTATAATGATAGCTGTGTAACAGTGAATATATGTAAAATGCGTAGAACAGAGCCGGCACATAGGAAGTAGTACACGTTATTTGCTGTTATTGTAAAAGATTGATTCACTGCATAGTATGGTCTAGGAGCTGTGCTAGAAACAAGGGGTAAAATGGGGAGGGATTTGGCTATCCTGTCCTAAAGATTCCTAAGGAATGAAGCGCTTGACCTGTAATGAAGCACTTACAGGTTAAGGTGGTAAATGCTGTGATGAAGGTGGATACAGGATGCTTTGGAAGCTCAGGACAGGGGTGCTGAAAGCAGGCTTTTAGGGAAGACTTACAGGGAAGGACTGTCTGAGTGTGACTTGAAGGCAGATTTGCCAGAATGCTAAGGGAGCACCCTGATGGAAAAGCCCCTGATGCTGGGGAAAATTGAGGGCAGGAGGAGAAGGGGACAACAGAAGATGAGATGGCTGGATGGCATCACCAACTCAATGGACATGAGTTTGAGCAAGCTCCGGGACATGGTAAAGGACAGGGAAGCCTGGTGTGCTGTAGTCCACGGGGTCTCAAAGAGTTGGACACGACTGAGCAACTGAACAAAAACAACAAAGGAAGCACCAGCTTCCCAACCCCTCCCTTAGTAAGGTGCCTGGAAATTCGAGGGGTGTACCAGCAGGGGAGGAAATCCAGGAAACAGTCAGATATCATTTCCACTTCAACATTGCTAGTAACTTGTCTAGAGAGATTCTGGTGGACAGTGGCCTGGATCTCAAGTCTGAAGTTATTCATTTTGGTTTATTTTCTTATACTTAATATTCACTTCCAATATACCTGTTGTATTTACAGTTTTATATTTTTTCTTAAAATAGCCCCTCCAATCTATATAAGCTTCAGGTCCCACAAAATCTCTGTCTACTTCTACCCCTGAAACAAATAGCTTTCATTTAAGCTGGAGGTCCCAGGGGTTGAAGTTGGTAAACAAGCCTTTGTTGTCATGGTTTGGTCGCTAAGTTAGGTCCAACTCTCTCTTTGCAACCCCATGGACTGCTTAAAGGAAGAGATACAACCTTAGGCCAAAGCTCCAAGTTGAAAGAGCTCAGAGCTTTGGGTATCCCTGCTCAAGAACTTAATTGTGCAGAGATTTGGATCCTTGCTTTATTTAACGCTCAATTCACCTTCTCTTGACTTCTTCCTGTCTTTCACCTTTGGAAGTCATACAGAGAGCAGGCTCACAATATGTGGTTTCATGTTTTACAAGCAGCACTGAAGCTTAAAGAGAGAGATCATGAGGCAGTGTCTCCTTAGATATCAGTTGAACAAAAAATCTTCCCCAGATTTTTACACTGAACACCACAATAGGTAATAAAAGGATCTGTCTAGGTATATACAATAATATACAATATGTACAATAGTGTATATACAGTAAAATTTCTATGCCTTAGTCATTCTTAAAATAGGCCAGAATGAAATATTAGAAAAGCCCATTGTTCACATGAGTCCGTTATTTTTGTTTATGCCCATAATGGCATTTTAAATATGGGAAACTTGAATGCACGCATTTTAATCAGTATACTACCTAATGTATAAAATTATTTTTTAGAAGGGAACAAGGAAAAATGATATGCAAATACTAAAATCTTCATAATGGGGTAAACTTTAAATGAAAGCCAGCAAATTACATTTAAACTCTTTCAGAACAATATGTTCTGGCCACAGATGTTAATGCATCTCATTTTCCTAAGAGGGAAAAAGAAAGAATGAGAAAAACAAACTAACAAATGCCATGGAATTATAAATCAATAGGGTTATTATGTTCTGTGCTTTTAAGCCTCTATTTTTTCCACTGGAATATAACATACCGCTTCTTGCCCTAGTGTAGGCTGAGATAAGTCGGGGAGTCAGGTACACTCAGAGACTGCACACATTCTCAATCAATTGCTGAGAGGCCAACAACCTCTTCTTTTTCAAATGAGCTTGAGAAAAATTGGGTTGTTTTTCCAAAATGGAGGAAGTAGATGAGAAGTGCTCATTCTCTGAAAAGAAATCATGTTAATGAAATCACAAAGAGAGCTTTGTTCATTTAAATACCATAAGGTCTATCAGAATTGGTAATAGACCACATAATTGTCTCTTTTATATCTCTGTCCAATCTTTGCTAAGAGGCTGGCCTCTGTCGTCCTCCTAATGAGAAAGAAAACTGGAAGGAACTCAGCTTCATGATATTTAAAATCCTCCCCAAGGCACATGGGCTTCATAACAACCACAAAAATCTATTTCCACATTAATATAATTCTTTGAACTGTTAAGCAAACAAACAAAATATATCAGATAATATACTGTGCTACTATAAAAAAGTGAGACTTGTATTATGCTTAATAGTGGTTTTCTAATTAGTTTACAATGTCTATGTAGATTACTTGGTTAATTACTTTTTTAAATGAATATGCTTTCAATTTGTAAAACTTCCAATAATGTTTGACTACATTTATATTGATATATATGCAAAAGCAGAATGGAAATGAATCATTCTCTTGTCTCTGAGTATTGAAAACTTCCTTTCTTATTTTCTCTATTTTATACATTTTTCAGAACAATCTTATACTCTTCTTGTTGTGTAGGACAGCTTTGATTTAATTTTAAAAGCTATATCAACGGTATTATTCATTAACATATATACCAGAATAAAGATTAATTTCATTTTTAGTGGAATATTCCTAAATGCTATTTCATTACATCAAATGTGCTAGCTCTTCTGGCATGAGAAGGTTCACCCAGGTTATTTTTTTAATTATCTAACCACAGGGTGAATGTGGCTCATGGAAATTAATTGGGAGCACCTGTTCCAAGGTAGCTTTCTGACAGAGGAGCATCAATCTTCCCATTGCATGTAATCCTTCTAAAGAGACAGGAGATATCTCTTTTTGGTAAAGTCAACATATTTAGCTGTGGCAGCAGATTTTTTATTCCAACAGCCTCTTCTAGTGCTTCTAGCTCCTGTAACAAAGGGATGGGTCGATCAAAGTATTTTTAAATGTAAGTCAGTTGTGCAGCATTGTTGGGGAAGCCCATTCAGAACCTGCAGGTGTATCCCTTGCATTTGAAGTAGGCCTGCGGGGTTTAGATGTGATAATGGCAAGTGGATAAATGACAGCTCTGGGCATCAGTTTCAAGGAAATGCTTATCTTAACAAAGAAATCAAATGAAAGAAAACAAATAGTACATTGTGGATCCTCATCTCCCAAGCTTGAATTGTTCCTTGCTCTTCTATGCTTCCTGAAAGAAGGCAAAGGTCAACTGTTAACCTTCCTCTGTTGTCGGAGTTGGCTGGTTATCTTCTGTTTATGCAAACTATCTTTCTCACACTATATACACAGAGCTCTGAAGGCGTGGTTATCAGTGCAAAAGTTCCTGGTTATTTCACGGATGCAGAGAGATTCTATACCGCTTCACCAATGAACAGAATTTTTTTTAAATATGGCTCAATTCTTTTCACAGTGATTTGAAATCACAGTCCAACTGATTGAGCATTGCCACTTCAGATTCAGTTTCCTCACTTGTAGAATGTGAGCCAGAAGGACTAGAATATCTCCAAAACCCTCCTCTTTCTCCATTTAGTAAGGTTTGCTTTTGACTCCTGTGGTGTAATTATGCAAATTGTGCTACATAGAGGTGTGTGTTGCACAACTAGGGGGCAAGATGTTGGAGTTCAAAGCCTGACTTTTTCAGTTAATAGCTACATGGCTGGGCAAGTTAGATTCCCTCGTCTTTAATGAAGAGGGCAGTTGTCAGGATTGTTGTGTGAATCAAGTAAGATATTATTGATACATCTCAGTGTAAAAGAACAGCTCAACAGGTAACGTCTGGTTTATTTTTATTGTAAGTTTTATCATGTCATTAATCTTCATTTTGCTCAGTATCAATTTCTTGTCTATAATGTGAGGAAAACAATGATGTTCTCCTAAGGTTATTATGAGGATCAAATTAAATGAGCTAACTGCATTTATTAAGTATTTAAATGATAGTTGCTTTATATTATTATGATTATGATTAGTAGTTGAGGATATGCAAACTTCAGCATTCTCAAGTTTAGTCTGTGTGCTATCATTTACATATGGAAAGAAAAAGGTAGTGAATCTAAATATCCATGGTGCCATATTTATGTACATATGTATTATGAATAACTATCAAATGATACCTATATTACCAAATTTTCTTTTGTAACATATTTACTTAAATAAAAGAGGCAAGTCATGTTGAACAAAAATTTTAAGGAAATAATCTTTCCAGTGGTTCAAGGGAATGGTAAAATTTTTCCTTTTTGTTTTTTGTACCACCCTAAGTGCCAGTGACATGCTAGACACTGCACCACTGCTGTGTAACTAGGACCTGCCTGCCTGACAATATTCACCATCTCAGAACTGCACAATGGATTTAACATAGTGGTGTGAGAGTGCCTTAATCTTTAAGCTGAACTGCTTTCTTTATTACCACAACAACACATACCCTACTAACGGGGCTGAAATTGCCAGTAAGTAGATTCCCAACATCACATACTAATAAAGATCAAAATGAGAGCACATGCCAATTATTCCTCACTTTTCTGCATCCTGGTGTGATAGAGCGGATTGCAGAATTATTTCAAATCCAATCCAATCAACATAGCAGATCGCACTTTCTCACAAGGGAAGCTTTAGAAGATTATGGCATTTGAGCAGGGGACTTTCATAATCTTTATTACCACTGAGCTTGGTTACTATCTAGAGGGAAAGAAAGAGTTAAGATCAAGGAAATGCTATCCCAATAGTAGATGAAATGAGTGAGTTTTACTAAGGAAAACAATACATGGGGTAGTTATCATGGCTTTTTGCTTCAGGGAAAGGTAAACCATAGCATATTTTTCTTTAAAGAAATGAATTGTGATTGCCTATGACTACAAAAGTTAACAGGCTGGGCATGGCTTTGCACACTGTTGTTGAATATAGAAACAAGAAACAGCAATGTCTCATAGCCTTTCTCTTGCCAACTCCTTTGTCTGAAGCAGCGCAGCACAGCTCTTCTTATGCACGGTGACAAAGAAGCAGAGGAGAGCTCTCACCAAAAATGCAGACTTCAGTTACAATGTCATTTGATTTTGCTTCTAGAGATACCCTTTCTTGAAAACGTCCCTGCAGTTTGACACCATGTCAGTAAAAGGAAATCCATGCAACACAAATACTAAATCTATATCCTTGCAAGCTCCAGTGTAGCTGTGAAAAATTGCTAAATGTGTTCAAGAAGAATCTTGATGTAAATTAACCTAAACTTTCTCTATGGATAGTATCAATAATTCATGACATAAATTATGCAACAGGGCTGACAGTACTTGATAGAATATACAGAATGAAATATGTATATTTATGTACAAATATACATACATATTTATACACTTGTTTCTGCATAAACATTCATATACATTTTCATATATAAACAAGTATATGCATATATATGCATGCTCATGTGTAGACACACATATATTTCTGCACACACACGCATACATAAATGAGGTATGTGAGAGAGCACTGAGTTTTGAGTCTAAACACCTAGACTGAGGCACTTGGTGTGAGTCATTCACTTCTGCTTTTAGGCCCTCCATCACCTTAGTGTTTGGACCAGTGGTCCTTTAAATCATAAAATTCTCTCATTCTGTGTCCCCCAGGTCTTGTCTTACCAGATGTGGCAAAGGTATCTTATTTAGAATAACCCAAGGTCATTAAGCTCACAGACTGGTATGTGTTGTTTCAGGGGAGTGAGCAGGGTGGTCCCCTCAACTCACCGTCACCTATTCATGTCTCAGACCTTCTCTGGACCTCACAGACCTTGTCTGTGGCCTTTTTTACATCTTGTTGGTGTCTTTTCCTAAAAGCTAGCAAAGTGATTCCAGTTCTTTAGTGATGCTTTGATTTTTAAGGCCACCCTTGATTTCAGCCAAATACTAAATAGTTAATTATTTTGTGAAGTATAAAGGAGCCATATGTTAGGTTGTTTTTAATGTTTCTGTTGTATTTTCTAATTTTCACTGGTTTTTCAAAGTTAACAGAAGAAGTCTAACTGGAATTTTCCAACAAAATTGGGTTTTCTTATAGCTCGATCCAAGAGAAAAATGCCTTCACTTATCTGTTAATTTTCTTTTTTTAGGTGAGTTAATCTTTTATTATTATTATTTATTATTATTATTATTGGCTGTGCTGGGTTTTCAGTGCAATCTGCAAGTTTCTCATTGCAGTGGCTTCTCCTGTTGTATACCATAGGCTGTAAGCAGAGGAGGCTTCAGTAGTTGCAACACATGGGCTCGGTAGTTGTGACCCATGGGTTTAGTTACTCCAAGGCAGGTGGAATCTTAGTTCCCTGATCAGATTTGGAACCCATGTGTCCTGCATTGGATGGCAGATTTTTAACCACTGGACCACCAGGAAAGTCCCTGTCATTATTATTACCTTTGTGTATGTTAGTTGGACTTCCCTGGTGGCTTGGTGGTAAAGAATCTGCCTGCCGATGCAGGATATGCAGGTTTAATTCCTGGGTAGCGAAGATCCCCTGAAGAAGGAGATGGCAATCCACTCCAGTTATTCTTGTCTGGGAAATCCCATGGACTTCTCTGTCCATGGCGGGCTATAGTTCTTGAGTCACAAGAGTCAGATGTGACTTAGCAGCTAAAGAACAAGTGGATATTAGTTAGCAGTTTTTGAAGCCTTATCATAAGAGAATGTTTACATTTTGTTATTTACTTATATAGTTTTTGCAATTAACTTATTATTATCTCAGATTTACAGATGAGAAAATTTTCACAGATATGTTAAGTATCTGTCAAAGGTCACAGTTAGTGTGTGCCAGAGCTGAGATTTGACTTGGAGCCCTCTAGTTGTAAAGTCTATATTGTTAACCAATACACGCCACTGCCACCATTGAAATATTTGCCAATGGGACTATGAGAAATGGCCGAGAGTTCTAACTCGAACACCTTGAAATACAAAGTCATCTTTCAATATCATGTTCCCACACACTGAGACTTCTTGACAAATATGGTAACCAGCTGTGCTGTGCCGTGCGTAGTTGCTCAGTCGTGTCCGACTCTTTGCGACCCCATGGACTGAAACCCTGCAGGCTCCTTTGTCCATGGGAATTCTCCAGGCAAGAATACTGGAGTGGGTCGCCATGCCCTCCTCCAGGGATCTTCCCAACCCAAGGATCGAAACTAGGTCTCCCACATTGTAGGCGGATTCTTTACCATCTGAGCCACCAGGGAATCCCATGAATATTGGAGTGGATGGCCTATCCCTTCTCCAGGGGATCTTTCTGACTCAAGAATCAAACTGGGATCTCCTGGGTAGATTCTTTACCAGGGAAGTTGAGCTAACAGGGAAGCCTAACTATCTATGTTACCTTACGCTAATTACTCAATTCTATTTCTGTTCCTTTAACTCTCAAATAGTTGTATTAATAGTAACAATTGTTTACCTCACAGAGTTGTCATAAGAGTTGCATGATATGGTTCTTAAAAAACACTTCTTTGTCTAGCATATAGTTAGTGCTCAATAAAGGTAGCAGCAGTAGTGTCATCCTTGTTGTTGTTCAGTAGCTCAGTCGTGTCCAGCTATTTGCGACCCCATGGATGGCAGCATGCCAGACTTCCCTGTCCTTCACCATATCCTGGAGCTTGCTCAAACTCATAACTGTTGAGTCAGTGATGCCATCCAACCATCTCATCCTCTGTCGTCCCCTTCTCCTCCTGCCTTCAATCTTTCCCAGCATCAGGGTCTTTTCTAATCAGTCAGCTCTTCACTTCAGGTGGTCAAAGTATCGGAGCTTCAGCCACAGCATCAGCCCTTCTAATGAATATTCAGGATTGATTTCCTTTAGGATTGACTTGTTTGATCTCCTTGATGTCCAAGTGACCCTCAAGAATCTTCTCCAACACCACAGCTCAAAAGCATCAATTCTTCAGTGTTCAGCCTTCTTTATGGTCCAATTCCCACATCCATACATGACTACTGGAAGAACCATAGCTTTGACTCTATGGACCTTTGTTGGCAAAGTAATGTCTCTGCTTTCTAATACACCACCTAGGTTGGTTATAACTTTCCTTCCAAGGAGCAAGCATCTTCTAATTTTGTGACTATCATCTTAGAGGAAAGAATTTAAATTTTGATGTTAGAGAGTGTTGAGATTGAATCCTAGATTTTCCACACCTATATTTTAACTACCTCTCTAGCCTTGCTGGTATATTGTTATCTGTTTTGTAGGGTTATTTCATATGTATGCATAAGTTATTATACATTTAATAATCCTTTGAAACAATATAAAACCCTATATGTAATATATATCATTCTATGTACTATATGGGCTTCCCAGGTAGCCCAAACAGTAAATAATCTGCCTGCAATGCTGGAGACTTGGGTTCGATCCTTGGGTCAGGAAGATCCCCTGGAGAAGGACATGGCAACCCCCTCCAGTATTCTTGCCTGGAGAATACCATGGACAGAGGAGCCGGGCAGACTACCGTCCATGCGGTTGCAAAGAGTCAGACACAACTGAGAGACTAACACTTCCACTTTTCAGATATAATATGTTATTATATATGCAATAATCTCACAAAATCTTAATATATATATGTAATAACCCTTTGAATGGTATTAATATAACATTACATATATAAAATAATTCTATAAAAGAAATATGTATATGTGTATATGTCTACATATGTATATATATACATGTTTGGGACTGTGTGTATAATACACACAGATAAATAAGGGAAAGGAGAAAAAGAGACAGAGAATATTAACATTGAATTACTGCTGGGACTCCCTTGCTTCTCACTTGAAACTGACATATCCAGTAGATATGCATAATTGTCAGATCAGGAGTTATAAAAGGATAAAATAAGATACAACTTAAATACCCCAAATTAGGGAATTACTAAGTGAATAACAATATACCAATCAACATACAGCCCTTGAAGTCATATTTTTGTGAAATATTTAATTATCTGAAAAATCTTTACAGCAGGTTTCTAAGTAAAGAAATTAGTATATAGGACAGATTGTGCATCAGAATCCTAATATACAAAAAAGTGTATAGATATGGATAAACATATACAATAGGAAGAACTCAGAATAAAATATCAACACTGGTTATTTCTGCAAGGTGTTATTATCAGTGATCATTATTGTCTATATGTTCACTAGTGTGTTTTTGTGATCTAAGTAGTATTTCACATAAAAATAGATTATGTTTGTAGTAATAATAATAGTAAAAATGATAAATGTTATTTTGTAAAGTAAAAATGACTCATAGTCTTGGTAAAAATCTTGGAACTTGCTTCCTCTCCAAACCCGTCCTTGGGTTCTGCTCCAGTCCCACATGTATCCATGGCACTGCCATCACCTCCATCTGCTTCCTCCTTTCTGTCTGCCCAGCCACATGCTTCCATGGAAGTTTCTGTGTGTGTTGACTTTTCAAAGTAGCTTCTTCCATCTCAGGTCACTACTGGTACTTGACCTTCTACTTTCCAGTGTGTCCTTTCCAACACCATAATTTTTCTGGTATGCCCAGTTACATGTGCATGAGCTTCTGCTGCTTTCTTTTAGGAAAGCACTGACTGCCTCTTCTTTCCTTTTTCTCTCAGCTCGGTGCCTCATAGGGAGTCTGAGACCAAGTTGTTGTTGTTTAATGGACACGGATGGTGACAGTTGGCCACCTCGTTTCTTCATCTGTCTAGATTCCTGGCTCTAAATCTTTTGCCAGATTGGAAACATGTAGCAAAGCAGTGCTTTGAGTCACACAGTGTGCCCCCACCTTATTGCCTGAATTTAATATAGCCATCAGGCAACCATGAATCTTTCACCTGGGGCAGAGAATGAGAATTAATGGACATTTGTAATCCAAAAATCAATGCTACCCCCACAATATATCTACTCGCAGTTGAGTCATTCTCCTTACTGGGTATTTTTTAAGTGTGTTGGATGCAAAGTAAAGGGGAGTAGTCTTGGATTATGATGAAATCTGTAACGATTTTGTGTATATGTATTTTTTTAAATTAAAATATAAACTCCTAAAGCACCATAGCCACATAGAGGTCGTGTAACAGTATAAATAAGGCCTCTGACCTTTGGGACTTTGGGAATATTTTATTCTGATTTTACTTTCTTCATCTTTAAAATGGAGATAATAATACATTCTCTATATTTTTAAGGGCTACGAGAAAAGACACTATAAAATGTTTACCACAGCGTCTGGCACATAGTAAGATGTCATCAGATTGTTAACTATTATACACACTAAGTATAAAACCCCACAACCCAAAAAACAGATATGTCCATGACCTAATCCCTAGAACTTTTGAATATTACCTTGTATGGCAAGGAGTGAATATTACTTTATACAGCAAAAGATGTGATTAGGTTAAGGATCTTGAGAGGAGGCATTTATCCTAGATTATCCAGGTGAATCTAATATAATCACATGCATCCTTACAAGAGAGAGGCAGAGGGAGTTTGGACACAAACACAGAGGGGGGTAAAAAAAAGAAGAAGAAAGAAGATGACTTGAAGATGGAGGCAGAGATGGGAGGGATTTGTCCAAAAGCCAGGGAATCCCTGCAGCCACCAGAGCCGAGGAGGAAAGAGACAGAGTCTCCCCTGGAACCTCCAGAAGGAGCCCAGCCCTAACACATTTGAATTTCTGAGAGAACATGCATTATGAGAGAGAATGCATTTCTATTGTTTTAAGTCACCAAATGTGTGGTAATTTGTTACAGCGGCAATAAGAATCTAAAACAGATTTTTTACACCTGCTGTAATAAATTCCTAAAAATGAGGAAATAACTTTGCAATTGGACAATGGATAGACTAGAAGAATTTGGAGAAGCCTGAGAGCAATGCCTAGATTTTCTTGAAGAAACTATTGGCAGAAATATGGACACCAAAGGAGATTCCTGTGAGAAATCAGAATAAAGTAAAGAACATGATAGCCTATGTCTATGTGCTTCACTGCTAGCTCAGAAGTAAAGAATCCTCCTGCAATGCAGAAGATCTGGGCTTGATCACTACGTCAGGAAGATCCTCTGGAGAAAGGAATGGCTACCCATTCCTGTAGTCTTGCCTGGGGAAATTCCATGGACAAAGGAGCCTGGCAGGCTAGATTCTTGTGAGAGCTCAGAATAGGGTGAAGAGTATGATAGAGAAATCTTCTTTAGTTTGAGAGGCTATATGTAGGTGTGTGTGTGTGTATATAGTCATAAATGAAATGTTATCAGGAACATGGCTGTAGCTGACTGCTGGTTTGAGGTCAGGATGAAATGAGGAATTTATTATTGGAAAAATGAAGGAAAGGGTATCCTAGTTATATAGTGACAGAAAACTTGGCTGCATTGTGCCCAATAGTTGTGTCAAAAGCAGGACTTCTATTCAGTAAACTTGGATAATTAGCTGAGGAGATTTTGGTGCAAAATCTTGAAGATACAGCCTGGTTTCTTCTTGCCACTGATGGTAAAAATCCAACAGTAAAGAAATAAATTGAAAAGGGAACTGTTAATTAGAAATGAGCCAGAATTTAATAATTTCAGGAATCCCCAGCCTATCCAGATTGGGAAAAAAGCTAAAATTGGGGAAGTCACTGTTAGGAAATAATGTTTTTGAAAGAAAGCCAAGAATATGAGTGAACAACAATGTGTAGAAGGCTTGACAGGTGTGTGACTCATGAATGCACTCAACCATGCCACTCAAAGCTAGGAATAGAGAGTGTTCCGGGAAAGATCTGTAGAGGCACTCTTACCTAATGGTTTGACAATTCATGACAAACATGGATGACCCACAAGGTTTTTTGAGAATATTTTATCGGCAGAGCAGAGATACCACTTGACTGGAAAGAAAGGGATAAAAATGAGACAAAATGAAGACAGACTATTTGACTGGGCTTTTATAGGAGAAAATACCTACAACTCATCAAAGAAAAGCAGTAATGATTCCAAGGACAGAGTGTGGGGAGCAGAAGGCAGAGCTTCAGACGCAGAGGGTATAACTTCAAGCTACAGAAAATAATTATCAGGCCTTGAAACCCCAAGAAATTTGCCTACCTGATTTTTATTGTTAAGATAAATGATCCCTTTATTGCTTTTATTTTCTCCCTTCTAAAACGGGAATGTCTGTAATTATTATCCTATCCCTTTCCCACCGTTGAGTTTTGGAGACAGATAACATTTTGTCTAGGTTTCACAGGTTCACAGAGGAAGAGGAATTTTGCCCCAGGATGAATCATACCCAGAATGTTATCCATATATGATTCAGATGATTTGAATGCTGAGATTTAGAATTTTGGAGGCGATATGTTTAGATGACATTTTGGACTTTAGTTGGCGCTGTAATGAGACTTTGGGGAATGTTGGAATGGGGATCATATATTTTGCATGTGGATGGACAGGAATCTTCAGAGGCCAGAGGATAATAACTCTGCTAGGCTGAAAAATGGGGAAGGCAATGGCAACCCACTCCAGTACTCTTGCCTGGAAAATCTCATGGACGGAGGAGCCTGGAAGGCTGCAGTCCATGGGATCGCTGAGGGTTGGACACGACTGAGTGACTTCACTTTCACTTTTCACTTTCATGCATTGGAGAAGGAAATGGCAACCCACTCCAGTGTTCTTGCCTGGAGAATCCCAGGGACAGGGTAGCTTGGTGGGCTGCCGTCTATGGGGTCGCACAGAGTCGGACACGACTGAAGCGACTTAGCAGCAGGCTGAAAAATACCCCCCAAAGATGTGACATACCCCTGTCCTAATCCACAGAACCTAAGAACATCACCTTTTATGGCAAAACAGTGACTGTTACCTTATAAGGTAATTTATGTGGTTAAGTTGAGAATATTGAGAAGAGGAGCTTGTCCTGGATTATCTGGGTGGAATTTAAATGCGATCACACATACCCTTATAAAAGAAAGGACTAGGGAGTTAGAGCTAGACACACCAGAAAGAAGATACACTGAGCAAAGAAGGCCACATAAAGAGGGAATCAGAAACTAGAGAAATGCAACTACCAGCCAAGGGATGTGAAGGGCTGATTGATGGCAGCTCCCGGAAGTTAGGAGATTACACACTGTAGATTCTCCCCAAGAGGCTCAACGGGGAGTTTAGCCCTGTCAACACCTTGAATTTGGACTTCTGCCCTCCAAAATTGTGAGAGTGGATTTGTGTTGTTTTAAGCCAAAAGGTCAGTTTTCATTCCAATCCCAAAGAAAAGCAATGCCAAAAAATGCTCAAACTACTGCACAATGGCACTCATCTGACACACTAGTAAAGTAATGCTCAAAATTCTTCAAGCCAGGCTTCAGCAATACATGAACCATGAACTTCCAGATGTTCAAGCTGGTTTTAGAAAAGGCAGAGGAACCAGAGATCAAATTGCCAACATCCTCTGGATCATCAAAAAAGCAAGAGTTCCAGAAAAACATCTATTTCTGCTTTATGGACTATGCCAAAGCTTTGACTGATGGGAATACCAGACCATCTGACCTGCCTCTTGAGAAACCAGTATGCAGGTCAGGAAGCAACAGTTAGAACTGGACATGGAACAACAGACTGGTTCCAAATAGGAAAAGGAGTACGTCAAGGCTGTATATTGTCACCCTGCTTATTTAACTTCTATGCAGAGTACATCATGAGAAATGCTGGGCTGGAAGAAGCACAAGCTTGAATCAAGATTTCCGGGAGAAATATCAGTAACCTCAGATACGCAGATGACACCACCCTTATGGCAGAAAGTGAATAAGAACTAAAGAGCCTCTTGAAAGTGAAAGAGGAGAGTGAAAAAGTTGGCTTAAAGACAAACAACTAATCTCAAAAATATACAAGCAACTTATGCAGCTCAATTCCAGAAAAATAAATGACCCAATCAAAAAATGGGCCAAAGAACTAAATAGACATTTCTCCAAAGAAGACATACAGATGGCTAACAAACACATGAAAAGATGCTCAACATCACTCATTATTAGAGAAATGCAAATCAAGACCACAATGAGGTACCATTTCACACCAGGCAGAATGGCTGCGATCCAAAAATCTGCAAGCAATAAATGCTGGAGAGGGTATGGAGAAAAGGGAACCCTCTTACACTGTTGGTGGGAATGCAAACTAGTACAGCCACTATGGAGAACAGTGTGGAGATTCCTTAAAAAATTGCAAATAGAACTGCCTTATGACCCAGCAATCCCACTGCTGGGCATACACACCGAGGAAACCAGAATTGAAAGAGACACATGTACCCCAATGTTCATTGCAGCACTGTTTATAATAGCCAGGACATGAAAACAACCTAGATATCCATCAGCAGATGAATGGATAAGAAAGCTGTGGTACATATACACAATGGAGTATTACTCAGCCATTAAAAGGAATACATTTGAATCAGTTCTAAGGAGATGGAAGAAACTGGAGCCGATTATACAGAGTGAAGTAAGCCAGAAAGAAAAACACCAATACGGTATACTAACACATATATATGGAATTTAGAAAGATGGTAATGATGACCCTGTATGCGAGACAGCAAAAGAGACACAGATGTGTAGAACGGACTTTTGGACTCTGAGGGAGAGGGAGAGGGTGGGATAATTTGGGTGAATGTCATTGAAACATGTATACTATCATGTAAGAAATGAATCGCCAGTCTATGTTCGATACAGGATACAGGATGCTTGGGGCTGGTGCACGGGGATGATCCAGAGAGATGATATGGGGTGAGAGGTGGGAGGGGGATTCATGATTGGGAACTCATGTACACCCGTGGCGGATTCATGTCAATGTATAGCAAAACCAATACAGTATTGTAAAGTAAAATAAAGTAAAAATAAAAATTAAAAAAAAAAAAAGCTCAACATTCAGAAAACTAAGGTCATGACATCTGGTCCTATCACTTCATGGCAAATAGATGGGGATACAGTGGAAACAGTGGCTGACTTTATTTTTCTGGGCTCCAAAATCACTGCAAATGGTGACTGCAGCCATGAAATTAAAAGACACTTGCTCCTTGGAAGCAAAGTTATGACCAACCTAGACAGCATATTAAAAAGCAGAGACATTACTTTGCCGACTAAGGTCCTTCTAGTCAAGGCTATGGTTTTTCCAGTGGTCATGTATGGATGTGAGATTTGGACTGTGAAGAAAGCTAGCACTGAAGAATTGATGCTTTTGAACTGTGGTGTTGGAGAAGACTCTTGAGAGTCCCTTGGACTGCAAGGAGATCCAACCAATCCATCCTAAAGGAGATCAGTCCTGGGTGTTCATTGGAAGGATTGATGTTGAAGCTGAAACTCCAGTACTTTGGCCACCTGATGCAAAGAGCTGACTCATTTGAAAAAACCCTGATGTTGGGAAAGATTGAGGGCAGGAGGAGAAGGGGATGACAAAGGATGAGATGGTTGGATGGCATCACCAACTCAATGGACATGAATTTGGGTGTATTCCGGGAGTTGATGATAGACAGGGAAGCCTGGCATGCTGCGGTTCATGGGGTTGCAAAGAGTCAGACATGACTGAGCGACTGAACTGAGTTGAAGCCATCAAGTTTGTGGTAATTTTTTACATCAGCCTAGAAACCAAACAAAACTGTTTTATTCCTTCACAATCATCAGAGAATGAAAAAGGTATTCACCCAAGATAAGTATAAAGTGTTATTGATAGTGTCTTTATAATTCATTTCTGATGATATTTCTGATACACTCAGTAAGCACTTTTTGACTGAAACGTGTGTCTTTAGAATGTGCAAACAGGCGTTATGAACCTTTCCAAAATACTCTCAAAGGCCACATTTCAAAAGGTTAGCCTCTTCCCAAATACCCTTTTGAAACACTCATTTAAAGTAAACAATATTCCAAAAGCAAGCTTAAAGATGTAACTTAATCAATGGCATATCAGCAGCAAGGAGCCACTTTCAAAACCACATATTTACATGGTCAGTTCACAAATTACGCATGAGATTTCCCTGAGGTCATTCTATGAACCTATTAAAACAAACACCATTTTTACACTTCATCTGGGGAAGGAGATTACTCAACCCCAAAAAACACCTCAAGTTATTCAAGGCATGGAAAAATTCTTTGTTTGCTTGATTAGACTTGATTCAGAATTGCTGCAAACCCCTTGCTTAGTAGCAGAATGTTGACTGAAGCTCTCTGCCTTCCACCATGAGGGGGAGGAGAAAGCCCTGTCAAAACCCACAAGGAATCTTTTTCTTGTTTTTAATCATCTCACACGGTGCTGAATAGTTTATCTCTCATAGGAGCCGTCTTCTTTGTTCTCCCTGTTATGAAGTAAAGGGTGGGGGTGGGGGGAGACAGTCTGCTCTCAGCCGAATCAAATACAGTTTTGCAAGATAACCAGGGAGCTGAGCCTTCTTCCTACCCCTGGTGAAACGCTGTGTCTGGGGAACTGCTCTGCTGCAGACTTGTTGCCTTCATCTGACATGGTGCCAAGACCCCAAATGAGCCTTATCCCGGTAACCCAAAACCGAGGAGAGAAAAATGAAATCCAAGAGGAGTTTATTTATGAGCCCCAATTAGATAACCTGAATATTGCATCCAAATGGTGAGTAAGCCAAGACTTGAGGAATATCAGCATGAATTAGGAGGGTGTGGATAGCAAAACTGACAAGGAATAGACAAAATGTACAGTGAATAGTCAAAATATTAAGAACATAATTTAAAGGAGATTAAATGCCAGTGACAGTCAATTTGACTTGGTTAAACTTCAATCTCTCTCTCTCTTTTACAGTTTGTAGATTTTGGCTGGTAGGATCTGGTTATGTAGATAAGAGTACGTTACTGTAGAGAACGCACTACCAAATTTTTAGCAAGTACTCCATGCCAGGTACTGCCTTAATATTTTATATTCACTTCTAATATCCTAGGAAACAATGTCAGGTGTAGATCTTGAGCAATAAATATTTTTAAAATTTGCTTCAAATGACACAGCTTATCATCATTGAAGCTAAGGTTGATTTCAGGTCTACCATCTTTCCATTAAATTTGCTAATGGCTATTTAGTCAAATTCTCTAAATTTGACTAAAATTACTAAAATTAAATTAAAGTTACTCTTCACCAAAGACTAATGTGTTGTGTAGTAGCTTCAGTCATGCCCAACTCATTGTGACCCTGTGGACTGTAGCCTGCCAGGCTCCTCTACCCATGGAATTCTCTAGGCCAGAATACTGGAGTGGGTTGCCATGCCCTCCTCCACGGAATGTGCCCAACCCAGAGCTGAAGCCTGCATCTGTTCTTTACCACTCCCTGTTTAGTGTAGCAGGTGTGATCATGAGACTTCTCACCAGCACTCTTTCCAGATGTAGGTGGGGTAAAATAATAAAGCAATTTAATTAAGCAAGACAATGCAACATTTTAAGAGCAATCAGCACATATTGTATCTAGATACCTCCTTCAGCTTTTTTTTAAAATTATTTGTCTGTTATTGTTTATACATTTTAAAGTTATTATTTATTTTTGGCTGTGCAGGGTCTTTGTTGCTTTTGCACAGGCTTTCTCTAGTTTTGGTGAGTGGGGGCTACTCTCTGTTTTCACGCATGGTCTTCTCATTGCAGTGGCTTCTGTTGTTGTGGAGCGTGGGTTCTAGGTGTGCAGGCTTCAGTAGTTTTAACATGTGGACTCATGTGGCTGGGGATCACCAGCTCAGTAATTGTAGTGCCCGGGCTTAGTTGCTTTGAGGCATATGGGATCTTCCCAAACCAAGAATCAAACCATAGTCTCCTGCACTGATAGGTGGATTCTAATCCACTGTTGGTGTTGTTCAGTTGCCCAGTTATGTCTGATTCTTTGTGACCCCATGGACTGCAGCACACCAGGCCTCCCTGTCCCTCACCATCTCCCGGAGTCTGCCCAAGTTCATATTCATTGCATTGGTGATGCCGTGCAGCCATCTCATCCTCCGACACCCTCTTCTCCTTCTGCCCTCAATTTTTCCCAGCATCAAGGACTTTTCCAATGAGCCATCTGTTCACATCAGATGACTAAAATACTGGAGCTTCAGCTTTACCATCAGTCCTTCCAGTGAATATTCACGGTTGATCTCCCTTAAGATTGACTGGCTTGATATCCTTGCTGTCCAAGGGACTTTCAGGAATCTTCTCCAGCACCACAGTTCAAAGGCATCCATTTTTTGGCATTCTGCTTCTTTACAGTCCAGTTCTCAAAAGTGTAGGTGACCACTGGGAAGACCTTGGCCTTGATTATATGGACCTTTGTCGGCAGAGTGGTATCTCTGCTTTTCAACACATTGTCTAGATTTGTCATCGCTTTCCTGCCAAGAAGCAATCGTCTTCTGATTTCATGGCTACAGTCACCGTCTGCAGTGATTTTGGAGGCAAAGAAGAGGAAACATGTCACTGTTTCCACCTGTCCGCCTTCTATTTGCCATGCAATAATGGGGTCGGATGCCATGATCTCAGTCTTTTTTAATAGTTAGTCTTAAGTCTTAAGCCGGTTCTTTCACTACCCTCCTTCACCCTCATCAAGAGACTCTTTAGTTCCTCTTCGCTCTCCTCTGCCATTAGACCTATCCACTGTACCACTAGGGAACTCCCTCCTTCATCATTTTTAAGGAGGATTATTTGTTCTGTTTTGCATGGGTCTGAAGAAAGTGACATCTTACGAATTGAAGGCACTTTTTCAATTTATTTGTTCTGTTTTGCATGGGTCTGAAGAAAGTAACATTTTATGAATTGAAGGCACTTTTTCAATTTATTGAAAACCTGCTCATATACCTTGAGAGTTTCAAAAGGAACAAAGGAATTAATAAAGGCTCTGCTCTCAAGGAACTCCTAAATCAAAAGGCAAAGAGTAACACTTCATGAAATAATTAGGGAGTACACAGGAAAGTCGTTTAGGACAGAGGTGTCACCCATTCGGATCTCGCTTTCTATTGCTTTGTAACATGTTCAGTGTCTCTATCTGGGAAATAAACATGAACTTCTTCTCATCCAATGTCCATCCCCTGGGGTTTGCACCAGCTCTTTATGTGTTGTATTAACACACAGTCTTCATTAGCCCTTGCAGAATATGAGTGAATATCATAAATCAGTTACTTACAATTAAGGAAAGTTGAAAGAATACACTTCAAAATGAACACAGCACGGACAGGACTTGCCAGATAGAGGTAGTGAGAAGACTAACAGCCAAAGAGGACTGCAAGGTTTTTTTTTATTTGCTTTTTGTTTGTTTGTTTTTTGGCCACACTGGGTCGTACTTGTGGCGGGATCTTAGATCTCCGTTGTGATGTGTGGGATCTTCAGTCCGGATCTAGTTCTCTAACCACGGATTGAACCTGGGCCGCCTGCCCAGGAAGACTCTGGAGGCACAGAATCTTCACGACTGCGCCACCAGGGAAGTACTAGGACTACAATTTTTTGAGGTGGTGTGCCCAAATCAATGGCATTCATTCGTTTATACATTCAGAACATAGGTGACGTAGAGGGAGAAGCCATTCATGCACACACTCTTTCTTCCCCTACTTCTTTCCTTGCTAGCAGAAAAGGATCCTGACCTTGGCTCCTCTTCCTCTGCTCCCTGCTAGTTCCTGGACTTCTCCACAGTATGAGGATGAAAGAAACAAAGGCAGGAGGGATAAGAGAGTGGAAAAAAAAATAAGCATGTACAGAAAAGTTTAAGGTACCTAGTTGAGAAATGGGAGCCATAAGATGACAGAAGAGGAGAAAGAGGATTTTATAAAGTTTTGATTTGAATTTTGAATTAACAGTTCTTTTCTTCTCTTCAGTTCAGTTCAGTTCAGGTGCTCAGTCATGTCTGACTCTTTGCTACCCCATGGATTGCCGCACACCAGACTTCCCTGTCCATCACCAACTCCTGGAGCTCGCTCAAACTCATGTCCATGGTGTCGGTGATGCCATCCAACCACCTCATCCTCTGCCGTTCACTTCTCCTCCAGCCTTCAGTCTTGTCCAGAACCAGGGTCTTTCCTGATGAGTCTGTTCTTTATATCAGGTGGCCAAAGTATTGGGTTTCAGCTTCAGCATCAGTCCTTCCAATGAATATTCAGGACTGATTTCCTTTAGGATACACTGGTTTGATCTCCTTGCAATCCAAGGGACTCTTGAGTCTTCTCCAACACCACAGTTCAAAATCATCATTTCTTTGGTGCTCAGCTTTCTTTACGGTCCAGCTCTCACATCCATACATGACTACTAGAAAAACCATAGCTTTGACCAAACGGACTTTGGTGGCAAAGTAATATCTCTGCTTTTGAATAGGCTACCTAGGTTGGTTATAGCTTTTCTTACAAGAAGCAAGCGTCTTTTAATTTCGTGGCTGCAGTCACCATCTGCAGTGATTTTGGAGCCCCCCAAAATAAAGTCTCCCATTGTTTCCATTGTTTCCCCATCTATTTGCCATGAAGTGATGGGACCAGATGCCATGATCTTAGTTTTCACAATGCTGAGATTTAAGCCAACTTTTTCAGTCTCCTCTTTCACTTTTCTCAAGAGGCTCTTTAGTTCTTCTTCACTTTCTGCCTTAAGGGTGGTGACATCTGCATGTCTGAAGTTATTGATATTTCTCCTGATAATCTTGACTCCAGCTTGTGATTTTTCTGGTCCAGCAGTTCGCATGACATACTCTGCGTATAAGTTAAATAAGCAGGGTGACAATATACAGCCTTGACATACTCCTTTTCCTATTTGAAACCAGTCTGTTGTTCCATGTCCAGCTCTAACTGTTGCTTCTTGACCTGCATACAGATTTCTCCACAGGCAGATAAATTGGTCTGGTATTCCCATCTCTTTAAGAATTTTCCACAGTTTGTTGTGATCCACACAGTCAAAGGCTTTGGCATAGTTCATAGAGCAAAAATGAATGTTTTTCTGGAACTCTCTTGCTTTTTGATGACCCAATGGATGTTGGCAGTTTGATCTCTCTTTCCTCTGCCTTTTCTAAGTCCAGCTTAAACATCTGGAAGTTCATGGTTCATGTACTATTGAAGCTTGATGTGGAGAATTTTGAGCATTACTTTGCTAGCATGTGAGATGAGTGCAGTTGTGCAGTAGTTTGAACATTCTTTAGCATTGCCTTTCTTTGGGATTGGAATGAAGACTGACCTTTTCCAGTCCTGTGGCCACTGCTGAGTTTTCCAAATTTGCTGGCATGTTGAGTGCAGCACTTTCACAGCATCATCTTTTAGGATTTGAAATAGCTCAACTGGAATTCCATCACCTTCACTTGCTTTGTTTGTAGTGATGCTTCCTAAGGCCCACTTGTATTCACACTCCAGGATGTCTGGCTCTAGGTGAGCCAGACACCATCACAGTTATCTGGGTCATGAAGATTTTTTTTGTACAGTTCTTCTGTGTATTCTTGCCACCTCTTCTTAATATCTTTTGCTTCTGTTAGGTCCATACCACTTCTGTCCTTTATTGAGCCCATCTTTGCATGAAATGTTTCCTTGATATCTCTGTTTTTTGAAGGGATCTCTAGTCTTTCCCATTCTATTGTTTTCCTTCATTTCTTTGCACTGATTACTGAGGAAGGCTTTCTTATGTCTACTTGTTATTCTTTGGAACTCTGCATTCAGATGGGTTTATCTGTCCTTTTCTCCTTTGCCTTTCACTTCTCTTCTTTTCTCAGCTATTTGTAAGGCCTCCTCAGACAACAATTTTGCCTTTTTGTATTTATTTTCCTTGAAGATGGTCTTGATCCGGGCCTCCTGTACAATGTCACAAACCTCCTACTGTATTGCTGGGGCTTCTTCTTTGCTTTTGGATGTGGGGTATCTTTTTTGGTGGGATTCAATGTTCTCCTGTTGATGGTTGTTCAGCAGCAAGCTATAATTTTGGAGTTCTCACAGGAGAAGATGAGCACCTTCCTTCTCCTCTGCCATCTTGATAATGTTTTTTTTTCTTCTCTTAAGAAACAGAAATTAATGGATATGCTACAGCTTTTATCACTTCTGTCCCCAGCAAGATAAATTTGACTAGAATATTAGCAAGAAACTGTATCAGGAAGTTGCCAGCTTGCATGCAGGCTTCATTTACTTCATACCTTCTATGAAACAGCAACAGACAAGGTGTTGAGTATAAAGTAGTGATTGAGGCTGAAATCATCTCCAGGTCTCAAAGAACTTACAGTCCAGTGAAAAGGCAACGACTTTGAAATTAATGCAGTAGGAGTATAATTTGTGAGGACACATGGTGATTTTTACACATGATAATGTTTATTCTGCAGATCAGATCTTTGAGATAGTATAATCAGTCTCATCTGAAAATGACAGAACAGAGCTCACAGAGTCCAAGGTCTGTTCAGAGAAGAAAGATACAATCAGTAGCAAAGCTGGGATTCAAAACATAGGTTTTTCTGATTCCCAAGGCCTTCACTTTGCCAGTGGAAGATAGTCATTGGTTAAAAGGGGAAAGAACTGAGCATCTAGAACTGACCTTGGGGAGATGCCAGCACTGATGGAAAGAAAAGCTGTTGGAAAACAACTAAGCAAAGACTTTAGGATGTCAAGGAAATTCAGGACAAGATAATAGAAGGTTGTGTAATATTTCTGAGAATCAAAGAATATAAGTAGACAATATCATCAGGGGAAAATTAAGGACAACATATGGTAAAAAAAAAAAAAAAGTCTATTAATTTTGCCAAGGCTTATATGGAGAAGGAAGGGTAGATTTCATTACAGTGTGCAGCCCCTTGCTTCTCCTACAATGCAGAGGTATGCAAAGGCAATGTGTTTTGAGAAAAGGGTGTGCAGCACAGACCCCTTTATTCAGTTTAGAATAATAAGATGTTGCAAGGATAATCACTAAAATGAACAGCAATTTCTAAATATTCGAACAATGAGCTTCTTGATAAGTATTTGAAAGGAGGAAAGAAAAAGCCAGTTGAGATGAAGCTATTAAACAATGCCACTTGGCAACACAACTCCAAGGGCCCCATTCATTTTCAGTTTCAAGCTGTGCTTCAGGGCATGCCTTGTTTGCAGTTCACAATATGAATGGTGCCCTCTAGAGCTGTGCAATGAGGCCTCCTGTAAATATGCTGCTTTGGGAGCAATGTCCAAAAAAAGTTGGCTTGAGCGTGTTGTTTAGAAGTGTCACTTTGTGTCCTTGCATAATTGTTCTCATTATCTGGGCCTCTGTGTATATAAAATTGAGAGATTGAATCAGGTGAATTTTGTGATAATCTCCAGGAACGTTGACTCATATTTATGTTTACACACTTCTTTCCACTAACACAACCTCATTCAATATTAAGATATTTAAAGAAGTGCTATATTAATTGTATTATCATCATTATCTTTTATGCAAATAAACTAAAGTTCAACAAGTTTAACCTATGTGTCTCTGATTTGTCTAGTGACCACTGGTGGCCAAAGCAAAAATTCCCAACATCACACTCTATGCAGAAGGGAATGATATCTAGAAAACAGGGCTGATGGAGTGTTCACATTTCTTTCCATAATCTGTTTGCAGGTAGAGTCGAACAACGTTCCTGTTTACCAATGCAGAGAAGCGATTACTGATATCCAGTCCTTAATCATGGGGGAATTTTTAAAGACCCATGAGTTATTGCTATCTATTAAATGTTTGCAAGGAAATTTATAATTGGATTTCTGGTAGCTCTGCATCCATTAAGACTTTATGGTAATTGCATAAACAACAAATACATGAGGCTAGTGTCAAGCCTTAGTAAAAATACCATAATAATTTAAACAACAACAACAAAAAAAACAGATTTTAAGGTATAGTTTTCTCTTTTCCCTAAATTAAGTCCACCTTACCTCTTGATAGCTCAAGATTTTGAAGCCACATGAAACAGAGGCCCAAGTGTTCACAAAGGTAGGCAGTCTTATTTAGTTGAAAGAGCATAAACACTTACAGCCCCCATGCGTGCTCAGTCACTTCAGTAGTGTCCAACTCTTTGTGACCCTATGGACTATAGCCCCCTGGGCTCCTTTTTGTCCATGGGATTCTCCAGGCAAGAATACTGGAGTGGGGTGCCATGCCCTCCTCCAGGGTATCTTCCAGATCCAGGGATCCAACTCGTGACTCCTGCATCTCCTGGATTGCAGGCAGATTCTTTACCCACTCTACCACCTGGGAAGGTCCACAATCCCCATACCTTAATTTAAATTGCTATGCACACTTTAACATCTGTGGGTTTTTGAACAAGTGATTAGCCCCTGTGTGGCTAAGTTTCTTCAGCCCTGAATTGGAGATTCTACCCATCTCATGCAACTGTAGTGATGACTGAGTGGGAGAACTGTGTGAAGTGTTGATGGGGTATAGCAAGTGGTGGTCTCTGAATTAAGAGTAGTCATTTTTATTAATACTTAAAGTTCTGCATGGAGATCTCTTAACTGCATGTTCATCTATTACATTTCAAGTGATGGTTAATTGAAAGCTTTTCAGTTTGACATTTATTACAAACAGGCATGTTTCCCGTGTGACCATGTATAATGCTGATGATGAAAGATTGCATGTTGCAGATTATTCTTGTAAAAATATGCGACAGCTAATTTAAATTCATACTATCGATTAGGGATGTGGAGACAAGGTTTATTAAAACTAGGCAATTGATTTGATTACATCAATTTGTGTTTAGGGACCTGTGGTCAATAAATTAGATCTACTGTTTCTTCTCTTCCATTGTAAGATATATGGGTTTTGATCAATAATGCTGAAGCAGCTTTCCTTTAACTCACGGACACTCAGCATAAACTGAACTGAATGACATGGATGTTAATAAAACTTTCCTGGCTGTCCAAGCTGTGGTTTTATTCATAAATGAATGGACATAAACATCATCTCATTTGTCAGATAAAATTCAATCATGAAGTATATTATGGTTATTGATATTCCTTTAAGTGGGAAAGAGCTGGGCTTAAATCCGAGCTTTGCTATTTATAGGTTGTGTGTCACCACACAAGTTACTTGGTCTCTCCATAGTCTGCCCATCAGTGTAACAGTCAGTAATAATACCTAGCTCAAAGGCACCCCACTCCAGTACTCTTGCCTGGAAAATCCCATGGACGGAGGAGCCTGGTAGGCTGCAGTCCATGGGGTCGCTAAGAGTCAGACACGACTGAGCAACTTCCCTTGCACTTTTCACTTTCATGCATTGGAGAAGGAAATGGCAACCCACTCCAGGGTTCTTGCCTGGAGAATCCCAGGGACGGTGGAGCCTGGTGGGCTGCCGTCTATGGGGTCGCACAGAGTGGGACACGACTGAAGCGACTTAGCAGCAGCAGCATAATTTGTGTAAAAGGTTAAGTGGAATAAATATTATTTTCATTGAAAAAATATATGATCTGGCATGCAGTAATACCTCAGTCATTGTTACTTTTGTTAGGGTTATTATTATTTATATCATTCCATGATTTTGAAATACTTAGCAAATGTCTTTAGAAAAGTTCTTTGAAAAGTTTTTCAGTTAAGAATTTTTATATTGTAGATTAATGAACTTTTATGTTTGATGATATTTTTAGAGAACATAAAATTAAAGCCATCGTTTTTAGTTTCTTCTTTTTAGGTTAGAACATCACAAGAAAGAACACATGAAATAATCAAAGCCAAAGTGGTGCCATAAATTCAGAAAAATTGTCACATTCTTTAAAAACATTTTATTGAAATAAAATATGTGTAGTACTCTGTTGTGAAGACATTAGTAAAGCCATCACACAGGAAACAAAAGGATGTAAATGCTTTGCAAACCATTGCTTCCACCTTAGTAGTTAGAGAAAAGCTAGAAGCTGCTAAGAGCAGAAAGCAGAGGCATTTAGAGTTTCTGACACAACATAGGTTGGCAGGTTCTGGGTCTCAAAATACTTCTCATTTCCTTGGCAGTGATGGGAATATTATGGGGCAAGAGCGCACTGAAATTGTGAAATGATATTTTCATACAAATATAAGGAATTTGCTGAGGGCAAGTACGGAGAAACCGAATTCCAATTGTGCAAATCCTCTGGCCACCCAGCCTTAACAAATAGGAGCAAGTGAAAGCAGAGGAAGTCATTTCCTTAGCACAAGGGTAATTGCACTGAAAGGGAACTTGTGTTTTCAGTAGCTCATGCCCAGTGGTTCTGAGGGTAAATAGAATCAATAATACTAGCAACACAGTAAATGCTAAATGAGTATTTAATGAATTGAAAACAGACTAGAAAGCCAGCTATCAAGAGGTATTCGAGAACCAGAGAGGGGAAGAGAAAATCAGATCACCAATGAAGCACAAGTTGCAATTATATCTTTTTAGTTGACTTGACATTCAATTTATTTTTTAAATTACAATGCAGTTTATTTCCACAGTGTAAAATTGGGTAATGTAGAAAAGAAAAAGGTAATAATTTAAAAGACAGTAATATGTGATTTTTCACCTTAAAATGATTTAAAATATAGTAGTACATAATTTTTCACCTGGCTCAGCATCTTTCTAACCTTGTAACCTCAAGTGACTTAATTAAACCTTCTTAAGTGTGTATAATCATAATGCCTTCTTAGTGTTTTGAAGGGGTTTCCCTGATAGCTCAGTTGGTAAAGAATCTGCCTTCAATGCAGGAAACCCTGGTTCAATTCCTGGGTTGAGAAGATCTCCTGGAGAAGGGATAGGCTACCTACTCTAGTATTGTTGGGCTTCTCATGAGGTACAGCAGGGATGATTAAGATAATACATAGGTTTAGTACAACACCTGAAACATAATAATTGAATGTTAAGCAGGCAGAATAGTAAAATATTATATTTTACAAATGTACGTTTAGAATTTTTTTTCATTGTATGGGTGACAGCACAATTCAGAACTCATATGTTTGTGTCCTGCTTTTCTCGTTTTTATTATAAGCAATTGCAAACATCAGGAAAACCTCCTCACAAATAACATATTGAAGGGTCACATAAAATCCTATCACAAGAATTTGTGTAATCTTCTTGAGTTATCTCCTATGCTTTTGAACAGTGGTGTTGGAGAAGACTCTTGAGAGTCCCTTGGACTGAAAGGAGATCCAACCAGTCCATTCTAAAGGAGATCAGTCCTGGGTGTTCTTTGGAAGGACTGATGCTAAAGCTGAAACTCCAGTACTTTGGCCACCTCATGCGAAGAGTTGACTCATTGGAAAAGACTCTGATGCTGGGAGGGATTGGGGGCAGGAGGAAAAGGGGACGACAGAGGATGAGATGGCTGGATGGCATCACCGACTCTATGGACATGAGTTTGAGTGAACTCCGTGAGTTGGTGATGGACAGGGAGGCCTGGCGTGCTGCGACTCATGGGGTCACAAAGAGTCGAACACAACTGAGCGACTGAACTGAACTGAACTGAATGGAAATGTAGGTTGTTTCCTCTCATTCTCTTGTAACCAAGTCTCCATGAAGGTTTGTTCATCAACCTTCCATTAATGATTCTTCTATTACCGCAAACCTCATCCTGCCATATCCTCTGCTCTACTCACCTCCATCATTCCATTTTAGCCGCATGCCTTAGTTTTATACCTTAAAACACTTCCAGTTCAGTTCAGTTCAGTCACTCAGTCGTGTCCAACTCTTTGTGACCCTATGGACTGCAGCATGTCAGGTTCTGTCCATCACCAACTCCTGGAGTCTACTCATGTTCACTGAGTCGGTGATGCCATCCCACCATCTCATCCTCTGTCGTCCCCTTCTCCTCCTGCATTCAATCTTTCCCAGCATCAGGGTCTTTTCCAGTGAGTCAGTTCTTTGCATCAGGTAGCCAAAGTATTGGAGTTTCAGCTTCAACATCAGTCCTTCCAATGAATATTCAGGACTGATTTCCTTTGGGGTGGAGAGGGCCGTGGTTGATTCAATATTTGTTCCTGCCTATGTCTTTTGACATCACTCGGCCTCAATTTTTCCCCTATAACTTAAAGGACCAAGTGACCTCTGGGTTACTCCCAAGCCTAACATTCTCCTGTTTTCTGTTTTGAAATTTTTCTATAAAGGAACAGGTATAATAAAAAGATCAATAGCTTTCAAGTCACTAAATCCACTCAGTACTGTCTTAATATATGTGACTAGATACCAGTGTTTTGACTACACAGCTATGAGACTGTCACTCGTTCCCTTACTCCCTTAACATGCCCTTTTGAATCACTGGATCCCACACACCCAACATGCACGTATTTGCCATTCTGAAACTCCAAGGCTGACAGCCATTTAGAGGTCCAACCCAATGAATCATAGCCTACAGCTTAGCATAATCTGGTCTTTATTTTGTCTCTAACCTCTCAAGCTATTTATCTCTAGTCAGCTATGCCCTGGTCATATTAGCAGGGGTTTTGGTTTGCTTGGTTTTTGTTTGTTTGCATTTTGTTACGAACTCTTTTCTTGTCTCGAGACCTCGCCACATCTCTTCTATGTCTGTTGTTCTCCCCAAAACTTTGCATGACTACCTCTGTGTTCCTTCTTTGCTGTCCGTTAAAGGACTGTTTCCTTAGAAAAATCTTCTTGCCCATAGCATGTCACTTTCCCTCTCCCCATTTTATAACTTAGCCCCTAACTGGATCAGTGATTTCCTAACAATGATCACAGTTTGAATTTATATTCATCCTTTCATTCATTCATTGATGTATATATTTTTTGTGTGTTTGTCTCTCCCACCAGAGTGCAAGTTTCATGAGGACAGGATCTATAGCTGTCCTTTTCTTCTTTTTATCAAGGTATAATTGACATATAACATATTAACTTCAGGTATACAATATGATTCAATATCTGTATGTACTGTGCAATGATCTTCTCATTAAGTCTAGTCAACATCGGTCACCATACACAGTTAAAATTTTTTCTTGTGATTTTAAGAACTTTTAAAATCTACTCTCTTAGTAACTTTAGAATATACAATACGGTATTATTAACTATAGTTACTATACTATACATCCTCATGACTTATTTTATAACTGAAAGTTTATGCACTGTTATATTACCAGCGTCCACTATGCCATATGCCTGGTGTATGTTTTTGCCCTCAAATATTTTCCTAAGTAAATGAAGAAATATTAGTTGGCCAGATTTCTACAGAAATTCTTTGAACACATTAGTAAACAAGGAAACAAACAAACAACCTTATCTCAGCTTTGTTCAAATATGAATGAAAGAGGAAACGGCAGGAGTGTTTAACATGCGCTAGCTAGCTCTCTTCCTGCACAGTCCTCGCATCTTTTGAATGGCCAGAACACCTGGTAAATCAGCCTTCAGCCTGATAGAGGGTGAACTGTAGAGAATGGATTCCAACAGAGACGAAGTGAGGCCAGTCATAGCAATCTTCAGAGTACTGAGGCGATTTATACGTACAGACTTCTGGATTACCTGCCCCTGAATTTCATCTAACATCCTTATGATACTGCTGCCTGAGAAAGATACCACAGCTCTGGATGCACTGTCAGTATTGAATTTCACTCAGAAATGTAGCTGTAAAAAAAGTACACACCTTCAGCATTAATGATTCAAGTGGCTGTATCAAGAGATTAGTCTTTTGCATGGAATCCTGCTTTTTCCTGAATAAGGCACACATGCTTTATGTTTATATTTGGGCTCTCTTTTTTTTTTTCCAAAAAAAATGTAGGTGTATCTTATCACTTCCAAAAATTTTCTTTCTAGAGGTTATAATGTCTTGGTTTTGATTTGTCTCATCCTGTTATTAATGGTAACTTAAAAGGGACAAAAAATCAATATTGAATGTTGGCCGTTGTCAAACTACCATATATTTTCCACCTAATTAACATTAGATCTCAGAGACTATAATGCACTCTAGTTCCTGGAGTTAACCATTGGCCAAGGAAGCATTTGTTATGAGGTCAAAAAATGTCATTCATGCTGCAAATCACTTTGCTCCCAGTCTCTGAGCAAAAGGCTGTGTATGTTTATCAAGGATTTTTGGATGGCTCCTTCTATCTGTTTTTGTGCCAGGATCTTTGAAGAGAGCATTGTGCTTGTGCAGTGAATTCCAGTTCATGACAGAAAAGAACATTTCTTCCCAAAACAACCTCTTTAGAACCAAGCCTTCCATGTTGTATTCCCATCCTGGGTATTTGGTTGAATTTTGCTGTGTATTTGTGTGTGGGTGTGGGCATGGGTGTGTTGATCATATAGTTTTATGTCTTAGCCCCATGGGTAACCTGTTTCACTGCTCGTGGTAAAATGTGCAGAGGCTGTTCTGCTTTCAAAGTTTCCGTATGCTTTTTCAAGCAGATTTTTCTCCTGTTCCCCTTCTGTGTTCGTTTCATCCAGAGAGCCTCAAGTTGGACACGCATTAAAATCGAGATCCAGAGAAGCAGCCATTTCCACCATCTTTGTAAACACACGCTATTTCCATTTTTAAAGGGAAATTCAGAGAGCATTTTCCGCTGGACCATCCGGAAGGGACCAGTCTGGCTTCTTCGAGCTCAGGTTTTACCAGTTGATACCAATAAGGAATCATTTTGTGGTGTCTCTAGAATTGAAACCCTCTGCTACTTTGAATCTGGTTTTTAAATGTCCTTTTGCAAAGCCTGCCAAGAAGGAACTTGTGTTTAGAGAGCCAGGGTTTCATTTGCAATTGAAAGGGACAACCATATCTTTGTGGTTTTTAAAGGGACGGGAAAGAGCAAAAGGAAAGGGAAAGGAGAGGGCAAAAGCTGGAAAAGGAGGAAACTCACGGGAGAGTCCCCTTTAGCTTTGTGTAGATTTTACGGACAGCAATATGTTTGGATTGTTATTGTCTCTTAAATACTCTGCTTAGTGCCTGTCATGGACTGCTTGGCTTCTGACTGTGGGTGGCTGGAAGTCAAAGTTATAAACCAGGTCACTTAAACCCAAGATTTAGCCAGTGGCTCTTTTACATTCGTAAGCAAGAATATCTCTAGTTTCCCCACAGAGCAAGTGCGAGGACTGACCTTTCATGGATCACAGGAAGGAAGTCCCGCTTCTCAAAAGAAAAGTTAGACTGGTTTTGACATAAAAAGACTTTGCCAACAGAGCTCTGGACAGAGACAGGAATACTCAGCACCGGAGAAAGCAGAGTGCATGCCAATGGTAGGAATACGAGGAACTGGAAGGTAGGAAAAGGGATATGTGGTGGGAGGGAGGTACCTAAGAGGTGGGGAGAGGAATGTAAGAAGCTAGAGTAAGGAACTCAAATGGATCACACTTTATCAGGACAAAGAACATGCTGTCTTTTTCCAAATGTGTAGCTGGGAAGGGTGTAACTTTTCCAACTTTCTAGGCTTTTATATTTTTGAGGCTGTAACCATCATAAAAGGACATGATACTTAGGAGGAAAATAAGATATATACAGGAGGTACTCACAGGGAGGTTCAGTTTTTGAAATTAATTTTTATTAAAATATAGTTACTTTTCTATGTGTTGGTAGTTTCTGCCGTATAGCAAAGTCACTCAGCTCTACATATGCATATATTTCCTCTATTTTAGGTAATGTATGTTTGTCACTCAGCTGTGTCTGACTCTTTGTGACCCCGTGGACTGTATCCTGCTAGGCTTCTCTGTCCATGAAATTCTCCAGGCAAGAATATTGGAGTGGTTTGCCATTTCTTCCTCCAGGGGATCTTCTCAACCCAGGGATCAAGCCCAGGTCTCCTGCATGGCAGGTGGATTCTTAATGGTCTGAGTCCCCTTTTGGTAATGAGAACCTCCTGTATGGGGCAGAGAACACTACTCTGTGCTCTATAGTGACCTAAAAGGAGGCAGTTTTTTGAAAAGCAGTTTATCACTAAAGGGAGAAGCAGGTACAGGTTTGGTCTGCCCCTAATTACCCTGTCCTTAGAACCAGGTTGAGGCTTCCTTGATAGCTCAGTTGGTAAAGAATCTGCCTGCAATGCAAGAGACCCCAGTTTGATTCCTGGGTCAAGAAGATTCACTGGAGAAGGTATAGGCTACTCACTCCAGTATTCTTGGGCTTCCCTTGTGGCTCAGCTGGTAAATAATCTGCCCACAATACAGGAGACCTGGGTTTGATCCCTGGGTTGGGAAGATCCCCTGGAGAAGGGAAAGGCTACCCACTCCATTCTGGCCTGGAGAAGTCCATGGACTATAGTCCATGGGGTCACAAAGAGTCGGGCATGGCTGAGTGACTTGCACGTTCATTTTCGCTTTCACTTTAGAACCTGGTTATTAAACAGGGTGGTTGTTCAGGTAATGTGCATGTCATGTGAAGAGCACTGAAGGAAGGAGGAGGGTGAAGACTTGAGGAGGGTGATTGCTGTTCATCAACTAGGTACAAGGCTTGGGCCCATATCCTTCAGCCTCTGGCCCTCAGGATCTTTGCTTACAGAGAAATGTGGTTTGGTGAAAAGAAAGCTTTGTGCTTCTTCCCAGCTATAAGTCAGACCAGTTGGATTAATACTCTGACTCAACAGCTGTGTGATTGTGGGTGGATATTTCAGCTCTCTGAGCTAATTTTCTCATATTTGCAGGAAGATAATAAGACCTGTTTTACTGGAATGGGTGAAAGTGAAAAAGTGTTAGTCACTCAGTTGTGTCTGAATCTTTGGGACCCAGCCAGACTCCTCTGTTCACGGTATTTCCCAGACAAGAATACTGAAGTGGGTTGCCATTTCCTTCTCCAGGGTATCTTCCTGACCCAGGGATCAAACCCAGGTCTCCTGCATCACAGGCAGATTCTTTACCATCTGAACCACTAGGGAAACCTGGGTCTGATTAAGAAAGAAGCTATATAGTGTCTGATATGAGGTAGGTGCTAAGTAAATGATGTGTTTTCTGTCCGATGAGGGGCCAAATGACTTTTGTTCTTTTTAGCCCCTAGAACTTTCTCATTCCATGGATCACTGTTAATGATTTAAAATTTTTAAATATGGGCATATTCACTACAATGACATAGTACATCTTTATTTCTTAATATCTTTACTAAGACTGTTTTTCTTTTGCTGATTTCACCAATTTATTTCAAAAAGAAAGAAATGACAGAATCAGTAGGCCACATTAAAACAGTTCTCCACAAGAGAAATTGTTTCCATAATGGGGACTTTTCAGAATATTTTCACTGTGTGTTTGCACCTTTGCCAACGATCCAAGATAAAGTGCCTTCTATCTCTCCTGGGATGTGATTTTACAATCCAATTATGTTACTGACAGGAAGCATCTTCTTCATTTCTAGTCAAAATTTACCTTAATTTCCACTTGTGCCATGCTAAATAATTCACTCTTCTCTTTGATCTGCTGGATATGCATATACCAAACCTGTTTTTCAAATTTTTCTCTTTCTCTTTCTCTTGGCTTCTGTGTATGTAATGAGATGAATGGCCTTTAATCAATAGCTTCCTTACCAAAAATACATATGTGCTTTTGCTTTCAGCGTTCACTATGCTCCTTTGCTGCTGAGAATGTGTGAGGGAAGTAGATGCAGCTAATACAGTTCTCATTAAACCGAAATCCTTGGATTTTAAGCTTTATGGGAACATGAAAAAAGCAAAGATATGAGGAAATAATTTAAAAGTAAAATGTTCACCCAGGTGTTAGTAAAGCCTCAGTACCTTGCATAGTCCTTGGTGGCTTAAGTGTCATCAACATCACCTATTTCCACATTTATAAAAGATACTCTAAGACTATGCAATATCTGGACAATATCTGGGTGCATTTCTGTAGTATATCAGAACACCTGGAATGTAGACTTGGCTGTGCTTTTTGTAGAAAGGAATTCCTTTAAGAGATGATGTGGAAGGCACAGGGGAAAGACACAGAAACCCACACAATGCCCTAGGTTCTATGCTAGAGCCAGCATAAGGCTTAGAACAGGTGTGATTTCCCTTCATTCCCTGAAATAAGACCTTTAGTTATGGCTTGAGAAGGCAATGGCACCCCACTCCAGTACTCTTGCCTGGAAAATCCCATGGATGGAGGAGCCTGGTAGGCTGCAGTCCATGGGGTCGCTAAGAGTCGGATACGACCGAGCGACTTCACTTTCACTTTTCACTTTCATGCATTGGAGAAGGAAATGGCAACCCACTCCAGTGTTCTTGCCTGGAGAATCCCAGGGACAGAGGAGCCTGGTGGGCTGCTGTCTATGGGGTCGCACAGAGTCGGACATGACTGAAGTGACTTAGCAATAGCAGTATGGCTTGGGAGAGGAGTGTGGACACAGGAAACCATAGTGTATATCTGGGGGAGGGGTTGTTGTTGTTCAGTTGCTCAGACGTGTACAACTCTTTGTGACCCCATGGACTGCACCACACCAGACTTCCTTGTCCTTCACTATCTCCCAGAGTTTGCTAAAACTCATGTCCATTAAGTCAACGATGCCATCCAACCACATCATCCCCTGTCACTCCCTTCTTCTGCCCTCAACCTTTCCCAGCATGGGAGTCTTTTGCAGCGAGTCAGCTCTTTGCATCAAGTGTCCAAAGGATTGGAAATTCAGCTTCAGCATCAGTCTTTCCAATGAATATTCAGGGTTGATTTCCTTTAGGATTGACTGGTTGGATCTCCCTGCTGTCCATAGGACTTTCAAGAGTCTTCTCCAGCATCACAGTTTAAAAATAGCAGCTCTTCGGTGCTCAGCCTTCCTTATGGTCCAGGTCTCACATCCACATCTGACTACTGAAAAAACCATAGCTTTGACTATTTGGACTTTTGGTGGCAAAGTATCTCTCTGCTTTTTAATATGCTGTCTAGGTTTGTCATAGCTTTTCTTTCAAGGAGCAAACATCTTTTAATTTCATGGCTGCAGTCACTGTCCACAGTAATTTTGGAGCCCAAGAAAATAAACTCTGGCCCTGTTTCCATTGTTTCCCCATGTATTTGCCATGAAGTGATGGGACAAGATGCCATGATCTTAGTTTTTTGAATGCTGAGTTTTAAGCCAGCTTTTTCACTCTCCTCTTTCACTTCCATCAAGAGGCTCTTCACTTTCTGCCATTAGTGGGGAGAGCTATGGGTGGGTTTGTTTTACTTTATTGGGGGGAAGGCTCTTTCTCTTCTAATGGAAAGATTAGGGATTATTTGCTGCTGTATCACCACTATCTTTTCCTATGTCCTGTGTGTGTATATATATATACTGCTTGATACTGGCCATTTTCTGCGTGCTTTCTAAATTTAGTGAACCCATGGTCCTACATCATTATACATTGTTTATTGTTGAGCAGTCAACTTTCACTTCACATGCTCAGCCACTAAAACAGAAAGTACATCAAATCCTTGTTGTCTTTGTGAAAAGATCAGAAATTATTCTTGGCAATGAAAAACTAGATCTACTACTGTGTAACAGCTCTACATATCTGAAATGTTATACTGTGCTATTTTTGTCTGTTTCCCTGAAAGAGGGAAAGAAACATTTATTAAAGCAGTTAATATTGGGCAAAGCCTTATGGTCAGTTCAGTCACTCAGTCATGTCCGACTCTGTGCAGCCCCATGGACTGCAGCACACCAGGCTTCTCTGTCCATGGCCAACTCCTGGAGCTTACTCAAACTCATGTCCATCAAGTTGGTGATGTCATCCAACCATCTCATCCTCTTATGTTAAGCCTGTTAAAAACAACATCGTGTATAATTCTTTCATTGACTCTTAAAGAGTTAGTTATCAGACACTATTTGTGGCTCACAAAATAGTTTTTCTTCCCTTTTTTCTTTCTAATAAAATCCATGTGCTCAGCTAAAAGCACTTCCCAGACTCCTTTGTCTCTTCCAGCCAGGGTGGTAGAATTCTTACCAGTGAAAAACTATGAGAAATCTGTTGGGTGTGGGGGAATGTCAGGAAAAACTATTGCTTTCCTGTTACAAAGCCCACCTCTTACAGGTCTCTTTAAGTCCACTTTCTTTCCCCCAGGATATACTTATCTAAATATTTCCTCTACATATAGTTAGAATGATATCAGCAGAGTCATAGTTTTTCTTTCAATCATCAGACATAGTTTAGAAAACTCAAGAGAAGAACAGAAGTCTAATGTATTTATCCATATTTTTGCTGACCATGTTTTTTCTTCCTTCCTGGTGTTTCATTCATTTCCTTTCTTTTTAGAGAACTCCCTTAAGCCATTCTTTTAGAGTGGGTCTGATGATGAAGATTTTCTTGGTTTCCCTTCATTTAAGTATGTCTTGACTTCCCCTTCCTTTCTAAAGGATATTTTCACTGGTTAAAGAAATCTGGCGTGACATTTCTTTTCTTTAAGGACCAGAAAAATATTTTGTCATGTTTTCTGGCATACATAACCTCTGATAAGAAGTTGCCATTCCATTTGTTTTCTTCTGTAAGTGTGCCATTTCCCCCCAGCTGCATTCAAGAATTTTTCTCTTTGTCTTCAGTTTTCAGAAGTTTATTATATCTTGTCATGGATTGCTATTGGCTCATTTTGTTTAGCATCTGATTAGTTTTTTGAGTTTGTAGAATTATGTCACATGCCAGATTTGAAACATTTCAGCCATTATTTTTGTGGATGCTTTTTTTCAGTTTGCCTTCTTTTTTATTTCTCTCTCTCTGGTACTTTTAAGAGGGGTTAAATTGAATAATGTTTAGTTATAGTCCAACAGGTCTATGAGGCTGTTCATTTCTGTTTTTTCCCTGCTGTTCAAATTGGGTAATTTCTGTTTTTCCATCTTTCAGTTCACTAGTTCTGTCCTCTCTCTCCTCCTTTCTGCTTTCTTCAATTCTAAAATTTCAGTTGGGTACTTCTTTAACACTTTCATTCCTTTGCTGAGGCTTTCTAATTTCAGTTTGTTTCATGCATGTTTATGATTGCTCACCAAAGCATTTTATCATGGCAGCTTTAAAATATTTGAGAACTCTTAGCAGTTCATCTTGTATCCAGAACTGTTGGTTTTCTTTTCTTTTCTTTTTTTTTTTTGTGTGTGTGTAGAATTTGAGATCCTCCTGGTTCTTGGCATGATGAGTACTTTTTTTTTTTTTTTAATATAGAAACCTGCACATTTTTAATAGTATAAGACAATGGATTTTATTTAAAGCTTCTGCTTTAGCTGACTTGCACTGACATCCTCTGGCATGTCTGGGAAGAAGAGGATGTTATTCTCTTACTGCCAAGTAGAAGTCCAAGCTCCCTATCAGGATCTGTTGTCATCAGAGGGGTAGAGCTCATTAATGCTGGTTGAGGTGAAAGATCTGGTTTCCCATGTAGTCTCCACTGACACTGTGGAGGCAGGAGTCCCATTATTTGCCTGTGGGATGACACTGCCAGCTCTGAAGTCTGCCTTCTTTGACACTGCCTGACAGGAGAGCTGTGGCTCCTCATCACAGCCTCATGAGGGTAAAAGCCTAGGCTCTTCCCTTGGCTTTTGCTGTTATGCTTGAGGCCATGGTTCTCTTTGTGATGTTTGGCTGGTGTACAGTGGGGATTGTGCATTTTTTTTTTTTCCTATCTTGCTAAGCTTCTCCTGCCTCTAACTATAGCTAGCACAACTTAGCTTTGGTTGGCCTTTTTTATTTATTTATTTTTTGGCCTACATTCATTCATTCATTCGAATTCTCAGGTTGCCAGCTTCTTCAACGCCAGGTCTGAGGTATGCCCAGGAAACTCACTGCCATGTCATGCCTTGAGTCTTTTTGTTTTGTTATTGGACTCCTTGGGTCCTGAGGTCCCTAATCAATCTGCATTATTCTCTCCACCTTTCTCATGTTTGTTTTAGCTACATTGTCCATGGTTTTTAGTTATGCTTAGTGGGAGGTATATGGGAAAGTATTTCTATTCCATGTTCCTTGAAGCAGAAGTCACTCAGGAATATACATTTTTACTTAGTAATTTTTATAATTACTCCCAGGTGATTCTGAGTCAAAGATCTATGGGTTACCCTTTGAGAAACATTATCTACATAATGAATCTGAAACCCAGAGAGACTAAGTCAAAAAGTAGATGTCATATACTCAGGTTGTACAACACAAAGTTTAAACTAGAACCCATGTCTCCTGACTTCCCTTTCAATACCCTTTCCTCCTCGTGACACTAAATAAAGCAGCTAAAAATATCGAAAGGAAATAATGTACCAACTTCACTGGGTATTTATGAAGATCAAGCAGTTTGCCTAGAGATAATGCATAGACTTAAAAAAATGTAGAGGCACAATCTTTCTAATACATTTATTTCCCACAAACTGCAATATAATTTCTACTGAGGAGGATTCCAGGCAATTGAAGATAGGGTATTGTCTGCACATGAAAGGATTGTTCTTGGGAATAAAAGTCTACACAGTCTACTGAGGGTGCTGCACACTGCCTGCATAGTCTGACTCACACACAGTGAAGCTTTTCCAGTTATGTTAATACTCATCTGGCAGTGGCCTCTCTGATTGCCTAAGTTAGTTGGTAGACATGCAGGCAATGTTAATTCTCTGCAAATATAGTTATCCATAACTTGGTGTCAATAGCATAGTCCTCAATAGAGACAACTCTTCAGATGACACTGGCATTGTGGGCAGGAGGGCTGCATTCAGTCATCTCTGGGGAGCTCGTGAAATCTGGAGAGACAGGAAATGGTGTGGGAGCGAAGGCAGCATACAAATGCATCTAATGAAATATGGGCATCCTTCAGTGGCTGCCTTTCATTTGACTGGCCCCATGCACAGGTTGTACCAGATGGCACTCTCATGGTTTCCATCAGTGTGGAAATGCGGTGAAGAAGGGGAGGAGAAGAATAGATGAAAAAAAACAACAATCTGCACAGCTGAAAATAATTACGATTATGTAACTAATGACCCAGGGAATTAGAGGAAGCCAAACTCATTGGAACTCAGGCCACATGCAGGCAGATGTCACAACTTAATGACAAAAGATGAATTGCTTTATATCCTGCATAGTAACACATGATGAGGGCTTTTGATTCTTCGTTCCAAATCCCTGTCTTAGAATATAGTCATAAAGAGAACCGTATCCTGACTATCTTTCCATTTTGAAGGGCAATTGAGCTAGCAGCAGTCCTGGATTGTTAAAAATGTCAAAATAATTTCAGTAAATCTTAGGTTGATGTTCATTTTGACCTGTAGGAGTAGCAGGAAGCAACCTGAAGGATGTTGGAGACAGCCCTTCTGCCACTGAAATATAGACTATGCATTCCCAGGAGGGTTGGGTTAAATCTTACACTTTTGTGGTCATTTAAAAGCATTTATTGAGATTCTGCCATGTATGTGGCCCTACTTAACATGTGTGTTGGAAAGATGAAAGAGACGCTACCCCTGCCCAACCTGGAGGAGTTCACAGTGGTGTGCACTTTGTAAATATTGATTGGGGTGGATAACCAATTGCTATTCCTTAAACAGACCCTGTCAATGTTGCTGAAATTCCCACTGTCTCCTATCAAAGCTCTGAAAGCTGACATTCAAATGCTGGTAGTTCAGTATTCATTCTTGAATCCATTCAGTCAGTCATGCAGCAAATCTCCACTGAATATCTGTTATGTTCTAGGCACTGAACTTGGCCCTAGGTTTAAACTGGTGAATATCATTGTTTAATATTAACAATATTAAATTATTTTTATTAAGTATTGACAATATTAAGTTAACATAATATTAAATAAAAACATACTATATGAATATATTATGTCTTAAGCTATGGTTTGTTTAAAAAATTCAATGGTAAAGGTGGAGTTACAATCTCAATATTTAGAAATCAGTGGTGGAATTACTGTTACAAAGTTTTATGAGAACGGGTTAGATGCCTTAGTGTCTCATCTAATGTATCAGCCAGTTAGCAGGAAAAAATGTAAAGCAGATGCCATTAATATTTTGAATCTTATAAAAACATGTTTATGAAAAACACATTAGGGGAGTGGATAGCTCACAGGTTTGGCAATGAAAGACCAAACATTTTAAATCCATATAATTGGTTGAAATCCAGCCAAAACTGGATAACAAATGCAACTCTTCCCCATCTGCTAGTTTATGCAAATAGGTTGGTGATCTCATTTAGTTTTCTAGGAGACAGGTGTCTCTATTGCTAAAGCAACCACTTGGTTGGCATCCAGCCCCAGTTTCAGGAAAAGTCTTGAATTAAGCTGTGGGGTAGAGCTCAGCTTACAGCATGATCCTAAGAATCCCTAGATAGAGAAAGGCCAGAGCTGAAAACCGCTGGAAGTTGGTGTCCAGTCTGTCAGAGTTTGGATCAGCCATGGCAGACAAGACTCTGACTTGCTGCACATGCGTTCTCTACCTGATTTCTTCAGAGCTGAAGATCTGCCGGGAAGATAGCTCTGAAGGAAGTTTTTGCTGGAGACTGTCCAACTCAGATACCAATACCAAGCCTGATTGGAGCTTATTTCTCTCTAGAACTTTCTCCATATTCCAAATAACCAGAGAGCACAAGTATTTTTAAAAACTCTTTTAGGGATAAAATAATCACAGATACAATAACACAGTCAAAGGAAACCCAATTTTTTAGTGTTCATCTATTATTGGTGAACAGGGAAGTGAAGAAGAGCACAGACTATGAAATTAAACTACTTCCGGTTCAGATCCTCTCATTGTCACTTAGCTGTGTAACTCTGGGAAAGTTACTTAACTTCTCTGGTCCTCATTCCACCCATCCATAAAATGGAGATAATAGTATTACCAAGGCCATAGAATTGTTATGAGAATTGAATGCCTGCAATATATTTAGAACTGTGTCTGGCATATATTGAGTTTTTGTACAAGTTACCTCACATTACTGCTTTTTTAATTCCATGAAAATCTGCTCTCATTATTTAATTCTAACATCAGTTCTTTGACATAGGTATTATGCACTGCCATTTTACAGTTGAGGATGTTAAGCTTCAGAATGGCCAATGACAGGGAAAATTAAGGTGGCTTATTGAATCTGTCTAATGCCAAACCCAGATCTCTCTATTGCAATCAGTTCCTTTAGATCACACAGCAAAGTAGGAGAACAGACTGTTACCCAAGATTTCTGGTTCTTATTTCAATAAACCTGTCAGTAATTTCTAGTTCCTGGTTTTGTTAATGCAAAGGAAAAATATGTGCAAAAATAAAAAAATACTGATTTTTATGACCTCTACCAAAAATAACAAATTGAAGTCCAAGAAATTTTAATTTTTCTTAAAAAATTATTGATTGCTACATTTTAGCAATTATTATGCTAAATTCTGGGGTCATAGTGATAAATAATACAGAGAAAGTGATTATTGGAAATTTTCTAATAAATTCTAATTACTCAAATTATTTTTTTCTTTCACAAATTCCTTTCATAATTTTTTAAACCAAATTGCGAAACTGGTTCTGATTCTGTTGACTTTTATTTATAGATAAAAAATATATTTACTTACCCATAATATTTAATAGCAAGTAGGATCTTAATTTTTTAAAAAATTATCATTCAAGGCCCTTGAAGGAAGCAATTGTTTTAATTATTATTTTACTGGAATTTGCTCATTAAGATCTCTGTGTGTTCTTGATCGTCTCACAGATGCGTGAGTAAACTAGTGACTGTAGGGTGACTAGTGACTTCCACGACTTTATAAGCTTCCAAAAGGGGTAGACCATAATGAAGGCATGCATGAGAGGACTACGAACCAGGGAGGTGGCAGTCACCGTTGAAGTTCCCACATCATCATTCATACTAATCTGATTAACTCTCTCAGTCTCATTTCCAGAGTGCAGGGATCAGGAATTTTGGCAACCATCTGGGTAACAGAAGTCCCTCCCCAAGGATCTTGTAAATTTCTGCCCATATGTTCCCTGTAAAATTGCATTGCCTACGGCTTTCTTCCCACAGCTCATGTCTGCAAAGATGACCAACCAACCAGATCTTGTGACAGAGTCCATCAGCCTTTCAGGAATATGCCAAGGCAGTTATTTCTCACTTGGACTTATGTATGATTTTTATTGATAATATGAGCACTGCGAATAATAACAAATATATTAAACATGAGGAGATATTGTCTGATACTAAGCTTGCAATGCACAGAGCCATTAAAAAAGCACTTTGCATCGTAAGACACAACTTCCCAGATAGTTCAGGGTAAAGAACCTGCCAGTCAATGCACAAGATGCGGATTTGATCACTGGGTCAGGAAGATCCCCCGAGGAGGAAATGGCCACCCACTCCAGTATGCTTGCCTAGAAAATCTCATGGATAGAGGAGCCTGGCAGACTATGGTGCAGGGGGTCACAAAAGAGTCAGACATGACTTTAGCTCAGTCTCTCAGTCATGTCTGACTCTTTGCAACCCCATGGACTGCAGCATGCTAGGCTTCTGTGTCCATCACCAACTCCAGGAGCCTACTCAAATTCATGTACATTGAGTCGGTGATGCCATCCAACCATCTCATCCTCTGTCGTCCCCTTCTCCTCCTGCCATCAATCTTTCCCAGCATCAGGGTCTTTTCAAATGAGTCAGCTCTTCACATCAGGTAGCCAAAGTATTGGAGGTTCAGCTTCAGCATCAGTCCTTCCAATGAATATTCAGGACTGATTTCCTTTAGGATGGATATAACTTAGTGACTAAACAACATCATCATAAGACACACCAGAAAATACTGCCCCCTTCTGTCTTACAGTACAACACCTGGGAAGCAGGCTTTAGGAACACACAATCTAATGTAATTCTCTCCAGGTGAGTATCTTTCAGGGAAAAAGAAAGATACAACATTGACTTATCTGGATTATCTTACATTTGTCATTTTTAACAACTTCAAACTAAGGCTTAATTCATAGAATTATGAATATTAAAATGTTAGTGTCCGGCAGGACTTTCTCATATCTGATCTCCCTAAGTCCCAAGACAGCACTTGGTAAGAATGCCTTAAACTTGTGAGCAGCTTTCATCAGCTTAATAATAAATGCAAGTGTCCCTATTTTGAAAGCTCAAAGGAGCATGTGCTTAGAGATTCTGTATGTTTTCCTTTTCTCTAGTTTTCAGACTAGATAGAATATTTATCTCCCTGTGTTCATTAGAAAATATATATGGTGTTGCATCATGGGGGTAACCAATGAATATTTGGTTCATTGTTGAAAGATATGGACTTCTAAGAATGGGCTTCCCTCATGGCTCAGACAATAAAAAATCTGCCTGCAATGCAAGAGACCCAGGTTCTATCCCTGGGTTGGGAAGATCCCCTGGAGAAGGAAATAGCTACCCACTCCAGTATTCTTGCTTGGAGAATTCCATGGACAGAGAATCCTTGCGGGCTACAGTCCATGGGGTCACACAGAGTTGGACATAACTGAGCGACTAACACTTTCTCTCTAAGAATATTCCTATTCTTATAAAGGTTAGCCTCACAGCCTTGCTGTTGAAAGCGAGAACCACACAAATACTGGGTGTAGAGCCGTTACAGTCTGCCTCTGTGCTCCATCAGAAACCACGTGTTACAGGGTGAGAATAGGCAAAACTTAACCTCACAACAGTTTGATCTTTCAATGAAGAAACATATTATGGAAACTAGATTGTGTCTGCTGCAGCTCAACCTGGCCTAAAGTACCAAAATTTATCTCGTGTTATATCTAAAATTACTTTGGGAAATGAATAGATATCAGATTGTGTGATTTTCTCATGGGAGCTATTGGCAGATGACACCATTATGGGGCGGGTGGTACATTCTCATGAGGAAATGGTTGGTTCCATTGTCAATCATCCTATAGAGATGTGGGTCATGGAGAAGAGGAGAAACACATTCAACTTTAGAATTACATAAATTATAATCATCTCTTCTTTGTGGGAATATGGGTTATTTTGGTACAGCCTCCAAAGCTCAGGGAAAACTAGAATGATTCCAGTCAGTTGTATGTGTAAACTACCACTTGTCGTGTAGACATGTTGAGATAAAATAAGAACAGGGCTGGATAAGGGATCCTGAGATTATATATGAGTCTGTGCATAGATTCTGTTACTCAAACTCCACCTGATTAATGTGCCAGATTTACCAGGGATCTACTTCTCATCTATAAAGCATAGTCACTGACACCCATAGCTAGGGTGAGCAACCCAGGTGGTTTGCCTTAAAATGTCTTGGTTTCAGCACTGAAAGTCCTGAATCCCAGGAAACCATCAGTGTTGGGAAAACCCAGATAGTTGGTCACCTCACTGAATTTGGTAACACAGTGAGGTACACCTCACTGACAGTAACACACTGAATTTACCCAGGAAGAAACTCTGTAGTGACTCAAGGCCTTTTCTTCCCACCAGTTTAACTGAGCTGAATGTTTACCAAGAATCTGTTATACCATTTGTTGCCAAACCTGTTTAATCAACTTACTTGTTGTTATAATTAAATAATTTAATTAAATATAATGTAAACAGAGAAAATAACCATGTGAAAATGGAGAATGGTATCTCTATGGAAACTAATTTGACAGTGGAATATAAATTTGCTACAAAGAATGTTAAATCTAATATAACAAAACAGTTGTAAATGATTCATAAAGTAATATATATCATAGAATTTTACATTCTCATTCCTCATTATAGACATTGAAAATGGAAATTACAAACAACCCATTATTAGTGTTGTTTATGTAAGAGAAATGAAACATGGATCAGATGATCCATGCATAAAGAAAAGACCTTGGTCTTCAGGAGATTCATGCTGCATTTTTTTACGTTTCAAACTAAAAATGTGTGAGTGAAAGTGAAGTCACTCAGTCATATCCAACTCTTTGTGACCCCATGGACTGTAGCCCACCAGGCTCCTCAGTCCATGGAATTTTCCAGGCAAGAGTGCTGGAGTGGGTTGCCATTTCCATCTCCAAAAAATGTGTAAGGCATGTATAATTAAATTTTGTATTCCGTGATCTAACAAATTTCTTCCATAAGCTGATTAGTTTAATAAGTTCTTTAAAAAAATGATTTTTAATTGCATTTGTAATTATTCCCTATATTGGTGTGCTC